>NW_020837950.1:53507325-54107325 GCF_003676395.1 Aethalodelphis obliquidens | reverse complement strand
CAGAGTTTCTGCTGAAAGATCAGCTGTTAACCTTATGGGTATTCCGTTGTGTGTTATTTGTTGTTTTTCCCTTGCTGCCTTTAATATGTTTTCTTTGTATTTAATCTTTGACAGTTTGATTAATATGTGTCTTGGCATATTTCTCCTTGGATATATCCTGTATGGGGCTCTCTGTGCTTCCTGGACTTGATTAACTATTTCCTTTCCCATATTAGGGAAGTTTTCAACTATAATCTCTTCAAATATTTTCTCAGTCCCTTTCTTTTTCTCTTCTTCTTCTGGAACCCCTATAATTTGAATGTTGGTGCGTTTAATGTTGTCCCAGAGGTCTCTGAGATTGTCCTCAGTTCTTTTCATTCTTTTTTCTTTATTCTGCTCTGCAGTAGTTATTTCCACTATTTTATCTTCCAGGTCACTTATCCATTCTGCCGCAGTTATTCCGCTATTGATCCCATCTAGAGTATTTTTAATTTCATTTTTGTGTTGTTCATCATTGCTTGTTTCATCTTTAGTTCTTCTAGGTCCTTGTTAAATGTTTCTTGCATTTTCTCTATTCTATTTCCAAGATTTTGGATCATCTTTACTATCATTATTCTGAATTCTTTTTCAGGTAGACTGCCTATTTCCTCTTCATTTGTTAGGTCTGGTGGATTTTTATCTTGCTCCTTCATCTGCTGTGCGTTTTTCTATCTTCTCATTTTGCTTATCTTACTGTGTTTGGGGTCTCCTTTTTACAGGCTGCAGGTTCGCAGTTCCTGTTGTTTTTGGTGTCTGTCCCCAGTTGCTAACGTTGGTTCAGTGGGTTGTGTAGGCTTCCTGGTGGAGGGGACTAGTGCCTGTGTTCTGGTGGATGAGGCTGGATCTTGTCTTTCTGGTGGGCAGGTCCACTGGTGGTGTGTTTTGGGGTGTCTGTGGACTTATTATTATTTTAGGAAGCCTCTCTGCTAATGGGTGGGGTTGTGTTCCTGTCTTGCTAGTTGTTTGGCATAGGGTTTCCACCCCTGTAGCTTGCTGGTCTTTGAGTGACGCTGGGTGCTGGTGTTGAGATGGAGATCTCTGGGAGATTTTCGCCGTTTGATATTATGTGAAGCTGGGAGGTCTCTTGTGGACCAGTGTCCTGAAGTTGGCTCTCCCACCTCAGAGGCACAGCACTGACTCCTGGCTGAAGCACCAAGAGCCTTTCATCCACACGGCTCAGAATAAAAGGCAGAAAAAGAAGAAAGAAAGAGAGAAAGAGAGGAAGGAGGAAGGGAGGGAGGGAGGAAGGAAGGAGGGAAGGAAAGAAAGAAAGAAAGAAGATAAAATAAAGTAAGATAAAATAAAATAAAGCTATTAAAATAAAAAATAATTATTAAGAAAAAAATATTTTATTTTATAGGGAAAAAAAAAACGGACGGATAGAACCCTAGGACAAATGGTGGAAGCAAAGCTATACCGACAAAATCTCACACAGAAGCATATACATACACAGTCACAAAAAGAGGAAAAGGGGAAAAAATCATATATCTTGCTCTCAAAGTCCACCTCCTCAATTTCGGATGATTCGTTGTCTATTCATGTATTCCACAGATGCAGGGTACACCAAGTTGATTGTGGAGCTTTAATCCGCTGCTTCTGAGGCTGCTGGGAGAGATTTCCCTTTCTCTTCTTTGTTCTCACAGCTCTCGGGGCTCAGCTTTGGATGTGGCCCCGCCTCTGCGTGTAGATCGCCTGAGGGCCTCTGTTCTTCGCTCAGACAGGACGGGGTTAAAGGAGCAGCTGCTTCTGGGACTCACGCCGGGGGGTAGGGAGGGGTGCGGAGTGCGGGGCAAGCCTGCGGCGGCAGAGGTCAGCGTGACGTTGCACCATCCTGAGGCGCACCATGCATTCTCCTGGGGAAGTTGTCCCTGGATCCCGGGAACCTGGCAGTGGCGGGCTGCACATGCTCCCCGGAAGGGGGGTGTGGATAGTGACCTGTGCTCGCACACAGGCTTCTTGGTGGCGGCAGCAGCAGCCTTAGCGTCTCATGCCCGTCTCTGGGGGCCGCACTTTTAGCCGCGGCTCGCGCCAGTCTCTAGAGCTCCTTTAAGCAGCGCTCTTAATCCCCTCTCCTCACGCACCAGGAAACAAAGAGGGAAGAAAAAGTCTCTTGCCTCTTCGGCACGTCCAGACTTTTCCCCGGACTCTCTCCTGGCTAGCCGTGGTGCACTAACCCCCTGCAGGCTGTGTTCACGTTGCCAACCCCAGTCCTCTCCCTGAGCTCTGACCGAAGCCCGAGCCTCAGCTCCCAGCTCCTACCACCCCGGCGGGTGAGCAGACAAGCCTCTCGGGCTGGTGAGTGCCGGTCGGCCCTGATCCTCTGCGCGGGAATCTCCCCGCTTTGCCCTCCGCACCCCTGTTGCTGTGCTCTCCTCCGCGGCTCTGAAGCTTCCCCCTCCGCCACCTGCAGTCTCCGGCCGCGAAGGGGCTTCCTAGTGTGTGGAAACCTTTCCTCCTTCACAGCTCCCTGCCACTGGTGCAGGTCCCGTCCCTATCCTTTTGTCTGTGTTTATTCTTTTTTCTTTTGCCCTACCCAGGTACATGGGGACTTTCTTGCCTTTTGGGAGGTCTGAGGTCTTCTGCCAGCGTTCAGTAGGTGTTCTGTAGGAGTTGTTCCACGTGTAGATGTATTTCTGGTGTATCTGTGGGGAGGAAGGTGATCTCCGCGTCTTACTCTTCCGCCATCTTCCCCTCGTCTCTATACAATATATTTACACCCTTAAAGTTTTATCATTAATGGTGTTCAAGCTCTATAACACAACTCAGATTGATCCTGAATCCAGAAGCATAAAGTTCTTGATCTTGCTCTCAAGTCCTTCATTTTGTTTTCTGATTATTTGCAATAGTAGCTCTCAAACACGGGTAATTTAGCCCCTCGGGGAATTTGGCAGTGTCTGGAGAAATGTTTTGATTATCACAACTGGGGGTGCTACTGGCATCTAGTGAGTATAGGCCAGAGATGCTGCTAACCATCCTCTAATCCACAGAACCCTCCCATCTCCCACTGTTATCCCACCGAAAATGTCAACAGTGCTGAGTTGTGAAACACTGGTTTAAAAAAAACCCTACTGGGAACATTGCTTTTTTTATCTTTTAGCTACTATAGAGGATTTTCTAGGTCCTATATGAAAAAAATGTCAGATTTATATGAATTTATACATTCAAATGAAAGTTGTGCTTCAAAGTCAAAGAGACAATAGGTTGACAATGGAAATCAGAACCTAGGTTGAGGGGATTTGTTTTCTTCCAAAAAATGGAGGCTTTTTCATAATGAAAGGAGGAATCAGTGGATGTAGGTGCAGATAATTTCGAAGATGTACAGATATAAAGTTGAGGTCACCTATTTAGAGGGAGGTGGCAGTGGTGTCCTAGAAGGTTTATAAATAATGGAAGTTGAAATAGCCACTGTAGAGAATGGACAGTGGCTGTGCCCGAAGTTAAATGCGTCGGGGCATCACGGTTCAGGTAGCTCATCGAGTTAGTAGTGTTAAACATAGCCTTCAGGAGAAAGAGACTATGGAGGAATAAGGAAGGGCTCATTTCTTACCAAGTGGACCAGGGTACAGGACAGAGTCCTAGCCATAGCAAGGGGGGAAGTAGTAAAAGAGAGAAGCCCATTTATAATGGCTGGACAAAAACGGTGGTTAAGGGAAACGATTGGAACTTGATGGGCATGGAAAAGCCCAAGCTTATACAACGAGATTAATTCTTAATCTCACCTGCAGATGGGAATGAAAGTCTTATTCACATATGTTTCAAGCACTAGCTCCCACAGTTATTGGAATAAAGGCTGGCACACTGTGGAGGCTCAATAAATATTTGTTGAATGCGTAAATGCTACACACTGTTCTAGTACTGGAGATGCATACTTTGCTGAAGAAAATGGTCTTTTCTTGCTTAAACTGCTTTGATTTGTGTTTTCTGGCATTTTGGTACCGAAAGAGATATAACTGATACAAGGTACAAGCACACTGTACTCTGAGACCCAAAGGAGAGTCATTTGACAGCCTTGAGGGTTCAGGGGAGGCTTCCCAGAGGACGTGAGCTTTGAGTTTGTGTAAAGCATGCCAAGGATGAGGCAGGATCATTTTATTTTTGTAAGGATGCGTCCAGGTGGGTTGTGGTAGGCAAGGTTGACACTGAGAAATTCACCCTTTGCCCTAAATCCCTTTACCCTCCTGCCAGAGAAAAGTTGTGTAGGACAGGAATATCCAACAAAAGCTGTAAGTCTAGGGAGACCTTAACACACGTTAATTGTGAGCCAGCTGCCTGTTTTACATACTTTACCAAGGACCATATGTATCAATTCCAAGGTCAAATTACACCAAATTAAGGACAGTCAATTGAAGAAATGGTGAAAGTCCTTAATGTGGGGATGGACAGCAAAGCTTTTGTATTGATGTCATCACTTGAGTAACGTCACTGAGCTGCTAAATATTCCTACCTCAGTTTCCTTTTTAGCAGCATGAAATTTGTATTATCTCTTGACATTAATCAGTATCAAAAAAAAGAAAGATTCAGAATGCTTGGAGTAAGGAGTAGAAAGTAAAATCTATTTTTCTATTCAAGATAAATATTCAGCTACATTATCCAGAAAACACATTTCTTTGTATTAATCCATAATTTAGATATTATGTTATAAAGCAGAAACAGCTGTATTTTTTGGCTGAGATAAAATACATTTTTGCTCCTTTAGGCTTGATGTTTTAAGTTGTTGGACCTAATTCTTGCTAACGTGTCTTTTCACATTTGATCTTGCAACAACTTGCAACAAGTAACCTGCTAATTATTAAAATACTTCCCAAGGAATCTGATGCACAAAATGGGGCCAAGGGAAAAAGTCCTTTGATGGCTTATACCAGATTCCAGAAATCTACTAGTCTGATGAAAAAAACTAAAAATGCATTTATTTTTTTAAAGCGTTTTGTGTTTTTCAAGATACTTTATCATATATTAATTTAATAACTCCACAATAATTGTGTGAATTAATAAGTATTATAATTTTACCCATTTTATAGTTTAGGAAGGTAAGGAGGTTAAAGAACTTGGCCTAAGACCCAGGGGCTACTGTGGTAGAGTCAAGTCACCAGGATTGCCTTTCTCATGGGTTTCATGTCCGTGCTACCTTCTTACTTGTGGAAAACCGTCCTCCCCTCCAACATGTGGTCTGATTGGCAGCTGCCTCATCTTATATAACCTCAATCTTCTGAGCTACCCTAACCAACCTTGGAGTGGCCACTTGACCTAAGCTGGACTAATAATAATAATCTTCCTGACCCAACTCGTGAATGCACGAAGAGAGCCTGGAATCTCTCTTACAGATTAGAGTCTTTCCTTTTTAACTTGGATGAGGAGATGGATGGAGAAAGGTGAGAGAGGTGATGTGGGGAGAACATCCTCTTCTCTGATTGGGATGCTATTCAGATGAGAGCCAGAGGAAGCCACTGAAAGTTGTCGTGGTAGGCACATTGAGAGCGCTGGTCCATGAGAAGGAAGCTGACATACAGACAGAAACGGAGATGAATGAGAGGGAGCTGACAGCATTCATGTCTCTGATCCAGTTGCCCCTGATGACAATTATGTTTTTATCCTTCTGCCCATTTGGTTTCCTGAGCCAATAAACGCCACCTTTTCCTTTGCCTAAGCTACTTCTAACTGGGTTTCTTCAACTTCAGACAAAAGTCCTGACTAACACAACTGTGAATAGGCAGAACCAAAATTTAAATGGATACTCTTATTCCAGTTTCCCTGCTATTTCCACCAAACCACAATATCCATCATGCTTCTACTCTGGGGTCCTCAGCTCCTTCTGGAATCAACATGTCATTTATACTGACAGTAGTAGACAAGTTGTGCCAGGTGCAAGTTTCTGGCTTTCTGTCTTGTCTCTCATGATTTATGCTATCTGATCATTCCAGACTGGTTTTTCTGGTAAGAAAAGCTGAACATCCAGGTGGACTCAGGATAAGCTAAGTTCTGGGCTGAAGTTAAGTTGTTCAGATCTTGCACATTTAAAACTAGCTGGAAATCTTTGCTGTTAGGTCTCAGATCCAGTTTTCCCCCTTTGAGGAATTAAAGCCAAAGAAGTGGAAACATGAAGGATATTTTTCAAATGTGGATTTTAATGGTCTCCCAGAAGAATTAATTTTGGAACTACAGCCAGCTCATTTGGCTTAACTATATCCTTTGTCATCTTATTCATTAGAATAAGATGGCCTGTTCTTCCTGAATGACAGAAAGTGGTTGTTTGTGCTTCTGAATTCACATTATAGCTACCATTACATATTCCAACAGCTTTTAAAAATCTTTAATCCATTTCATTTTTTTAAGGAAAATATTGGTTATTTTGTTATCATAGAATCCTTGACCGAGAACCTTAATTCCCAAATAACATTACTTAAAAGTAGATTTATACTGAAAAAATATTTATGTATTCATATACGTAAAATCATGTATTTCATATATGATGTAGACTAATGAATTGCAATTTTTTGCATAGAAATAAGACATTGAATTAAATGACTTACCTCAAGCCCCCAAATTCTGATTATACAGTATTCTTAATAATAACTCTCTGTGATTGATAAGTCCTTTTTAACTCTATTCAACTAGCAGGTGAAGAATTCATTTACAAGGGCTACATAATGCACTCTATAGTATAAGTTAACATAGGATATATCATTCATGATAAGAAAACATATACACCTAGTTGTGCTTGACCATTTTCCCCCCTAAGGATTTACTCTCTTAACAACTTTCATATATAACATAGAGCATTGTAAATTATATTTACCATGTTGTACATTACATCCATGGTACTTATTTATCTTACAAAGTGTTTGTACTTTTTACTGCCTTCATCAAATTCCCCCTCCGTACATCTCCTGCCTCTGGTAACCACAAATCTGATCTCTTTTTCTATGAGTTTATGTGTTTGGTTGTTCATTTTCTGAAGTATAATTGACCTACAACATTATGTTAGTCCCTGTTACACAACATAGTGATTTGGTATTTCTATACATTTCAAAATGATCACCACGATAATTCTAGTTATAATATGTCACCATACAGAGATACTACATGGTTATTAACTATATTCCCCACACTCTGCATTTCATACCTGTGACTCCTTTATTTTCCAACTGGAATTTTATACCTCTTAATCTCCCTCACCTATTTCTTTCCTCCCCCCACCTCCTCATTCTTGGTAGCCACCTGTTTGTTCTCTGTATCTGTAATTCTGTTTCTGTTTTGTTGTGTTTGTTCAATTGTTTTGTTTTTAAGATTCAATTGTTTTGTTTTTAAGATATAAGTGAAATCACACAGTATTTGTCTTTCTCTCTATGACTTATTTCACTTAACACAATACTCTCTAGGTCCATTCATGTTGTTGCAAATGGCAAGATTTCATTCTTCTTTATGGCTGAGTAATGTTCCATTGTATATATATATATATACAACATCTTCTTTATCCATTCATTTTTTGATGGGCCCTTGACTGCATCCATATCTTGACTATTGTAAATAATGCTGCAATGAACATAGGAGTGCATATATCTGTTCTAACTAGTGTTTTCATTTTCTTTGGGTAAATACCCAGGAATGGAATTGCTGGATCATATGGTAGTTCTATTTTTATTTTTTGAGGAATCTCCAAACTGTTTTCCATAGTGGCTGTACCAATTTACATTCCCACCAATAAGGTATATGACTTCCTTTTTCTCCACATCCTCACCAATATTTGTTATTTGTTGTGTTTTTGCTGATAGCTATTCTTCTGACAGGTCTGAGGTGATATCTCATTGTGGCCTTGATTTGCATTTCCCTGATTAGTGATGTTGAGCATCTTTTCATGTGCTTGTTGGGCATCTGTATTCTTTGGAAAAATGTCTATTCAGATCTTCTGCCTAGTTTTTAATCAGTTGTTTGTTTTTCTGATTTTGTGTTATATGAGATCTTTGTATATTTTATATATTAACTGCTTGTCAGAAATATCTTTTGCAGATATGGTCTCCATTCAGTAAGTGACCTTTTTGTTTTGTTGATGGTTTCCTTTGCTGTGCAAAAGCTTTTTAGTTTGAGGTAGTCCCATTTGTTTATTTTTGCTTTTGTTTGCCTTGCCTGAGGAGACATATACAAAATAATATTACTAAGACTGATTTCAAAGATAGTATTGCCTATGTTTTCTTCTAGAAGTTTTATGGTTTCACGTCTTACATTTAAGTCTTCAATCCATTTTTAATTTGTACTTGTGCATGAAATGAGAAAGTAGTCCAGTTTGATTCTTTTGCATTTAGCTGTCGAGTTTTCCCAGCACCACTTGTTGAAGAGACTGTCTTTTTTTCCATTGTATATTCTTGCCTTCTTTGTCAAAGGTTAATGGCCTATATAAGTGGACTCTCTGTTCTGTTCCATTGATCTATATGTCTGTTCTTGTGCCAGTACCCTACTGTTTTGATTACTCTAGCTTGGTAGTATAGTTTGAAATCTGGGAGCATGATAACTCCAGCTTTGTTCTTTCTCAAGATTGTTTTGGCTATTCAGGATCTTTTGTGTTTCCATACAAATTTTAGAATTATTTGTTCTAGTTCTGTGAAAAACGCCTTTGGTATTTTGATAAGGATTGCACTGAATCTGTAGATTGCCTTGAGTAGTAGGGCCATTTTAACAGTATTATTTCTTCCAATCCATGAACACGGTATATCTTTCCATCTGTTTGCATTGTCTTCAATTTCTTTAATCAGTGTCTAATAGTTTTCCAATTACAGGTCTTTTGCCCACTTAGTTAGATTTAGTCTTAGGTATTTTATTCTTTTTTTAAAAATTTATTTATTATATTTATTTTAATTTTGGCTGTGTTGGGTCTGTTTCTGCGCACGGGCTTTCTCTAGTTGCGGTGAGTGGGGGCTACTCTTCGTTACGGTGCGCGGGCTTCTCATTGTGGTGGCTTCTCTTATTGTGGAGCACGGGCTCTAGGTGAGTGGGTTTAGTAGTTGTGGCTCACTGGCTCAGTAGTTGTGGCTCACTGGCTCAGTAGTTGTGGCTCGCGGGCTCTAGAGCACAGGCTCAGTAGTTGTGGCACATGGGCTTTGTTGCTCTGCAGCATGTGGAAATCTTCCCGGATGAGGGATCGAACCTTGTTCCCTGCATTGGCAGGCAGACTCTTAACCACTGCACCACCAGGGAAGCCCCAAAGCTCAGGTACTTGACGTCTCATTGCAGAAAGAATTCAGCGAGAGACAAAGTGATAGGTAAGAAGTGGATTTATTCAGAGAGAAATACACTCCACAGACAGAGTATGGGCCATCTCAGAAGGTTAGAAAGGCCTTGGGAGGAACACACTCCCCAGAGTGTGGGCCATCTCAGAAGGTGAGAAAGGCCTATTTTATTCTTTTTAATGTTATTGTAAATGGGATTGTTTTCTTAATTTCTCTGATAGTTCATTGTTAGTGTACAGAAATGCAACAGAATTATGCATATTAATTTTGTATCCTGCAAGTTTACTGAGCTCATTGATGAGCTCTAGTTTTGGTGGCATCTTGAGGATTTTTTTATGTTTAGTATCATGTCATATGCAAACAGTGATAGTTTTATTTCTTCCTTTCCACTTTATATTTCAATTTAGATTACAATTTAGATTTTCTTATCTGATTGCTATGGCTAGAATTTCCAATACTGTGTTCAATAAAATTGGTGAGAGTGGGCATCCTTGTCTTGTTCCTTATCTTAGAGGAAATGCCTTCAACTTTTCACTGTTGAGTATGATGTTAGCCGCCATGGGCTTGTCATATATGACCTTTATTATGTTGAGGTATGTTCCCTCTATACCAACTTTGCTGAGAGTTTTTTTTTTTAATCATAAAAGGATGTTGAACTTTGTCAAAAGCTTCTACGGCATCTGTTGAGATGATCATATGGTTTTTCTTCAGTGTGTTAATGTGGTATATTGATTGAGTTGAACCATTCTTGCATCCCTGGGATAAATCCCACTTGATCATTTGATCCTTTTAATGTATTGTTGAATTTAGTTTGCTAATATATTGTCGAGGATTTTTGCATTTATGTTCATTAGTGATATTGCCCTACAATTTTCTTTTTTTATGATATCTTTGGTTTTGGTATCAGTGTGATGCTGGTCTTGTAGAATGAGTTTGGAAGTTTTCCTTTCTCTTTGATTTTTTAAAACAGTTCAAGAAGGATAGGTGTTAACTCTTTTCTAAATGTGTGGTAGCATTCACTTGTGAAGACATATGGTCCTGGACTTTTGTTTTTGGGGAGTTGTTTTATTACTGATCCAATTTTATTGCTGATCATTGGTCTGTTCATATTTTCTATTTCTTCCTGGTTCAGTCTTGGAAGATTGTACATTTCTAGGAATTTGTGCATTTCTTGGCATATAATTGTTATATTTTCTTCTTGGATTGATCCCTTGATCATTATGTAGTGTCCTTCTTTGTCTCTTTTTACAGTTTTTGTTTTAAAGTCTCTTTTGTCTCATATAAGTATTGCTACTCCAGCTTTCTTTTCATTTCCATGCGCATGGAATATCTTTTTCCATCCCCTCACTTTCAGTCTGCATGTATCTTTAGATCTGAAGTGAGTCTCTTGTAGACAGCATATGTATGGGTCTTGTTTTTGTACCTGTTCAGCCACTCTATGTCTTTTGATTAGAGCTTCATCCACTTACATTTAAAGTAATTATTGCTAGGTATGTACTTACTGGCATTTTGTTAATTGTTTTGTCTTTCTTTGTTGTTCCTTCTTTTTTTCTCTTCCCTTGTGATTTGATGATTATCTTTAGTGTTATATTTGGATTCCTTTCTTTTTTCTCTGTACCTTGTATAGATTTTTGGTTTGTGGTTACTGTGAGGTTTATATATAGCTATATACATACATACATATATAGATGTATGTGTGTGTATAATTATTTTAAGTTGCTGATCTCTTAAGTTTAAATGCATTTTAACAACCCTGAATTTTTACTCCCCTTCCTACCATGATTACAGTTTTTTTACATCATATTTTACATCATTTTATTTCATGTATCCCTTAACTATTTAATGTGGATGTGGATGATTTTACTACTTTTGTCTTTCAACTTTCCTACTAGGTTTTGTGTGGTTGATTTACTACCTTTACTGTATATTTACCTTTACCAGTGAGATTGTTCCTTTCATAATTTTCATGTTTCTAGTTATGGCTTTTTCTTTTTCACTTAGAGAAATCCCTTTAACATTTTTCATAAAGCTGGTTTGGTGGTGCTGAGCTCTTTTAGCTTTTGCTTGTCTATAAAACTTTGGTATCTCCAACAAATCTGAATGAAAACCTTGCCAGGTAGAGGGTCCTTGGTTGTAGGTTTTTCCCTTTCATCACTTTAAATATATAGTGCCACTCCCTTCCACCTGCAGAGTTTATGCTGAAAAGTCAGCTGGTAGCCTTATGTATGTAATTTGTATGTAATTTGTTGCTTTTCCTTGTTGCTTTTAATTTTCTCTCTTTATTGTTAATTTTGGCCATTCTAATTACAGTATGTATTGGGGTGGTCCTCTTTGGGTTGGGGCTCTTTGTGCTTCCTGGACCTGAATGTCTGTTTCCTTTCCCAGGTTAGGGAAGTTTGCAGCTATTATGTCTTCAGATATGTTCTCTGCTCCTTCCTTTCTCTCTTCTCCTTCTGGGACCCCAGTAATGCAAATGTTAGTACATTTGATGTTGTCCCAGGGGTCTCTTAAATTGTCCTCATTTCTTTTTATTCTTTTTGCCATTCAGATTCAGTGATTTACACTACTTTGTCTTCTAGCTTGCTGATCCATTCTTTCGTATCATCTAATCTACTATTGATTCCTTCTAGTGTATTTTTCATTTCGGTTGTTGTATTTTTAAGCTCGGTTTGGTACTTCTTTATATTTCTAACTCTTTGTTAAGAGGGAACAGAGAAATATGTTCCAAACAAAGGAACATATTTTGCCTAATTTGCTTTTTAAAATTTCTATGTATTTGATAGGTTGGTTACGTTTCCTAACCTTAGGGAAGTGGTCTTCTGTAGATGTTCTGTGCATCGCAGCAGCCCACTCCCCTCTGGTCACCAGAGCTATATGTTCTAGGGTTGCCTCCTATTTGGACTGTATGGGTACTTCTGTTGTGGTGGCCTGGCTACTGTGGGTGGTCTAGTAGGTGTGGCTAGTGCCTGGTTCAGTTGGTTGCCAGATCCTGTCTTGTACAGAGGTTGCTGTCCACTGTTGGGTAGGGCGTGGTCACACGGCTACTGTCTGTGGGGCCCTAGAGGATTTCAGGGCTGGTGCTGGGTCAATGGTGGACAGAGCTTGGTTCTGGAGTGGTTGGTTGCAGGGCCGGGGGTCCCAGATCTAGTGTCGACCTGCTGGTGTGTTGGGCTGTTTCCTGAGACACTGGCTGCAGTGTCCAGGGTGTCTCAAAGCTTGTGTTGGCCTGCTAATGAGTGGGGCTGGATTCCAGGGGCAGCTGGATGAGGGATCCAAGATCTCCCAGAGCTGCTGTTGGCTTGCTGGGGGTCACTGCTGGAGTCCAGGGTGTCCCAGGGCTGGGGCCTGCCTGCTGGCAGGTGGGCTGGGTCCTGGGGCTAGTAGCGGCCCACTGTTGGGCAGACTCGAGTCCTGGGATCTCTGGCTGCATGGCCCTGGGATTCTAGATCTGGTGTCAGCCTATTATTGGTGGACAGCTGAGGCCCATGGGGACACAGGGCTAGTGCTGGCTCACTCATGCGTAGAGCCAGGTATTGGGGTCTCTGGCTTCAGGACCCTGTGGGGGGGTCCCGTAGTTGGTGTTTGACCCACTAGTGGGAGAGGCCAGGGTCCAGGGCGTCCTGGAGCTAGTGCCTACTCACTGGTGGGTGAGGCTGGTCCTGGGGCTAGTGCCAGTGCACTGGTGTTCAGGGCCAGGTCATGGGCTCTCTGGTGGACAGGGCTTGGATCTGGGGTGGCTGCAGGCTCAGAGGGTCATAAGGGAGCAGGCCTGCCAGTATGTGGCACTGTGTCTCCGCCTGGCTAGTTGCTTGGCCTTAGGCATCCCAATACTGGTACAGATAGGCTAGTGGGCAGTGCTGGGTCCTGGTGCTTACACTAGAGGGAGGATTTCAAAATGGAGCTTGCTAGCACCAGTGTCCATGTGGTGGAACGAGCTCCCAAAAATGGCTGCTGCCAGTGTCTATGTCCCCAGGGTGTGCTCCTGTTGCCTCCTGCCTCTCTGGGAGGCTCTCCAGTATCAGCAAGTGGGTCCGACCCAGTCCCCTTTCAGATTACTGTTTCTGCCACATGAGAGCTTGATGTGGGGCTCAGACCCCTCCCTCCTTGGCGAGAATCTCAGCAATTGTAATTATCCTCCCATTTGTGGGTCACACACCTGTGCTTATGGGCTTTGACTATACCACATCTTGACCCCTCCTACCCATCTCATTGTGGTTCCTTCTCTATATCTTTAGTTGTAGAAGATCTTTTCTCCTAGTCTTCTAAAACTTCTCATTAACAGTTGCTCTGTAAATATTTGTAATTTTGATGTGCCCATGGGAGGAGGTAAGCTCAGGGTATTCCTATTCTACCATCTTGGCCACTTCCTCCCAATGGTCTGTCCTTGACCATTTGGATGTGGCCATTTTTATTGAACTAATTATCAAAGCAGCAGTAACAACAATTACAACAACAAGTACTCATTTAATAAAAATATTCAGTGAAGAATATTAAAGACAAAACCAACCTTAGATCCATAATTCAGTTAAGAGAGAGACCAAAGTTACAGTGAAGAATTTAAAAAGGTCAGATCAAATTCTGTGTTCTCATTGACCTGCAGGACTGAGTGCCAAGTCAGCTTTAGCTATCTCTTTTTTTCCTTACCATGCTCACAGTTTCTTTTGCCATCAATAGAGACGATAAAAGGCAATAGGAGCAAGAGGCAAAAACAATAATAGGGCAGTAGACTCTTGCTTGTGTTTAAGTTTCTCATCAGTCCTGGTTTATGGGCTTTCCATGAATATACATGTTATTTATTTTTCTTTGCCAAGTCACCTGATTTCTCAAGTCCTGGCTTAGGAAATGTGACAGGCAAGGAGGCATGTCATTGGCTCTCAGAGAACAGTGTCACAAGTGCCTTTTGTTTTATTTTTATTGTACAAAGCATAAAGTGCTATGTAATTACAGGACTGGATTATTTATACTCTGAGGCTAAAGAAGGTAAGGATTAGTCCCTCTATTTTTTTTATTCCTATTTTTCCTAGACATTTCTGCTTTGCTAAACTCTTAGATTACAAGATATTATTTGCCAGAACAATGATCTACATTTTGATGTCTGATGTGCAAATACTAATCTCTTCAGAATAACTGAAAATTTTAATATTTTGAGGATATGAAATAATACTTTGAGGTAAGCTCTAGGATTTGATATAAAATTCATATTTGTCCCCAAGGAAAAGCAAAACACTGATGTGATACCTACTCAAAACTTGGTGGGTAATTGTGAGGAATTTGAGAAATTGCTTTCTAAAGAAAAATTTGTTAAAAGCATTGAGTAGCTGAAAAGTAAATAAAATTATTCTAAACTCATGCTATATCTATATACTTTATGTGTAATTTTTTGTACACGTATTTTTCTTGTTTAACTATCACAGCAATATGAATGGATGAGGCTTCACTGCCCCCATTTTGCAAATAAGTCTGAGACAGAGTGATTAAGTAGCTTTCCTGCCACCTATAGCTAGTAAACAAAACCAGGATTTGAAGCCAGTTCTATAAGTTCTAAAATCTACATACTTAAGCCCTATGTTATACTCTTTCCTTTTTTATTTGTTTATTAAAAAAATAATAAAACAAATTTTTAAATCTACTTTTTATATTGTGGAAAAGTGACCTGCCTGAAGCCCTCACTCTTTCTAGTGACTAATCTGAATCCTAATAAGTGAGGTCATGCTTCCTGAACTAAAGCTGGAACTTTTGTTAAATTGGTGAGAGTTCTTTAATTAAACTAGCAGATTAGGACTCAGATTCATGAACACACAGTATATGAATTCAGAAAAAGACACTGGCACACTATTCTCACCTAGACAAAGAGCCATAGTCTGAAAACCTGTTTGAGTAGAAAAAATTGAATCCTAGCTCTTGAATGAACTATTCCAGCACCCACACTCAAAAAATACCTCAAAAAGAACATTTCTAGAGAAAATGTTAGTAACTTAGTGGTAGAGATACTATAATAAAGAATGAATTACTTTTGCTTTGTCGATCTTTCTTTCCTTCTTTTTTTCCTTAGTCATCCATTACTCTTAGCTGCTGGTAATCATAAAAAAGATATTGTCTCGGATTTTCAGGATTTCTTAGTATTAAGTCATTGTTACTAGGTGGAAGGAAGTTGACTACTTGGAATTTAAGTGACTTACTCAAGATTACAACAGTGAGTCATTTACTTAGCTGAAAAGGGAGCATGGAACTTCCTGGTTATAAGTGTTGTACGTTGGCAACTCAATCTGCCTTTTCTCCATTGCTTCCCCTTCAAACCCATGGGCTTTTAGTGCAGGACAAGAGGGCTTGTTCTTCAGTGTGACCATCACTGCTGCTCTCTGACGGGACATCAGCTTGAATTAGGATTTGTTTCTATGGTCAGCATACAAACCTCATGGTTTTATTTTGAGAAGTTAGATCTTGAAGTGAAGATTCCTTGTCAGTTGCTAATTTCTTTGGACAAACATTGCCTTAAGAGTTGATTGTTCCTGGAGAACAAAGGTTTTGAAGTTCAGGCAGTCTAGGGTCAAACTGTAAGCAGGCATAAGGAATGAGACAGCGTGACCATTTGCCCTCTTATTTTGAAATATAGTTTACACCCACTAACTATCCACATGGTATGATGTAATATTTCAGGGGAGGCACTGTTAGCTGTGACTTACAGGTATCACTGTTGTCTGGACATGAGTGATTTCTAGAATTTATTTCTCATGAAGTAAGATTTTATATGTAGTGCTTTAGTGCTTAGAAATTAATGTTACATACATATTGATAATTCTTAAATACCAAGTTAATTTTTCTTTATATCTGTTCCCAATTCTGAACTATATACCATATTCTTTCCTATATTGCAGTTGTCTCTATCATAATTTTTCTCATGAGTTTTGATTACATAAAATTAATAGAAAACTTCACCTTTCTTTAAGTATTGCCTTTTACTTCTCCCTGCATGGCCCCCAGGGATAGATAATATTGCTGATTAAATATTTAACCTTTTAATAACATTTTCTGAATTCTGCTCACTTCCTACTTTCCTTAAGTAATAACAGTCACTGCACATCAGAATACATGCTCTCAGTCAAGCAATGTGATTTTGATTCCTAAGTCCAGGTCATATGATATTCTTCAAAGCTGTTGCACCATCCACTAGTCATTCCTGGAATGTACTTCCTCCTCAACTACATCTCTTGCCTCCGTTAAAAACTGCTATTAAATTTCCTTCTATAGATTTCTTACCTGCCCACAATACTTACTGAATTTATTGTCTTCAGAGAATAAAGGATAGCAATAACACTAAGAGAAGAGGGTAAGTGTGTTCATTGTAGCCACTTTCCATCAGTGATCCAGGAAAACATCCACATTCTTCCAACCATATATGCCAACCTACCTGCTTCTGTAATGTTATATTTTGCCTTCTTTCCTATTATAACAGATTAATTATCCATGCTGTTATTTAGAATCAAACCCTCCACTTGTGCACTGGATCCTCTCTAACAGCCTCACTTCATTCAGGTTCACTGCTTCATTGTCATTACAAAGACCTTCTCTAACAATCTAAAATAACAGCTTTCCCACATCATTGCCTTCTATCCCCTCAGCCTGTTTTACTTTTCTTCAAGGCAATTATCATTACCTGAAATGATACTATACATTTTCTTGTCTCCTTCCACTTAGAACAGAGGTTGGCAAACTATGGCTTGAAGGACAAATCTGCCTGCCATCCATTTTAATTAAAAAATTTAATTTTAAAATTTAGGCTTTAAAATTTTTATTGGAACTCAACCATGGCCATTTGTCTGTCTTTCTCTGATGGCTTTGACATTTACAACAGAGTTAAGTAGTCATGAAAAAGACTGTATGGATCACAAAGCCTAAAATATCTATTGACACTTTATAGAAAAAGTTGGCCCACCTGGCACTAGACCTCAAGCCACACAAAGGAAAGTACTTTATTTTGTTCCCTGCTGTATCCCCAGTGCCTAGAAGAATACATGGCACTCGATAATTATTTGTTGAAGAAAGAAAAAAAGAAAGAATGAATAAATGGATCATCCCTGCACCATCTTGATTCAGTCTTCTCTGTTCTCATTATCCTTCTATTTTCCATAAACTCTGTCCTCTGATTTGTTTCTTCCATTAACCTTTTTTTTTCCCCCCACATGCATCAAATTTCCAGTTGGAGGAAAAACCCTAAAAATAGCTAAGTAACTTCTGGAAATATGAAACTTAAGTTAGAGGAATTTTTTTCCTCTGGCAATAATATATATTTTTTTCTTTGCTAGCATTTGTATCATTGTGTTCATTTTGGAGCAAAAACTCTGTCAGGAAGAAATGATATTTCTTTTAATAGTCATCCTTCACAACTAGTTACCTAACATATTTCTTGATACTCTTGGCAATTTTTGCTAATAATGTTGGCATTTTTTTAACCTTTTTTTTTTTTTTTACTCATTTTATGGAGTTTGATTTTTATATTTGGTTGACTGAGCACTTTTTATTTTAATATGTATTATGTGTATTATGTTTACCTCTTCTTCAGTTTTTGCTCATGAGTGTCTATCCAAAAAGTAAACTCTCCTGACACATGCAGTTGTTTTGATTTCACAACTTACCCATGCCGGAGATACTTTCCATACTAACTTTGATCTCTTGCAGATGGGGAGCAAAACCAGTACTAGATAAGCGAACTTTCTATGCCTATACTTAAAACAAAAGAAAACAAACACAAATCTCTGCTGGATCTGATTACTCCTGGGTGACTAAAAATTCTGTGAACCTGTGAAATCTGGAATGTGCTGGCAACAGAGAGCTGGGATTATCTATTAGAATCTTAGATTATGTATTTGAAATAGGAGGTTAAAGCTCTAATGTATCCAAAAACAATCTAAAGTGTGAGTTATTATTGCTCCCTTAGAGGGAAATTACAACTGTATGATATCTGTGGTAAAAATATGTGACGCTGAATATATAATTATTCACGTGATAAGAGTGGATGCACCAAATCAGATCCATCAGAGCTGTCCTGGCATGATCACTTCTGTAATTTGCTTCTAATACCAAACAGACCTTCATGGTTCCTCAGTCAAGGTGATTTGCTGCAGCCTTATCATGAGTAATGATGAAGACACTTGTCTCCTCTCTCTGTCTCTAGCTCTGACCTCACTTATTTAAAATTCTGAGGTTCACTCCTGACAGATATTCAGTTCACATTCCACCTCACCTACATACAGCTCTATAGCTCCTTAGTTATAATTTATTTGAGTCTCATAAGTAGTGATAATGGCCGAGAAGCCAGATGAAAAATTTTTATTTCTAAATATCTAAGTAAATTCCTAAGTCTATTTCAAAATATAAAGTTTGTAAATAATAAAAATTTTTTCTTTAATAATAATGACATCCCTAACTAACTTTGATGTTTCCTAGTTTTCTAATTACTGTGCTGGTAAAGACAACTAAGATACTGGGAAACAGAAAGATTAACCTACATCATGTAATGGAAAGTTTTTTTTTCTTAACTATTGGTTTTTGTTTTATTTTTGAACTCCAGTAGATTGTTTTTGCTTGTTTTTCATAAATCTCTGGCATTAGGTACTCAAAATAAACAAAATTTACCAAGTTTATTAAACATGTATTTGATTTTTTGGTAAAAAGGGAACCTTCATATTACATGACAGCATAATATAATTGAAAGAAGTAAGTTCCTGGGAATCAGGAGACCTTGACCTGGAATTCCTTCCATTGTGTGATGCTAAACAGGTCACATAACTTCTCTGGGATTTGATTTCCTCATCAGTGATGGGCGAAGTTTGAATTACGTGATCTCTCTTCCCTTGCAGTCTTACACTGGAATAGTCTCACACTCTATTTTAAGGGCCTCTGTCATGTGTGTTGTGGAAACAAACTCACAAGCTGGAATCCAGGTATATATTCCTACTTCCAATTTTTATTGCGTACTTTCAATATTTCGCTCAAAATGAGGATCAAATTAAATTCTTTTACTCATCTTTTGTTACTCCAAAGGCACACCCAAACATGGGTGTGTGAGAAAAATGTTCAAGCATTTGTAAACAATCAACTTTCCTAATGTGAAGGCCAACCGAGCAAACTCCTAAACAGGGCAAGGCAATGAAAACAGTCTAAGTTCTGGCTTGGACTCCTTTAAGGGGTCCAGAATTAGGATTCTTTGTTAACTGTATCTTTTTTATCTCTCATTCTTCTACAGCTGTGTTTTATTGCTTAAGGCAAAAATGGTTCAGAAAGATAATGCAACTGACTCATTGAAACATAAATCTCAGCATAATGATTTAAACACTATGACTTTGTATTAGGCTGATCACCAAGCAATGTGATCAGGCAACTTGACTCAACATCAGACTGCACAAACTGTGAAGGGCAACCTGACGTTTTGGGTGCCCAGACCAAGCCTGTTGCTAAAAACAGCTTAAAGCGTTGGTTGAAAAAACTCTTGATTGTTTGTATTCATGAGCTGGAATACTCAGGCCATGAAATCAGTGAAGTTGGGAAGCCAGAGAAGTAAGCATAGTACATCTTCTGAGTGTATTTTCTGATGTGGATGAACTTGAGGGTTGATTTTTGCATCTTTGCAATTTTATGGGGATGGGTGACACCAGGAGGAGAAAGAATGGCACCTTTGCTGGTAACCTGGCAGGAAAGGGAATCTGGAAAAGAGAAATGGAAAAATGTCTACAAGGAATTTTCAAATGGTCAGCTCTGGAGTGTGTGCTCTGAACTTTCTCTTCCTTTGTTTCCATAAAATCCTTTGTCAAGTCTACATTTCTCAGCAATATTTTTCTGTGAAGTGGATTCATTATTTTGTGTGTGGTTGGGGGAGGATGTTGAGGAGCTCAAAGAGAAGGACCAGGAGACAGATGAAATCCGAGTTACATTTATACCCGATCTCCTAATTTAAGCTGCCAAGGATACTTTTTCAAACATAGGGGAGAGGGTGGGGAAGATTGAATGGGCTTTGAGTAAAAACAGGAAGGTTGTTTTCTCTGAAAACTCAGTATGATGTTTGGATAGTGCTGCTTAACCCAGACGCCAGAGTAAGACACAAACTGGGAAGACTCATCCTTCCCTCTCTGGCCTAAAGCTGGACATCCTCTGTGGAGGAAGTACAGAGCCGTCTTTTTTGAACCCACAGTCCTGAGCAACCCTGAGCCACAGCACAAGATCTGGCAGTAAAACAGTCATGCGTGTCAGGAAATATACCCTGGGCATGTGGACTTGCTATTGTTAGCCTGGAGGAAATAGCAGGACAGAGAGGCTAAGAAACTTGCTCAAGGTCACAAAGCAAGGAAGTGACAGCACTGGGATTTGAACCTAGGCCACCTGACTGCAGAATCAGCTTCCTCACCACCATACTAGATCCTAGTGGTTAGGTTCTGGAAATCAGATAGCTGGGCTGTTCCCAGGCTCCACAACTGTATTCAATAGACTGCAAGCTCCATTGAAGTAAACTGGACAAGGCAAGGAGTATGTCTGCTCCACTCATCACTGTACACTCAGCAGCTGTTAAATGATAGGTATTCAGTGTAAGGCCAACTGGCCCGAGGCAGGGGAACACAATCAGATTCACAGGTTGCATCAGACCGAAACTCTCCGGACCACCCAGTTCCAGAAACTGACCTGGAGACATTCCGGACCACCCAGTTCCAGGAACTGACCTGCGGACTTTGCACCCGGCCCAGCTTACCGCCTACCGAGGGGCGGGACTAACCGTTCCCCAGGATACCCGAAAAGACCACCAAATAAGGAATACCCTGCGCCCTCCCAGATTCACCACACCCCTTTCCCTTCTTCCCCTATAAAATCTTGCCCAACCCTCGCCCGGGCGCGACTTCTCTGGCCCCTTTCTCTCGGACCAGTGAACCTCGCCCGGGAGCGCTCCCTAATAAAGCTCACTTGAAGCTTTCCTCTGTTTCGCGGTGCCGTTTGTTAAGATCCGACCTTACATTCAGTAAATATTTACAGAATGAGTAAAATGAAACATATCACTACATACACAGGATGTCTTCTCTCATCCAGACTGGAATTCTCTATGCTGTACAAGTCAGTAGGACGTACAAACTAGAGCAGAAGTACTTTATTTTATTTATTTTTTTAGTTTTGGCTGTGTTGGGTCTTTATTGCCGCTCGTGGGCTTTTCTCTGGTTGTGGCTAGCAGGGGCTACTCTTCATTGCGGTGTGCGGGCTTCTCACTGCAGTGGCTTCTCTTGTTACGGAGCACGGGCTCTAGGCACGTGGGCTTCAGTAGTTGCAGCACGTGGGCTCTGTAGTTGTGGCTCACGGGCTCTAGAGCGCAGGCTCAGTAGTTGTGAATGCGCTTAGCTGCTCCGCAGCATGTGGGATCTTCCCGGACCAGGGCTCAAACCCATGTCCCCTGCATTGGCAGGCGGACTCTTTTTTTTTTTTTTTAATCTATTTATTTATTTTTGGCTTCGTTGGGTCTTCGTTGCTGTCCGCAGGCTTTCTCTAGTTGCAGCCAGCGGGGGCTGCTCTTCGTTGCGGTGTGCGGGCTTCTCATTGCGGTGGCCTCTCTTGTTGTGGAGCACGGGCTCTAGGCGCATGGGCTTCAATAGTTGTGGCGCGTGGGCTCAGTAGTTGTGGCGCGTGGGCTCTAGAGCGCAGGCTAAGTAGTTGTGGCACATGGGCTTAGTTGCTCCGCGGCATGTGGGATCTTCCCCAACCGGGGCTCGAACCCGTGTCCCCTACATTGGCAGACAGACTCTTAACCACTGTGCCACCAGGGAAGCCCGGCAGGCAGACTCTTAACCACTGCGCTACCAGGGAAGCCCCAGAGCAGAAGTACTTTAAATTGTTATTTTGCTTTAAAAGATGAAAGAGAATGATCTCTGATAAACTCATAGAGATTAAAGGAATATGACACACCAACTTTATAAATGAGTGACCAGACCCAGAGTGATAAGGAACGCTGCCAAAATCACACCGTCAGTAAGGGCCAGGACAGTGTTAGAATAGGCAAACCAAGCATGTATCAGGGAGGGGAGAGAGAGAGAGAGATCAGCTCTAACCAGCTCGTTCAAAATGTAAAACTCACAAAATCTAGAAAAACAGTAGTCCTAATTTCAGTGTACAGGTAAGTTATGTGTCATTAAAAATATTAAAGTGTTATTTGAATTACATAATGGGAGCCGTGGTGGACCCATAGTCTTTTCTGTGCTGGGACCTAGAAAGATCTAAGTCCTACCCAAGCCAGAACCAGGAAGTGGACTCAGACGCCTTTGCAGAAAAAGGCTTTAGTCTCCTAGGCCTTCCCTGATTTCCAAGGATTCAAGCAGTAACTAATAAGGGAAGTGAAAGAATGCAGAAACAAGGAAAAGCAGACAAGAAACAATAATAGTTCAGTGATAAAACACAATCCTGGCCCTTACTGATGGTGTAAACTTGGAAGAGTCCCTTACCACTCTGGGTCTAGTTGCTCATTTATAAAGTTGGTATGTCATTTTCCTTTAATCCCTAGTTCCTCCTCAAGGGATACCCGTAACAATCCAACACGTATCTTTAAGATGTTCTGCAGGAACTAAGACCCCCCCACCCAGGTGGAGGATGATGACTTCATGCTGAGCACAAGCTTGTAGACCCCAGACTGGTCAGACCCAGGTTGATGATTGAGATTCCTGAAACACCACCCTGTTACCTCACCACCAACCAATCAGAAGAAAGTCATGCACTCTGCAACCTTCACCCCAAATGTTGCCTTTAAAAACTCATCCCTGAAAGCCATCGAGAAGTTTGGGTCTTCTGAGTATGAGCTGCTTGTTCTCCTTGCTTGGCCCTCGCAATAAACCTTTCTCTGCTCCAAACTTGAATGTTTCGGTTTGTTTGGCCTCCCTGTGCGACAGGCACACAAACTTAGGTTCGCCAAAACTCTTTCTCCCTTTTGTCACATGGAGCTATTGTGTCAAGGGCCTGGCTTGATTCTGAAGGAAAATGCTGAAGGAGATGTGAAGTAGGGAGAAGGAATGTGGATGACGGATTCCCAGCCCATTATTCCTTTTGCTCATTATTCCTTGAGGCCACAAATGACACAAGGAAGAACTGGACTCATTAGTCACGTTCTTTGTCTTTCTCATATGTCCTTCTTCCCTTTTTCTCCTGCTTCGAACCTCCCTCTTCCCCTCACTTCTTCACCACAGCAAACATGTTTTAATCTGAAATTTTAGTCAGGTCACAGGATCGGTGTGAACCTGATGACACTGAGTGAGCCAGCATGATGCATTTTTCTGTTCGTAGCTCAGAACCTCGGTATTCTGCTGTTCCTGAAGTATTTGTCACCTTTCTTTCCCTTCACTGTTTTCTAGTTCACTCCTCTTTTAGGGCATGTGGGTGGTAGGAAAGGAGGGAGACAGTAGGAGACTCTGGGTCGGAGGCCCCACCCTCCTGCTCTACTCCAGGGGAGGACTGGGGGGTGGCGCTGAGCCACTCCCACTCAGCGCTCCGTCTGCGGTCACAGGAGGAGGCCTGTGCCGCGCCCGCAAACCCTCCCAAATCGCTGTTGACTTTTCTTTAGGCTTTATTTACAAAAATTTGTGACTACAGATAATCATCTAAGTCTTGGAACCAGAGGTGGGTGCAGGTTTTGTGGAGCCTCAAATATGTCCAAATTTGGGGCCCACTTTAAGAAAATAAAGACCTAAAGTTAAAAATATAAAATTAGCACAGAACTTTAGAAGGGGCCTCTATAAATCAAGTCCCTTAAACTACACGAAACCAGCTTAAACTATATTAACTTCAGGCTAAATCCTGGGAGAGCTTTTGACTTTTAGACTGAAGACTTTTATTTTGTGACTGTAAATAAGTTATGAGGGCAAAGATTGTTTCATATGCCTTTTCCACTTCTCCAACATTTAGCCACAGCACCTACTACTGCTGGATAATAAGTACTGGTCCATGAATTGTGTTGTTGTGGATGAAGCTATCTGATAGGCAGGCATCGTGCTAGACTGATGGGATCACTATAATGAATTGCTCTGGAAACATTTGGCCCTAGAAGTGGTGGGGACATAAGGGAGGAAAAGGTCAGTTCTATTTGGGGCAGAGACAGAGTAATCAAAAAAAACTTCAGAGACAAGTTGATCCGTGAGTTGAGACTCGAAAGATGGGTCGAGGTGTGGGGATAGTGTTGAAAGGCGTTTAAAGCAGAGAGAGAAGTATGAGCCGAAGCTTGCTGTCTGAAACCACATAAGGAGTTCATGGAATTGTAAGTAGTTTGGTGTGGGAGGAGTGTGAAGCACTAGAAGAAGAGGGGTTATTAGCAAAAGGTAAGGCTGAAAGGCAGGAAAAGATGAAATACCAGAGGGCTTCACAGGAGTTGGGACTTTAGTCTGTGAACCATGGGGAGCTGTTGATGGCTTTGATGCCAGGGAAGAACACGATGTGCATTTTTGCAATATTATTCTGGCACTTGTATGAAGAACAGACTGGGGATGCAGCAGCAAGACACTTAAGACCCCACTGCAGTAAAAGGCCGGGAAGGGCTGATCGAATGCTGTGACAATGGTGGTGGTAGGGCAGGCGAATAACCAGAGATGCTAAGGAGGGAGCTCACAGTGTTTGGTGACTGATGTGTTGAGTAAGGGCTGGGGTGAGGAGAAAACTAGGGCAATGATTTCAGTCCTGGCTTAGGTAGTTGGGTGGATGGTGGTGGAACCAGGGCATGTAGGAAAAGGAGCAGGCTATGGGGGAAGTGAAGTCTCTTCTGAATCGATGCTGTTTGAGAATCACTCAAGCAGTAAAGTCTAGTGGGGGCTGAAGCTGAAGGGATCATTGAATCAAGCTTGGATATGGATTATCTGTCATCATGATGAGGTGGTTGTAATTGGGTTACTCAGGGAGAGCCTTCGGAAAGAGGAGGGCAGGGGCAGGGTTGGAGCACTCATGTTAAGAACAGGTAAAGGCATTTCCACATTTGCTCCGTTGGAAGTTTTGGAAACCTACTAGCTGCTACCTGTGTCAAATGGCACAAATGCACCTGTAGCAGGTCCAAAGTACTCTGCCAGCTCCTTCTCTTCCCTGGCTAAGAAATATTGAGCTGTGTCCTGATTAAATCCTACCTACTGTCCCCCATGTAGGGTTGGGTCCCCCAGCCGTGTGTACTACATTCAGCACATATCACAGTTTAATTGGTGGTTTCATTTTTTTTTGTCTCTGTCTCTAGTCGGGAGCTCCATGAAGGCAGGGAATCGTAGATCCCATGCTTACTCCAATGCCTGGCTCATTATACGTGGTCAATAAATAGTTTCTGAAGTGGTAACTGTGGATGGAAATGGGTGCCTGCAGGTGATTGCCACTGGATAAGAGAGCTAAATGGGGATCCAGTTAATTCCTCTGGGAGAAGTCCTCACTGAGCAGTAATCTCTACTTGGTGCCTAGTACATAATGTGATTTCTATAATGGCATTCATGATAAGAAAAGTTCTTTATTTTAGCAACAGATTTGTCATTTATTAAAAAATCAGTGTATAATAAATCTTATCATGTAATGTGTGGAGAGCTGTGCTCCTGTTGGTTTTATTTAGAAATAAGTAAGATTTAATTACATTCCTGGCACCAAGTCATTACTTTTTCTTTATACAGAGATTAAAAGGCCAGTCTCTGGAATCAGAATGCCTGGATTTGCATCCTGAATCTGCCACTTACAAATGTGAGGCCTTGGGGAGGTAACTTGACCATTCTATACCTTACTTTCCGTATCTGTAAAATGGAGGTCACGATAGTAACTTATTTATAGAGTGATTGTCTGGGGAATTATATAACTTAATATGTAAACAAAGGCTGACATGGTAAGCACCCAATGATCATTAGCCATTCTTACTGTTATCTGGTGGTTTGTTTACTTTAAGAGCAGTTTTCCATGGTAAAGTTTAAAATGTCCACTTTTAATATCAGTTCAGTATGTACAAACATAGAACTTTTTATTTTCCCTCCTAAATTTATTTCTCACTTTAAGTCTTCCTCATCTCAGTAAAATTATGCCATCCAACCAATGATTCAAACCATAAAATCTAAAAATAAACTGCAGTGCCTCCCTTTCTTTTTCTGCCCACGTCTAATACATTTCCAAGACCTGTTGAGTCTATCTTCCAAATATAACTAGAATCTGTATGTGTTTCTTCCATCTCCAGTGACTCCGCTTTAACCATTGTTTGCCTGGACTTCGGCAAGAACTTCCCAATTGGTCTTCCTATGGTTACCCTTGCCCTGCTTCAATTCATTTCCCTCATTTTTAAATGCACAGGTTAAATGTGCATTTAAATGCCAGTTCCACTGGCTAGGAACCCTTCCATAGCTCCCATGGTTTTTAGGAGGAAATCCAAATTCCTCATTATAGCCTACAAAGCATGCAAAGCATTCATGAGCTGTGGCTGCCCTTACCATCTTACCTCTCCAACCATTTCACCAATGTGGCTAGAGCCACATAAGCCTCTTTCTTTCCTTGATCATAGTGATCATTTTCTTCCCTACTGCCTTGCAGTCCTCTCTGCCTGAAATGCTCTGCCCCAACTCTTTACCAGGCTAGACATCTTATCCTTGAGATCTTCACTAGAATACTAAGTGCTTGGAGAAGGCTTTTCTGACCCCTCTTTCTAAGATGGCCTTCCTCAGTTATTCGCTCTCTTATCTGCTATCTGTTACTTCCCTGGTATTATTTGCTTGTTATTTTCTGTTATCTGCATTTCTTGGTAGAAATAGCTCCATGAGGGCAGGGACATTATCTGCCTTTTTACCACTGTGACCCCTGTGCCTAGCAGAGTACCTGGCACAAAGAAATATAATGAATATTTACTGGAAGAACTAAAAGACTGAATGAAAGCTATTGTGGCAAAAATTGACTTGGAAATCAAGAAATCATAGTACTCTCAGTGTATTCATTCATTCATTCAAGCATGTATTGAAGACCTACTATGAGTCATCCATGTGATTTATTAGGTGTTAGAATAAAAGATAAGCAAGAATAAAAGATAAGCAAGTCATTGTCTCTAATATTGAGTATAACTGAAATATTATAGAAATGCAGAGGAAGGAGTTTGGAGAACGAAATGATTTAATGAGTGATATTTTAGCTGCTTCTTGAAGGATGAACAAGTTCACAGGCTAGGAAAGGAGAAGGCATTTTAGACAGAGGGAAGAGTATACTCAAACACATAAGGGAAGGAACCCAAACAGCAGGATTGTGGAAATGGATTATTGACCAGCTGGAGCAGTGGTGGGAGCCAGAGCAGGAAGAAGGATAGATTGGTGCTTGATAAGGCAGAGCTGGGCCTTCAGGAAAAAGGAAGAGAAAACCATTATGAAGAGTTTAAGGAATTCAACATTAACCGGTCTGAGTTAATTATAATTATAATAGAATTATATATAAATATAATTATAATAGAAAATAATGGAACTGGGGATGGAGAGACACAGTATGATGCTATTTTAATAGTTCAGGTAACAGATGATGAGGACCTAGACTTGCAGAGTTGCACTAGGAGTAGAGAAAAGTGGTTCTGCACTCCACTGGGCATTTTGTCCTAGCTAGGTCTCAATTTTCTTTCTGCAAAATGAGAGTTTTGACTAGATAATCGCTATGATACTTTTCAGCATCATGATCCCATACATGCCTTAGAATTTTTCTTTTGTTGTAAATTTATCTATCTAGTTTCCTAAACATGGAGAGGCCATGCCGTCTACATCTTTTTATCATGTATATATAGATAAGTGCAAATAGAATGGGCTGTGAAACAGAAATGGCCAAGTTCAAATCCTTGATCTACCACTTTCTGTTAGTATGACCCTGTCAGTTATTTATGCATTCTATGCCTCAGTTTCTTCATCTGTAAATGGGGATATTAACAGTATCAAATGTAAAAAGTTAGAAAGATTAAAAGAGACAATAGAGTTAGAACGTTTAATACAGGATTTGGTACATTTCCAGTATCTATAGTGACTATCATCATCATCACTCTTTCTACTTAGCAGAGTGCTTATCACCTAAAAAATACTTACTGTATTCTTTTTTTTTTTTTTTACTTACTGTATTCTTGATGAGTGATTGGATGAATGCAGTGAAAGAGAATAATCATTCAAGTAAATTATGTCAAATAAATCTCTATTAATTGTTTTCTGGATTATTGAATAAGATTGTTGTTAATTCTGTGAAAGTAGATAAGCAACAGCTAAGTCTCCAGTGCAAATCTGCACCTTGCCATGTTTAAGAAGGTTCATTTGGATTGACATATGTGATGAAATCAGAGCAGATCAGAAGAATATGTGGCAGAATTGCCTAGATTTTGTGACACTTCTCCGATTTTTTTCTGTTTTTGAAAATCCATAATAATTAAACTCTTGTGACTTTGTCATAATTTTTCACATATCATCCTGTTGAAAGATTTTCACATCATTCTTGAACTTGAACTGTTTATTTATGTGGGTATAATAGACTGGCAATTTCCAGACTTCAGAGCTGCTTTAGTTAGAATGAGTTATTATTGTAGTCAACTCTGACTTTTTCTGCTTTACTCTTTTAGAAGCACAAATATTATACATCTTCCACTACTTCCACTCCTTCTCCTTCATTTTGTGTTTCTCCACTTTGGGAGGATTTTAGGATGGAGATAATGATAGAGTGCACCATAAAACTATCCCCTCGATTGCCAATGACATCATCTCTTGTCTGTAGAACAGGAAGGGAGGAGGGATGTTAACATCGGCCGTGTCTGGAACAACATAACATTGGTTCAGGTCTATACACATCAAGCGCCTTAAGAGCTTAAAATGGAATTGGTATTACAGCAACATTCATGTTTGAAAATGGCATTGTACCAAAGGTAGGATAATACTGTCGTCTTAAATTTAGCAGATATTGGGTTAGAAAAGCTCTGCAATCAATTCTCTGAAGAAGGAACACAACATTGAAAGGAAAGAGAACCTGGTACTCATTTTGGCTTTCAAAATCCCTCCTGTGTTTCATTATATGGTGTCTAGGTCCCCTTCTCATTTTAATAGTCCATGAGTTTTGGAAACTTACCAAAGATATTCCTATTTTAGTTCTTAATCTATTAAAATAATTTCAGTATCCAAGCGTTTTTGTGGCATATTTAATTTTAAATGCTTTGAAATCAAGACTATTTAGCAAAGGATAAAATCTTAGATTATGCTGCAGGAAAAGAAGACGGCACATTACTTAATCTGCCAAATGCAAAAGAAAAAAAAAGATTTATTCCTGTCAACTGGAAAATAAATGTTCCAAAGATTGTAACCACATCTGTAACATATATTGATGGCTTGGAGGAAGGCTGGGTCACCCTAGTGCTCACTCAGCCATTACCGTCTTCCCAGAAATTAGAGAAGTGGGGCTACTGGGGGTCACTCTTTCAGCACAATTCCCTGTTCTCTGTTCTGTTGAAAGAGTTTTAAAGAGCAGGCCAGCTGGCAGCCATGCTGTGTGTTTGGGACAGGGGTGGTGAGATGAGGAGGGTGAGATGGGAGGAGGAGGCACTGTGGCAGAGAAGGGAGTGGGCAGTAATGGGGGAGGGAAGGAACATTTAGGGGGTACCCTAGTGTTGACTGATTTAGTACAAAGTGTTCAAGGAGGCAAACCGTGCTTCCTTTTCACAGAAAAGACTTGACAGCTCTCCATGTCCTTCTTTCCTTGGACTCTCCTCTCTCAAATGTATCTTCCCCACTGCTGCCAAAATGAACTTCCTACCAAGAGGACTAGGTCAGGCCAGTTCCTGTTTAACATTCTTTAATGGCTCTCCATGGTTGCCTGACAGCAGGAATAGGCAAACTATGACCAACAGCCCAAATTTGGCCTAATGCCTTATTTATTTATTTATTTATGGCTGCATCGGGTCTTAGTTGCAGCACGTGGGATCTTCTTTGCTGCATGTGGGATCTTTTCGTTGCGGTGCGCGGGCTGGAAGCAACCCTTTGCTGACTTAAGTGGTTGGAAAAAAAATTTTTTAATAATATTTGATGACTTGTGAAAATTATGTGAAATTTCAATTAGAGTCTCCATAAATAATATTTTATTACGTCGGGCTCATTCATTTTCATATTAGCTGTAGCCACTTTTGTAGAGTTGAGTCAAAGCCATATGCTTCTCTTAGCCTAAAGTACTTAGTATCTGGCCTTTTACAAAAAGAAAAAGTTTATCCTTCCCTGTGGGATAAAATCCACTGCTTTCTGACTCTCCCTTTATTATCCAGCAATAACACAGAACTGCCTGGAATTTATTAGCTGTGCCCTCTGTCTGGAATGGGCTCTTTCTTTGCTGTACTCACCTCTACCAATAGAGGTGAGTACAGTCACTCAATCTTTAAGACTCAACTCTGCCATGAATTCTTCTAAAAGGCTTCTCTGAGGACCTTTTCACCCTGCATACAGCAATCCTCCCACCCTTAAGGCTGGGGGTTTTTTTGTTTTGCTTTTTGCTCTTCTCTTAATCTCTGTGTACAATCCTATCAGTATTCTTGTCTCCTTACATTGTACCTTCTATTAGTACTATCAGCTCCCTGGGGACAGAGGCCACATTTTATTCACTAATACATCCCTGGCATGAAGCATTGTATTTAGCCCTGAGTAGGTAAATGATAAAGGGTTGCTGACTGATAAGTGAATGCATCCATCTCCCCATGACAGTAGTTCCTGGAGCTGCCAACAAAAGGGCTTTATGTGCCCTGGTTAAAAGTGATACATTCTAGTGGAATTACTAAATGTCCACCAATTGTGACATTCCATTCTCCTTCCTCAGGTTCTCTTCTTAAAATCTGCAGAGTCTATAGCCATAGACTATGGTGAGCCCATTTATATTAGCTTTCCACTTAGAGAAAGGATTTGAATTTGCTCTTCCTTTAAACCCAATTCTGGGTACATTCACTGTACCAAGAAAAAAAGTCTAGGGCAGAACAGAAATATCATTCAGTGTTTTTAAACCTGCTCAGGCTGATAAAATTTAATGTTTCCTTTTGTCACAGAAATTAAAAATCAGGATGAGCATTACTTGCTGACCTTATCATTCTGCTGTATTCACCAAAGTCACAATTTTCTTAGATTAAAATCAAATCTTGCTATTGGTAACTTCAAATAATAATAACTTGGGAAAAATTCAAAGTTGGTTAATTTAATGCCTGAAGGGAGATCTCTTAAAGTGAATGCAATGCATGTTTTATGGAAATATTTGTGCCATAAATATCAGTGTCTTCATGGTAGTAAAATCATTTGTTTTATACTTATGGCTAAAATTCACCCCCCTTTCTTTTTTATTCATCTTGGAATGGCCCTCTTTTAATGTGCTTTGTTAATTTTATAGCAGGGTAATGGTGAAATAAAAACGTGTTACAAATCATTTTGCAACTTCCTCAAGTAAAATATCTATAGAATTTGTTCATACCTCTGATTTTTTTCTACCTGATAGCACTTTAGTCCTTGAACAGTTAATTCTTATTTCTTTCTCAGTGCCTTCTTTTTTATGCAAAATGAGAAATCCAGATACTTTGCTTATTAAAACATCTTGTGGAAGTTGAATCTCTCTTGGAAACACTATAAGATTTTCAAACACCACTACTGCAGAACACTGCAGGACATGAAACCTCTGCCCTCTTTTTGGTTATTTTCTTTATCAAATTCATGCTGGACCTAGGGCTTGGCTTAGCTGAGCATTGAACTTTGGCTGTTTCATCACAAAATCAGGGTTCTTATTCCTCTTCTTAGCCCCCTAGTAAGTATCAGCTTCAATAAATTAAAGGCATTTTGTATTGCTGATAATCAGAGCTGTAGTTACTGTAGATAGAAACCGGAGAAGATATCATTCGAATTTAAGGACAAAATTTAACTGGCATAAAGTTCCAAATAAAACCAAGTTATGAAAAAATAGGTAAAACCCCTCCTTATTTATTTATTTATTTTAAAATTATTATTCTTCTCTGTCCTATTTACTTACTGGTCTGGCAGAAGGCTATGGTATGAATGACATGTAGAATAACAGGAAAAACTACCAACTTCTTGAAATGAGGCTAGTCCTGACTGGGTCAGGGATTGGCCCCGGGTCCTAAAAAGCTGCTGTGGACTCCTGTCATAGATTTCTCTGCTGCTTAAAAAATGGTTGCTCCATCCAAGTGGGAGTAGGGGCAGTACAAACAGTGTATCTTCCCTAGTTTAAGGATGGCACTTTACTTTCCAGCGTGTGCACTATACCTGCAGAATACATCTATAGCTCAGTTGTCTAAATGGATAATTTTTTCTAGAAGAGGTGATGCTGACGAAAGCAGGATCCTCTGAATGTTCATAGTAATGTAGACAGGGTTCTTCAAGGTCAGTTTGGGCTTACATAAAATTGTGCCTTTGCCTACATATACCCCATTATAATTTATTTGGTAATTTAGGGCAAACCTCACATTTATTCAAATCATCATGGTGAGGCAGTCCTGCTCTACAAAGCCTTTTCAGACCCTCAAGTAATAAGCATAAATCTCAAAATCCTGAAGAGGTGGTGAAGCTTTTTCCTCTTGGCTGGAGGTGGGAATGGAGGACAGTTTATTAAGAATGACAGAGGGACTTCCCTGGTGGCACAGTGGTTGGGAGTCCGCCTGCCAATGCAGGGGACACGGGTTCGAGCCCTGGTCTGGGAAGATCCCACATGCCGCGGGGCAACTAAGCCCGTGTGCCACAACTACTGAGATTACGTGCCTAGAGCCTGTGCTCCGGAACAAGAGAAGCCACCGCAGTGAGAGGCCCACACACCACAGTGAAGAGTGGCCCCTGCTCGCCACAACTAGAGAAAGCCTGCACATAGCAATGAAGACCCAACGCAGCCAAAAATAAATATAAATAAATACATTAAAAAAAAAAAAGAAGAGTGACAGAAAAGTCAAGGACAAATAAGGTACAATGTAGCGACTCTTCACTACAACTTTAGAGAGGAAAAAAATATCAGAGCAAGATACACTGGTGGCATTTCCTCTTTAAGTGGTTTTCATAAAATTACTTGATTTTTATAGAGGGGATTGCCAGACTCTTTCTAGAAATATAAACTGTCACATTTTATAATGCTGTGAATAATGAAATGTCCCTTTGTGAAAAATTAAATTTGAGAAGTCACAGATCCTGTTATTTTCCAAAACCACTGAGGAAAAGTACTTTGCACTAAATACTTCTGGTATTATGTGGACTAGGGAAACACTGGCTAGTCCTGAAGCGTCTCTGTTGCTGTCTTCCTGGTGACTAGCCAGGGAATTGGACTCTCCTTGCCTCAGGCTGCCCGCTGGCTCCACGTGGAGATAACATAACTTATCTTTTGGCATGTTTTGAGATTTATAGTTTACTGAGTGCTAGGAATTCCTAAGAGGAAAGGGGCTTTTTCTATGGCATTAGCATCTTCAGTCATGTGAACAAAAAAAGAAGAGAGTGTCACTCATCATCTAGTTATACAAAGGGTTAAGTCGGAATCTACTGCAGTTGGCCCACCGACAGAACGGTGCACCCTGAGGAAAATACAGCATGGAAAAAATGTATGAGGCATTCTGTGCTTTGGATAAACAGGCCCCTAGGTAGTTAAGAAGCACATCTCAGGAAGAATTTCAGTGAGCCCAGTTTCTTGCAGAAAAGCACAAAAATCATTAATTTGAGATATCTGTTCTATGTGATTAGCAATAATCTTTTACTAAGATGTTTGCTTGACTACCAGTATTTCCTAGCAAAAAAATTCATAGGTATACTGGCTCCTACCCTGCCTCTTCAGAGCAGTTTCTCAGAGCTACTGAGAGACTGTCTTCCTGGCTGTAGTCCTCAGTAAGACCCCGAATAAAACTTAAACTCACAACTCTATGTTGTGTGTTTTTCTTTAAGTTGACCGACAGTATAGTGCTACTATCTCTTAAGTTATTTAAATCTTTAAAATGGTCCTCATTTTTAAAGAATGTTTCAAGTGCTGGCCCTTTAAAAAATATGTTTTATCAGAATGCCAAAAACAGCCATTTTATTCATAATTTAAAAAAAAAAGAAGTATCAGAAAGCTGTGCTGCATAATATCACTGACCAGGGAGCTCACATTCCAGCTGATGGTTTTAATAGTATGTAGGAAAATCCAAAGTCATTTTTTAAAAGCTTTACTTAAATATGCTTTATTATAATGAAACCTTCAGTTTAATCGAGGTGAGGGATCAGAAGCCCTGGAATGACAAACATGGTAGATTCTCTGAGTCCAGGGTGGTTTTAGAAATCCAATCAACACATTATCAAGTCATATTACCACTGGCCATGCTTGTGCTTAGGACTGATTTTCAATACTATGAAAGAAAGAATTAATAGAGAATAATATTAAATTAATAAAGAATAATATTCTAATATTAAAATATGGATCCAAAACCTCTTAACTTGCATGTGAAATTGATCATATTTTGAGGTAAATTTTTTTTTAAGTTTTTAGATGTTATAGCTAAAATGTTACCAACCAACATGAAATTCTTTTGATGTGTCTGGAAGCTGATACAGTAGAAACTAAAATTTAAAAATATGTAGTAGATAAGGTTAAATCTTTGGAGTGAAGACTATTTCAAAACAATTTTTTATAAGGAAAAATAAAAAGGCTGTTTAAGTTGATTTTCAAGTTAATATTTATTACTAATACAATTTTGATTTTCAGTATGCATCTTTCAAATACAGTCTATTGGGATTAACAAAGGTGGAAATGTTAAGCTAATAAGCAGGAGAACATAGTCTATTTTAGAAGAAAAGGTGTGGACAGTGTAGATACTTCTACTTTAAAAGGAAATCAAATGTGAAAATCTACTTTCTCTTAAAAACAAACATTTCTACAGTTCCTATCTAATTATAATAACTGAGCCTATTTGATGTATTTTTTTATCCAAAGTTTCAATTGATTAATATATATATGTATATGCTTGAGCCCTAACTGTGTAGCCCTTTCCAGTGTGGGTGATGGGGCCAAAACATGAGACATATTCAGAGATAAATGGACTAGAATTGTGCAGTTATAAAACTTAAAATACAGCACAGTATTTAAATCATCTTAATAACAGACACTTCACACACATGCAATGATATATTTAAACTCAAGATGGAAAGGAGGTGCCAAATTAGTGTACTTTTAGAGAATGCTTTTTAATCCATGGTAGAACAGAACTCTGTACCTATGTGACTGCTACTAGTAGAAAAATGTCTTACAACACATGTGGTATATATTTACAAAGCAACAGCTCTTCTCTAAAGAGACTATTATTTGGAATATAAGACAAACTGTTTTTATTTTTGTGAGAACAGTAGTTATCTAGGTATTCTCAAAAGGAATCAGATATCAGCATGGCAACCTTAGCTCAAACACTAGCTTGAGTGTAAGCAATCTAACTTTACTCCTTTTTGAGTAAACTGGAGATAAATACCCATACATTTTGTGATGATTTGACAATGGCACTTCTGCTTTTCAGAATTATGTCTGCAAAGTATGACTTCTTGAAACATTGACTTCTAATAAAAATATGAGACAGTCATTTCCTTGTGAATGAAAAATGCATAACTTTCCTGCCATGTACTGTCATTTTCATGATGTCTAGAATAAATTCAAATAGCTTAATACCATGATTATTTTGATCTAGTGCATGCAAAGAGGGAGATGGCTGTTTTACAATAATATTTAAGTTTAAAATGTCTGCTTCTCTCTATTTTGAGCCTAGTGAAAGTTTTAGTGAATAATATAATGTACATCAACTTCTGGAACTGAAGTATCTAAAATCTAAGGAGTAAAGGAAATAACTTCTAGCATCATAAAAGAAAGCAACAAAATAGGATATGATCCTGTCACACAAAATCTTTTCTGCTAAATTCTGCATATCTTAAAACATTGACATGTAGAATAACTGAATCACTATAAGAATTTTTATGTGGGGATTCCTGAAAATTCCTGACAGATTAATCAATATACCAGACATTATTTTTTTAAGATTCCATAGGAATTCTTTAGGAATCAATAATTATATCTTATAATTTGAGAGAATTAATGCTGTATCAATTTAAGATAATTTAACACTATAAATTTAGAAAGTACTCTTCTTAATAACTGAACAAATTAGTATCTGGGTGACTCCATTACCAATAGAATTTACTGTGATTTCTTCAACTTTTTATTTCTTTGTTTCCAACATAAGGGATTACTTGTATCCTGGCAATTTTAAAAAATTTTATCCTGTGAAAGAGACCATCATAGTGATAAATTCAAGAGTCAAAAAAAGTAAAAACAAAACAAAATAATCATATTTAGAAACCTAAGAAAGTTTTGAACACTCAAGATGTTTTCATTTTAAAATGTTCTCAATTCTTGTTTATGATGTAAAATACTTTGAATTTCCTTGTATTTAATACTTTGTGGGTATGGCAGTGAGGAGCAGGTGTTTGACTGATTGTCTCATGGTCATGCTAACAAGGCATGGGTCATGGAATTGTCCAAGCAACTGTTTAACTTCCTTTGAACATCCTAATGATGTCTTTCTAAAGAAGCACCACTTGTTGCATAGGCTTCTGTGGCATGCTTTCCATAACTAAATAAATGGTCATGACCTACGTTTGCATAATAACAGACACATCCTCTACCACTTCCTTAAATCCACTAATAGCTTTTTTTCTTCACATCAACCCTCACTCCACATAACACATAGCACAAAACCTGCCGCCCAACAATTCCTCTTGGACCTTTAATGATACATGTAGTGACACCAGGGACCTCATCCACTCCTAAACTTAATCTGATATTTATATGATGAGCAATAAAAATGCATACTGCATCAAGGGTCATTCTACAAATGAGAGAAACTCAGAATATCAGAGCTGTTAAGGATATAAGAGATTAAATAATCTGATATTCTCATTTGACAAATGAGAACGCCTGAACCCAGAATCTATTCCTGTCTCAGGCTATTGGCTTTAAGTAGATTAAAAATAAATCCTGTAGGGCTTCCCTGGTGGCGCAGTGGTTGAGAGTCCGCCTGCCGATGCGGGGGACGCGGATTCGTGCCCCGGTCCGGGAGGATCCCACATGCCGCGGAGCGGCCGGGCCCGTGAGCCGTGGCCGCTGAGAGGCCTGCGTACCGCAAAAAAAAAAAAAAAAAAAAAAAGTAAATCCTGTACCTAAATCTTTCTATTCCCCACATATTACGCCATTTATCTCAAAAATCCATCTGAAATGTATAATTGTCTTACTCTCAAATATTTATTTCTTTCTGAGAACATCTATATTTCAATTCCAAAAACCAAATTTTATCAGATTTTAAAATATATTTCAGAGAAATGCTTAAAATACCACCAAGGAAATCCTTTTTATGTAATTATTATTCATTGTCATATCCCCATTGAAAAATTCTCCAATGTTATATATTCTTGCTGTTACTGCTAATGACAATTAGCATACCATATTTCATTAATTCCATCCTAGACTAAGGCACATACAAGAAAATACTTAAATTTCATTTTAATTGAGAGAGTTTAGTTGCCTAGACTACTCCATATTAATGAAAAGAATGGAATTAAGATTATGAATTACGTATAAGTGCCATCAGCACAGAAAATGAATTTTTCTTCGAAGAAATTCTCTATGCATCTGCAGAGAAGGAAGTGATTCACACTCACATGTGCATATACACACACACACACACACACACACACACACAAACTCAGATAAATGACCTATGAGAACAAGCCAAGATCAAAAGTGAATCTAAATCTGTTGGAAAAGTCAAAACCACTGCAAAGAAACATTAAAAAAAAATTATAAGTGGCACATGATCAGTTCTTCTAACTTTCATGTTTGGCGTCTCCATCCCCTAGGGTGTGGGTTATAGTTGCAATTGGTTACTGAAACACAGTAATCAGACCTGGTCTCCATGGACATTATTTCAGAATCATTTCTGGAAGGCTGCCTATAATATGCATATGGTACCTGTGAATCATGTTGGGAGTTGGTGGGCATACTATTATTGGGTAGGAATGCAACATTATACTCTTGCCTTCCAAATGAGCCCATATTGGCCTTCTGGGTTTGAGGGACATAGGACAGTCTTTCATTCCAATCCTCAGACGGCCCTGGAAGCACCTTCCTCCGAGCTGCTGAGACCACATTTGCCATAATGGATTCCTGAATGTTTCTGGGTCTGAAGGCATCATCCAGTAAACCAAAAGAAGACTTGGCTGCTGCTTCCCCAGGAGTTAGTCTCTTGTTTGCTTCCTCTAGCCCATCAGTTGGTTTGCTAGAGTAGCTATAAGCAGGCTGGTATACCCAAGGAGATGTTGTAGAGATGGTGGGTGGGACTGGTCTTCCAGGAAGAGAAAGAGAGCGTCCACTCTGCTAGAAATAATGAAAATGTTAATATATCTCATTCATGTTGGTTTATGCTGATTGACTGTTATTCCAATGTATTCTCCACACCATTACTAAGCACTATAAAAATCAAATCACCACAATGCTTAGTCCTAAAGCCAAGATAGGCTGCCTCTACCCGGTGTATTATTAATGCTGGTCTGGGACTTGGCCCTCATTTAGGACCTCCTCCTTGCTCTCCTTTTCTGAACCCATAGCTCCAATTGCTACCATCTTTCTTAGTTATAACCACCATGGCATGTGCCCTGTCATCACTGGGAGCCACCCTTACTTCTGTCTGCACTCTTCATATTCATATCTATATCCACAGCCCACCCTCATTCTAATCCTGTTTTCCTGATACCAAATAAACTTAACATACTGATAACTCTGGAAACAGACCATGAGCTACTGGGCTTTGTACTTTTCCCAAGTGACTTTTAATATGTTATATTGATCCACTGATTACAGCAAAAACAAAGAAAAACTACTCAGATGTATTCAGTGTTACTGGTCTGATGGAGTAGATCGCCTTTCTCCAGCCAGATTCTTTTTATACAATAGTGAAAATCACATCAATCTTTATTTTCTGAGTGTGGTGTATTGCCCATGTCTTGAAGGAGACATTTCAGCCACGTGTTTCATTTGTGCTTTGGTTCCTTTTATGTGTATTACATTCCTTATTTCCTTGAGAGTGTGTGTCCCTGAAATATTCCCTTGTATATGCTAAATGTTCAGTTTGTCTAATATGCAGAAATATAAATTACTGAAAGCTCTTTTATTCTCTCTTTTTACCCATTCTGTATTTCCAGGGACCTTGAAGTCTGGTTATATACATTATATTCTCACACATTCCCATTCGCATGAGACCCTTAGACAAACTCTTGGCAAAAAGTATCAAAGGCACACTTAAGAGAAATGAGTCAACTTGGAAGTATCATAACATTGTGTTTCTTGAACAAAAAGCATTGCCATGCTTAAAAATGTGTTCAGATACTATAAATGGTTTCAACAGCTTTTCTTTCTTAATCAAGTTCTTAAATTTAAAATGAATAGCAACACCTGGATTTGGACAAAATGTCTCAGATTAAAATGTTTAGGTATTTCTGTTGTTGTTATTCCATTAGGCACACAAAGAAGGTGGGTGGTTCAATCTTGGTTTGCATATAAAGAATAAGGGAGTCAATATAATGAATCTTGATTCTCTCTTTTCAGTCATTAAAACTTTAGTAATAATGGGGAAATTTCCTGGCAGTCCATTGGTTAGGACTCAGCACTTTCACTGCGTGGGGCCCGGGTCCGATCCCTGGTGGGGGAACTAAGATCCCTCAAGGGATGCAGCCAAAAGAAAAAAAAAAACTTTAGGAATAATGGTTGACTTTTAGCAAAAACTTGTTTTCATTAATCTCCTTCTCTTAATCTAAATCCAGTAAGTCAGTATTTAAGGACTTGGTTTCTATTCCACATTGTTAGTGCATTGTTTTCATTCATTTATTCATTTAACAAAAATTTTATTGAATACCTAATGTTTCTAGGCACTTTCCCATGAGCAAAAGATACAAAGATGCTTCGGATAAAGTCCCTCTCCTCAGGAAGCATACAATCCAGTACAGTTTTTAGCTCTGCAATTGTGAGTTAGTCAATCAGAAGTCAATTTAGAGAAGAGACTCTTTACCTATCTTGACAGGACCAATAGCCAGTTTTGTGCACTGTGAGAAGTATTAACATTCAGCATGATAAAGAGGAATTAGCTCTTCTCTCCCACAGTATGTGTCTATGTCTCCCTTTTGTCCTTATCTCTGGAAGAAAGAGAACAACATTGGTCTATAGAGTCCCTGGGACGCTTTTCACATTCCAATGATATCTGTTTTCCATCAGATACAGCACCTGCTTTAGTCTGGTCTTTAAAACAGTAGAGACGTAAAGGATGGCAACAAAAAGACTCAGGTCTCCATAGAAATATAGGAGAGGCTCCTGAATATACATACAGGTAACTAACATCACTGGCTAATAACTGGAAAAATAAATAATTATCAGTATATTTGGAAGTATTAAGTACAATGTGAAGGCATACACCTCAGTGATAGGGCATGAAAAACACTGGATGAAAGAGAGAACTTTATTTTCTGGTCTTTGTTCTACCCACTTAGTTGGGAAATCTTCAGAAGAATGGAATCTTAACAGAAATGTAAAAGTTCAAAACACTGTTGAATGATACTCTAAAAACAAAGACATCAGGGATTGTTTTTCAGCTGAGGCAAAAAACATTAATCAGTTGAATGTGGGGAGAAAGAGTAAAACTTTGAAGTATAGTGTTGAAAGAGTAAGTCATAGTTTTCTGAAGAGAAATTTAAAATAGCATTGAAGCTTTTAAGAAAAGTCTCATGTAGAATAGACATACGCCAAATATAGCAGCAGTGCAGGTCGTAAAGGAAGAGTGCAATGACCTCAATGAACAAAATGACAATTGCTCTTCTATATACTCCTCAGACTGCCAAATGTGACTTCATGCTCCTTTAAATGCTAACAATAGAATAAAATTACAAATTGTCTTAGGTTAGAGATGCAACTGTGGTATAAATAAATAGTTCTTTAGGTACATTTTTGTTTCTGTTCATGCCAAAAGTATTTCAGGCCTCTAGTCTCTGCCTGCACCCAAACCCCTAATTCTAACGTATTTCCCCAAAGCAATTTTCACATCTTGTTCTTTGGTGCTATTTCCTTCTGTCAATCTCTGTCCCAAGGCTCATGCTGTTCTCTGCTTGGCTGGCTAAATGAAGCCATGTGATCTATCCTGAGCCAGAAATGACCAAAGGGACCTGAAAATAACAGAAGTGTTTCTTCTGTTTTGGAGTTTAGATGTCTGATGGTAGAATCCTAGCCACACATGGGTTAGATTCTGTGTTGGAGTTTCTATCTTGGGTTGTATTATTATCAAAAGAATTTAGTTTTGATATGAGAGCACTTAACTGTAACCAGTATGTTAAATTGGTTATTTTTTTGTGTATTATTATGTATGATGTGTCATCAAAATGCTTACTTCTTTTTGTCTCCTACTACTATTTAAGTTTTTTTAATGAAAGAAATTTTTTCACTGCTGCTTATGAAACTTAGCAGGTCCTGGGACATTCTGCTTCCTTTTAGGACTAGTCCTATCATTACCTTAAGTTACCCAAACCACTTGATTTCAACATAGAATATTCCAGCCACTGGAATAACAAACTCCAATCTCCTCTTAGAGTTAAATGTCCTCTCCTTCCCCAACTGCGGCCCATTTCAGGAGGATCACCTTCCTTCAGGGAAGGCACTGTGGTTGGCTTCTTCATGCTTTCTTCCTCTTCCTCTCCTAGCTTGCGAACCCTGACTTCCAGCCCCCTGGGGTTAGAATGACAGGATAGAGAAAGAAAGAGCAGAAAGAAATTTTTACTTGATTTGGTAACATCATATTCTGGCTTTTCACTCTCAGAGCCAGGGAGGCCCAGAGAAGAAAACTTTCAAGGGATATTTGAAGATTCTTATTCCTATCAGATAGCTCATCTGTAGTCCTCGGTTCATGCCAATTCATCTCAGTTCTAGGGGTTAACTTGTAACTCAATCTGCACCCCCTAGAAAGCTGTCTACCTACCGTTGTAGCTACTAGGGTCTGTTTGCACCCTTGGAGAGGCCCCAAGACGACCCCATCCAGCTCTTCCTTACTCCTGGACTGCTCTGGTCCATGGGGAATGCTCACATCATTTGCCTTTGGGAGTGCAGCAGCAGATTTCCTGGTTCTTTGCCAAAACAGTTTTTTACACCATCTCTCACCCTGTAGATATCCTGGGAGGGAGTCAGACTGACTGCAGCCCACCCACTCTGACCTCCCATCCATCTGCATGCTGACATCTCGGATCAAGTTCCCTAAGAAGCCACTTTGAAACTCTTTTCTCACAAGGCTGGAGGTGAGAGGGTAGGGCCCCCCAACTCCACCTACTCCAAACACACACTTGATCTGCAGCATTCCAGAATTCCTCCTCACAAAATCCTCTCTCCTTACCAGACTCTGACCCCCTTTAATAACCTGGACCTAAGGAGTTCAAGAATTGTGGAAGTGGTTTGCTATTCTGTGAACACACCGGGACACTCATGTCTGCTATTTTCTTTGTAAAGTCTATGTTTTAATCTGGAATCTCACTTCAGTGTGCAGCATCTCTTATATTTGAGGGCCTTGGGGGAAATTTCCACTTTAATATTCTGTTATATAACATTATCATTTTCAGTAGAGCATATAGTTCTTTCTCTTATTTTTCTTTTTAAAATGAAATATAGGTAAAAAATAGAATGAAATGTGTTCTTTTCTACTAATTAATTTCAAGAAATTTATCTAATAACTTCAAATAGTCTTAAAAGTTGAAACCTTATACCACACCCAGGCCTTGCCCTAGAGAAGGTGCCTCACTCATTTCCAGGGCATCTCAGGCAGTGCTTAAGCTCTAATCGTTGAGAACATCTTCCATATATTGAACCAAACTTTGCCTCCCATAACTTTACCCCATTGATCCTGATAACATAAAGTACATCTACTTATACTCCTCTCCAGCCATTCCTTCACATATTCCAGGCTGCTTCCGCTCTGTCGGAGCACCTTCACCACCTCATACTCTTCTTCACTTTTCCAACAAAGGGAAAATAACGTCTATGGTGTTCACTCCCTCAGGTTTTCTGCATCCTTTTTCCGCCAGTTTGTTAGATAAAACTAATGCAGATATAATGTCTTGATCTCCTTAAGTAGATGTACTTCCAGAAACACAATCACCAGAAGCAAACCCATGAAGATATCATTCAAACTGACTGAGGGGCCATGTCATCTGGCAGGTGGCATAGTTAATATTGCACGTAGAACAAGTCTCTGTGTATTTAGACCAGTGTGCCATTTAAGTGTTGAATCCATGAGAGTACATGTCACTCTTTAGCTCATCCAATAAAATGCATGCATTAAAGGCTGCAAATATTCACACTGAACTCACGAATCACCTAGTGTTATGTATTCCCATCAGAAGGATAAACACAAAGGAAGCATTTTCCTGCTTCTGCCTTCAGCAATAGCCAACACTAGTAGATCACTTACTGTGTGCCCAGTGGCGGGTGCTAATTGCTTTGTGTGGAATATTTCATATATTCCTCATAACAACCCCATGAAGTAGGCACTTTTAAGATCCCTATTTTCCAGATGAGGACAGTGACACTTAAAGAGGGTAAGTAACTTCCGCAAGGGTAGAAAGCTAAAAAGTGCTAGAGTGGGGGGAGTTGAACTCAGGCAGTCTCATATCAGGGTTCTTAATCAAATACATATGACACTGTACTTGGAATGCAATTGTTTTGAAAAAATATCTTTTCAAAAAAAGATTTGAATCCAAGCAAACTAAATGGAATGAGATGTTAGAAATTTTGGAAAGGGTCATTGAAATCTTAATTTTGGATTAATTGATACTGGCATCTTGCCATTTGTCACAAGCACAGGTGGGCACCAGTGAGTAGGGAATACATCACATGAGATGTACTCCCTCTCTCTGAAGATGAGACACCGGGCACCCTGCATTCAGGTCAGCTGAAAAGCTCAGAGGAGCGGGGGGCCTTTCTCCGCTTGACATGAACTATCTTTTATGTCAGTTAGATGTTGACTTATCCACATAGCTTGTTAATGAAGCAGCTTAGTGAGCTTCCTTGTGAAACTGTCCAGTAACCAATTTAGCTGCCAGGAAACACTTGACATTTAAAATAAGGAAAGGTCATCTGAGGTTTACCTAGGACAAAGAAGTGAATTCTAAAGTAATGCAAATAGCCCTAGAAGCCAAAGAAGTTGAATGTGATATACGTTTTGAAGTTCAAACTGTTTCATACCATAAACCTTATAAGCTAAAAAATTCTCTTGGCCGAAATCCTGCTTACACATACACAGTAGAGAATCTCCAGCTGACAAATGTTATTTCAACTCCTTCGACTCCTTTCTCTCTAAACACACATGATCAGTAAATATTCATCACAAACATATACTTTATCATAAGCAGATTCTAATAAAAGCCAACAGGAATAAATGGCATTTCTTTTGACTTATAAATCACTGATTAGAACTTCTACAAAGCAGAGGTCCATGAAAGGGCACATGAATAGAAGAAAGCACCAGGCATCTGCCAGTTTTCCATTTGCTCAGGTTAAAATATTTGGAGTGATTGTTGACTCCTCCCCATCTCTTACACTCCACACCTGAACTGTCAGCTTTAAAATACATCCAGCATCTGACTATTTCTTACCATCTCCTTTGGTACCATCCTGGGCTAACCCACCATACTCTTTTGACTGGATTATTGCTATAGTCTCCTAATTAGTTTCCCCAGTTCACCCTTGCTCCTTTAGTCTAGCCTCAATACGGCAGCCATATTGAGAATCCTGTTGAAACCTAAGTCAGATTATGTCACTTAGTCCTCTGTTTAAAACTCTGTCATCGCTTCTCATTTCACAACAGGAAACAAAGTTCTTCCACTGACCCACAAGGCCCTACAAAATCTGCTGGTTTCACCCCTCCTTATACCTCTGATTTCATCTCCTCCTGTTCTCTCCCTACCACTTTGCTCCAGCTACGCTGGCCTCTTTGCTATCCTTTGAACAGATCAGGTACCCTCATGCCTCAGGACCTTTATACTTGCTGATCCTCTGCCTGGAACACAGTACTCCAGATATTAGGGTGATCCTACTTCATTTCCTTCAGGCCTTACTCAGATATCTTATGATCACTATTTGGCTATTCTCCATCTCTCTCTCTCTTCCCCCCAACCCCAAGATTCCCTATCCCTCTTCCCTGCTTTATTTCTCCCCTTAGGCTTATGCCTATCTAACATAATAAATGTTTATTTAATTATTTCGTTTATCTGCTTCTCCCCACTAGAATTTAGCTCCATCTAAAGTAGGGGTTAAAAAAATAAATAAATAAATAAAAATAAAGTAGGGGTTATTCCAATCCAACAATGGGCAGAAGACCTAAATAGGCATTTCTCCAAAGAAGACATACAGATGGCCAAGAAGCACATGAAAAGCTGCTCAACATCACTAATTATTAGAGAAATGCAAATCAAAACTACAATGAGGTATCACCTCACACCAGTTAGAATGGGCATCATCAGGAAATCTACAAACAACAAATGCTGGAGAGGGTGTGGAGAAAAGGGAGCCCTCTTGCACTGTTGGTGGGAATGTCAATTGATACAGCCACTGTGGAGAACAGTATGGAGGTTCCTCAAAAAACTAAAAATAGAATTACCATATGACCCAGCAATCCCACTACTGGGCATATACCCAGAGAAAACCATAATTCTAAAAGACACATGCACCCCAATGTTCATTGCAGCACTATTTACAATAGCCAGTTCATGGAAGCAACCTAAATGCCCATTGACAGACGAATGGATGAAGAAGATGTGGTACATATATACAATGGAATATTACTCAGCCATATAAAGGAACAAAATTGGGTCATTTGTAGAGATGTGGATGAATCTAGAGACTCATACAGAGTGAAGTAAGTCAGAAAGAGAAAAACAAATATCGTATATTAACGCATATATGTGGAACCTAGAAAAATGGTACAGATGAACCGGTTTGCAGGGCAGAAATTGAGACAGATGTAGAGAACAAACATATGGACACCAAGGATGAATTGGGAGATTGGGATTGACCTGTATACACTGATGTGTATAAAATTGATGACTAATAAGAACCTGCTGTATAAAAAAATAAATAAAATTAAATTTAAAAAAATAAAGTAGGGGTTATTGTTTTATTCATTAAGACATCCCTTGACCTAGAATGGTGCCTGCCAAGTAGATGTTTAGTAAGTATTTGTGAAATGAATGAATAATAATTTCTTTATCAGACTGCCATAATCAGGAAGTTCAGTTATCTTCACCAAACTTTTTGGTCCTGTCCCAAGATGTAGCCCTTCTCACATGTCATTTACATGTGATGAGGAACTCACACAAATAGACCCATCCCACCACCCCCAATACATGCACACCAATATGCACATGAAGACATGTTTGGCAAGACAGATAGGATTAATCAATGTTTATGAAAAATCAGATTTTCTAAGCAGGTAAAAGATTGTAACATGCTTCAAATAAATGATTTGCATTTAGGTCAGTGGAAGTGTAAGGGTTTTAAACTGCTTTGCTTCCCCAAATGAGAAAAATCTTAGAAAAATGATTCATGAATCCTAAAGACAGCCCAAAATCTACTTGTAAGATTTAAAAATAAAGACCAAAGAAGAAAAAGATAATGGAAATTGGGATGGGTTAGAGTTGGAGAGGAGAAAGCTGAAAGCTAATTTACCACTTATCGTGAGATTGCAAGCAGGTGTAGGAAATGGCAGTTTCTACTATCTGATCTCTTGGGGCAATTCCAGCTCTAAAGAGTTTTCGATTACAATTTTTCTGACAATGGAAGCAGGTCAACATTGGAAGGAAGTTCTCCATAGGGATATAGAATTCCATTACCTAGAGATCTTTAAGTATAGGACAAATGCTCCCTTGATGTAATTTAGATACAATTAAGTAGTCAGGGGGATAGTAGAATTTTAAGGTCATTTTTGTTCTAATCTCTTAATAAGACAGTCTCTATCACATATTCCCTGCCTTCTCAAGTGAACCTTAAATCTTCCTGGTGGAAGAAGTGGAGTTTTGGGAAATTCTGTTGTAGCTGTCTCTTATCTAAAAAATGGAAGTGTCCATTTTTTTAAACCGAAATCAGCAATATTATTCTGCTTACCAAGAATAGTGCAGATAACCAGGACTAAGTTGTACTATTGAATAGAAAAGTAGCCAAGTAACCATACATTGCTTAAATAGTTCCATGAATGCAATAAACATACTTAGACATCAAAATAAGAGATAATGTCTTGTGGCTAGAGCTTCTCATCTTGGCTTTGCCATTAACCATTTATCTTAATTCATCTTAGATTAACTATCAGATTAAATTTTTGGCTCTAAAACAATAAACTTTAAAAAATTTTTATTTTAGGTTTGAAGGCAATCCCTTTGTGAGAGAGGCTAAGAGTTATAACTGACAATAGAAGCCAGCATGTTATATTGGAAAGAATGTGAATTTGGACATCACACTGACCTGGGAGTCCTGCCTTTGCCTCTTTTTACCCATATGATTCAACCTCTCCCAGCCTTACTTTCCTTGGTTGTAAAACGGTAAGAATGCTGGCTACTGTTTCAAGATTATGGGTAGAGTAGAGATTGTGTTTATAAATCAAATGCCACGTAGCACAACAGATTATTCTTGTTATTGTGAGAAGAGTCTGTGAGGCCTTAAAAGGTGTCAGAGACCTGGCAGAACCTTTTGTTCAAGAGGCAACTGCATAGGCAGGCTCCTGCCCTAGGATAAAAATAGGAGGGAGCTGCCTTTGAAGTGGCATTAGCACCGCACGCCTCAGATATTGCTGTGCCAGCCACTGACTCCCTCCCACCAGAACGCCAGCAGCAGGGCTGGCCAGGAACATCGCCACTGACCTCATCTCTCTGCTAGCTCTGGGTGGGCCAAAGTATAGACTTCTGGATCTTTTTTAACCTTCTGTTATAGAAGAATAAAAATAACCACATTAATTTAAGGTCATGAAGACTGATGTTAGGCAGGAGTCTACACTTATACTTCTGTGGTCCCTTTCATCTTAGAAGCAATGATAACAATAACTAAAGTGTACAGAATTTTTACTATGTACTAGTCACAGTTTTAAGCATTTTGTCTATTAACTCATTTAATCCCCCCAACAATCCCCAATTTCTGCAAATATATAATCCCCAATTTCTGCAAATAAGGAAACTGAGGCATAGAAATTAGGTGATTTACCTGAAGTTACACAGCTCATTTTTGTAAAGGGAAATTGAAGAATTAAGGCCATAGATAATAAAATTTTATCTGAGTAATGTGTTTTAAGGCATTATATATGTTAGTGGAAAAGAATTACTACAGCAGCAATTTTTACCCTCTCATTTTCCTCTATCCTCAGAAAAGAAGTATGTCACTCTCAAAATTATAATCTGTGAAAATACTCCTATTAATATAGACTGTATTATATTTAAGTAGCTGGAATTGCCATTTTAATTTTTTATAATTCTTGGGGAAAAGCCTTACTTAAGTGCATTTTTGTAAAAGTCTAATTTGGTTTGAACATAAAAATAAAATCTTTTAAACACATTTCAAAATATTTTCTGAAAAGAAGTTTTCTCTCCTCAGAAGATTTAAACAGTGAAAGTTATATAGATTTCGCACTATTGAAAAGAATGAATAATAGCAAAAGTTCAGCTCTCATCAATTTCTATAGAGAATTTCACAATAAATAAAGGATGCTGATCCTGTATGAAATAAGTGAATTTTTGACCTTGTGGAAGGTTTTTGTAGAGAAAAATTATCAGTGCCTGGCATATAGAAAGCACTTCATAAAAGAGAGTCATGTGTATTAGTATAAAATTAATACTTATACTATATCCCTAAATAGAATTATATTTATGATAAATTATAAAACCCATTTAAGGGTTTCCCTAGTGGCGCAGTGGTTGGGAGCCGCATGCCAATGCGGGGGACACAGGTTCGAGACCTGGTCCGGGAGGATCCCACATGCCGCGGAGCAACTGAGCCCACAGGCCACAGCTGCTGGGGCCCGCGCACCTGGAGCCAGTGCTCTGCAGCAGGAGGGGCCACCGCAGTGAGAGGCCCGTGTGCCGCAGCAGGGAGCGGCCCCCACTTGCTGCAGCTGGAGGGGGCCCGTGCGCAGCAGCGGGGACCCAACGCAGCCAAAAATAAAATAAAATAAATTAATTTTAAAAAAACATTTAAAATGGTTTAACTATGTGAATATAGCTTTAGCTGTCCATAATATTCTAAACACCTTCTTTCCTGAAACAAATCCAGGCAACCATCTCCTTCCTCCCTCATTCACAAAAAGAAAAGTTACCATGAATGTGCATTTGTCCCTAGAAGGAAAGTAGGGATAAGAGATATTTTGTATAGCTTATGTGCCTGCTATTTGAAGTGGAGCTAATATCCCTTAAGCAAACTCATTTCCCAACTAGAATGGCTTTCTCAGAGGAAAATTTTATCAGTTAAGGTATTAAGAACAATTCTTAAGATATGTGTGGGTGCTATAGAACAACCTTGCTCGGGCCCTCTGCATGATAACATTCTCCAAATTTCCTACTGGCAGCTTTTTAGGCAATCCTACTGTTACAATTCCTTATAACATTTTTAAAAAACAGGAAATCCAAGCTGGTTACTGGTAGTGACAGACACATCAACAACTACACAACACGTGACATTATCTCATAAGGATGCAGAGGATACAGCATGAAGAAAACAACGTACTTGATCTTTGTAACTGTTCTTCTATCCATTACGTTTTTAAGCTTATTAAATAGATACTTTGATTCATATCCTGGGCCTTGGGGAAAATGTTTAACCTACTGTTCTTGGAAAGTTTAAGATTTTTTTTCAATATTTATACTGTGTTGTGTTAGTTTCTGTTGTACAATAAAGTGAATCAGCCATATGCATACATATGTCCCCATATCCCCTCCCTCTTTAGCTTCCCTCCCATCCTCCCTATCCCACCCCTCTAGGTCATTGCAGAGCACCGAGCTGATCTCCCTGTGCTATACTGCTGCTTCCCACTAGCTATCTATTTTACATGTGGTAGTGTATATATGTTGATGCTACTCTCAACTCGCCCCAGCTTCCCCCTCCCACCCCGTGTCTTCAAGTCCATTCTCTATGTCTACATCTTCATTCCTGCCAGAGAGAAAAACAAATACCATACGCTAACGCATATATAGGAATCTAAAAAAAAAAAAAAAAATGGTACAGAAGTTTAAGATTTAGTGCCAAATCATATTTATGTTTCCTTTGTCAAAAACATGGCTCCAGAGTGATGTTTAAAATTAGGAATAATAAAAATATAACTCTTCATCTGGGAAATCACCAACTTGTTTCCTTAAGTGCAGAGTAGATAAAAATTTTGCTTAATTGCCTTACCATATCTCTCTGGAACAAATGGTACATTTTATTTAATGATAACTTTCTTGTTTGAGGGAATTTACACAATAATTTCATATATGTCAGTTCATTTTAGAGACACAAGAACGCCATAAAGTAAGTGGGAGTTTCAAGTGAATGGTGGTTTTTCAAATGAAGAGATAAAAGACCACTAAGGGGGGCTTCCCTGGTGACGCAGTGGTTAAGAATCCGCCTGCCAATTCAGGGGACAAGGGTTCAAGCCCTAGTCCAGGAAGATCCCACATTCCATGGAGCAACTAAGCCCGTGCGCCACAACTACTGATCCTGCACTCTAGAGCCCACGAGCCACAACTACTGAGTCTGCGCATCACAACTACTGAAGCCCACGTGCCCTAGAGCACGTGCTCTGCAACAGGAGAAGCCACCGTAATGAGAAGCCCGCGCACCGCAACAGAGTGGCCCCCACTCGCCGCAACTAGAGAAAGCCCATGCACGGCAACGAAGACCCAAAACTATCCAAAAATAAACAACTAAAAAAAAAAGACCACTAAGGGATAAAATAGATTAAAGCAGAGTGTACAGTGATAGTCCTGATGGTGTGCTTTTCAAATGCAAATGGGAAATATGGAAACATCTTTTATCAGAAGTGCCCCAGGTACATTTCTTCAAAATTAGGAAGCATTTACTTTACTTGAAGATACTAATCCCAGGTATAAATGTAGTTCCATTAATGGTTCAAGGGGATGTCTCATAAGGTATTAGGATGCTTGTCTACTTATCAAACTTGCAAAATTAGAGAGCAAATTTTTTTTTTTTTTTTTTTTTTGCTGTACGCAGGCCTCTCACTGTTGTGGCCTCTCCCATTGCGGAGCACAGGCTCTGGACGCGCAGGCTCAGCGGCCATGGCTCACGGGCCTAGCTGCTCTGCTGCATGTGGTATCTTCCCGGACCAGGGCACGAACCCGTGTCCCCTGCATCGGCAGGCGGACTCTCAATTATGCGCCACCAGGGAACCCCTAGAGAGCAAATATTTAATTTTGCCCTTGACATTAGTTATTACAGCTTTTCCTATTGGCATAGCTTTCTTAATGCACTTATAAAATGGCAGTATGTAATTATCTAGACATAATATTGCATATTAATACTACAGCAAATTTTTCTATGTGGGCCACTCATTTATTCAAAAGATCTCATTCCTTATTATTTCCCTGACCACTCCTCGTTACCAAGTTCACCTTCATTTTGATATGATGTTAGGTAGCTATTGACTATCCGCTTGCTAAACAATTGTTTCACTTTCAGTATTGATTCATACAAATGCATAGACGAATTAACAAAAGCCTTATGAACTAACACTTCATCAACCCTCTAAGCCACTTTGGTTGTACAGTCTTAGCCTAATATAAAAGGTAAATTCTTCTGGAAGTATTAACATGTTTAGGCCATCATAAATATACATTTGAGATTGAGAGAAAAGAAGAGATCCTTCAGTAAGATGTATGTTTGAAGTTCTCAAGCAACTATCCATTAAAGAAAAGAAAAATGCTGGGGAAGGGATGGAAAAAAAATGTCCAGAGCTTATCTGTTTGTAAAAAGATTCCTTACTTATACCAGTCAAAAAGTTCCTCTCAAATCTGTTTTGATCTGTTTTGTAAATATTATGAGACACCTTCTGATAGTGATATTCAGATTTTCCAGTTGATGGTTGTTTTCCCATTCCATTCTTGTCCTTATTCTTGCGTCTTTCAATATTGGTAAATCTAATGAGGATAAGTCCCTTTTAAAATATAATAAATAGGTCAGCGATGATTGACCACCTGGAATCACATATGCTAGTGACCTAGGCTAGAGCTTTTGTTTGTTTTAGCTGGGAGGAAATTTATCTCCCAATTCCTTCATTTATAGAGCCTGAAGGAGGTGTGGGTAGGGGGAGCAATTCTTACAATTTCTCACTGTGGGTCAGATAGTCCCAGATGAAATCCAACTCTGATGTTACAACTAGTTGTCTAGACCAGTACATTTTTTGCAAAAAAAATGAAGTCTAGATGAGACAAAATGAAGTCTGACAATGCAATGCATCCCCATGATACACTGATAATTAAACATCTATGCACCATTCACAAAACAGGATTTTCACTTTGCCCGTGGTTGACAGTGGTAGGTAGAATATCACAGAAGTTTGGAAAAAAAAAAAAAAGACAACAAAACAGAGATTGAATAGTGAAAGCAAAGCAGGTAAATACTAAATGGTTCTTTGTAAAAAATTGCTTTTTGTATGAATGCATAATATGTTTGACGTAATTTCATAAAATGGAAAATGTTCATTTTAAGAGCAAAGGATGGAGAGCTAGTGATTCAGGTGAAATGATAAGCAAAGAATAGCAGAAGTTCTGCTCTACAGAATTGCAAGCCCTTTTCTTACTTTACTCCAGTGTGCCTAATGGCTGCCCTAGGACTAGAGGTGTCTCTGAGTTTCAGAATGCTCTCCATTCTCAGGAAGTATCTGCGTGTGTCAAGAATAGACAGGAGGAATTATAGTCACACTTTACAGACACTGGAACCAAAGCAAATCTTCTGGTCAGGGCTTCAAGGAAAGAAAAATTATTCTCTAACCTCCTAAGCTCTGCTTTTTGTCTCATTAGAAAAATGATGTCTTTAAGATTTTTTCTTCAAATATTCTGGAATTAAAGTGGTAAGGAACAAACAAATTTTGTCTTGTCGGGTTTTAAACTGACCTTGGTTTTTAAAAAGCATTGAACTGCATCAAAATACTCACAACACTTAAAACCCAAATGTTTTTAAGGAGCTATTTATATAGAGAATTATAAAATCTTAGAGGTGGAAGGCATTTTAGAGATCCTGCAATCAAGCTTCCATGAGGTATAGGAGTTCCTTTTATAACACCCCTGATAGGCATTGCAATGGAAAAAGCACAGGCTATGAAAACAGATAGACTTGGATTCAGCTGGTGAGTCTGCCACCTTACTGGCTGGGTGACTTTGGGCAATTTTCTTAAGCTCTCTGAGCTTCAATTTCCTTATCAATTAAAAAAAATGAGGATAATTTCCACCAAATAAGGTCATTGTGAAAATTAAATACATGGATTAAGACCCTTAACACATTTTATATGTCTAACACATATGTTAGTTAGTTCCTTCTCCATTCCTTCCCCACAAGTTTTTGAAGTTTTCTTAAGTTAAACTGAAATTTACTGTCTTGTAACTTCCATTCACTAGTCCTGTTTTTCTTTTTCACAATGGAGACCTTTACTCTCTCATCCATACCAAAATTCCTCAAATATCCAGCTCTCCTACCTCCTTTTTAGTCTTTTCTCCTCCCACTGGTAAATGTACAAGCATATATCTCATGTTACAGAACTTCCAGACACATCACCATCCTTTTTGTTTTAGAAATAAACTTTAGTGCGTCAAAGGCCTGAAAACAACACTCCTGTTAGGATCAAAGCTGCTACTCAGTGGGCCTACCTGTCCCTTTGTTCTGTTCACTCTTCTAATGTTTAAGCAGCCTCTTGACTGACTGCATTTTGTCAGTCCAGCACACAATCTGATTGTCTTAATGTTAAGGTTAAAAAAAAATATTGGGATCTTTCCCTGTGATCCATAAAGCACACAAACTTCTTTTTAGTTTTGGAGATTTTACAATCATACTTGTTTCCATTTTAAAAAGCTAATTAGCATTCAAAGTGCTTCAAAATTCTCCTTTAGTCTAGATCCCAAAATAAGAATGTTTTGATTACTGCCAGAGAGATTTCAGTTATTAGTAAGAACATTTTTGATTGGAGATAAGAGACTCTACTGCCCTACGGCCAAGGGAAGTCATACAATCCCTTTGCCCAGAGATAAGAAAAATCAGCCAGGGAACTTTGTACAGTCGCTTCTCTAGATGATAAAATTGTATCATTCTATTCCTAGAAATATTTATTCTCAGACTTGATTAGAAGCAGGGGGTTAGATAAAATCACATCTCAAGGCCCTCTTTATTCTTCTATTTAAAAAACAAATTTAAAAGACTGTTCAAAGCAAATTATTTGCAACACACTTTAGAATGGTTGCCTGTGAAGCACTCTCTGAGCGGGAAGAGAGTTTGCTGCCACCTCCTGGGCTTTTAGAATAAAGCTGTCAAGATCAGCACTTCAGGGCTGCTCCCTTCAGACAAGGCATCAAGAGCATTTGAAAGCAGGTGCCGTTTACAAGTCTGGCTGTCCCGGACTGAATGAACTAGAAAACTATTGATGGGTTTTAAAGAATAAAGTTGATTTCAGTGTTTTGTGTGTCAGAAAACTGGTTTTCAAAGTGAGGTTCACAGCCCATTACCATCAGAATCACCTGGGGTATATGTTACAAAAACAAATTCCTGGGCCCCATCCAGGGGCTACTAAAATCATAATTTCCCTGGGGCGAGGGGAATCTTAATTTTTCCCTGGGAACAAAAGTTGGAAAACTGCATATTAGAATACTGTGAAGTCAAAAAAATAATAATAATACTGTGAAGGCAATAGTTTGCTCACACTAAAACACTGGATATAAAGGAAATAGTTGGTGAACTGAAGTGAAAAACTAAAATTAAAAGTTCTAAGAGATATATTTTGTTTTGCTCTTAATTTCAGTAATACCACCTGAAATGAATTGTGACATTTTGCTGGACATTTCATAATGTAGAATTCAAAATCTATTTAGCCCATATTGAGTTTATATGAAGGATTATAAGTGGCACCATCTGATAAGCATTAACAAGTAGTCCAGTGGGCCAGACCATCAATAAATTCTGAGTGTGATTAAAACAAAAAAGAAACTTCCAACTGTGAAAGGGTTGGTATGATACATTAAGTTATCATTTTATTTATATCAGTCCAGCCAATTCCTTAGTGATTTTTGGCTCTAGAGGATGGTTTTGTGAATACTTCTTTATCAAACTGAGATATGCTAGCAGAAAAAAGAACTAATGCCATGTAAGAAAGAAACCTAGTTGTTTTTTACTTTTTAAGAAAAAGTGTAATTAAACGCCACAAAAGGAAAACTTAACTAAGTCAATTTAACTGTATTTGAAACTAAAGCAATTTTAGATTGAGATGAAGTTTTCAGAATCTCATCTTGTTGTGATTTTTCTCTCTTCAAGATCATCCTAACTTCTGCTTCTGACTCAGAAGAATTCTAGAAGTACCAGAAAACCCACAAAAATTCCCTGTGTTTGAAAGGCAGCTGGAATTTTAAGTTCCTCCCTACATCAGTCATTCAGCTTCTGAGAATTGTTTTTCATCACTTGCGCTGTGAGCTGGGAGTTTGCTCTGTTCAGACCGAGGTTTCACTCTTTCTGGTTTTGGAAACTGATCACGCTTCTCAGGCAAGGGGATCAATTACTCTAAAAAGACCAGGTTGCTGACCCTTCATCCTGGGACAGTGTTGAGGAGGAGGGATAAGAACAGCTGCCTGCTGCATCGTCAGAGGCCAGCCAGGTTCTCTCAGAGCCCCAACTGTTGCAGGCCTGAATTGGGGTAGCTTCGGGGATTGGGTTGCCAACTGTTCCACTTTCTGTGTGATAGGCCTAGTTAAGCTTCAACTGTCCTACTAGAACCTTGCTCAGGATACCAGCTATTCTATTTTGAGAATATATTTCATTTACAAGCATTTCCCCTAAGAATTCTCTCTATATTGCTAAATACACCACACTTATTTTCTTTAATATTGGTACTTTGAATTTATCACAGTCCCTTTATAGTGAGTCTCAAAGCTGATATTAAGTTTCTTTTTAAAAAAATACTGTACCAGTCTTTTTGAATCCTGGTCTCATCTTTGTATACCACTACAACAATGCTAGTACAATAGATGAAGACAAAAGAGAAAAAAATTGACCAATAGGCTGAATACAGAGGAATATAGAAAAATAAAACTTCAGTAAAAAGAAAACAGTAGAGAAGAAACAAAGATGCCTCAGTAAAAGACTCCTGGGGATATATTATTCTTCATGTCAATATGAGATTTATACAGACACTGCTGCCGCTTTTTCTATTTTAGTTCTCTTAGATCCCTTAAACTGGGATTCATATTAACAGAGAAAACAAAAAAACTTTTTAAATCATTGTGTGTGTTTCCCTCCTTGGTAGTTTATGAAATAGTAGCTATTGTTTATTGAGTACCCTTTATAAGAATATTAAAAGCTAACATATGTTGAATGCTTTCTATGCACCAGGCACTGTTTTATACCCATTGCACATATTGGTTTGTTTAATCTTCACAAATCGTGAGGTACACCTATTATTTTCTCCATTACATAGCAGAGGGTACTGAGACACAGAGAGGCTGAATCGTTTGCCTAATGTCTCCCAACAAGCAAGAGGCAGCCTGGGATTCAGCTACAGGCATTTTGGCCCAAGTCCACACGCTTACCCACTACAAAATATTGTCTCTGTATACTTGGTGTTTATGTGCATTATCTCACGTAATCATAGGTGAATTTCATTTAAAAAATGGTTACCTTATGCTTCCCCTAAATCAAATCATTGCTTTAATTTATTTATTTTTTAATTTAAATATTTGCAGGAACATTTTTCTGCATTATTGTTACTAAAATTTGAGGAATTTCTCATCACTATTCTTTTTTTCCTTAATTTACCTGGTGTAAATTAGCACAGCTGTAGTAATATATGATGGCTTGAAGTGGGTGTTTGAGGAATTTAGTCAAACGCATCATGGGTATTCACTCAATGGAACTAGCAAAATGTTAGACTTCCCCCTACCATTTGAGTTATAAGCAAATAGGCTGGTAGAAATAAAAACGACACCTTTCTCCTTCCCCTTGTACCTGTTCACAAGTGTCTATTATTTGGGTCTACCAAACTCTAAGAAGTTTTTTCAACATTTCTTTCTTTGATTTGGAAGGTATAAAGTAACTTTTGAGTTATTCCTGAGACAGGTATAGCTCATCACCTCTGATGGGCAATTCCTTTCATATGTGACCTTTGTCTTGTGATCAAGTGAGGCCTTGTGATTAGAGAATAGCTCTGGAGTCTGACTGTTGGGTCTTGAGTCTTAGCCTCATCACTTTAGACAAGTTTCTTAACTTTTCTTTACTGTATTTTCTCATCTGTAAAGTAGAATGATAATAGTATCTTCTTCATACACTAGTCATTTTGTGATGACTAAAAAAGTTAAAATTTGTTGTCTTTAGAATGGCACCTAGCATATAGTAAGTCCTCGTAATTATCACTGTATTAGTGGATCTATGGTTTTAAATTAAGGCAGTAAAGATCTGCAAATATAATGAGGGTTTTTTACAATTAACTCAGAAGTTCACATCTTCTCTCCTTGAAGTTAGTGACGAGAATGTTCATACCCACATTTAGAATCCATTACAGTAGTTCTTTAGGAGATGTTTCCAAAATGACAATGAGACATAGTTTAAAGCAAACAGAACAAAACAAAAAACTACTGGAAAAAACATAAGGTATAAAAATGTCCTCTCTGGGAACTTTTCAACAGAAATACCTGTTGAGAAACCTTCCATTGAGGACATTGCAGCAGGAGGGGTTTGCTGCCTCATCCATATCCAGGATGAATGCTAGCTCAGTCAGGAGACACTTCATGGAACTCTAAGATTCCAGTGACGACTACTTTTTTGATATATTTTGAAACACTGAAAACTGTGATTCTCTCAGCATTATTCTGTGTAGACTTATTCCTGTTGAAATGTCTCAAGTTATTATTGGTTTAGTAGCAAACCAAGCTGGGTGCTGATTCACTATGATAAGCAAGTTCCCTGAATTACTTTTAGTGGGAAAGGCATGAAGCCAAGGGGAGTACTTCCTTTTATGTAGAGCCTTTGATTTTGCTTTATTTTTTTTTAATGACATTCCTCACCGCTCCCAGCCCATGAATATCACCTTTTCACCCTGATATAAGTGAAAGAATTTTGGGAACTCATACAAAATCACTGTCAAATCCATCATTTCTACTTATAAAACAGATGCTTATTTTTCAGAGACTGGTTTTCACTTCCAACATATTATCATAGCATCTGATTTTATGAGCAATCTTATGATAGTAGGGTCCTTTCTAATGTCTCTCAAGTGGTCAAAGCCATCCATTAAGCATATGTAGAGTAGGCTTTTGGTGGATGGTTTGCTGAACACATAATTAACAGGTCTCAGGGAGTGGGATTCTGGGGTCTAATGAGACTATGGAAATCTTGTGGTACTGAAGGGAGAGCCTGGACTTGGATGTCAGATAAGTATGTAAGTCCAACCCCAGCCCATTACTTTATAAGCTTAGTGATTGCCGGACAAGTTGGTTAGCCTCTCTGGGCTTCAGATACCTTGTCTACGAAACGGAAATAATAATAATACCTTCATGTTCAGGGTAATTCTGAGGAGTAAATGAGACCACAGTGTAATTGGTTAAGGGTGTAGGTCCAGACCAAATCCAGGATCCACTACTTAACACTGTGTGATCTTGGGCAAGATATTCAGCCTCTTTGTGCCTCAGAATCCCATCTATAATCTATACACTGAGGATTATGATGGTACCTATCTCATAAGGACTACTGATTAAAAAAGATAATCTATGGTGGTTGCCAGAGGGGTGGAGGTGTGGGTGGGCAAAATGGGTGAAGGTGGTTAAAGGTACAAACTTGAGGTTATCAGAAATAAGTCCTGGGGATGTAATGTACAGCATGGCGACTATAGTTAACAATACTGTATTGTGTATTTGAAAGTTGCTAAGAGAGTAGATCTTAAAGTTCTCATCACAAGAAAAAGAAATGTGTAACTATGTGTGATGTTAATTAGATCTATTGTGATGATCAATTTGCAGTTTATACTAGTATCAAATCATTATTGTACACCTGAAACTAATGTGATGTTATATGTCAATTATATATCCATTTAAAGAAAAAAAAGAATCTATGAAGATACTTGGCACAATTCAGGGCCCAGAGTTTGTGCTCAGTTAGCGTTAGTTATTGTTATAATTTATGTAAAGTATTAACATTGTTCCTGGCTTTTAGTAGAAACTTAATACATCAACCCCCCCACCCTACCTTCTATCTTTTCCTTAGACCTCATGAGCTTGTTTAAATGGCTGCCACAGCTTCCATCCCCACCCATGTCATCCTAACTGAGACCGTAATCTTGACTCAGGGCCTTTGGGTGGTCTTGAAAACAGATCATTCCACTAAATAAAGATACCAAAGAGCCTCCCTGACTTCTAAAATGTCTCCTGAAGAACAAAAAAAAACACTTTTGCTTTTTGATATTTACTTGCAAGAAGAAAAAATTTCTCAGTTTATACCTAAAATGTGCATTTCTTTTCAACTTAGAGCTAATTGCAAGTCTATGTTTGTTTGTTTGTTTTCCATGAACAACCATTAATAATTATCAAGGAGCTCAAGAAGTAGGGGCTGTGAAAGCAGGATTCCTCCATGGTATATTGGAATGTTATTATTTTAAATACTATTATTATTATCAGGTAGAGGAAGAAGGGTAGGCTGGAAAGTAGGTCCTTGTGATTATTTTTATTAGGACCCTGAATGTATATCTTACCAGTCATAACACACACATAATTTAGATAAACGTGTCAAGAATGAGGTATAAACAGAGATACACATGAGGAACTTTACATTTAGAACCAAAAAATGAAAATTTAAGAAATTCTGTGTATCAATAACAAACAATTATTTAAACTATAGGACCCTGTAGAAGTCTAACTTTTTTTTGTACTTGAGAAATACTTTATTAGCTGGCATAGTTCTGATAAAATCAGGAATCTGACAGGATTTGATATTTTAAAATTAAATTTCTCTTCACTCAATTGCTTCTGAGTAGTAAGGTCTATGATTTCCAAGTGCCAAATGGTAATTTAGTGTACAAATATACATACCATAGAAACATTAAATTTTTTTTTTTTAATTTAAGAAATTGGCTGTACCTGATAACATCAAGGAAAGAATAGTCTGATTTGGGGGCTCCTGGTTTTCATTGGTCTGATGCTCCACAGGATGGCCTGTAATTTTTTTCCTTTTTTTAAACTCAGACTGGCCTCTTTTAGCAATTTTGCCTGGTGTTTGGGTCCTGTGGGAATTTACTAGCTTGCTTTATGGCCTTTGGCCAATCCTGGTGGGAAGTCTAGAGAAGAATTCATTTCTGCTTTTTCCCAGAATACTTGTTGACAAACTCAGCGGCACTGAAGTGTTACACGAGTCTTTGTGTCCCCCAGAGTCCAGTGATAAGGGGACATGAGCCCAGCAAGGGTCAGTGCTTCTGGGAATATAATGTTGGCTCTTAGAATTTACATATTTTTCTCATGAACTTTTAACAATTTTTAAAACAAACTCAACAACTGTGATTTTAGGAGGGAATGAGAACACAGCCCACTGCTTCCCTCTGGAAGCATTTTAAGCGTTTAGCTTTTCAGAAAACAATCACTTCTTTTTGATGACCATGACTTCAAATACCCTTCCTGCCAGGCCAGTGATGACTCATAAAATAGCAATGGATTTCAGGAATTCACTCTTTGAATTTGGGTGCTTGCAGGTTCTCAAATTTGTAACTGGATGAAATGATACACAGCAAGGGACTTCTGTTTGAAAGATTAAATCCAAACTCAGACACTAACAGCCATGTGTCTTGTGCTCTCAAGAAACGTCTGTGAAAGTGCTGCATTCTGAGTGTTTGATATGCCTGTCAGCAGCAAAGAGCCTTCAAAATTTTTTAAGCTAGTAACTGTAAACAAAACAATGGCCCCACATCACTTAGTCCACTCCCTTTAAATGCAGATCATTTGTTCTTGACATCTCAGATGCGACTCTTGTGGCCAGGCTAGAATTCAACTGTGTGATAATACTCAGTTGCCCTATGAAACCCACTTTTTGAAAGGGGTCAGCACTATCTAGAAGAGTTAAAGAATCCTGGCTTACTCTCAAGAACTACTGTAACTCAGTCAGTTTTCCTGTGGTTAAAATGAGTTGCTTCTTTTGAAGATTAAATGAGGTACATGTAATCATTAACAATCGTGCTAGATATATTTTGAAGTACAAAATTTTACATGTTCCAGAATGACAGCCCCAATGTGTCTTATAAAACATATTCCTAAAAATGTATGCTTTATACTATCAATGAATAGTCAAAATGCAGAAACAGTGTGATTTTCCTCTCTCAAAGCAGGATGTGTTTATTATTGAAATGTTAGAAATAAGACTGTAACTGTTCTAAGATCAAAGCGGCAGTGCTCAGATTCTCAATCTTACCAGTTCTGTGATTCAATCTGCCCTCCTATAAGACTGAGAGGAATATGTATACTTACATTTACATAGCACCTTTCTTCCTAGTATATCTAGTGTTGTTCACATTCACTATGGCACAACATTCCAGGAAGAGAGGTTTGAGACATCACTAAGGGGACACTGGTGGAAAGAAATTTGCATAAGGTCCTGCAGTAAGTGAGTGACTGTGATTACATTTTATTTTATATTCCAATGCCTGTTAACCATGCAGTGGATTCCTTAGGATAATGTATATAAGGCACCTATCATAACGCAAGCACTCAGTAAATGATCATTGCTATTGTGTTGACGATAACAACTGGACTTCATGGGTGGGGTGCTGTACCTAGAAATTAAGCTAACAAAGGACAAAGATAAAGGCAAGGTCCTAAACTAAACAAAAACTGCCTCCCCATACCCTCAAACTAGCCAAGCAACCAATCCGAATATCTGCCACCACAACAAAGCCAACACCCCGAATTCAAAGGGTGCCCAGTGGGAGGGAAGCTGAGGTCATGAGTCCTAAGTCTCCCACCTGCTGCACTGACATCATTTCCAGAACTCCAACCTGAAAGGTGGTACACCCAGCTTATTCTGCTTGCAAGCTCCCACGGGGCTCCCCGGCTGGGGAGAAGAGGCAAATAAATCCCTTCTTCTCCAGGGAGCTAGCTCAGTCCTTCTCCCTCCCAGCCCCCATCTCTCAGGGTGAGGTTAGACTCTGCTGTGGATACAATTTTGGAGGATTCCCATGCCTTTTCCACAATTTGGGACTGTATGGTTCCAGATGAGATCTGTGCTACCAGCTCCCAGTCGAAGCTGTGGATGCTTTTAGTGCATGCCTGACATGCTTCTTAGAAGCTTTTTGGGAACCCCATGACGTCTCAGTCATGTTAGTTGTGTCTTTAGTCATCAGCTCCAAACAGTGGCTCTGATAAGATGGCCACCTGTCCAACAGGAAATGGACCCCAAACACTTCTCATTCCTATATACCACAAACCACTGGACAACTGTAAATACTTGTGGGTCATTACCATTCTAGGCTACTGTTGAACCAGTGATCTCAAATTGACTACTTTGTGTTCCATTTTCTTCCCTCTAATTCATGCCGTTCTTTAAATGCTATGTTAAGAATGCAAAGTTACAAAAATGATCTCCTTTCCTGCCTCACCTTAAGATGCCTTTTTTGGTTGTTCTATTAGAAAAGAATGCAAAACGCACAGCATTCAACAGACTTCCTTTGCAAAGAACAAGTAATACAAACAATAGCCTTATATAATGGATAGATTGCTTTTTCCTTTATCCTGTATGAATCTTCCTAATTGATTTCCCAAAAAGTCAAATAAGAGGCCAAGCTACATCCTGTGGTTCTAACCTCTACATAAATTGCCACCAAAAGCAATGGAAGATTTTCCAGAGAAAAAGCAGAAGAATAAGCCCCATTGTTCTGTAGCTGACTTAATTCTCCTCTGTGTTATGTCATACAAATACCTACAGCTTGCAGTTTTACAATGTACAGAAAAATGGAAATGTTCACAGAAAAGAAATTCAGATGTTTGGGAAGCAATATAAGAGAAATATCAGAGAAATGACTTAGGTCAGAACAGCTCATACAGGGAAGTATTTTTTTTTTAATACATTGAACAGATTAAAGAAGAAAGTAATATTTTAATAGGGTAGTGAAAATATAGCAGATTGACAGTGACAGCAGAAAAAGAACAGGAATACAGATATTTTCAGAGGATTAAAATGGTACCATGTACCCTCACACCAGGCAAGCTTTTATGAGAGGTCTCTAGACATATCTCTTGTATCGAGTAGATGGTTTTCCTTGGAGCTGTCAAAAATGCTTTGTGGGGCTTCCCTGGTGGCGCAGTGGCTGAGAGTCCGCCTGCCGATGAAGGGGACACGGGTTTGTGCCCCGGTCCGGGATGATCCCACATGCCGTGGAGCGGCTGGGCCCGTGAGCCATGGCCGCTGAGCCTGCGCATCCAGAGCCTGTGCTCCGCAACGGGAGAGGCCACAACAGTGAGAGGCCTGCGTACCGCAAAAAAAAAAAAAAATTGCTTTGTGGTTCTCTACATTAATTCATGTTGAATATTTTCCATGGTTGGTCGGACTTGGACTTAAAATAGATATGAGAAAGTTCTTCAGGTTTACTGTCAGTAACATTATTAACTTCAGAGCCAGCTGGATGATGGCATGGCATATGACCAATCCAAATTTAAAGGTAACCTTGTCTGAATCCTCCTGGTCCATCAAATATAAATAATAAAGTGAAGGTGCAGGAATAGAATTGCAAGGAACAGTGGGAGAAGCAGTCGTCAGAAAGAAAAACAAACACAAGAAAAAAAAATCTGTGACGTCACTCAGAAATGATGCTAATAATTGTGAGTTCTCACCCTACGGCCTCCACACACATGGGATTACTTGTGCTTCACAATCAGCCCCTGGAATCAGTAACCCTTCATGCCCCAATCATGTGATTTCCCAAAGGAAAACAATAGCCATATGTACCTTTAGCTGCAGCCTGCTCACCTTTTTATATGTTACTCCATTTTACTGTACTCTACCACTTGCCTCAGCGAGGAAAACAAACTTATGCCTTCATGGGCAATTGGAGATGTACTCAATTTCTTAGGTAACTGGGGAGAGAGGACGGGAATCAATCTCTAAGGATAATTATCCTTCTTACCCATCCAGTTTACTTTAAAGAAGTCTTCTGAAATGAGCTAATATATGTAAAACATCTGGCAAGGAGCCTAGTACATAATAAGTACTCTGTAATTATTAATCCCCTCTTTCTTACCTACCTTACTAAACTATGTACATTCCAACAGTCCCCAAGGTACCTTCTCTGCAACATCAAACAGGTGGCTGAGGTTGACAGACCAGAGCTGATCCCTGTCCTCGATAAATTTCTTATCCTTTAATACTAGTAATAGAGATAAAGCACTACTTAAAAAGGAAATGTCAGTCAATACATGCTATGTTTTCACTACATTTGAACCTTTTCACTGTAGGAACACAGCTGTTATGTTACATAAAGACTGTGTCCTAATGTTGATAACACTGATCACTGTTTTTTTGTGGCTAAAGCATAAACCCTAAGGATCTGCTTACTTAATATAATGGCCCATGTCTATTTAGGGGTGCTCCCAGACTTTTTAAGTGTGCAAAGAAGATAAATATGTTTTAAGTCAATCTGAGTTAGATTTTTGACTCATTAAAAATATTCTCCTTGGACCCAGATTGGGAGGTGACATCTGAAATTAAATTAAGTTGAGGACTTGCTAGGCATTCTCAGGGACTCAAGTAACACTGCAAACAATTCGTTTCAAGCAAAGTGGACACTCAGCTTCAGCTACAAGATTACTCTTCCGCAACAGATGGTTTCCACACCTGAACTGTGACACCACTTTTCTTTGCTGAGAACTTCGGCCTTGGTGCCACAAAGTAAGATGTCGAGGCTGATTCTTGCTTTGGAGAGGTGGGAATGGCCACGGGCACTGGGGAGGCGCTTACTGGTGAGGTGGCCTCAGCAAAGAAGGAAGGCTGAGAGCTATAGGCTGGCACTGAGTACACAGACGAGGCCTGCACATTAGTGGGCGAGCCAGCATTCACTGGCCGAGGAGGAATAGCTTGCTTCATGGCTGGCAGTGAACTGACCTTGACTGATGACTTTGCAGGGAGGCCATCCTTTGCATCTGGAGGTTGGAAAGTAAACAAGGATGCATTTAACTGATAAGGTTGGTGCTTCATGACATCCAAAGCATTAAGGGGTTTCTTGCCCTTTTTCTTGCTTGTTTTGGAGGCCTGTGGGGCTGATGGCTGGGACTTGACAGCAGCCAGTGGGTAGGAGGGGGAGTGGATGGGATTGTAGGCCACAGGAGGAGGTGCTCGGACATTGGAGGAGTACTTCCAGCCGGCCGGGAGAGATGGAGTGGGAGACTGAGCACGGGCAGCATGGGCCTGCACGGTGTCTGAATCTACCACGTACTTTTTCATCCTCGACTGCCTTTTAGCAAAGAGCTGGGCTCCTTTCCCACTCATTCCTGGAAGCTCATTGGATGGTCCCATTGCGCCAGTATGAGCAGTGTTTACCATTGGTGTGGGAGCTGATGGTTTGGGAGTGTAGTTCAGACTGGCTACCGATGCTTGTGGTCCTTTGAAGGGACCAGCCAGGCTCAGAGCACTAGCAGGCCGGGCAGTAGGGTAAGAAGGCTGCGCTATTTTGATGGAGGAAACAACGGTGCCATGTGATGGGTTGGATGTGGGGAAGGCAGGAGGTTGGGCTGGAGCCACTCCTGGCGACCAGACTGGAGAAACTGGAGTTACTGGTTGGGAGGATGAGGACTTGACAGAAGGCTTTGGAGCGACAGGAGGTGGGGTCTTTTGTTTTGCAGTGGGGCTTTGCATGAAATTACAAGCCTCTGCTCCTAAACTGAGGTAGTCTTCTTCTGGTCCGGAATCTCCTCCTGCCCCAGTGCCCTTTTTGCCTTCCGAATTTTGAAGAAGTGACAAGAGTTCAGGATTTGGGCTTACTTTGGGCTCTTTAAAAGTGAACATGGGTTTTGTCGTGCTTCTCCTTTTGGCCTCCTGCAATATTCCTGTTCTTTTTGCTGGCACCGCGATCCTTTCATCCCGGGAAGCTATTTGTTCAGATGAATCGTAAAAGGCTGGCTGGGACCATGGGCCAGGCTGGGGCCACGGAGGGAGCTGTGCTGGGCCAGCTGTCGGACTTGACACTGCTCTGGAAAAGGTTTCAGGTGGGGGTGTGACTGCAGAATAAGGTGGAGGCGCAGGAAAGTCAGCAATGGGACTGGTCATGTTTCGCGTTGGAGAGAAGGGGGTTGCTGGCTGGTTCACGGACCCCGGGAAGGGTTTGGCCGTTCTATTCATAGGGATCATCCTCTGAGCCTCTGCTGTCTCGGACAAGCCAGTGAAGCCATTCTGTTGGGGCACATGGCCAAGGCCACGGCTCACCTCGATGTAGCTTTTGCTCGCAGATCTCTGCACTCTCACCGATTCTTCTTCCTTCCTATGGTAAGATATCATGGTTCTCAGGCCATCCATCTGGGCAGCATCTGGTTCTCTGCTTGGCATTCCACTCACCCTCTCCTCCTCTTTTTGGGCTGTGATCTGATCCATTCTCTCCCTCCTCTTAGCAAACATGAGGGCCCCCTTGCCTGTGGTGTCTGGCAACATCTCCATCTTGTCCCCTCTGCTCAGTTTCTTTTCAATGTCCACTAGTCCAGAATCCCAGTCAAAGTTCACAACTTGTGTGTTGTCGTCAGTGTCAGACAACAACTCTTCCTCCACCTCGGATTCGCTTGCACCCAGAAATGCTACTTCACATGTATCCTCTTTGTCGCCTTCTTCCTCCTCCTCCTCTGCCTCTCGATCAAGTTCACCAGTCCCGTAACTGACTAGGGTGTATTTCCTGGCCCTCCGACGGCGCTTCTTAAACATCAACACCCCCTTGGAGTTGGGGTTGGGGGCATCTGTCAGAAGGAGCGCAATGCTTTTGCATTTAGATTTTGCTTCTTTCACCTGCTTTTCTGATTGGCTTTCACTCCTCCTGAGCCCTAGGGAAAATACAAAAATTATACTGAGTTGGCGAGTTCAAGGAAGACTCCATGGCAACCCAGAAATCAACTCTCCTGGGGGAAAATGAATGCAGAAAAAACATGTTTACAGTTGGGTACTGAATTTTGAAACAATCCAACTCATTTCTCTTTCTTATTTCTTTCAAAATATATACTTCTGTAATGATATACATGATGGTATAATACAGATATAATTTGTATATATATAATATGCCATTTCATTTTTTCCTGTGAATACATTTTATATATGTTGGTTAGAATATATGTTTCATAATTTGTTTCTGTATGGCTCCTTACACTTTAACAATAAACACTGGAAAATAAATGTCAGTTAGTCGGATGTAATTAAAATTACAAAGGAAAGAATTTAAGGACATAATATTTTCTGAAAACAAGTTAGGACATACCTTGCATTTCCATATTTAAAAAATAAAATGTTGATATAAAACATTTCCAAGCATTTTTAAAAAGTGGGAGGGGGAAACAAGAAAATATTGTTTACCTAAATGTTTCAATGTAATAAGTTTAAATATTTAAGTTTTCTGTTTCTTTTTTTTTACTTTGTCATTCTCCCAAAGTCTTTGCATTCACAGCTGCTAAATTAATATAAAGTCAAAAAACTGAATGAATAATAATTGAAGGTACCGAATCAATAATTAATAATAATTCAGAATACAAGATTATTGTGAATACATTTAAGAAATTTTAGCTACAAAGTTGTCTAGATAAATTTGTTTGTAAATTATTACCATCTTGGAAATATAATACTACTTTAGTTGCAGCAAGAATAAGTGTAAATCTTGGGGAAATTTTTAAATTATATTACTAGTGACTCTTATAACTGTGGGTGAAAACTGATGCGGAAATTAAGTCATGTAAAATGAGAACTTGACAGTTTTAAAATAACAAAAAGCTATATTTCAATTTTTAATTTTATTATTATTGTTATAAAAAATAAATTGGTGGCAAATTAATTTATAGTACCAGCTAATTATAATCATGTGTTCCATGATAAATGAGCATGGTTCACAAATAATTTTTGAGTTCCTCAAAATAGTTAAATGGAAATTTCAGAAAATCTTTCTGAATATTTTTTTAATTGGAAATCAGCTCTATTTTTCACTGGAAAAAATCAGACTTAATGGTTACTTTTTCAAAAATAAAATAGAATCAGAATAGTTTTATAACAAAATTACAGATATTCACTGGTAATCAAATTTTATTTAGAGAATATAGTAAAAAGTGTGGTCATTCCTAAATGTAATTCCTTTTTTGACTAGTGTTATACAACTTACTATTAAATTGACAGTCACAGTTGTTGCTAACTTCACTGCCAACATGTAAAATATGTGTGAGTGCTGCCTTAATGCACTTGTTTAATATGCTATAAATGTGAAGATGCATACAGATGCTTAAAGTATAAAGAATGATTAACATCACTTGCCAATTCAACTACAAATGGTTATGCTAAAAATACGCTTTAAAAGGAATAACAATAGTTAGGAGACTTAATATACTTTGAATAACCAAGATCATTACTTTTGTGTATCATTCATACATTCAAGTGCCTTTGACAGTCAGTTTTTACCTCTTCAAATGAAATTCCAAATTTGTTTCTAAAAAGCACATGAAAGAAAATAGCAAAAATCATAAAACCTAACTGCCATTCTTATCTTCATTCTCCAATCTGTAATCGCTCCCCTGGGTAAAACAAAACACTGTAAAAAACCTTGACTTTAAAATATATTTTGTGTTGGGGGACATTTAAATGCCTCCACATGGCCCTGGGGATTGACTTTTGTGTCTAGAAGGTAGATGAAACGCTTTGCGGTCTAGTGAAGACTTACAAAACGGAGAGGATCATGTAACTGCTTAGTATTCCACATGTCCTTGTCCGTCAAACTCACTTCTGCAAGCATCATCATGCTGCACAATGATTTTTTTTCAAAACGAGGATCTGCTTTTAATATCAGTGGTGGAGACTATATTTTAAAGACACCTCTCAGCAGCAGACTCAACAGTTTTTGACAGTTAAACTCAGCATCCACATGACTTCAGATACCCTCAGATGCTATTTTAACATGAAATATCACAATATTCTGAGACAAATCAAAAAGGCACATTAACAGTATTATTTTCTTTAACAGTTCCTGTGTCTTTGGGAATAAAACAAAATGCATTAAAAACATTTAAATCTACTACAAAGTTCAAACTTATTACTTCCAGTTCAGAAATTGGTATTTTCCACAATTTCATGTTTGTTATTTTGTGCATTAATAAATTAAAAAAAAAAAAGCCAATGAGAGACGTAAGAAAATCTTACCAAAAAAAAGAAAAAGAAATTCACGCAGGCAAAGCAGGAGCAAAATACCCCATCTCCCAAGCCCCTTCCAACAGCCCAGCAGTGGCCCCCAGGGCAGGACTTACGTGCGTGGCGTGCTCTGTGCTTGTGAGGTCTGCTGTGATCCCTTTCTGAGCGTGGATCTTCTCCCTGCTCTGTGCCTTCTGATGAGACTGCAAAGGATACCAGAGAAGGAGGTGCTTCTGACTGCCCTCCTTCCACTGGAGAATCCACACACCCCTTTCCTGCCTGAAGCCTGCTCCCTTCCGTCTTCTGCCTATCAGAGCAGTCGAAGATCACTTCCACTCGGGGCAGCCCGGTGTCTCCTGCTTCACTTCCCTGGATCACTCTCAACTCTTGGCCACTGGAGATCTGGATTATCTTGCTGGACCTCAGACAAGACTCCCCTTTCTCATTAGTGGGGACAGAATTTATGTGGACGATCCCATCATGCTGTAAATTAGGATCTTGGTCAGGAGGCTTAGATTTTTCAGTTCCCAGGAGAGCCACTACAGGGGCACTAGTGCGCTTGTGTCTCTCTTGTGAAAGGGACAGTTGTAGCTCAACCACGGTGCCTGGCTGCCCCGCTTCTGCCTTCTCCCTTAAGATAACCTCTTCTGGTAAGCGTCCACTTTTAGAGTCATACGTGTGAGGAGCCAGGCCTGTTTCTTCTTTTATGCTCCCAGAAAAACCAGCACCACTTGCTTGGTCCTCAGCTAGGGGAGCTCCACTCTTGACCTGGGCAATGTAGAACTCCCTGTACTGGCTCTTTGTGGCTGGTCGAATCTGTAGGGTGGTACTTTCCACGTACCCTTCATGGATGAGACGCTCGTGGTTTTTGTTTTCAGTTTCAGAGTTCAAAGTCTCACTTATTCCACTGGATGGTCTGCACACAGAAAAATCAGTCCAGACAGTTAAATCAGAGTGTGTTACACCTGCCAAAGAACTTCCTGACACTTTTATGATGTCTAATACAGGATACAATAAAAATATTTCCTCTTAAATGTCAACTGCAACATATTTGAAAACAGAAATTGGCAACATGTTTATATTATTATTTAAAGATCTTCCAAATAAACTTGTCTTTTAAAGCAAAGCAAAAATGCTCACAAAAGGTTATGAAACGGAAATCCATCCTAAATTCAGCTTTTATTTTTTTCAAAGCACAAGTTATAGCTACATGGATGCCCTTCATCTATAATTATTGGGGTGTTTTCAAATAACCATGCTTGTTATAATATGACAAAGCATTTTAATGTCTTATTGACTAAGTTTAGGTCTGGACATTATAAAGTCTCATAAACATATTCAGCAGCTTCAGAGCAATATTAATATACAGATAACTCAAGTAATTCTTTTAGAGGCTGTGCTTTCTTGAAAGGAATGAAATAGAAGCTGTTTTTTTAAGCTCCAATGAGCATGTGTTTTGTAATAAGTGGACCCCAGCCCAGTACTCTTGTGTAAAGAGAAATCCTTTCCATGCTGCAATGAATCATTGAGTCATGGAGTATTTATAATCTGAGATGTCTCCCCTTCTCTACTTGAACTTGCTCTCTTGGAGCATTTTCCTTATAGGATCTCTGAAGTCAAACTGTTCCTTAATCTCTCAGCTAAGGAGCCCACAGCTGTTCACCACAGCCCTTTGATTTTGACCTTTACCATTCCCAGATAGTTTTGCAAATTTGGGTTTGCAAGAAGCAGTGTCAGTTAAGGGTTAAACAACTTCTTGCTAAAACTCTAATTTAAACTCTAGCTGCTTTTAGAAGAGAAGCATCATTCACAGAACAGCTGTAGGAGATGCCTTCATTTCTTACATTTGTAAGTTTTTTAAAGAAGCAGCAGCGCCTATCTTGGCCCCTTTCTTCTTCCCACAAAATGTACCCTAACTAACGCAGGGTCATCAATTGAAGGGAGTGAGCCCCTACTTCTATTCTACTCAAGGGAATTTACCTTTGAATTTAAAATTTAAATTTAAAATTTAAGACTAATATTCAAAATAATTACTCCTAACTTTGCTTTTGACTGCATTTAGCAAAACAAAAATAAACAAAACACAAACTAACAGTCAAATGAAATGCAGCTTTCTCTATGCAAATAATCTGTAAAGCTTCCTGGTAATACCAAAAAAAAATTATAATATAGTATTTTTTAAACATGTTGAAAGCAAATTAGATCTTCCTTTTATAGGAAATGATGAATACACTGTATGCAACTGAATTTGAGGGTACCAAAAGGCCAGAGAGTTTTAATTTAGGAAGGCCTTGAGATGGAAGTAGATTAAATCACTTTGAATTATGTTAGCAATCAGTTATGAAGCTGAGAAGAGAAAAGTTTGAATTCGTTCCAGCCTTACACACTGTAATACAGGCAAATGGGTCAGATAGATGATAACATTTATTGGTAGCCAAGGTAAAATGGATAGCTGTACATGAATAAAAATCATAAAAGAACTAGAGGTTAAAGCTTTATACCTTAACATGCTCATTTCCATTCAGGGCACATAGGTACTCAATTCCACAATTTATGTGTCATAATTATATGGGTATATATATATAATCATTTAAATGAAATTTACCGTAATAGAGACAATGTTAAAGGAGGATTTTTTTAAGGTAGTCTGACCCAGCTATCTCTGGGCAATAGTCCAGGAAAAGTAAATCGCTTGTCCTCTAGGGATAGACAACAGTTACATGAGTGAGAGAAATATTTAATTCCAGGAAACAATGTTCAGTTACCCAGATTGGTAGTGGTGGTGGTGGTGGTGGTGGTGGTGATCATGATGATGATGATGATGATTACCTTTGGGCTGATTTTAATTTGAGATTCCATTTTGAATCTCGTCAATTATTTATTTATTTTTTAAAAGGAAAAATAATAATAATCATGATTCCAGTTCTTAAAAGTAGCAGAGAACGAGTCTATTTATTTCTGAAAGTAAATAGGTACCTAAGACTCAACTTTAAACCATCAAGGACTTTCCCAATGGTAGTCAATCATAATCAAAACAAAAACTAGTAGGGGATGTCTCAGACTACAAGTGTGTTCTGAAGAGACTGGCCTCATTAAATCAGCAAAGACACTACAAGGGAATAAGTTAGAAAAGGTTTTTCTCCCATTTTGGATGTGATTGAACACTTCAGATACCTCAGAGATTGATGCATAATAATGGCCAACCCTGTGACTACACTTGGCAACATTACTGTTAGATCCCTTTTAAAAGCAAATGTCAGCTTTATAAATAAGTAGGATCCCAGGGGCTTAAACACTGGGCTTGAAGGGTAAATATTTAGATGGGAGATTCTGAGACAAATGCTAGATTTCTTTTATTTTCACAAAATTTTGGCCAAAGTGAGTTCACATTTGTATAGAAATGGAATCATATTGAATGATTATCAGAGGGGTAATGCTGTACGTAGTCTTTCTGCAGAGTTAAGGCAAAACCTAGAAGATTTTGAAATTCTTTGTGAAAAGTCCTTCTCTTGTCTTTCTGAAGGCTGCTCTTTAGGAAGCCAGAGTGTTCCTTTGTGGATTCATTATAATGCCATGGTCAGGGCCTCATTTGCAAAGTTAATGTGGACTATACTGCTATTTGCACATGGTAAAAATGTTGATGCTATAGTTTTTTGTGATTACCCTCATTGTTTTCTTTTGTTTTTATGTTTAAAGTTTACTTCTGCATTTTTAAGCAATTAGGTGAGGAGGGTAATTTGGAGAGATCAAATTGACAAGTGATTTGCATTGATAGTCCAAAAACTAACCATCAGCTTTTGCCCATATCCAAATACTGGTTTTTCTGGCAAACAGAAATTGGACTGCTTTTAAGGGTTTCTTGGTTCTTTTCCTTCTCCTAGGCATCCTCTTTCTATTCAAATAAATATTATACAGTATAACATTGTGACATTTAAACATTTTAAATTAATCTAGGAATCTAGGAATTTTAATTTAGTGATCCTGACCCACCAAAACATCTTGACCTAGAAGTATTATGTTCAATATACTGAGCTTCCTAAGGAAGTAGTCTAAAATACCTAAGATTTTCAACAGAGTTCTTGAAACAAAATCTTCAAGTTAATTCTCAATTAACCAGAAAATTCAGTTGATTAGAATTGCCATTTTTCAAACACTATGATTTTTCTGTTTAACTATACTGACCTACGGAGCACCCTCATTTCCCCACAAATAACAGTTTATATGGTAGTAGGAGCTATAGCTTTCCCATGTAGCTTCGGGAGAAAATATACATTCCAACGAATCTTCTTACCTTTTGACGAGCATTTGGAGAGAGTCTGTTATGCTCTCCATGAGCTTGACGACTTCTGGGTGGGTGAGGTCTGCACAAGGACTGCCATTGATAGAAACCACTTCATCCCCCTCACAGAGCCCAGACCCGGAGGCTTTGCTCTGGCTTCGGATCTGAGTGGGGTGAAAAAGGAGGCAACAGTTAGAATTATATAACATAAAAAAACGCGCCACTATCTCTGAGAAATTTCTACTTGGGAGAGGTAAATAGATCTTCAGACTGTAAAAGCAGCCCTGAGTTTTAATTTACCTGTTAACCTATAAGACCATCTTAAACACTTTTCACCCGTTAACGCACAATTTATTATACACCATAATGTCAACATTTAATTCATAGCATTTTAAGTAAACAGAAAAAAAGGAAATCAAATCTATGGTGAAGGAACTAGAAAAACAGAAGTAAAGAATAGTGAAGAATGGAGGAAGACAGATGTTTAAACTGATTATACGTTAAAAATAATTATTTCACACTGTGAAGCTTGATCCAATCAGAAAGTGGCTTCTCCCATTAAAATAAAATTTAAAAGCCCTTCTCATTGCCAGGGTGGATGGAACACCAAATGTAAGAAGGACAGGTAGGGCAGGACAATCAATTTAAGGAGATAGCTGTACAGCTCAATGAACTGACGAAAGCCATCCCGGTAAAATGGGGAAATTAGGCAGCAGGATATTAAGAATTACATCAGAGGGAGAAATCCTTCATTGAAATCAACTATTCAGGACTTGATAATAAGCAAACTTTAGCAAAAAAGAAAGAAAAAAAAGGGATTATTTTGCAAAAAAACAGAAACAGCCCTGCTATAAGGATTGCATCATATTCCAGCACAGATTCAGTGGGACAAGAAATGACTAAAAACCTAGAAGAGAACCTTCAGATCCTGGAAGAAGAGAAATTCAGAGGAGTAGAATAGCAACAGAGCTCCTACCAGTCCTTAGTGAAGAATAACATTCAGTTATTCCTGGAGGTTTACATTCTGTATAATTATGATTATGGTAAAATGCTGTGCTGGTTATTATCCGTCTGCCCTTCCAGGCCCATCCTCTACCCTCCCTGGCGCCTCTTTATGGCAGTGGGAGGATTGGCCTGTAGAGACTGCAGTGACCAAGTTCCCTTGCCTGCCAACTCCTGGTTGGATTTGGTCAACGGGAAGCCCCAGTAAGAGATCTAAGAGCAAGGGAAATGAGAGGTCAGGGAGGTGTTCTCCCTGCAAGACCTGCTGGGCCAGGATTTGGCAATGGCTTTGCTCCTTGATCTAGACAGTTAGAGCTCTTGTCCGTCTGTCCCTCTATCGTGCCTTAACTCTTGTTATATTCCAATAACACACACCATCTCTTTGCATCTTCAGGCCTAAGGGTAATAATAGCTTCCTGCTCTTGATCTCTGGGTGCTTCATTATCATTTGTTGGTTCACTTGAGCCTGCCTTTAGTCCCTGCATTACATTATCTTTAATTACTCCTTTGAGCAGGCCACCTATTTCCTGCTAGGACCCTAAATGATACTAATGTGTTTAGATTTCATTTTATAACGTGAATTTAATAGTTCTCAATGAACCATGTATCATGATCATACAATCTCAAATTTAAGAATACTTTAAGATAATCTTATATACATTTTCTACCAAGGGGAATCCCTGTTTGACTATTAAAATTAAGATTCTGAGTCCAAAGAGGCCAAAACCAGGTAAGCAGTGCTTCTTGAAGAATGTTTTCATAGCCAGGCTCATTTCTGATTTGGCATAAAATGTATTTCAATTTATCTCTAACAGATGCCCACAAATTCTTGCTAAGGTCTTAAATGATAATTAATATACTGACTGAAACAGGTTTAAAGTTTATATCTCCAAGTGCATTTATATTTTAAATGATACTCTTGGAAGCAGAAGCATATCTTTAAGTGCCAAAGCAATGATGCTATTGAAATTTGAAGTGATTCAGTTAGTTTTGTTCTGGGAGGGTCTATCCTTTTAATACTCATTCCTTTTGTTTTGAAAGAATACACTAATTTATTGCAAAAATTAAATGAACTCAATATTTCCAAGGCTATAAGGAAGCAACAAAAGCAATGAGAAAGAGAATTTCACCCAGTTTTGAAAAATATTTGTTTATTGACTGCCAAATATATTTTTTTGTTGTCTTGCATGATATTATTAAAATAAAGAATCATGAGAGAGTTGTTAATAAGTCAAGAATAAAACAATGCTCAACAATGAACATTTAAGTTAGGAATAGAGTTATTCACATTTCATTTAAATTTATTTAATTTTTTTAAATAAAATAAGATTAGGTGGATAATAAAGCATGTTTCTGAAGCATAAAACCATTCATCCAGTGGGGTCAGATGTACTAGAGTACAAACAGAAAATTCATCCTTTTGAGAACCAAAGGGGTTTTATGTTGATAAAACAGATGCGTCATCATACCCTGTACCCCGGCCCCCACCAGGCCCAATCCTGAAGCTGGGGTTCCGTTTATCAGCAATAAGTTGTGTGAGTTTTGAGCAGCTTCGTGGGTTTGCAGAGCAAGATGAAAAATTGGTCCTTGGAAAAAAAACGAATCCACAACTTAATAGAGCTGTCTATCATCCAAACATGTGTTGCTTGATGGGAAAAGTGCAGTTCATCATTATGCTTGTCAAGTGGAGCTTTTAGTGGTATCCAAATCAGCAAAAGCACTATGGTAGGAGCCATTAGCATTCCTTCAGAGTGTACATTCTGAGGTCAACATTTGGAATCAACTGCTGTGATTGTGTTTAGCTGAACTTTTACATTTGTCTGAACAGCAGGAAATATTTTTTCCCTCAAGAACCATGTTAAATATGGTGATACTTTCCTTGCCGCAGAGACTTTTCTAAAGGACTACTCTTTCTCCATTTTTAATAGGACTAAACTAAACAAAGGTTATATGCCAAGTCAATTATGCCCAAACATACCCCTTGCAATCACCAACTTCACCAATATGGTTCTGTTCATAGGTGTATTATGAAGAATAAACATTTATTAGGATACAAAAGATCTTTACCTTATATTGTGTATAATTATGCATTTTTATAATTTGTATAATTGTGCATTATTATGTATCTGAGTAAAAATTCTATTCCCTGAAAACATTCTTACTTGTTAAAATGAAATACATTGTCAGTAAAAAGAGTAAGTTTGCATGTAAAAAGCATTACTATTTATAATGCTGAATCTCTATCAGTGAAATTATCAACCAGTCTTCTCCTCAAGCCATTAGTCCTAGATTCATAAAATATGTGTCCTAGTGGAAAAGAACACCAACTCTGATGAAAGAAGACATAGGATTCAATTGTGTGGCTCCAAAGCTTGCTAACTCTCTGAACTTAGATGAGTTACATTACATCCTTAAGCTCTAGTTTTCTAAAGTGTAAAATAGAACTAATAAATTTGATCTCTCTAGATGGTTAATCAGGATTAGAAATAATATGTGTTAAGTTCCATGATGCACATACAGCTCATAGAAGTGCTCAAGAAGGGACTAATGAATAAGAATGCATTGACTTCCTACACACACACACACACACACACACACACACACACACACACACAAAAAGAACATGCCAAGTAAAAAGAAAAACCGTAAAATGTTAGTACTTTGTCTATAAGATGTTTGAAAATATCTGGATTTACTTTCAGTTTTTATCCACATGCTTGGCATTATCTTATCATAATCTAAGATAAACAATGTTTTATCTGTCTTTTCCTCAGTGAGTACACATTTCATAACTGAAATATGGAAGAGAAGACAAGCCTATTTATTGTTTCCCAGCAGAAGTAATAATACAAATATTTAAATATTAGTGGCTTGTTTTTATTGAGCACTTACTATACTAAGCCCTTTACATCCTTAAACCATTTATCCCTATAAAACATTAATGAGAAGTATAAATGTACTTCTACTTGTATGTGTTCAGATGTTCTGTCATTACTCTCATTTTTATGGATCGGAAAACAGAGACTCAGAAAAGTTAGGTAATTTGCCTAAAATCACACAGCTAGGACCAGAACTTGAACACAGGGATTTTGACTCCAGGGCTTGTGTTTTTAACCATTACACATACTGCCTATCTAGTCGATAGTCTAAATTCTCTACCATGAGCCCTACAGTGAAGAGAGAGAGGAGTGCAATAACAATTGACCTACAGTGAGTAAAGTCAGGGAGGAAATGGGAGAGACTAGGAAGAAGTGATAGAAACTTGCCTGGTCAGTCCATAAACCAATGTTGGGAAGGACAGGGTTTTTTTATTTTGTTTTCCTTCTTCTTCTTCCTCTTTTATTATTTTAAGAGTTATATATATGTAATATTCTTTAAAGATTTTTCAATCTTTAATTTTTAATTGTCAATTTTATGACCCAATATGTTACAAATTCAAAATTGAGTAAAACTGTGTTTTGCAAACTGTGATTTGAAACAACATGCCTATGTGAGCATGTAATATAACTCCCTTTCTTTGAAAACATTCCCTTAGAGACCTCATTCCACACCTAATACATTAGTCAGATGAGTGAGTTTCTATCCATAAATCCTGTATTCCCTTTCAGTGTCTCTCAGTTTAATCAGAGCACAAAACTAAGAGAGATATTGGTAATGTAGATATTTACCAAATACTGTGTTTTATTGTTTACAGCCCCTTGATCCACGTCAGGAAAGATTTATTTTACTGCAACCAAGTGAAAATGTAAAGTCAAGCCTTATTTAGGAAATTTAACAACATTATTTCATTTCATAAACTAAATCTGAGAAGAATGTCAGCTACGCTCATTTACTTTTATGATAAATAATTCCCTGGTAAAATGAAAAAAGCTCCATTTCTATTAACTTATTATTGATTCACGTCCACGTCTTCCAGAACTGACTAGAAAGCAAGTACCAGGTTTGAGTTCTCACAGAACCTTGTACTTAAACTACTTTGTATTGTGTATATGACGTATCAAGTGTGTCAGATTCCTGTTAGCGAAACTAAATCTTGTCTCATGGGCTGCATTTTCACATACAGTTCACTGACAAGTCCTCTTGGAAGATGTCAGAGTAAGTGGTAGAACCGAGACAGTCTCCTCTTTAAATTCCACTACTATATGTATTAAAATACATGAAAGAGAAAGAGAAGATAGCATAAATTAACCTATCTTATGCAGGGCTATTCTTAATCCATAAAATAAAGTCTTGGGACCTGGAGATAACTAAGACAGGATGAAATACATGATCTCAGACAAGTAAAAACATTTTGATGGAAGCTGGAAAATAGTCTATGATCTAGTAGCTCTTTCTGAAGCCCCAGCCCTTCCTCAGTTTTCCACTTCAGGCCTTTGGCAAAACTTCCCTCATACTTCTAAGACAAAATTTAATAAGCATTCCCTCACCCCAACTGGCTCTTAAACCAAAGACTTAGATAAGTCTGTGTTTATCAGCTGTCCAGTGAAATGGTCAGAATGGTCACTGGAAGGTACAGCAAGAGCAATGATGATGGTTAAAGTTTTAGAAATAAGTAAATAATCCTACTTTTAATGGGCTTGCTTTCCAAATTCTGAACTCCAACCTCAGCCCTTGAAGGGGGGTTTCCTAATAACAAAACTGAGTTTACAAGTTGATGGGAATTCACGTTCACAGTGGTACAATATTTTTGGAAATCAATAGCAAATAGCAATGTAACAGTTTCCGAATGACAAGGCAAAAGAAAACAAGGACCAGAACACAATGGAATAAAAATAATAATAAACCAAGAAAAATCTTAATAGTAGGAAGCAAAAGCATCTTGGAATTCAGTGCAGAAATTCAAACAGCAAAATGGAAAAAAAAGACTTGAGGACATATCTAGACTATGGGGAAAATAAACAAGAAATATAACCAGTAACTGAGTAAATAAAAAGTCGGAGAAAACTGTGGCAAAGAGTTGAATGGATTGCTCGACTTTTGTCCCAAGCCCCCTTGAATATGCCTTGCGTGCAACAGAAGCTGAGAAGATAAAATAACATTTCCCAGACTCTCCTTCAGCTAGGGTTCTGGGTGTGATTTAATTTCAACAAGCAGGTGTACCTGCGAGAAACTTGCACTTGAAATTGAATTAAATGGAGAGAGGCATTACACTGTGAGGCATCCATCTTGCTGGTGCAGATCTGGGAGATGATTCTCCTCTGGCTACAGCAGTTCTGCTGGCAGTTTCTTAATCCCAGATCACAGCTAAAGTGTGTAATCCTAGACCTAGCACTGGGCCAGCCCAATAGCTTCCTGACCCCTTTAGCTTCCTGATTGTGGCAAATGTTGCCAATCCCTTGGGTAGCCGGTTCTACAGTGTTGTTTGAAGTCATTTCTGGAGGCCCTGCCTAAAGCCTGCCTTTCCAGATCTTTCAACAATTCTGTAAGTACTTCTTATATTCCTTTTCTCCCTAAATTAACTAGAGAGTTTTCTATTTCCTGCAAATGAACCCTGAGCTGATACAGAAAGATAGAATCAAGGGCAAACATAGAAGGTAAAAAAGGACAAGAGCTAAAACAGCAACTATTTCTCAGATACAGAAAAGAAAAAAAGATGGACACAGATGCTGATATCTCAAGACAGACAGGAGAGACAATGCAGGAAAATGCAGGAACTAACACCAGATAAATTGTACGAGGTCACCATCTGCTAAGAATACAGGAGGAAAGGCAGAAGGGGATTAAAACTTGAGGACAATGAAGTTCAGAAAAACCACTGTAGAGTACGTACTAGGAAGTTAATATGAGAGAAATAAAAGCTTTGTGAAGAACTTAGAGGGAATAAAGTAAAATGATTATTAATATGCACTGTTGTTCAGACAAATGTTCTAAAAGGAGAGTAGATAATTTCTAAAATGAAGCGAGGCTTTTCTCCATTAAAGCATTGATAAGTATATGAAGAATTGAATAAGAAATTCAATTATACAAATTGTCTAAAAATAGTGAAAATAATTCTTAAAATGTATATTCAAGTTGGGTCATGGATGCAAATACAAGTAGACACTAGGATTTTTCAGTTATTCTACACTCAATTCCTCAATTCAAACTCAATAACCTGTTTCTCATATTGAGTTTTGAACATTATGAACTTTTCTGCTCTGGTCAGTAATATAGGTCCAGATACTGGGCAAAACGTTTTCCTTTTGGATGATTGTCTTTATCCTTAGGGACCAAGTCACCATAAAAGTAAAAAGCATTCCTGGTAGCAACTTTGGAAAGATTCCTGAAGTAAATAACTCTCTTTTAACAGGAATGAGGGCCCTAATCCATGGGGCTGCATACTTAAGAATCTGCATACCAATGTGATTCCACAGGCAGAAACGATGCTGCAATATAACTGCTATGAGCCGTTATAAAGCAGCCACCATGATGCTAGAAAACCAACAAGTACAAATATGGAATGGTATTCTCTGCTCTTCTTTTCTCCCTAAGAATGTAAACATCCCAGCTCTTTCAGAAAAACACTGATGGACCAGAGCCTTAGGTAGGACATGTCCCTGTCTGCTTTTTTGTTTGATTAAATTGTGAAAGATTGCACAGAGGCTTTGAACTATAGGCAGATTCTTTTTATAAATATTTATACAGAATATTTTTTTAAAACTTTTAAAGACCTCATTGAAAAAGCACATGTAAAACCTAAAAGATTAGATAAATAAGTAGTCAGTATAATCAGGATGACTCAGAAAAGAGAGCAGAAGTAGAACTCGCTGTTTGGGTTTCTCAAGTCTCTGTTCATATTTATTAACTGCACGCCCAACAGTTAACTAAATGATTATTATGCTGCAGTACCTCATCTATTAGGAATTTAGTTATCTAAAAAACTAAGTAAGCTCAACAGTCTTTTGAGTGGTCAAAATACAATAAAAAAGTTCACTAAAACTTCTACACATCACTGTAAGTGTCTGGGATCATTTTTCAGTCTATTTGCTCAATTTTAAACAATTCTGATAAGCATTTTGTTTAGTTTACAGAAAATTAGAAATGGGGAGACAAACATGCACACTGTATAAAGATGTCACAGTTCACACACCACCAAAGCAAGGAAGCAAAAGGCAACATTTAAAAACACATGAAAATCTTTAAAAAAAAAAAAAAAAGACTCAGAATACATTTAATGAAAGTGTAAAAAACTTTCACATGCTCAATGGGACTTAGTGCCTCTGCTGTATTTGAGTAAAATAATGGGCATTAATAATAATGATCGCAATTCATTTAAAATATTTAAATCACCTTAGTAGCCTAATTAGATGCAAAAACACATGTGACATCTTTTAGAAAGAGTACCATTCCAAACAGCTAAAATAGAAGTTTTTTTATTTAAAGGTAAAACTAGGCCTGAGGCATTGTCATATTAATAAAGTGAAGGAACTGGATTAGAATTCATAATCTGAGGTCCTTAATACTTTGCTTGTGTTGGTGTTTTTACTGAAATTGTTTCATTTCAGACACTGAATATGTCTCATGTACCCTGAAAAATGTATCTGTTTTTCCCTACCTCTAGATATGCTCGTGCAGGGGCCGGGAATGTTAATCAAGGACTATGTTCTTTCAGGGAAGGGCCAATTTAAATAACCTCCTCCAAAGTTTTAGTTAACTGGAACTTCAGTCAATCATTAGTATATAAAAATGTGTGACCTAAAGCAGCAATTCTCAAACGTTTTGGTCTTAGGACCCATTTACACTCTCAAAAATAACTGAGTACTTAAAAAATATTTTGTTCTTGTGGGTTCTATCTATTGGTATTCACCATGTTAGAAATAAAAAGATATTTAAATCTTTTGTTTATTAATTTAAAAATAAAATAACAGTATGTTAACACAAATGTTTTATGAAAAATAATCATGTTTTCTAACACTAAGATAATTTGATGAGAATAGTGACATAGTTTTCTATTTCTGTAAATCACTTTAATGTCTGAGCTTAATAGAAGACAGCTGAATTCTCATGCGTGCTTCTGCATTCATTCTGTTGTGTTACATTGTGTTGATTGAAGTGTATGAAGAAGATCTAGCTTCACATAGATAAACAGAAAAGGGAAGAGTATTTTAATAGCCTTTTCAGATAATTTTGGATATTCCTTGATACTACATCAAATTCAGTAAGTGGCAATTTCTCAAACTGCAATGTGGAATCTGAAACCATAGCAATGAACTTTCCATACTTCATTATATTAAAATTCTTTAGTCTGTTTTGCACTTTGCGGTACGCGGGCCTCTCACTGCTGTGGCCTCTCCCGTTGCGGAGCCCAGGCTCCGGACGCGCAGGCTCAGCGGCCATGGCTCACGAGCTCAGCCGCTCCCCGGCATGTGGGATCTTCCCAGAACGAAGCACGAACCCGTGTGCCCTGCATCGGCAGGCGAACTCTCAACCACTGCGCCACCAGCGAAGCCCCTGTTTTACACTTCGGATAGATCTTTAGTCCATCATGATTCTGTTACATCACGCACTAGTCATAGAAAATATTGGTTCACTGAGTTATACAGATCTTCCAAACGTTGACACATTTAATCATACAGTATACAAAATCCCACCTCTTAATCTCATCAGTGATCTCAACAGAGAAGTCTTTAAGTATTGGGAAGCTGTCAAATTCACGGTGGCAGGTGCAACTTTCTAATTTTCCCTTGAAAGCTCGAATACTGTCAGTTGTTTTCCTCGAAGTGACAGGCTCACTTGGCTCATTTTCCAGAAGGTGTCTACTGAATACCCAAGTCTAAATAACCATAGTTTGTCTGTCAGTCATTCTTTAGGTAAAAATGATGTTCCATGAAAAAAATGACTAGTTGAGTTTGCAATTCAAAAAATTATGCACGTGCTTCCTCAACACAAATATTCAGAGTGCTTTACATGTATCCTCATTTTGTCATGCAGAATATTAAAAAGATGTGTGCTCAAGATTTAATAAAATGCAAACTTTTACAGCTTTACCAAGGACATTCTTACATGAAACCAGCATCTTGTTTCTTAAGTCAAATGGTGACAGTGATGAATACAACGACTTCTAGTACAGGTAGGTGTCACTGCCTCAAATGCTAAAGTGTCATCCACCTTTGCTTTTACACCATCAGTGCAAATGTCAACAGAGTGAAAAAAGACAAACAATGTCTTAGTACCATTATGAAAATCATTTAGATATCACAGATCCCCTGAAAGCATCTGAGAGACCCCTAGAGGTCTACAGACTACACTTTGAGAACTACTCATCTAAAGGGACAGGGATGCGTGATATGCATCTTTGCCCTCTTGGGTATCTGAGTTTGAGAAGAGGAAATTTCATCAAAGGCAATTCAGAGACAAACAAGAGTAAGGTCCAGCCTAGGGAAGAAAGGCTGACAGAAGCCAGGAAGTGATACCTTTTAAAAGCATGTGCTAAGAGAGCATGCCACAACCATGAATTCAGATAAAACATCACTCTGGTGATCTGAGGAAAAGGAGAAGCAAGCAGTTTCAGCCCAGATTCCAAGTACATTCTCAGAAGAGAGGAGAACAAAGGGGAGAATAAAATCTTAATTGGGCTGGAGTGTCAAGGGTGCTTTTTTTTTTTTTAACATCTTTATTGGAGTATAATTGCTTTACAGTGGTGTGTTAGTTTCTGCTTTATAACAAAGTGAATCAGCTATACATATACATATATCCCCATATCCCCTCCCTCTTGCGTCTCCCTCCCTCCCACCCTCCCTATCCCACCCCTCTAGGTGGTCAAAAAGCACCAAGCTGATCTCCCTGAGCTATGTGGCTGCTTCCCACTAGCTATCTATTTTACATTTGGTAGTGTATATATGTCCATGCCACTCTCTCACTTCGTCCCAGCTTACCCTTCCCATTCCCTGTGTCCTCAAGTCCATTCTCTAAGTCTGCATCTTTATTCCTGTCAAAAATAACTTCCATTCAGTTTCCAAACTACTGGCTGGTTGAAATTCATTGAGAGCTGTGACTGCAATACAAAGATCTTTGTATCTTTTATAACCCAATGTATGTATTGTGAATATAGGCGTGCAATAAATATGTGCTAAATACTATTTTCTATGTATTCTTTCTTTGTAGTCTCTTTTAGGTTTAAGATTACTACAAAAATATCATGTGATTAATGGGAAATTCCCAGTGTATTTGTGGAAGAGAATTGGTCCTATCAAATACTGGACATCAGAGATAACTGAGTTTTCCCCAGCAAAGGGGATGGCCACACCATGACTCAATAAGCAGCTCTGCAGCTGCTCCTGCAAATCACTCCGTTTCACCATCAGTCTCCTGGCCCCATAAGAGGTAAGGTCACAGGTAACCAGTAAAACATAAAACTTTATGTGGGTTTGGTTGCACTTTATGGAGATAAGCACATGAGCAGAAGCAGTGTGAGGCGCTGGAGCTGAGGCACTACCACAGGTGCTGTTGCAGTTCCTATGTGCTCTGTCTGCCTTGGAAGCTCCATGTAAGCTGGGTAGGCTATGGAAGTGGATTGCCAAATCCCGTACTTCAGGAAGGGAAATCAGGGTCATGCCAAGTGCCCTCTGTGTCCATGTAAGTGTTCTGTTGATGCATTTTAAAACCAGTCATGCTCCTTGCTGGGATTGACCAATTATTTTCCTATTTATTTCTGATTAAGGAGAGCCTACATGAATGTCATCACCTTGCCAAAAAATTCTGGGTCAGAGCCAGCCAAGGAGAGCCTTCCAGAGGCAGGCAAGAACCCTCAGCTACTCTCACTTTTTACCTAGCTGGAGGTCAGTGTTGAATTTACAAAGGAAATAGAGTTGGAGCTTGAGGCTTTGCTTATGTTACCTTATTTAATTAATTAGTTAAGTAATAATCCTACATATTCACTGATTGTCTTTCATGGACAGAGTTCTGAGGTCTGAAGTACAATCATGAGTATTGCCCTCAAGAGCTTTATATTCTAAGATAGACAAGAAAGTAGATAAGTGTAACCCAATGTGACAACTGCTATGATTAAAGTTAATGCAATATGCAAGGGGGAGCACACTGCAGCGTCACAGCCAAGGATAACTGGACGAGGGAAGATTTTCTAAAGGACACATAAATATTAGCCTCACGAGGAAAGGTCAAGGGGAGTCAGAAACACAAAGGCCTAAGAACCTAGCATGCAGCAAATTCTCAGTCAGTGCTGGTTGGATGAACTATCTTTTCACAATGCAATGCTGCCTCCTATTAATACTGCAGTTTCTTGTAGAGCACTTCAAAACAAATGCCTGTTAGCTCACCTACAAAATGGCTAGGAAAATCCCATCTTTGCTATTCAAACAGCATTGGAACCACCTGGGGACATGTTAGAACCACAGAATTCCAGCCCCCAACCCAGACGAACCACAGTCTGCATTTTAAGATCCCCTGGTGATTCATGTACACATTAGGGTTCAAGACTGTGCTGTTCCAAAGGCTTGTCAACCAGTGATGGCCTTCTAGGACAGTGGTTTATAACCTTTGGGAACATCAGACTCTATGGAGAGGACTTTCAAAATGCAGAAATCCAGTTTTTATTCCCTTTTCTTCCACAAAAACCAAATCTTGGGGGCTGGGACCTATGTATCTGCATTTTTAACAAACTTCCCAGGGAACCCTGAGGCCTGTTCTTTGACACAACCTGGTGTTATTTTCTATAGAATACTTTAGGGAAATACGTTAGGGGCCAACCATTTTTCTGTGTGTGTGTGTGTGTGTGTGTGTGTGTGTCTGTCTGTCTGTCTGTCTGTCTGTGTGTGAGACAAAAAGGCAGATCCTCATTGAATGACTTTCTTCCAAGTGATTATGTTATTAACTCTTTTGAGCTTCAAATAACCATAATTTTCAAGGAGACTAGAAGATGAGTTTATGATCATTAAGTGGTTTTTTTTTGCACATTCTTTTATTTTAACTATATAATTTTTATGGTTCTGAAAACAAACATGATCCAAAGTCAAGACTTTCTGGATTAGAAGTGGTGAACATAATATAAGCTAGAATGCTGCTAAAGGCCGCCTATGGGGAAAATTATAATCCACATTTTATCCCTAAGCAGATCATGCAGGCAACTAACTAGCTCTTCAAAACTACTCTATGTAGCCTGCAGCCATATAAAAACTCCAAGTACCATTTCACAGTACTTGTGCTAAATGTATAATGCAAATATAACAACACATTCAAACTTTGATTTACTTCAACTCTCAATATAACTTTTATTCTCTAGCTGGTCATAAAATTTAACATGCTGAAGACAAGGAATTCCCATTTGTTCTTGATTTTCATTTGAAACTAAATATTATGAAATTTTCATTTCTTCTCTATTATTACCTAAACCTGAAGCAAAGAAATGGCATTATCAAGCCTTGTTTTATAGGAAAAATGATCTCCACATTAATTAAATTAGTTGAGCATAATATAGCATCTTCTAATATTTGAAGGAAATGGAATAGTCAAATGGCAGATAAATATATTTAAGTATTTTAATGAGTTGAAGTTCAGTATAAAAGCACTTGGTATAACTCAAGCACACTACACAACATCCTCTATAAATTATACTTTTAAAGGAAAAAATAAACCGTATTAATTTCTTCAGACAAGGACTTTACTACTTTTACAAATTGTTTGTAAAAGAAAATTTAAGCAATATTGTCTCCTCCTCTTCCCATGAAACAATTTGGATTTGAATGAAAATATCAGATCACTACTTTTTTCAAATGAAATGGTTTGGCACTATCTTTCATAGTAACACAACATCTCTGTTACTGTTTGATCACATTTGTATTTGTTAAGACTCGCTTTCATTCAGAGTTTGCTTTAGAGAGAAATAAAAAGCCTCCATTTTGAAGGCATTCAACCATTCACCAAGTACTGTCTCCAGGAGCGGGTACTGCTCTGGGCTTGCCTTCCCCAGGCTAACTCCGGAGACCAGGAAGAACTTGGCAATTGAACCTAAATCTTAAAAGGCTGGTTATATGACATGCCTTGATAACCACAGAGAATCATCAGGATCCAGAGTGAGAGGGGCACTAAACCCACGAGGATTGATTTCATCCAACAACAAATTATGTATTAAGCATGTAGTATATGCAAGGTACTGTACTCTGAAACATATGAAGATTTTTATGGCAGAGTTCCTGAGCAAAGCTCTCAGAAGTGGAAAGCTGTTGCATTATCTGCTGCAGAATTTAGCCACCAATTTCTTTCATTTATTTGTCCGTCCTTCCTCTCCCCTCTCTCCCTTTCCTCTATCCCCTCCTCCCCTTCCCCTCCTCCTTCTCCCTGCCAATCTCTACCCCCCCACCTCTTTCTCTCTCTCTCTCTCATAATGATGTCTCTTATAAATTCTCCATGGACTACAATTATAGTTGATGGACTCAATCTACTTGTCATTTACAATGGTGTGAAAAGAGGTATCTTATGCTTGAGCCTACATTTAAGATCCATTCTCACAGATTCCTTTATTAACACACTTATATTTGACATGTCTATAGTCGTTGAAACAAAATATACACAGCAAAAGTATAAGACGATGTTATTAGCATATAAGTATATAAGCCAGATGTTCTGTCTGTTCCCCCAAATCAGTGTTTAAAAAATTGAGGGCTTCCCTGGTGGCGCAGTGGTTGAGAGTCCGCCTGCCGATGCAGGGGACATGGGTTCGTGCCTCAATCCAGGAGGATCCCACATGCCGCGGAGCGGCTGGGCCTGTGAGCCATGGCCGCTGAGCCTGTGCATCCAGAGCCTGTGCTCCACAACAGGAGAGGCCACAACAGTGAGAGGCCTGTGTACCACAAAAAAAAAAAAAAAAAAAAATTGAAATCCATATTAAAATAGGAAAATATAATTGGAGGAAATATGAATTGACACTCCTGCATTAAGAGCTAAGATAGAAACATGAAGAAGACCCAGGCCACAGGGAGCCTGACACTGGTGATAAGTACAATACTGTGCTGTGCTTTATAGAGTCCAAACTGAATTGTGGATTTGATTCCGAAGACTGTAATTATTTGCTAAGAAAATGATGACCATATTATGAAATCTAGATTCTGGCTTGTGTCATATAGGGCTTATATATAAATCTAAGTTCTTTATTCAGTCTCTGTTGTTCAATAATTTAAAAGCCAACCTCAAAAAAAAAAAAAAAAAAAGCCAACCTCTCAGATAAAACGGTATTACTTTCAGTTTTTTAACATTTTACTATGACCCTTTTCGCCCCATGCCCTCCATTTAAAAAAACGTTACTAGATCCACCAGAGGGCAGACAGCAGAAGCAAGAACTACATTCCTGTAGCCTGTGGAACAAAAATCACATTCACAGAAAGATAGACAAGATGAAAAGGCAGAGGGCTATGTACCAGATGAAGGAACAGGATAAAACCCCAGAAAAACAACTAAATGAAGCGGAGACAGGCAACCTTCCAGAAAAGAATTCAGAATAATGATAGTGAAGATGATCCAGGACCTCAGAAAAAGAATGGAGGCAAAGATCAAGAAGATGCAAGAACAGAAACTAACACATCATTGTGAAGCAATTATACTCCAATAAAGCTGTAAAAAAAAAAAAAAAAAAAGAAGATGCAAGAAATGTTTAACAAAGACCTAGAAGAATTAAAGAACAAACAAACAGAGATGAACAATACAATAGCGGAAATGAAAACTACACTAGAAGGAATCAATAGGAGAATAACAGAGGCAGAAGAACAGATAAGTGACCTGGAAGACAGAATGGTGGAATTCACTGCTGTGGAACAGAATAAAGAAAAAAGAATGAAAAGAAATGAAGACAGCCTAAGAGACCTCTGGGACATTAAATGCGAAAACATTCGCATTATAGGGGTCCCAGAAGGAGAAGAGAGACAGAAAGGACCCGAGAAAATATTTGAAGAGATTATAGTTGAAAATTTCCCTAACATGGGAAAGGAAATAGCCACCCAAGTCCAGGAAGCGCAGAGTCCCATACGGGATAAACCCAAGGAGAAACACACCGAGACACATAGTAATCAAATTGGCAAAAATTAAGACAAAGAAAAATTATTGAAAGCAGCAAGGGAAAAACAACAAATAACATACAAGGGAACTCCCATAAGGTTAACAGCTGATTTCTCAGCAGAAACTCTACAAGCCAGAAGGGGGTGACATGACATATTTAAAGTGATGAAAGGGAATAACCTACAACCAAGATTACTCTACCCAGCAAGGATCTCGTTCAGATTCGATGGAGAAATCAAAAGCTTTACAGACAGCAAAAGCTGAGAGAATTCAGCACCACCAAACCAGCTCTACAACAAATGCTAAAGGAACTTCTCTAACACAAGAGAAGAAAAGGACCTACAAAAACAAACCCAAAACAATTAAGAAAATGGTAATAGGAACATACATATTGATAATTACCTTAAACATGAGTGGGTTAAATGCTCCAACCAAAAGATACAGGCTTGCTGAATGGATACAAAAACAAGACCCATACATACACTGTAAAAAACACAAACACATGGAGGCTAAACAATACATTACTAAATAACCAAGAGATCACTGAAGAAATCAAAGAGGAAATCAGAAACTACCTAGAGACAAATGACAACGGAAACACTATGATCCAAAATCTATGGGATGTAGCAAAAGCAGTTCTAAGAGGGAAGTTTATAGCAATACAAACCTACCTCAAGAAACAAGAAAAATCTCAAACAATCTAACCTTACACCTAAAGGAACTAGAGAAAGAAAAACAAAGCCCAAAGTTAGCAGAAGGAAAGAAATCATAAAGATCAGAGCAGAAATAAATGAAATAGAAACAAAGAAAACAATAGCAAAGATCAATAAAACTAAAAGCCGGTCCTTGGAGAAGATAAACAAAATTGATACACCATTAGCCAGACTCACCAAGAAAAAGAGGGAGAGGATTCAGATCAATAAAATTAGAAATGAAAAAGGAGAAGTTACAATGGACACCACAGAAAGACAAAGCATCCTAAGAGACTACTACAGGCAACTCTATGCCAATAAAATGGACAACATGGAAGAAATGGACAAATTCTTAGAAAGCTATAACCTTCCAAGACTGAACCAGGAGGATATAGAAAATATGAAGAGACAAATCACAAGTAATGAAATTGAAACTGTGATTAAATTCTTCCAACGAACAAAAGTCCAGGACCAGAAGACTTCACTGGTGAATTTTAGTCAAATATTTAGAGAAGAGCTAACACCCATCCTTCTCAAACTCTTCCAAGAAATTGCAGAGGAAGGAACACTCCCAAATGCATTCTATGAGACCATCATCACCCTGATACCAAAACCAGACAAAGATACTACAAAAAAAGAAAATTACAGACCAATATCACTGATGAACATAGATGCAAAAATCCTCGACAAAATATTAGCAAACAGAATCTAACAACACATTAAAAGGATCATACACTATGATCAAGTGGGATTTATCCCAGGGATGCAAGGATTCTTCAATATACACAAATCAATGTGATATACCATATTAACAAAATGAAGAATAAAAACCATATGATCATCTCAATAGATGCAGAAAAAGCTTTTGACAAAATTCAACACCCATTTATGAAAGTGGGCATAGAGGGAACTTACGTCAACATAATAAAGGCCTCCAGAAAGTGGGCATAGAGGGAACCTACGTCAACATAATAAAGGCCATATATGACAAACCCACAACAAACATCTTTCTCAATGGTGAAAAACTGAAAGCATTTCCTCTAAGATCAGGAACAAGACAAGAATGTCCACTCTCGCCACTATTATTCAACATAGTTTTGGAAGTCCAACATAGTTTTGGAAGTTTGGGGAATGTAAACTGATACAGCCTCTATGGAGAACAGTATGGAGGTTCCTCAACATAGTTTTGGAAGTCCTAGCCATGGCAATCAGAGAAGAAAAAGAAGTAAAAGGAATACAAATTGTAAAAGAAGAAGTAAAACTGTCAGTGTTTGAAGATGACATTCTCTATACATAGAGAATCCTAAGATGGCACCAGAAAACTACTAGACCTAATCAATGAATTTGGTAAAGTTGCAGGATACAAAATGAATGCACAGAAATCTCTTGCATTCCTATACACTAATGATGAAAAATCTGAAAGAGAAATTAAGGAAACACTCCCATTTACCATTGCAACAAAAAGAATAAAATACCTAGGAATAAACCTACCTAGGGAGACAAAAGATCTGTATGCAGAAAACTATAAGACACTGATGAAAGAAATTAAAGATGATACCAACAGATGGAGATATATACAATGTTCTTGGATTGGAAGAATCAATATTGTGAAAATGACTATACTATCCAAAGCAATCTACAGAGTCAATGCAATCCCTATCAAGTTACCAATGGCATTTTTTATGGAACTAGAACAAAAAATCTTAAAATTTGTATAGAGACACAAAAGACCCCTAATAGCCAAAGCAGTCTTGAGGGCAAACAACGGAGCTGGAGGAATCAGACTCCCTTACTTCAGACTGTACTACAAAGCTACAGTAATCAAGACAACCTGGTACTGGGACAAAAACAGAAATATAGATCAATGGAACAGGATAGAAAGCTCAGAGATAAACCCACGCACCTATGGTCAACTAATCTATGACAAAGGAGGCAAGGATATACAATGGAGAAAAGACAGTCTCTTCAATAAGTGGTGCTGGGAAAACTGGACAGCTACATCTAAAAGAATGAAATTAGAACACTCCCTAACACCACATACAAAAATAAACTCAAAATGGATTAGAGACCTAAATGTAAGACTGGACACTATAAAACTCTTAGAGGAAAACATAGGAAGAACACTCTTTGACATAAATCACAGCAAGATCTTTTCTGATCCACCTCCTAGAGAAATGGAAATAAAAACAAAAATAAACAAATGGGACCTAATGAAACAAAAGCCTTTGCAAAGCAAAGGAAACTACAAACAAGACAAAAAGACAACCCTCAGAATGGGAGAAAATATTTGCAAACGAATCAACGGGCAAAGGATTAATCTCCAAAATACATAAACAGCTCATGCAGCTCAATATCAAAATAACAAACAACCCAATCCAAAAATGGGCAGAAGACCTAAATAGACATTTCTCCAAAGAAGATGGCCAAGAAGCAAATGAAAAGGTGCTCAACATCTCTAATTATCAGAGAAATGCAAATGAAAACTACAATGAGATATCACCTCACACCAGTTAGAATGGGCATCATCAGAAAATCTACAAACAACAAATGCTGGAGAGGGTGTGGAGAAAAGGGAACCCTCTTGCACTGTTGGTGGGAATGTAAATTGATACAGCCACTGTGGAGAACAGTATGGAGATTCCTCAAAAAACTAAAAATAGAATTACCATATGACCCAGCAATTCCACTACTGGGCATATACCCATAATTCAAAAAGACACATGCACCCCAATGTTCATTGCAGCACTATTTACAATAGCCAGGTCATGGAAGCAACCTAAATGTCCATCGACAGACGAATGGATAAAGAAGATGTGGCACATATATACAATGGAATATTACTCAGCCATAAGAAGGAATGAAATTGGGTCATTTGTAGAGACGTGGATGAATCTAGAGACTGTTGTACAGAGTGAAGTAAGTCAGAAAGAGGAAAACAAATATCGTATATTAACACATATATGTGGAACCTAGAAAAATGGTACCGATGAGCCGGTATGCAGGGCAGAAGTTGAGACACAGATGTAGAGAACAAATGTTTGGACACAAAGGGGGGAAAGCAGCGGTTGGGGGGTGAGGGGTGGGATGAATTGGGCTATTGGGATTGACATGTATACACTGATGTGTATAAAATGGATAACTAATAAGAACCTGCAGTATAAAACAAACAAACAAACAAAAACTAATACTAAACTTTCTTTGGGTTATTTGTATGGAAATATGTTAATATAAATGTTTCAGACATTACATGAAATTTCTAAAATTCTTATATGTTCTGGTATAATGTTATAAGTCATAATTCTAATTATTACTTTAAAATGTATATCTCAGAAATAACTAAATTTCCTTGTCAATTGCATTATTATGAACTTTCATCAAATCTTTAACCATGGTCACTTTTAAGTCTTTTGTCATTTACATACAGTTCTGGGTGTACTCTGATGCTTTTGCAAATATGTTCTTATAAAAGGGTTTCATCTTCAAGGAATTCATGGAAAAGACTCTGACAAGTACAGGTTTCTGGTAACTGACTATACTGCTGAACTGAATGAATAGTCATTTTCAGAACTCCAATGGAAAACTGATGAATTCATAAAAGTGCTAACAAAAGCTCAAGATTAAAAAAATTAATTACATGGGACTGAGTGAACTGATGAGGATGATTATAATTTTTGTGGCTTTCTGTTTGAATTAAAAAAAAAAATCCCACAAGGATTCAGGCAAAAAATATACAAATCAATTTTCACTGCAAAGTAAAAAAGCTGTTACAGTGGAGGATTACTGGACTGAATGTCAATATTATGACGTAGTATGAGTATGTTTCGTGTTTGGTGAATGCAATCATTGTTGCTTTTATTGTGGTCATCCATTTACAATGCTTGGTGTTAGTTTATTTATCTCTTGTAAAAATAAAATACTGTGTGTCTGTGGAAAAAAAAAAAGTTACTAGTATTGGATTGGCCAAAAAGTTCCTTCTGTTTTTAAGTAAAATAAAAGACACATTTTTCATTTTCGCAGAGCTTTATTGAAAAATATATTCACTGTTTTGTTCCACTACCTTCTCCCATTTTTCAGGCAACTTCATAATTCCATCTTCCCAAAATTTATCTTTTTGAACAAAGAACTGTTCCAGGTGCCTTTTACAGTCTTCCAGGGAATTGAAATTTTTTCCATTAAGAGAATTTTGTAAAGACTGAAATAAACGGAAATCCGAAGGTGCAGTGTCTGGTTAATATGGCGGATGAATCAGAACATCCCAGCCAAGCTGTAACAGTTCTTGCCTAGTCATCAAAGAAACATGCGGTCTTGCGGTATCCTGATGGAAGAGTATGCGTTTTCTCTTGACTAATTCCAGATGCTTTTCGTCGAGTGCTGCTTTCAGTTGGTCTAATTGGGAGCAGTACTTGTTGGAATTAATCATTTGGTTTTCCGGAAGGAGTTCATAATAAAGTACTTTCTTGCAATCCCACAATATACACAACATCACCTTCTTTGGATGAAGATCGGCATTTGGTGTGGTTGGTGGTGGTTCATTTTGCTTGCCCCACAATCTCTTCCGTTCCACATTATTGTACAGCACCCACTTTTCATCACCCATCACAATTTGTTTTAAAAATGGAACGTTTTTGTTACGTTTAAGTAGAGAATCACATGCGGAAATATGGTCAAGAAGGTTTTTTTCGCTTAACTTATGTGGAACCTAAACATCAAAGCGATGAATATAACCAAGCTGGTGCAAATGATTTTCAGTGTTTGATTGGATATTTTGAGTATGTCGGCTATCTCTCGCGTGATATAACATTGACTGTTCTCAATATCTCGATTTGATTGCTGTCAACTTCAACTGGTCTACCTGACCGTGGAGCATCGTCCAGCGAGAAATCTCCAGCGTGAAACTTCGCAAACTACTTTTGACACATTCGATCAGTCTCAGCACCTTCTCCGTACACTGCACAAATCTTTTGTTGCGTTTTTACCTTTCTTGATATAATAAAGCATAATATGCCGAAAATGTTGCTTTTTTTCTTCCATCTTCAATATTAAAATGGCTACACAGAAATTCGCCAATTTTGATGTTTTTTTTTTAAATGCACACTGATATGACAGCTGTCACAATACAGTCTAACAAAATTGTTTTGAATAAATTAAGACAACTAAGCGCTAGTAGAGCCATCTTATGGAAAGAACTGAACGAACCTTTTGGCCAACCCAATAAAATAGGCGTGTGCCTTCTCATATACCTTTGGGTTTTTGGTTTGTATTAGGAATTTTCTGGGTCCTCCTTATCTCTTTTTTCGTGTGTGTGTGTGTGTGTGTGTGTGTGTGTGTGTGTGAAGAGAAATGTCTATAAGCCGCTTGACAGTAGACATGACATCTTTCTACCTGGTACAAAAAGCCAAATGCACTTCCTAATGTGATGTCTATTAGCCTTAGAAGCCCACAAACGCAATTAAAAAACATTAAAATGGTGAAGCAACAAGGCAAGATATCAAGGGGACCAGAAGAAATATGAACTAATGTAGGTGGCCACAAAAATTGTTATAAGCATACAGTAAAGGAAAGCCTGGTAGATAATAACTGTAGATTGAAAGACAAATGGTAATTAGGGAAACAGTGTCTGTGTGTTGTAATACGCTGGCTACAGCAGATTACCCTAGCTCTCATAGCTAAATGGAAAAGCTATTAACATAATGGAGCAGATGTATCTGTTACAAAATAAAATATTACAAGTATTATAAAGAAAATTAAAAAATAAACAACAATCTTGTTTTGGGGGGATTACCTAAAATTCAATTTATTGTTTTATATACAGATATTAGTGATGTTCAGTAGGTCTTTAATTTATTAGTTTCTCCTTTGATATTGACATTTTTTGATAGAATAAGTATGTCAGATTGTGAGGTGGTCATGTTTTTTCCCAAAACACATTCCTTTATTTTCCTTGTAAAACTGCCTAAGAACTGGGCAGTCATATGATTTCTCTAAGTATATCCTAAGGCTTCCATGAGCATTCCTAGAGCTTACAGCCAAAGAAATAGTCCTGGAATTTCAGATATTAAAACTTTCTTCACAGCCAGAAATTTCTGTGATATTTGGGTCATTGCACACAAATTTACTGGATAATTTGTATTCTAGTAAAAGACCTATGTAGTCCACTTCTGCTCCTAAGAGTATTCATTGTGCTACCTTTTCGATGAACACTCTGATTCCATCTTGAACAACTTCTTCATCAGAATCTTTTGTCTTCATATATTGTAAAGTATAAAAAAAGGCAATGGTTAGGACATCAACTTTCACACCTTCATGTTCAGTCTTAACTTTAAGAAGTTGTTTTTTTTAAAAAAAAAAAGTTGTTTTTTGTTTTTTAATTAATTAATTTATTTTTGGCTGCATTGGGTCTTTGTTGCTGCGCGCGGGCTTTCTCCAGTTACAGAGAGCGGGGGCTACTGTTTGTTGTTGTGTGCGGGCTTCTCATTGCGGTGGCTTCTCTTGTTGCGGAGCACGGGCTCTAGGCGCGCGGGCTTCAGTAGTTGTGGCTCGTGGGCTCAAGAGCGCAGACTCAGTAGTTGTGGTGCTCGGGCTTAGTTGCTCCATGGCATGTGGGATCTTCCCAGACCAGGGCTCAAATCTGTGTCCCCTGCATTGACAGGCGGACTCCCAAACACTGCGCCACGAGGGAAGCCCTTAACTTTAAGTTTTGTGTTGTTTACTGCTGATAGCGTCAGGGTGAGTGTGGCCTGAGTGGGTTGCTGCTTCCCCTTCCCCTCAGCTCAGATCTTCTTCTTGCTAAGGAAGACGACATCTTTGCCTTTCTGGTGCCCCAGAGACTCTGGCTAAAAGCTCAGTCAACCCAGATTCCCTCCATAGATAGACAGTGGGCCAATGCATTTTTTTTTTTTTTTTTTGCTATCAAACAATTTATTCTCTTTGTAGAACATAATAATTATATTTGCTGAATGCTCCAACTGGATATGTGTTCCTAGACTAGCTTGGTGTTAATGTTATTTCAAAACAATTATTTGGTTATTCTCAGCAATGTTATCTGCACATATTATTTTCCAAAGGTAGATATTTATTTTCCATTTTAAAACTTGCCTTGGTTATAAAGAAAAGTAATTTTTAATAGATCTAGAAACTGGCAGACCTGGGAACACTGACTCCTAAGTCAGAAATGGAGAAAGCCAAGAAGCAACATAATTTGCTCTGTAGAATTCCCTAAAGACTCAGGAATTTGTGGAAACAGTTCCCTCTTGAAGTAAGGATGAGGGTAGGGATGAAAACAGCAAGGCTAGTTTAAAAAAAAGACATGAGAACCTCCCAATACCATTTTCCTATTCCCCAAGTCAAGCAAATGTCCTTTATTCACCCTGCAGGACAGCAGGCACAGCTGAGGGTGGGTGTACCATAGGGAAAATAGAGGCTTACGTGAAAGATTAACTTCTAGATCTTCTTTTTTTTTTTTTTTTTGGCTGCGCTGGGTCTTCATTGCTGTGTGCGGGCTTTCTCTAGTTGCGGCGAGCGGGGGCTACTCTTCATTGCAGTGCGCAGGCTTCTCATCGCGGTGACTTCTCCTATTGTGGAGCACGGGCTCTAGGCACACAGGCTTCAGTAGTTGCGGCACAAGGGCTCAGTAGTTTAGGCTCGTGGGCTCTAGAGCACAGGCTCAGTAGTTGTGGTGCACGGGCTTAGTTGCTCCACGGCATGTGGGATCTTCCTGGACCAGGGCTCAACCCGTGTTCCCTGCATTGGCGTGCAGATTCTTTACCACTGCGCCACCAGGGAAGTTCCTAACTTCTAGATCTTAAGACAAACCCCGCCCCCAGCCACGCTCCCATCCAGGCTCCCAGAACTCTGGCAGCTGGACTTTATACCCTTCTAGAAGGAGATTAGGAGATTCTGATTAGCCTGTTAATTAGATATTAGAGCTTCACCAAGAAACGGCCCCACCTGCTCACCTACAGTAAGCAGGTAGCAAGAAATTGGTCTTCTAATCTAAGGGAAAGCCTCTATTATAAAAGAGACCAAAACAAGCAAAAAGCAAACATGGAAATTATGCTGGGAGAGGAAAACATCAAAAAACTTATCACTAATATCTCCAGAGTGATATGAAATTCATGAAACAGAAACAAGATGGTACAGAAAAGAATGAGAAAGACTCTTGGCAATTAAAAATATCTCAGCAGAAATGAATAGTTTAGTAGAGAATTTGTAAGATAATGTTGAAGAAATTTTCTAGAGGGTCCTAGAACCTAGCAGGTTTAAATAGCAAGACGAAGAGATGAAAATAGAAGAAAAAAGCTAAGTTACACAATGGATACTAATAGTCCAATGTATAAATAATAGAAATTTCAGAATGAGAAAACAAGAATGAAAGAAATCATCAAATAAGTAATTCAAGAAAATTTCCCATTATTGAAGTACAAGTTTTCTAGACTGAAAGGACCCATGCAACAGATGAAAATATGCCCAAACCAAGGCACATCATTTGAAATTTCACAAGAAAATCTTATGTTTCCACGAGAAAAAGTTACATACAAGGGATTAAAAAAATCAGAATTGCTTTGGACTTCACAACAACACTGGAAACTAAAATACAGACTAATACCTTCACAATTCTGAGAAAAATATTTCCAGCCTAGATGTTATACCTAGATAAATTATCAATCAAGTTTGAGGATAGAATAAAGATAATATCAAAAATACTAGATCTCAAAAAACTTAGCTCTCATCCCCCTTTCTTAGGAAGCAATTGGAAGAAGAATGCCATGAAAATGAGGAAGAAAAAGGGAGACATGGGGTCTAGGAAATAGGGAATTGACTCAAGAGAAAGGAAAGGGAATCTCCAGTATGATTAAGGGAGATTCCAGGAATTAGGTGTATACCTGGCAAAGAGAGCTACCATTCCAAATTAGAACAGATCAGAAGACTGTAGGAAGGATGTCTCCAAAACAGACAATATTAATAGAGTTCCTAATACATTTGAAAATATCAGGAGGATTACTTAGATGCAGAGAGTTTGGGGGTGAATTAATGATAAATACTTAGAAAACTGAAAAGAAATGACGGCTGTTAATTCTAAGGAGAAAAAATTTGTGAAAGAAAGGAAAAAGTACTCATAGCATACTATATGGCTTAACTTCATAATATAAGCACTGGATATTGATTCAATCAAAATATGATACAGTTATATCGGGAGGATGGAGCAGGGGCAAAGGGAATTATGTGAGCTTGAGGCAGGGAGTAGGTAGGGATAACAGAGCTATGATCTTCATTTTCTATAGTGGTGAGCAAAAGGATAATGTTTACAACTAAAAAAATAAAGAAACAGCACAATAAGTGTGTATTTTATAAATAAGAAGGAAAACAACCAAAGGTAAAAATGTTGCCTTTGGGAAATCTAGACTTGATGGTTTTTCATCACATCCTTTAGAGATATTTGACTCTTTAAACTAGGTGCATGTAACTTTGATAAAGATTAAAAACTAAATTTAAAAAGGCATCATGGCTTTTTTCCAAATTTTTGTATTTTTAATATTCTGGTTCTAAGGTATACTGGATTCAAGTAACCTGTGAATCTAAACTTTGTGTAAATAAAAGTTGTCTTGATTTACTCAAAATTCCACTGTAGAATATTAAATAATCCGTGGGATTTATGGACATGAAAGATTAGCCACTTGCCTAATTCTTCAGTGAAAAATGAGTATCTAGCTAAGGAAAATACTAAAGAGCTGTTTTTATTTCGGTATCTGTCCTTAATCTACCAACCAGTATCAAAACATGAGTATATATAAATGTGCTTGTGTTTTATCTATAAAAGACTGTGTTCTAAGATTTTGAGGTGAAGTGGATTTTCTTTTTCTTTTTTTTTTCGTGTCAATTGATCCATTCTTCCTTTAGCTGTACATGGAAGGGGCAGGATGGTGCACAATTTCAAGGGACATGCATCACATTAGATACACATTAATGACACCCCCTATAGGGCACAAAGTCAAGGAGAAAAAATGGTGGTTATGAAATGGGAGTGACCTTTGACCTCTTGAGAGGAAAGTGTGAGGGTAGAAAGAAAACCAGTGTGGAAAAATATTCTACAATGGAGAGCTCAAGAAAATTCCACTTCATTCCACTCATTTCAAACCTTAGACCTAAGAGACTTGTGCCCCAGTGAATGACTTCAGAGTTTTGGTGCTTAGAGATTTTCTAGATTTATGTCTCAGCAGCATTGAGAGAGAAGGAAGGGAGGGAGGGAGGGGAGAAGGGAAAAAGAACAAGACACAGACCCTCTGTGCAAATGATATAATTGAATTCTAAAGGCGGAATTAAATGTTTTAATAAGTTCAACTTGCTGAACTTTTGCTTCCTCTCCCTCCTTTCCTCCTCCCTTCCCCTTTCTCCTGGCATCTAGCCCTGGCAACTCAGACAGTGATGAAGTCATAGGCTTCAAAATATGGCCATGGTATGAAGACAGCAGCAAAAAGTTTTAAACAGCATTTCAGCACCACACTGCAGGGCCGAGAAGGGAACCTTGTGTAATGTGAGCAGCTATGAGCTCGTGCTATTTTATTAAGGTTGGCCATCCCTGGGGGTTTCATTACGTGTGTGTGTGTGTGTGTGTGTGTGTGTGTGTGTCTTCTGCAGTCTCCTATTTTATATGACAGTCATCAAGAAGTCTTCCTTTTCTCAGACATGCCAAAAGGAGAGTGGAGATAACTCAGTGTTAATCCTAACTCTGGGGTTCTCACCTTTGAGCAAGGTCTTTGACATTAAAAGCAAAGAAAGATTAAAATGAGAATGACCTCTGACATCCCCTACTTCTAGACTTAGCCTCTGTATGTATCAGTTTCTTGCTCCTTATCACTTCATTAAGTCACTAAACCTTGCTACCTGGAAGGAAAGATTGATGGAGTGATAATGGATGGCTCTCGTCACATTGTGGCTGTGCTCTCCCATTTGCTTATTAAAGGAGACTGGCTTTTCCTCCAGGTGGACCCAGATTCTGGAGCTCCTTTCTGTTAATAGGCCATTCTCCGAAGCTCTTTAACTTTTCCCTTGCCAGATCCTTCGAAGGAAAAATAACTTCTTAGGCCAGAACATGGTGGAATTTAATATCTCTACTTCAAAACCTTTTAAAAATACCAGGCAACAGTGCAAAAGCTTGAAGATAGTAGTAGATTAGAAGGAAATTCTTCTCTGTGTTTAGAATCTACCTTGTGTTTCCCAGAATGTCCATCTTGTTTTCAAATCTGATTTTTCCTTCAGAACCCAGACCAAATGGCTGCTCTTCCTTCATGGAGCCCTCCCCCTGATCACCCCACTTTACCTTCCAGGCAGGAGTATCTGCAGTCTATGAACTCAGTAAAAATGACTTTGGGGGCTTCCCTGGTGGCGCAGTGGTTGAGAGTCCGCCTGCCAATGCAGGGGACACGGGTTCGTGCCCCCGTCCGGGAAGATCCCACATGCCGCGGAGCAGCTGGGCCCGTGAGCCATGGCCGCTGAGCCTGCGCGTCCGGAGCCTGTGCTCCGCAACAGGAGAGGCCACAACAGTGAGAGGCCAGCGTACCGCCAAAAAAAAAAGACTTTGAATTTATCTTCTGGCACTATTTAACTTTTATTTTAATTATTAGAAAACACATTATCTCCACTTCTAAATTGTGTCTTCCCCCAAACAGGAAACTTGTTTAATCTCCTTACTATCCGGACATGTAAATTAGTAAGAACAATAACCACAGCTAAACCATTTGCCATACATACACTATTTCTAACCCTCACAACAACCCTGAGAGGCAAGGACTATTAAGTCTATTTTGTAGAAGAAACTAAGTCTCTGAGAGAGTAAGTGGCTTGCCCAGGATCACATTGTCAGGAAGTGGCCAGCATCTCACTGAACTTATCATTCAGCCAGAATCTGTCTTCCTCACACTCTGCTACAAGTTAGAAGGAAAGAAATGAAGGAAGGAGAGAGGGAGGAAGGGAGGAAACAAAAAGTTAAAATCTCAGGATTTTACCCATTTATTGGAATAATACTTCACAGACTCCCAGAGTAGTGAGAGATTGAAGAAATTTAACACAGCCTATCCTCTGCTTTTTACACAGAGAATAATTGAGACAAAAGTGGTTAAGATCGCTGGTCAAGGTTACACAGCCAGTGACACAGCTGGGACTAATGCAGACCTTAAGGATCCTGACTGCAATTCCCAAGTTGCTTTCTCTGTAAGATGTAAATTTTGAAGCAGGCACTAAAACATTAAGATATTTAAAACAGGATAGCAGTTCATAGACATATAAGCTTGATCGTTTGCTTAAACTTTTGTTTACTAAAGTCCTCTGGCTACTAAGAAGCAAGGATTTGAATTTCTGTGTTTCCTTGAATAATTTTCTCATCTCCAAACAGATAGGATAATATATAAAATATACAAGATAACATAATTTTCTTTTGTCGGATCACCAAAAAGGCATGTTATGCCTTTAAAACGCCCTTCACTACTTAGCAGTCCTAACAATACAAATAGTGAATGCTTCATCTGTGAGCACCCTGCTAAATGCATACTTTTGAACAGCACAAAGGCAGCAAAGTTTAGAATATGACCAAGCTAGTGAGGTGTGGGTATTAAAAATCTATATATGGAAAAAAAAAAATCTATATATGGGCTTCCCTGGTGGCGCAGTGGTTGAGAGTCTGCCTGCCGATGCAGGGGATGCGGGTTCATGCCCCGGTCCGGGAAGATCCCACATGCCGCGGAGCGGCTGGGTCCGTGAGCCATGGTCGCTGGGCCTGCGTGTCCGGAGCCTGTGCTCCGCAACGGAAGAGGCCACAGCAGTGAGAGGCCCGCGTACCGCAAAAAAAACACAAAAAACAAAAAAAACCCTATATATATTTAAGGCCAAGTTCAGGGCCTTGTAATTTCCCCCAATTAGCTGATATATACTTTCTGAAAAATGTGTTTAGCAAGCATGGGCAGTTGACCAAATCCTAGATGACTCCAAAATCTAATAAGCAGAATCGTGTGCTTTTATAGCTTCATGCCAACACCTCCACCCCACCCCACCCTCTCTCACAATCCTAATACTATCTCTTCCAGGAAGCTTTCCTCTTCTGCCTAAATTCTTTCCCTCCTCCCCCAAAGCGAAATGCATAGTGGCAGGAATCTGGGACATCTAAGATCCTGGGAATAAGGGAAAGGGGGCTGCCTCTGAGAGAGAACTCTAAGATCATCAGCAACAGATGAGCATAGGAATTTTCAAAGTTACTTTAGATAAATGGACTGAAAACAGACCAGAGCAGCCTAATGGAAGGAATAAGCATATGGAAAGAAAGAGCGTATCTTTCTGAATGGGCTGTTCAGAAATAGAAATTAGACAAGGGTAGGAGGCAAATGGTGCCCAACGAAGTACTGCCCAGAGGAGAAGGTATCCAGATGAAGGGCTTGAGCTGCACAATACCAGGTGCATGCAGTTGTGGAGGTGAGTGCAGCAGGCACCCACAGTTGCATCTTTCAACTCAAACTCTTTGTTCTGATTCCACACACAAAGCCAGCTTGAAATAAATGTTTTGTTTGTTTGTTTGTTTGTTTTTGCGGTACGCGGGCCTCACACTGTTGTGGCCTCTCCCGTTGCGGAGCACAGGCTCCGGACGTGCAGGCTCAGCGGCCATGGCTCACGGGCCCAGCCGCTCCGCGGCATGTGGGATCTTCCCGGACTGGGGCACAAACCCGTGTCCCCTGCATCAGCAGGCAGACTCTCAACCACTGCGCCACCAGGGAAGCCCAATATTGTGGTTTTTAAGGGAAGATACAGCACTAAACAGAAGATGCAAGTATTCAGGCTCCTTGTCAATGTGTTTTTACCTCTTTCTAAAGGAAGAAATCAGAATTCTAGCTTACCATCCGTCTTCTTGGTGTTTAAGAGCATGAATCAGTATCCCCAGACTGGGTTACTGCTTGAACAATGACAAGACTGTTTTAGATTTTGGATAATTGAGGGTCAGGCCCTGGACTATGTGAGATTTACAAAGATCAGACCACCTTCCGTAGACCTTTTGTCAGTCTGTCAGTCAAACCTTCCCTACCTCATTATATCTTCTTTCAAATTTCAGTTAGAGTTCATTGATATCTTCTCTGACCCACTGATAGACTTTGATCCCTCTCTCTTAGGGCATATCTTATGCCTGGTATAATATTTACTTTACTGTAAGAGAGTGTATCTCCTTGAAGGCAGGTATTGTTTTGTTTTGTTTATTCAATTGCTGTTTTTTAGTATCAGTATAGAAATGAATAAGATACAGTCATGTCCTCTATATACTCATGAGTAGGGGTAACAGACAGAAAAACAAGTTATACATGTGGCAAAGTAATAATGAAAGTGTGTATAAGGAACTGAAGTATTACAAAAGAGGAAGAGATGAACGATGCTGGGAAGCCTCCCTAGAGGAGGCGATGTCCGAATTGGATTGTGGAAAATAAACAAAATTTCACCCAAAAGATCAGAAAGGGAAAAAGTATTCAAAACAAAGGGGAAAACATATGCAAAGGCAAAAAAAGTGTGAAATGACTTGAGAATCAGAACACAGCTCAGTACTGTAAAAGTGTGAAGTGCAAGGGAGTGAGTCACTCGAGATCCGAGATCTAAGGCTAGATAGGCAGAGAGAGGATGAAATGTTCATGTATTCCCCAGATGGAGTATGGACTTTCCATTGCAGATGACAGAAGCTAGCAAAGGCTTTTTATTACAAAAAAGACTGGATCAGATTTGTGTTTAAAAATATGTCTTTTGTACCCACGTGGACAAGGGAAAAAAGAGAGGTAAGACAGAAAATAACAAGATTAGATGGATAAATAGAGGAATAGATAGATAGTGTTAAATTAATTAAACAAGGAGGCCATTAGACTGAGGTGGCCCTAATGCCATGGTTACCAACCTAAGCAAACCAAAAACCTAAGCCTCAAGGCTACAAAATCAAAATGCTAAGGACAAGCAGTCACAAATAGCCAGTTAGGCTTTAAGTTACAGCCAATCAATAATTACCTTACTTTGCTTATGCACCTTCTCTATTTGTCTTTCCCCTGGCTCCTGCTGGAGAGAGTGCCTCTAACCACTTCTGGTTTGGCAGTGCCCAACTGGAATCTACAAATGCTCAAACAAGCTCTTAAAATTTTCAATATGCCTCAGATTGCCTTTTAATAATAGGTAGGTAGGTAGACAGATAGATAGATAGATAGATAATGGATAGATAAAGTAAGAAGGCATTCGGAAAAGTCCAGACCAGTGCTGGCCAATAGAAATATAATATGAAACACAAATGTAGACCACATGTGTAACTTTAAATTTTCTAGTGCCCATGTTAAAAAGAAACAGTGAAATAAATTTTAATATATATTTATTCCAATATATATAAAATATCCTTTCAACATGTAATCAATATAAAAAATTATTAATGATATAGTTCACATCCTCTTTTCATCCTAAGTCTTTGCACTCTGGTGTGTATTTTATATTTATAGTGCATCTCAGTTCAAACTAGCCACAATTCAAGTGTTCAATAACCACACGTGGCTATTGGCTACCATATTGGACAGCACAGGTTCAGACAATACATGATGAGGCAGTGACAGGAAGGACAGGATACATTTATAATATACTTATAAGATGAGTTTGACAGAAATTAGGGACTGATTTATGTCAACAATGAAACACTAGTTGAATATAAAGTTTTCTAGTTTGGAAAATCTTGCTGGATGACAATGCCATTAGCCAAGTCAAGGAAGCAAGTTAGGGAAAATAAGATGATGAATTTGTTTGGGACTTATGAATCTGAGGTGTGTGCAGGACATTGTGCCTAGTGGGTATAATAATGCCTACAGACTACACTATATAATGCTTCTATGTTTTAAACACTCTTCTAAGAGCTTTTTGTACACAAACACATTTAGGGACTTCCCTGGTGGCACAGTGGTTAAGAATCCGCCTGCCAGTGCAGGGGACACAGGTTTGAGCCCTGGCCGGGAAGATCCCACATGCCGTGGAGCAACTAAGCCCGTGCGTCACAACTACTGAAGGCTGTGTGCCTAGAGCCCATGCTCCGCAACAACAGAAGCCACCACAATGAGAAGCCTGTGCATTGCAACAAAGAGTATCCCCCTCCCTACGCAACAAACTAGAGAAATCCCACACACAGCAATGAAGACCCAACACAGCCAAAAATAAATTAAAAAAAAAACACACATTTAATCTTCAGAACAGTGCTACAAGATGGGTACTACCACTGTCCCCCAAATGAGAAAACTGGGGTACAGAGAGTCACTTGGCCCAGGCCTCATTGTTATCAGATATCAAGTGACGAGCAAAGATTTAAACCCAGGCAGTGTGGCTTCAGGGGCAAAGGTTACAATAACACATTGCACAGCCACTCTCAAAGCAGGGCCTATGGAATCAGACAAGTCTTCATCCAAATAACTCCTCCTTCACTAATTGTGTGACTTTGAGCAAGTGTATTAATCATTGGTTTTCTCATCTGTAAAATGGGAATGATATGCGTATCCCATGCTGAGAGGAATTACTGACATAATATATATAAAATGTTCATCACAGCAATAGGTATACAACAAATAGTAAATAGTAGCTGCTCTTATTATTACATACATTGGGCTTGGAGCTTAATGTAGAGCTCCAAGTTGGGATATACATTTCCCTTCAGATACCTAACATGGGATCTGGTGTGAGTTCTGTCTGTTGAAAAAAAAAAAAATGACTTTGATTCATTACAAAGACATGTATTTAAAGAACTGCACAGATGAGAGCTAAAGGCTGGGATCATCCTGCAACAATAAGCTAAGACAATCATGGGCATTTACATCATGAGACAGCACTGCTGAGTGTTCATGGCAATTAGATCCTATGAAGAATTGCATTGGAAGTAAAAATCTTGCTCTTAACCCTCAAGAAACCTAGAAGAACAGACTGAATACATCATGAGAACACCTTTGTTTGTGTGCACTTTTATTAGTTAGTGATAAAAATAATCAATATAAATTATTTAGCATATAGGGATCTATGGTTGTTTGGTTAAAACCCCAGACAATTTAATCATAGGGTTTAGGTTTATCACATCTCCCATCCAGATAATCTCATTCTTGTATGGGCAGGCATTTGGATAAGAAAACAAAAGACAAAATTAACTAAATTAAATAGCCATAACCATAAACAAAGGACATCTTGCTCGATAATCTCTGGCATTTTTAACTTTAGATTTCTAACACATTCATGTTAATTACATGCTATTTCCTGCCAAGCCTACAGTCATGTGCTCTTAGTTAGCACTGTAATTAGCTTTGCCTCTTACAAAACACTGATTTTTTTTCTAGCTGATGAGCTGCTGGTCACAGAACCTCTTGAAGAGTTTTAAAGAGAACTTTAGCAGCCAATTAGCACCCAACTCTCATGATCCCCCAGTTCACATTTTGAATCAACAGTGCTCATATTGATCCAACCAATCCCATGGATTGGCTCAACTCTTCAATCCCTCAACTCTCTACATTCCATTTAGGTGATGGGTCTCCTCTTTCAAACCAGGGCTAAGCCAATAACACAGTTTAATGCTCTGAAGGCCGAGCTCATGTGATTCTTCTCATCTCAGGTTCCGTCCAGAGGCCCGACTAGGAAACCTCTCCACTACAAGATGTTCAAGTGGGCCACATACCTGGCTTGCCCAACAGGCACAGCAGATGAGTAACAAGTGCGTTTATAGATTTCGTGGCGCTCCAGCTGTCGCTGATGTAAGTGTTTTCTGCTAAAATTGGTATATTTTTGGCCATCTGCTTCATCCCCTGAGCAGTTCAAACATCACCATCAGGGCCCAGTGGTCTGAGGAGGCCATACTTAGATTCTTTGTAGGTATAAAAGAGTTTGTCAGAAGGTTGCCTAATATGGTAACAGTGACTGACCCAGAGGCCTCCTAGAAGAACCAAATGTTCAACAGCAATAAAAGGGAACATTAATTAGCTCAGGGACAATACGTGGGACTGGAGATCAGCCAGTCAGGCTTTAGACCATGTGTCTCCCAACTTGCTGGGTAAGACTAGGTAAAGCATGAACTCACTCCATGCCTCCATCACTATAGTCCAGGAATCAAACTTGCTGATAGAATAGATTTTCAGCCCATCGAATACAAGTGAACATTCATTTGAGAATCCTTTACAGTTTAGAAAATTCAGAATAATATTTCAAATGCAAAAACCATATATATATATATATATATATATATATATATATATATATATATATGGAGGAAAAATGTAGGGAAGAAGAAAAGACCCCCTAGAAGCAGTTAAATAAGTTCTCAACAGACACCTAGAGACACCTGACGAAGCTGCTGTTTGGGTATAGGAGGAAGCCTTTGTCATGGGAGTCTGTTGGCCAAGAGATGTGTCTGCTGAGAGAACTGTGTTTGAAGAGTAAATGGAGGGGGGGAGGGAGCTTGCTGGCTTACATACAAGTATTCAGCAAGTGGATGGATCCAAGAGCTGAGTGGTGAGTTGTTCGAAGATGTCAGAAATTCACGCAGACATGTTAACAAGCTTCACTTGACAATCTGATCAAATGGACTATGTTTTTCCTCTGAATTTTAAACCAAGTGAAATCAAACAGGCCTCATAAAGTGAGGTAAATCTGTGTGAAGCAAAAAGTTTCCAGATAAATTTCATCCACTAAAATTATGTTTCTCTACAATGGCCAACCCTACACACTCTGTTGTGTTTACTATTTCATTTCTACCCTGTAAAGGACTTTTTCCTTTTAAAAAGAACACACACGCCCACACCCATACTCCTACCCCGTCCCATCCCCACACACTACACATTTGGCTTCCTGCCTTCAGTCTCTTCCTTCTTTAATTAATTCTGCAAACCAGTGTCAAATGGATTGATAAATATTTCTCTCATGTCGCTTTACTATTCAAGGACTAACGCTGGCTTCCCATTAATTCTCAAATCTACTCTGCTTGGTTTTAGTAGTTATCTTAAGGAAGTAAGCCTAGCTTTGCCTGACCACTTGCCCAGGGTTCAGAGTGGAGGATGCTTTCTCTATGGTCAGAGCCAGAGTAGAGCCTCTAGAAAACAACAGAAGATGCCTCAGATCTGAGTAGAAAGAGAAGCTGAAACCATGCAGAGGAGTCAGGATCCAAAACTGGAGGGCGGTTAAGAAAGCACTGTAAGTGGGAGGGCTTAGAGACAGGCTTGGGAGTTTGGGCAGGGGCTGCTGAGCCAGGCCGGAGTTCCAAACCTAAGAGCTAATAGCAAGTCCAATCTAAACGTCTTCACTTATCATACAAGCAAGACCCCCTCAGTCTGACCCCCATCCCCTGGCACCATCTCCTGCCATGCTTCTCCCTCACCCCACTCCTTCCTCCAGTCTAGAGTGTGGTCACACTGAAGTTCTCCCAATTCTTAGAACACACCAGACTCTTGTGAGACTCTACACCTTCACACACACTACCCACTCTGGAGTGAACTCCCCTGAATTCTTTTTTGTTGAACTTCATTAAATGCTATCTTCTCCTTTTTTTATTCTATTCTTTCCTTGCTCAGCCAAGCTCGTCCCTGCTTCAGCACAAATGTACATGCCATTTCTGCCTAGAATATTCTTCCCTTCACTCTTTGTATGGCTTGCTCCTTCTCATCCTTTGTTGTTGGCTAATATCAGGACCGACATCCTGCCAGCCCCTTTCCCTGCAAGCACAGATGTTAGAGCTACAGGAGCCTCCCATTTGGCTCTGCCCAAGCACCCTTCAGACTTCCCTGCAAAGGTCAATGACTGAGGAGCCTCAGTGGCAACATGTATCTGTCTCTTTCTCGCTCTTCATTCTCACTCCTCTCTCTTCTCTTTTTTATTCTCTCTCCCAAAGTCCAGTCACTTCAGTCTTAAGGATCTCCAAACTTTGACAAAAGGCTCAACTTTGATTAAAACTTCTCTAGAACATCACTCACCTGCTGTAGATGATGAGCAGCAGGTCTTGCAGTTCCCTTCCTTAATTAAAAAAAAAAAATGAGTAAGGTGGTCACACCAAAAGGAGTCACTGAATTAGGTCAGAACTGGGCTTTGGGAACAGAATTTGAAGCCATGGAACCAGTGATCTTACCTGCCTAATTTTATGCTTATACACAAGGTAGCTGATTTGCAAAGACGTCTTAGCCTGGCCCGGGCTGAGTCCCAGGCTGTGTTAGCCTGGTGCTCTTGCCAGAAGACTCTGAATACATTTGAGAGTCACAATTCCCTATCTCAGCTACCCTGCTCATACTTAGTGTGTCCATTTGTTTGGTTTTGGCCTGTCTCTCCCTCTGGCAAATAAACTCTATGAGGTCCAGGATCACATCTGTTTTGTTCTTCATTGTGCCCCCAGTGTCTGGCACCATACTTGGCACATAATCATGCTCTGCAAATATGTGGTAAATAAGTGATTGAACAAGGGACTTACTTATTCTTCAAGATCAAGAAGAACGTTAATTCCTAGGTAGAGTCTCCCCTCCCTTTCTCAGGCAGCTATTGGTTCTTGCCTCTAAGCCTCCACAATATTGTACATTCTACTATCACAGAGCAAGGGATCAAACATTTTCTGAGGGTCTATCATAGGTACTGTGGCAGTTGTTATTATATATGCTTCTCCTTTCATTCTTTCAAGAAGTCTAGGAGATAGTATTGTTTTCCAGATTTACAGATGAAGGAACAGGCTCAAAAAATCCAAGTCACACAATCCATAACAGGTGGCAAAGCCTGTATCCAAAGGTAGGTCGGCTTCCCTCTTTTGCAAAACCCCTTTTCATTAGATCATGCTGCCATACAGTTCTCAGCTTGATATCGTAATTTATCTGTTTACAGGTTTGTCCCACCACTGGAAGCAGAGACCATGCATATACATCTGTATATTCACAGCATTGAGCATGGCACCTGCCATACCATATTTAAGATCAGAATTAAAGAATATATGAACGAATGACTGTGGGTCTGTCTACTGATGGAAAGAGGACTTTGTGGCCTCCAGCCCTCTAGGCTTGCTCTCAGAGACTGCCTGTATTGACCACACACTCTCTGGAGAGCTTGTGCCCAGGTCCCTGCCTAAACACAAGTTGGGCCTCCTCCACCAAGTCTCTGACCCTTAATCCAACCACTTGTTTCTTCTGTCTCTGCCACAAGATTCCTGAATACTGAGTGTATTTGACATACTTCTGCCTCATGGGGTATTTCTATCTTAGTGATCAGTGTAACACCACAGAGGCATGACTACATGACACACTCCTTTATTACTTGGAACATAACCTATTTTTCTTTATTTGCAGCTGAAGTCACTGCTACCAAGGGGTTGTCAGTCAGTCAATAAGGTGAGCCCATGACTCTGGCAGATTCTTTTGGGAAACCAAAAATAGCATGCGCTCTGTCTTCAGATGCTTTCAGGCTTACTAGGGAGGTATGATCATACATAAAACAATGAGAGAATGAATGGTACAAACCAGTTTAGAGTAATAGGCCAATTTGAGTCACAGTGTGAGGCCCTGGCTGTCGGTCTGAAGCTTGCCAAAGCCTTAGCTATTCCCCATCGCACTCCAAAAAACTCTGCACATGCTATTCACTCCCCAAGAAGCTGACAATCTCCTCCCCAGGCTGGGCACAGGGTCTCACAGGCATAATCATGACCCAGGGCCTGATGCTTTCAAATGTAATCAGAGTCTTCTGGCAAGAGCACCAGGCTAACACAGCTTGAGACTCAGCCTAGACCAAGCTAAGATGTCTTTCCAAATCAGCTACCTCGTGTGTAAACATAAAATTATGCAAGTAAGATCACTGGTTCCAGGAATTAGGATGCATTTCCAAAGCTTGGTTCTGGCCTAATTCAGTGACTCCTTTTGGTGTTTTGGTGTGACCACCTTATTCTTTTTTTTTTTTTTTTCAATCAAGGAAGGGAACTGCAAGACCTGCTGCTCATCATCCACACCAGTTGAGTGACCTTTAATCACTTTTAACCAGTTGAGAGAAATTTTAATCAAAGTTGAGCCTTCTGTCAAACTATGGAGACCTTTAAGACCAAAGCTACTAGACTTTAGGAGGAAGAATTAAAAAGAGAAGAGAAAGGAGAGTAAGAAAGAAGTGCACATTGCCTTTTGAAGCTCCTCAGTCATTGACCTTTGCAGGGAAGTCTGAAGGGTGCTTGGGCAGAGCCAAACGGGAGGCTGCTGTCGCTCTAACATCTGTGCTGGCAGGGAAAGGGGCTGGGAGGTCTGGATCTGGAACTCTTCATTTTACTATAAATTGAATTCCTTCCCTCTCCCCAAATGAAAGCTATGGTCATTTATTATCTACAAGCAGAAGTCCAAATTCTTACACATTTTCTTCAGAATAACTCATGAATAGAGAAACAATCCTTGGAGCTTTCCGAAAAGAAATACTGAATGCACTCTCCAAAACGTCAGTTAGAAATAAAACAGAATCTAAATGTCCCACCTTGCAGAGTCCAAGCAATTCCTAATTTTAGAAAGAGGTGTCACCCAACCTGCTGTATAAGGCTGTGCTAAGAGCCTCGGCTTTTAGGGAAGTTCCCTGCTCTTCCCTAGCACAGGGCTGTTTCATTTCATGTTTATATGCCTCTCTATTAACACCTTCCTTGCATCTCCGGGGAAAATAAGCATCCTTCTTGGTCTAAAGGTGCCCTTAAAAACATGACCGTATACAATATGAAAAGCTAAAAACAAAACCAAAACAGAATGAAAACACACAGGTGCACAAGTACATAAATTAATGTTAGAGATATTGACAGACAAATAAAATGTACACAGTGTTTGCTCTAGCTGTTCAAATAAACAGTATGAAAATAGCTTTTTGCTCATGAAATTGAGTCTGAAAATTGAGGCAGTGTGTGCATAGTAGCAAAAGTGCTCTGTTTTACTTGAGTTTGAACTCAGATTCCCCCATTTAGTAGCTTGTATGAACGTGGGGAAAATAATGATAATTTTAGCTAATATTTATTGAGAAATTGTTACACATCAGGCACTAAGATAGTAACTTCACATATTACATAACTTTTCTGAGTCATTTTCCTTTTCTGTAGAGTCATGATGATAATATATCCCATATAGGTTTTTGTGAATATAGAAAAGCATGTAAAACACCTAGAGATGGGTAAATACCTAGCGGTGAATGCTAGGTATTCCATTAGAGATGGAATAAGTGACTATAAAAATGACTATTTTAAAAATAAAAATGGAACATAGCAATAGCACTGCTAGTATATTTAAACAGCCATCTAATTCTTTGTCTACTCTTAGATGTATCAGTATTAAGTGGAGAAAAGAGTCTAAAAGCAGAAATTCTGGTACATATTAGATATTTTAATAACTGAAGAAAGTAAAACTAGAAATAACTAAAGCAACGTTTTCTTTGAATCAAAGGGAAAGTCTAAAGAATGAAAAGCATATTTTAGATTTTTCCTTGATGTTATTTGGGTGGGTTGCTCTGTGTTCTGAGAGAAAATAAATTTTATTATAGTCCTAGAAGAAAATTATTAGACCTTAATTCTTCATCTGTTCTACCTTTATTAACTTGTTCTGTGAACTCGATCCAGTCAATTAACTTTTACACTTGTCCATCTGGATATCTGTAATTAACTCATTAGAGATTATTTATTTGTAATTTCACCTAAAACAATGATACGGATAATGAGATATCTAAAGAAGACTTTGTCTTGGCATAATTCAGCAAAACCGTGGTGGTTTTATTCAGAGAGACATAGATTACATGTGCAATACACATGAATGGGCAACAGCAACCCACTGGAAGTTTTTGGCCCTTTCGGAGATGTTGATAGGGGAAGTTGTTGGAAGCTTTAAGGGGCAATGTCAATAGCACTGAATAACATTCTGTTTCCTGGTTCCTCTGATCCAGCCAGGGCATTTATTTAATGGCTAGATGAGATGGAAAAAGGAAGAGCGTGTACAACTGTCAGCCTGAAATAGAGTGTGGGACGATGTGGAGGTAGAGTTACTGGCCGAAATCCCTCTCAGTAAAGGACTGTGCTCCCTGCCACCCACAGTGGTTCAGCCTAGTTCTAACTCTAGCCCACTTGTAGACTGAAGACAATGGAAATGGCCACATATGCCTACTGCCACCTCTCAAACCTGGAAAAAGATGAGATTATTGTCGAAATCTGAGGCACCGCTCTCCAGTCAAGAGGTGCCAGTGCCAGCTACTACAGGGAATCAGCTTGACAGCTCTGCTGTCAATGTCCTGAAAGGAGAGACAGAGGGCGAGTCCTGTTCCAGGAGCACGAGGCACAGCCAGGCACATGGAGCAGGCTGGGCAGCAGGGTTGAAGGACTGGCAGAAGCTGAGGAATGTTGAGCAGACAAGCAGGATCAGCTTGAAAATCTCAGGGAAGAAATCACAGGGATTCTCTCCTCTAAAAACCTTCCCCCAAACCCTGCTCTATCCGATTAGAGCAGAGGCTCTCAAACTTGAGTGTATGTGAGGATCACCTTGAGATGCTTGCTTTTTGGTTTTTTTTTTTTAATATTTATTTATTTTGGTTGCGCCGGGTCTTCGTTATGGCACGCGGGATCTTTAGTTGCTGTGTGTGGGATCTTTAGTTGCGGCGTGGGGACTTCTTAGTTGTGGCACGCATGCAGGATCTAGTTTCCCAACCAGGGATCGAACCCAGGCCCGATGCATTGGGAGTGTGGAGTCTTACCCACTGGACCACCAGGGAAGTCCCGGGATGCTTGCTTTAATTACAGATTGCCAAGCCCTACCCCCAGAGATTCTGGACCAATCTCAATTGGAGCCCAGAAATCTGCATTTTAGCAAGCACTCCAGGTATTCCTGTAGCAGGTGGTCTAGGACCACAATTGGAGAAGCACTGACCTAAAGGGGACCCATCAAGCTTTGTACTTCTTAACGACAATGCCAAGCACCAGTAATGACATGAAGATGCCATTGGATCTCATATCCAAGCAATTCTAATTTTGGATTTCTTAGTGTATCAAGGGCCAATGACATTCAGAAAACATTTTCTGAGAACCCAGCATGTGAAAAGCATTGAACAGCATTAAGAATAGTCATGTGCACAGATAACTTCAAAACCAGGCTGACTTCGATAGAATCAAGTGCTTAGGCTAGGAAACCTGCAGATGAGGAGTCCTTCTAAATGCTGGGATTTAAGAAAGCACTTTGGGAGCGGCACCATCTGAGGTGTAGCTGGAAGGAAGGTAGGACTGCATCTGGTATGAAGAAAAGCACCTCAAGCAGAAGGAAATATTTAAACAAAGGCAGAGACGATTGATCCAGATTGATGGCATGTGCCTGGCCTGTGGAGTGTGTTAAGAGCGGAGACAGAAGCAGAGTAGAAGAGAAGGCTAGAAGGGTGGGCTGTGACCATACCTCAGAGAGCTTTGAACAATAGGCCAAAGTTTGATTTTTGTCCTAAAGGCAATGTATGCAGGATTTTGAGAAGATGAACTGAAATGGATGTTTCTTTTTTTTAATTTTATGGGTAACACAGTGTTTAACTTAAACAGTATTCTTTTTTTATTGAAGTTTAGTTGATTTATAATGTGTTAATTTCTGCTGTACAGCAAAATGATTCAGTTATACAAATATATACACATTCTTTTTTTTTTTTTTTTTTTTGCGGTACGCGGGCCTCTCGCTGCTGTGGCCTCTCGCGTTGCGGAGCACAGGCTCCAGACGCGCAGGCTCAGAGGCCATGGCTCACCGGCCTAGCCGCTTCGCGCCATGTGGGATCTTCCCGGACCGGGGCACGAACCCGTGTCCCCTGCATCGGCAGGCGGACTCCCAACCACTGCGCCACCAGGGAAGCCCTAAACAGTATTCTTAGTAGCTAGTATATCCATGGAGCACAGAATGTTAAAGAAACAAGATAGTACATAAATGTAAAATTTCCCTTCCTTCCACCCTTGTCCCTCAGCCATTTGTTCTGGAAGCCACTAATGCTACCTATTTCTTTTGTATGGAGAGGACTGTTTGGGAAAATAGCTTATGGCCCAATACTGGTTGGATAGTAATGGAGAAGAGAAAGGTTAATGACAGAGACACCAGTTTCACATTGCAAAAGTCCAGGTGATGAAATGAAGGCTTGAAGTAGAGTACAGTTACTGTAAATATAAAGGAGACTCTAAAAGGATATTTCATCATCCTTTACTCCCAATGTCCAATCAGTTTACAAATGGCACAGTAGGAGTCGAAGATGACTGAAATTTTGTCTTGAGACTTCAGGAATGGTAGGGAGGGGAAGTTATTTGTGACAGGGAGATGAGGAGGCTGTGTGGGAAAGATGAGGTCTATTTTGGAAATTTTTGTTTGAGAAATGACAAATATCCCATTAGAAGGTGAACTATTGATACATAGCTTGGAAGAGAAATATATACTGGGAAGTCAAGGGCAAAGAGGTGGTAGTTAAAGCTGTGGGATTGGATGAGCTCGATAGAGGAAGATTAAGGGGCTACTGAGTACTGAAAAATTCCCACATTTAAGGGGGCTGTAGAAGAAGTGGGGTCAACAGAGACTGAGGAGAAATGGTCAGAGAGTGAGGACATGTGTTATTGAATCTAGGGGGAGAAAGAATTTCAAAGGGGGAGGGGTGGGAGGATTTCTGGTCAATACCAAGCCGTGGTAATAGGGATGTGATGCAGTAAGGAGAAACGGCTGAAAAGAAATCAGTGGACCACCTGGTGATGAGCAGGTTACTGATGAGCTTTAAAGGGTAACTGCTGAAGAGTGGTGAGGGCAGACTCATATTAAGGGAGCGAGTGAAGGAACACAAAGGTACGGAGGCCCTGGGGACACCTTCCTCTCAAGAAATCTACTGTGAATGGAGGGAGAGAGGAAAGGACCTGGAAAAGGGAATAAGGCAGATAAAGGACTTTCTCCGCAAGTGTAGCAGAAAAGGTTGAAGAGAAAAGGGTGGAGTTAGGAAGATATTTGATGGAACAAGATCCTGTAAGAGATCGAAGGGGAAAAATTGAAACGAAGGGAGGAAAACCAAGGAGTTCATGCACGCCATGTCACCTTGGCCCTCTCAGAAAAGTAGCTGAGCTTGCCTCCATGCTTGAGAGAGACTGAGTTTGCTTTTGGAGGTTTGCTTCCCCACCATCACAACCTCTAAAGAGCTGTGCTGAAAGTAAGTTTGGTCTCTTTGAATAATCTGGGAAATGTGTTCAAGCACTATCATGTTCTTTCTGTAGCCCATAAAGAAAAGCAGAGGCAGGAACGTAGAATTCCTTCCAGATGACTTTCTGGGAGACAGCCATTGGTCTCCGTTATTTAGGTAACTTATGCAGTGATATTTGGAGAGAGAACTTAAACATCACTATCACACTAGGCTGATCAATTGCAATTTTCTTATTAACATCCTGTGAAAACTACCAAAAGGTATGTACAGTTTACTGGGGAGGGGTGGGAGATGAGTGGAGTCAGTGTACCTCCCTGTGATTTGGGTCAATGTAGACTTTTCCCTAGAATTCATTACCGGTGATTCTCCAAGGACAGAGTGCAATGCCTTCTTCCTTCTCCTCCCTTTCCTCCTAAGCCTCCTCCCTTTATCTTCACTTGCCCATCCTGGATTTACTCCCAAAATATGGAAGAAATGCAGAGAGGCAGCATTTCTGCTTAGGTTAAAAGAGGTTATAATAGGGACATGTTAGTTGTGAAGTACTATGTGTCCCCCAAGAGGAGCATAAGGACCTGCAAACATATCTGATTTTTTTCCCAGGTTAATATATTTTACTTTAGCTATTTTTGTTTTTAGCTTTTTTCTTTTTTTTTTTTTTGATAGCACTCCAGTTTTAAATCTCACCTCCTATGGTTTATATTGTGCCTGCCTCAAGCGATTATGTTATATAAGAAAATTATGTAAGTACATTTAAAGTTAGGCATCTATTCGTTCATCCTTAAATTTGAGATGACTCCCAGGGAGTGTTTTCTCATTGTTCACGGTTTATTTCCTGAATTCCAGTAGCAGTAGTGTGTATGTGAAACCCACACTGCCTATTCCCTCCTTAAGGCTGCATATTAGCTGGTCAAAACACACTCTCTTAAGGCTATGCTGCCCTCAAATGGTCTAGGTTGGGAATGACCAACTATTTTTTTCTGGATGGAAACCAGGTTTCCAATCAGACCTGTCTGACTGAAGCGTTAACTCCTGACCAGGAGAAAAACAACAACAACAACAACAACAAAAATTATTATGTGCCAAGTCTAAGGAGCATGAGGGAAAAGGAAGATTTTATTTCCCAATATTCCCTCAAAAGGTATAGAGTAAAAAGTACAATAGCAATAGTCACAGGCTTGTTTTTGTTAATTACAGAGTAACTGGCTGCACGTGGCCACAGGGATGCAGCTGCGGGATAAGAGTTGAACTGGCTCCCTTAGGCCTTTGGGGCCAATCTTCAGCTTCTGTAGGGCACTCCCCTCATCAGAACTCATGACATCATGTTCCACTACTAAGGACATACAGTCCTTTGGAAAGAATGCGTTCAGGGAAAATATTCATCTCTTCCCCATGTGGCCAAGACTCAAAAAGGAGGCCAGCAATTATGGTGATTACATTAATCACAAAGATGGCTTGTGGAGGAGGGTACCAATGTGGAGGGCCTATAATGGTAGCTCTGTTGGGACTCTGCTCTAATTGGCCACCACCAAGGCCTGCTGATGCCTATGCTTAGCTTCCCAGCTTGTTGATGGGGAAAAGAGGAGACTACCCTCAAGGGGATGAGCAGACTCAGGGTGTGCTTGGTGTTCTGGGCTGGGCTTATGAGGCAGGTCGGTTATGAAGCTGTTGGCTACTTAGCTAGAGAGCCCATCCTGGAACAGGTGGGCCAACTAAAAATGCAGGCAGTGCTGTCCCTTGTGTTTTGCCACATTGTTTCTGATATTTTGGGTGATTTCGGTTAATCGTGAAAATCCTTCAATAATGAAAGATTTTCGGCTAGGAAAACACTAGTTCTCGTCCACTGCTTTTGGGCTGGGCACAGAGATGAATTGGGCTAGTCCAATGAGTAGAAATGAGCCCTTGATTTAGCAGTTTTCTGGTGCTGTGGGAAAGCCCGGGAAAGAACACTGTGCTTAGTAACTTGGGATCTAGAATCAGCTCTGCCATACACTGGTTATATGACCATGAGAGAGTCACTTAACCGAAATTTCTGGGCTCAGTTTCCTCATCTGCAGACTGTGACATTTAGCTCAGATTAGTGGTTTATAGACTGCTCTGTGGGGAGGCTGTGCTTCACAGGCTACTGCCAGGACACAGAGTCCTTTCTTCCTTCCCTTTTTAAGCATAGCAAGCCCACTTTGATCCATTTTATAGATCTAAATTTGAAAACCACTGGATCAGATGGTCTATACACCTTTCCTTTCCAGCTACATTATACTGTGATTGGGACAGGTACTCTGAATGGTGATGGTGACACTGGTGGAGTTCTTTTTCTTCTTTTTAATCTTAAATGAAATCACATATGGCTCTAAGTCCAAACACTTTCCTATAAAATGAGTCCCATCTGATTCTGGGATGATGGCTTGTGTGTGTGCTGGAAGAGGGGTGAAGAAGGAAGGAGTGTGAATCACTGCAGTCCCACAGCTCCTGGGGGACATAGGCCAGGGAAGAAACTAGGTAGAACTCACTAACCAAACACCAGATAGTTTTAGGAGTGTGGGTATGTGCGTAAGTGTGGTTATACTCTATCAGGAAAACCAGCCAGAAAATGGAAGATCATGGTCTGGAAAAAATACGAGGGAGCATAGGCAGAATAACAACTTTTTAAGGAAGAAGATATATTAGTATATATATTATATATAAGATATAACAACTTTTTTCTCAGGAAGGTATAAGTCCTGAATGGGCCCACAAAGGAAAAATACACTAAAAAGAGTTGAAAGGGCTTCCCTGGTGGTGCTGTGGTTGGGAGTCCGCCTGCCGATGCAGGGGACACGGGTTCGTGCCCCGGTCCGGGAAGATCCCACATGCAGCAGGGCGGCTGGGCCCGTGAGCCACGGCACTGGGCCTGCGCGTCCGGAGCCTGTGCTCCGCGGCGGGAGAGGCCACAGCAGTGAGAGGCCCACGTACCACAAAAAAAAAAAAGAGTTGAAAATTTTCCAGAAAACAGAGAAAAAGATTTTAATACACTGTACATATGTATCATTGCTAGTAGGAGCCATCATTAATAAAATTAATATTATTTGTTTTCATCCAGGAAGATTTCCCTTTAAGTTCATTTAAACACAGGATATAATATAAAATGTGTACAACTTTATTTCTCAACCACCAAGAGTTTTTTTCCCTCTGTAGTGTTTAAGTTGAGATCATACAAGTGTGGATGAGTGATAATATGGGATACAGATTAAGTATCGGACCAAGGGACTCAGAATTATGAAATAGCCACTGTTCTGGTTCAAGTATGCTGAGTGAATGCAGAAAAAATTTATTTTCCACGTGGTGTTTTCATATCGCCATCTGTAATCATATTTACTGAGAGATTATACTTTATGAAATTGTTCAAACTGCAGTTCATAGTTACATGAATTTCTGAGCTCCGATTTGTATGCCCCCCAATAGATTTCTCTATTAGTGTATTCCATTATTGTGCTGAAAATATAATATAGTTAGAGAATATTCATCTGGTGAACAAATATTTACTGAGTGTAAACAACTACAAAATAAGGCAGTAAATAGTGACTACTAGACACATAGCCTAGTAATATGTGCTTATGATATAGGGTTAAGGGTGGGACTTTAGGTAATTTGTTCAGGAAAGGGTTTATGGAGTAAACTTTTGGTACAGGCCTTGAAGTGTAAATAAAATTTAGGTAGAGGTGGGAAGAGAGAACATGGCAGGTGGGTATGGCAGGAACAAAGCTATGCCAGTGAGAAAGCACAGCCAACATTCAAGGGACAGCTAGGCAGGCAGAGGGTGTGTATTGCAGGGGGTGGAAGGGGGAAGGGATGAGGCGGAATAGAAGACAAGTCTGGGCAGGACGTTAGATTTATATTGTAGAGGCCTTTGTATTTGCGCTGAGGGCAGGAGCAGGGTTATACGGCTGCAAGCACAGAAGCAACGTACAGAATGATTTAAAAGGAAAAGTGACCAATCCAAAATTGCCTCTGGAAGACTATCAAGGTAGTCCAGGTGTAAAATGATGAAGGTTTGAGCTAGAGTGATGGCACTGGAAATGGTGTGTGAATGTGTGTGGGGCGGGGAGTATTAGTGAAAAACTGGAATTCAATCCAAGGCCACTGCACAGGGTAAAACAATAAGTTGGACAAAATAGAAAAGGTTAGAGTCCTACACATAAAAACGTTATAGCCGCTTTTCAACGGATGGGCTAAATGTGTGTGTGTGTGTGTGTGTGTGTGTGATGTCAGGAGTAATTCATGTGTTATATTTGTACCCATAATTAGCCAGAAAGTCCTGGTGTCATTTTCCATAGTAAAAGAACATTCTTTAAAAATGAAAGCGAAAAAACTAATCTGGAAGCAGGGAGATGTGGTTGGGTACTGATAATCATTACTTTGTAAAGGAGGTTGAGTATTTTTCCATTTCAGCAAGTCATTAGAACAAGTGGAAAATCCATTGGAAGACAGATATACAGTCTGTAAACAGAAGAAGGTAATGTAAATTACCCTGATTATTCATAAGCCAACTGGTGACAAGGATGATGTGTAGCCAAAATTTCCCTGCAAATGGTTTGTAGTGCTTTTCTTGTTTAAAAAAAAAAATGAGTAGTAGACCCAATTCTTTTGTATTTTACTTCCCTTTTTCTCATGCTAGGGAAAATGTCATAGTTTATGTCAGATGTAACTAGGCAATTGAAGAAAATGACTATCTAGAATTACAAAAATTAAAATGGTAACAAGTTGTAGTCATTGAATCAATTCAACAACTGCAGGTTGAATGCTCATTATGAAGGCAACTTTGGGCTAAATTTTGGGAGAACCAAGAGAAAGAACAAATTCGGCTCATTCATAGAGAGGCTTGACATTAGCTGAGCAAATCTGGCTAAAGAACAAGAGGAAACTAAAAAACAATAAATTATATTGTGGGCCATTGGTGTTATCAAGGAATTCATCCAGAGAATTTAGAAAATTCCCAATCCTCAAATTCCATAATAGCATATAACTCCCCCATAAAATATTCATGTAGCAACAACTTGATATCATCTAAAGTATGTTGGACTACAATGGAGGCTGATTTTCTGGATTCACTCACTTGGCGAGTGACCCACTACCTCAAGCCAGCTTTGCAGAACTCTTGAATGGAAGTTATGCCTTTGCAAGATTGCAAATGTCAATGCTACAAACCTTAGGGATTACTTGAAAGAAGTCAAAACTGGGACTGTAGTACGGTTAAGTACGGTTAAGTATAGTAAGATGCCTGTTCAAAAGGGGCTAAAAGAACAGAGAAATCCCTAGGACAGTATTGGCTTCTCAGAAGATGTGGGGTTGTGTTGATAATGAGACATGTTCAGGATTGGTAGAGATGGGGGGAGGGGGGAAGAGGAGAGGGGAAGGAAGGCATCCCAGCATCCGGCCTTGCCTGATTTCTTGCCTCTGGAATCTTCTCTGCCATCTGTGGAATGGCTACACCCCACCCATGGGCTTAGCACCACCTCAACCAGTAGAGTCAGTCCTTGTCTTGGGCAGGGGTGATTTCAGAAGCTCTGACAGAGGACAGCGAGCCTATTATTAAACAATAGATACCATAGAAGGCACTTTATTTAATCATCATACCAAATCTGTAAAATATTTATCATTTTCCCCACTTTTATATATAAAGAAATCAAGCCTCACAAAAGTTAAGGAACTTGAGCACGATGGCAGGAGAATGAATTTCAAATCCAAAGTTTTTTACTATGGTAGATTCCGCCTCAGGCTCTGGAACACATATTCTTAGCCCTGGGTTTTGGGGGGCAGTGGACTCTGTTACTGATGCTGATCAGCTTTGATTGTGTGACCCCATTTTGACAAGTTTCTGCCTTGTTCTAGAGAACCATCCTGTAACTATATTCCTGCTTGTCTTACTCTTTGTGACTTATCCTGCCCGATAAATTACATGAAAACCAACTCTTCTACAATGGGAGGCTTTTCTTGCCCCTGTCATACCTCCTCTTCCCAGGATGGAAATCCCATTTCACCTGAATGCGGGGACTTTACTACCACCAGGTGCTGCCTGTATACCTAGGTTTCTCAGAATGGCTATCTTGGATCCTTTGTCTCTGTCATCCATATACTAGTCCATTTCCACTCTTGAAGTTTGGCTCTTTCTGAAAGGAACTGCTTGCCCAGACTACCCCCAATTTTATGTTCCCATATATTTCCCAAACTCTATTCTACTTGTTACACTTGTCTAGATAGATTTGGGAATCTACCTCCCAAATTATTTATCATTCCTTGTGCAGGTCTTTGTCCAGCTCCTTTAGCCCTGTAGCTGGGCTATGTGTGACTCATAATGTAAGTATGGCAGAACAGTGGTGGGAAAAAGCATAGTGTGTTCTTAAGAGGTGCAGAGCTTGACCTAACAAGGGTGGGAGGGTATGTGTGACAGGTCGTTGAAAGTAAAGGTGGATTAGTGAGGTGGAACCACATTAAAAACAATTTTAGGGCTTCCCTGGCGGCGCAGTGGTTGAGGGTCCACCTGCCGATGCAGGGGACTCGGGTTCGTGCCCCGGTCCGGGAAGATCCCACACGCCGTGGAGGGGAAGATCCCACACGCCGCGGAGCGGCTGGGCCCGTGAGCCATGGCCGCTGAGCCTGCGCGTCCAGAGCCTGTGCTCCGCGTCGAGAGAGGCCACATAGGTGAGAGGCCCGCGTACCGCAAAAACAAAAACAAAAACAATTTTAAATCCAGGATGAGACACTTGGATATAACCCAGTAGTGATGAGAAATTATTACTAGAGCAGGATGGATTGGAGAAGAAAAGAGTGAAGATAGAGAAACTGAGAAACCATTAAACTTGTGCAAACATGAAGGGATGAGAGCCTGAATTGGAGTTTATTATAACCCATAGGAAGGAGATAAGAGACACAACGTGAAGCAAAAACTATAGACTCAGTGAAAGACTGGATTTATAGAGAGGCAGAAATCAATAATGACTGCAAATTCGTAATTATGGTGGCATCATTGGTAGAAGCAAATAAATCTAGGAAGGGGAATCAATATATTGGGGAAAGGAGCCTAAAACCCCAGCTCTCTTTCCAAGATGTTTCAGTAATAACACTGATTATATTTGAGTACGTTGTTAGCAAGTATTCAAGCAGAGGAATGTGTTGAAATCAGGTGAATTGTTGAAGTGAGACTAGAAGGCAAATGAGAGGATCAGGGCTAAACATATCAGTTTGGGATAGATGTGGGAGTAGAAGTCATAAATATGGATGAGGGAACTGTAAGGGAATTCAAGCCTAATCTGGCAAGAGGTCCGTTGTTTTAACACAATCTTCTGGGGCTGGGCCAGTGGCCAAGGACGGGCAAGGGAGTTATGGATGGACTGAATATTCAGAACGAGAGAATCTGTTATACAACGTGGCTCTAAAAAAGTCCACCTCTGTGCCTAAATATGGCATCTCTAGTGCATGAGAAACCTGATGATAGAGCGCCTTTGTGAGCATCTCCCATCTCATCCCACTGAGCAAAGCTGCACACAGGCTGCTGCTACAATTCCCTTTGGGTGCTAAAATGTATTCTCCCACTGAAGATATTGCAAAATGCCTCTTTTCTAGATCAAATGTAATAATTATCTGAGTTTAACTCTCAGCTGTGTTTAACTCTCATTCTCAAATTTCCTTTCCACAATGTAGATCAGGTGACCAAGATAAGCAAGTTGTTGATTTTATAGCTAAGACAATGTCCTCAGCTGTAAAATGGGAGCCTTAATACCTGATTTCTCTTTCTGTGAAGAAAGAGGAACCTGAAAATAGGTCAATACAGAACTTATATTTTGTCTGAGTGATGGCAGATTGCTTATTTTGGTGTGATTCTTTTAGCTTGTATGTTCAGAGACTAGTGATGGGTGTAATCAATATAACTTTTATGTAACTTCAGGACCAAACTAGGCTTCTTTTAGTTCTGATCCTAATTAAAATTAAAAATTTTGTTTAAAAAAATAAAAGAAAAGAAGGAAGGAAAAATGTGGATATTTACCATGGGTTCTTTTGTGAGGAGGGAATTTTTTGGATACAGACTGCATTTGCCCAGTAATATTCTGAGTTCAGCAAATAACTCAGCACACATGCATTAAGTTTCCAATGAAAAACATGAAGCTTAAAAAGTAAGTGGAAAGTACTTGGCAGGACACATACTTACATTTGATGAAGGGAAATTTGTTGGTGGTTGGCCAAACCTGACAGGCATAGGGATTAACCCATCCTCACTCATCACAGTAACAGAAATTGCCAGTTGTCACTGGCACCAAGCTGTGGCTTTTCCAAAGAAGTCGGCACCACCCGGGAAGGAAGCTGACCTGTTTGAGTGTAGTGTGTACGTTTGCACGAACAGTGCACAGGTATGCCTGACAAGTGAATGAATCATTAAAGACATGAAACTTCTCTAATATATAAGCTACTTTCTAAAACGCAGAAAAAAGTCTGATAGTTGATGTACTATAATTCTCTTCTTTCAGATATGAGTCTGAATATAGGTCTCTCTTCTCATCGTGATAACATTTTTTAGCACAGTAAAAAAATGAGACCTTTCGGATGATTTACCCATAGTCACACAGCTAATGAATGGCAGAACAGAAATTCAAACCCATGACGATTTCATTCAAAAGTTCAAATATTTTCCACTGCATTTGCTGCCTGCAGAAAAGTGGTGTGGATGGGAAGACAAAGCAGGAGGCTGGCAGGGATAGCCAGCCTACAAAATATATATTTCTAATTCTACGATATCTAATTCATTTCTAACATTGGAAGGAAAGGCACTAAAATTAATAAGCACTTGCCCTGTGATGAAAAATAAACTCAACCTCAGAGAGATTGTAGTGGCTTCTCCAAGGTCACAGAGCTAGTATATGAGAGAGCCAGGATCCAAACCCAGAGATAATGGGACTTAAAATGTTAGGCAATGGGCGAAACATTTTCAACTATGATACCTCTTTAAACCTGACAACAATCCGAGGAGAAGAATGCTACAGTGATGGAAAGGAATTGGAATCAAACACAAGAGACAGATTTGCTAGGCTTCGTTATGGGTTACTTCAGGCAAATTAGCTCCTGCATTTTGGGAGGAGGGGAGGGAAGAAAAAATATATTAAAAATGTTTTACTTTCCCAAGTGGGAAAAATGAGGAGATCAGATTCTGCTTGTAGGCTCAAATCTCTTTATGTATGGTAAATATTATTCTGTCTTCTTTTATGTTCTGATGAGGGTCTCAATCAGAAGTTAAGATAGTTCTTACATCAGAATTTCTGCAGAGATTAAATAGAGTTCTACAGGAAAGCCTGCAGTTGTGTTCAGGACAACCTAAACCTAAACAACCTATGACGGTCGCTGGGACTGCCCTGTGAGGTCTACCCCTGTAGAAAACTTTGGTGTTGGGGAGAATTTTATTTCCCTTTTCATTCTTTTTCAAAAGAGGGAAATTCCATTCCCCTCACAGATGGGACAATATAACACTTCTGGATGTCTCCTGTCACTTTTCTCCTGGGAAGACGAGCTAATGTGATTGGTGAAGAGCCTGAAAGCCACCGAGCCATGATTTTTCCAAGGACTCTGGTCATTGAATTGAAAAGTAAGTGACAGCCAATCTTTTCTCTTACTGGTTTGGATGGGCTGTGCTCATGGGCAGTGGGTTCACCTGTGCTTCAAGATCCAGGAAGTAAGCAAACTTTCCCCAGGTAGGGTCAGCTAGGCTTCTGATCTTCTTGCCAGCTTTCTTGTCTGTGAACGGGTGAGTCAGGAGGCCCATCACCAGAGGCCAATTAACTTTAATTTAATAAATCTTAATTCCCTACAGGAAATGCTATTTTAGCCTAACTTAATAAATGTTAGTTCCCTAAAAGGAAGTGCTATTTTAGTCTCAGGTCCAAGTCACATTGTCCTGTCCACCTTTATTGTGAGTAAAACTGATTATTTAAAGTTAAAACCTAAAAGGAAGGTGGACTGTGTGAGGGCTACTCTAAGGCTAGAACTCTTGAGATAGGCATTTCGGTCCTCTGCTGTCTTGAAAACACTGGCATAACATAACCGTCAGCTGGATCTGGCTCCATGTTCTTAAGAGTCATAGGTTTGTTTTGCATTTTTCTTTGTTTTCTGCTTAAAAGGCACATAATAAATACCTGTTGATTGATTAGAGTAAGTTACTAAACAGGAGCTGGTGTTTAAATTAATCATACTTGAGCCAAAACAGCTGGTCTAAGGCACTGAACCAATCTCAGAAATCAAATATATCTACCTTCCCACCAGAAAATAACATGTTGTATTTTAAGATGAAGGGAGAGGAGGAAGAGGAAAAGGTGCTGAAGGGACCTCTTACTGGCACCAGAAGTGCTCAGTCTGAAAGCCACTCCAGCTTTCTGCCACCTCTGAGGGTGTCATGCTAATAGCCGGCAAGTCCGAAGAGGCAAAGGGTCATCAAGGGTCAGAACAAATGAAAAGATTCCATGTACTGTGGAATTTATGTTGATGTTCCTCTGAGGAAAGCAGAAGTAACTTTTGATTGACTGCTTCATTCATTCATTTATTGCAAGGAGGTATAGAGCACCTATAACTCTTCTAGGTAGAACAGTTTTCTTTGCACTTGCAAATGCTTCCAAGATGAAGGGAACCTGTAGAAAGCCCGATGTGGTCATAGATCAAACCATGTTCTCCAGGCCAACTTTACCAATAATAAAGCTGATTTTTCTTTTTCTTTTTTTGGCTCCATCTGTCTAACTCTGGTCTGTTTCTTAATTGGTTCCGAAATTAAAAGGGAGAGAAGGGGATGATTCATTATTGCCCCCTAAAATTTCACAATGTTTATTTGTATAAAAAAAATTAAATTTTACGGAACTTGTTCTTAAAATATTCCTTAGTTTAGACTGGTTTGCATCAACCAAATTTTTGGTAAGTGCCAATGGACAGTAGTTAGATGTTACACTTCCTGCCATGTTCCTGTGATGCAGCTAGCTGAAGAACCATGTTGGCTGTAGGATGGAGGAAACTGAAAGAAGTTGCCCAAATAGAAGGCCACTCTGCTTCCACATTGGAAGATGGAGGTGGCCAGTGGAGACAGGCTGGGCTTGGCTAAGATTCTTAAGAAGTTTAGGGTTTTCATTCAGAGCTCATATATATGGAAAGGCAGCAAAGGCCCCCCACTGCACATCTTACAGTATGATCTCCTCAACTTAATCCTGGAACCCCTTTGAAGCAAATATAACTACATGCCTACCTTAACCATAACAAAATGGAAAGCTTTATCAAAGCATTTAACACTGAGCAATAACTTCCCGAGTATTCCTTATAAGGCATTTGAGGATTCAAGCAAAGCCCCTTGAGTATTCCTTGTGTTTTCAAAACACACTCTTGGTAACCAAATAAACTAACTTGCTAAATAGGTTTATTGACTCCTAGCCAGTTAAATGTCAGAATCATTTACCAAAGTCACTCACCTTGGTTCTGGAATGTTGGATCCATAGCTCTCTGTTTTGGCAGTAATTGGATATAGCATGGTCGGTTTTCTATTACAACTCCTCTCAACTTATAACAGCAAAATAAGGTTATCTGCATTTGGAAGTATACTTATCTTTTTATTATTTACAAACACATTTGTGATTGGTGAGTTAGGGTAGATGCACGCATGCATCTTGTCCAAGGGAGGTATCAAGTTATTAAAAAGTATACAGTGGAGAAAAAAAAAGCTGCAAAACCTATTCCTGTTTTTCTTAGTGAGTATTAAGGAATACTACAGGACAGAATTAGTCACTAGTGCCCCGGATCCTGAAATAATCAATAAATAATCAAATGAAATAATCAAACTACTAGAACTCTAGATTGGCACAAACGGAAGCACAATCTGTGGAAGTTTCTCAGTAATACATCTGTTTATCTACATTTTGCTCTCACTAAATCGTTGAGCACCTTAGGTTAGAAATTCAGTTTACTCATCCAAGAGTCTGTGCCTGGTACATGGTAGGCATTTGACATATAATTGTTAAGTGAATAAAAGCAGTTGATAATTTATAACTCAGGAGTAAAATAGATTTCAGGTAGAAGCTTCTGCTAGGTGAGTAATGAATACAATTTACAGGTACCTCTCCAGGAAGCCTCACGAATGTCAGTTATTATCCTTTGCTATCATTATTAAATAGAAGTCCTAAAGAATGAACAGAAATGGCACCTAATATTGTTAATTAAAAGTAGACAAAGAGGGCTTCCCTGGTGGCGCAGTGGTTGGGAGTCCGCCTGCTGATGCGGGGGACACGGGTTCGTGCCCCGGTCTGGGAGGGTCCTGCGTGCCACAGCGCGGCTGGGCCTGCGCGTCCGGAGCGTGTGCTCCGCAGCAGGAGAGGCCACGGCAGTGAGAGGCCCGCCTACCGCAAAAAAAAAAAAAAAAGTAGACAAAAATATAATTGAAACTATAAAAGCACTCAATCTTTTTCTTATGGTAAGCACCCAATATTAAATGGAAACAATAGAACATTCCCACAAAGCAATTCTATTAAGTTTCACTCTACTTTTTAAGAAGGAAGGTTTTCATCTAAGGTTTTCATCAGTTTTGTTTCCATTTCTACTAATTTTTCATGTTTTAAAAGATAACTGATTTTTTTTTTAAAAAAAACACCCTGTAATCAACTTCTAAATAAACAGGTACTTCCACATATTAGTGATCTTGTAGAAAGAACACCCAGAACTTAATAAAACCCCAGAAGACTTTAGAAAAATCTGAAGCACAAGAACGTAGTGCTTATTTGGTTTCAGGCCATGGGCTACTTCATTGTTGGGATTTTCTAAGTCAGATAGTGTTACATTTGGAATATGCCAGCAAGCATTAAAAATAATGACCGTAAAAGAAAATCTGGCCTTCCCCAGTCAGATGTAAGACTGGACTTTCCAAAGCCAGTGTTCTGCTTAGGGCAGCAGAGGGCAGTAAACGCACTGTTAATTGATCACATAAACCTTTTATTACAATCTGGAGAGAGATGTATTTCCATACAACTGCATTTTCCATTTTAAACACTACACGTGTAAGTGGTTTGAAAGACAATACATTTTTTTTTGGTCTCAGATGCATTTTTGGAGCCATACAGAATGTTTACAAAGTACAATGAGATATCTATATAGTAATTCAAGGACTTACAGTTCATCTTAATATAACAGAAAAATGAAGACAATACTACATTGGGACCTTGGTCTAAAATTTACCTGTGTAGTGTTAGGAGATACTAAATGTGGTAACCTATCAGAGACAGAGTGCTGTGTTTATATTAGCAATGAATTTAAGAGGTGCAAGGGCCCTTGAGGTCAACTAATTAGCCAAGCCCCTCTTTTTAACTGACCTGGAAAGTTTACTGGATTCTCTCAACTGGATAGAAGCTAAGCTATAATCAGAACAGCAGTCTCCTCATTCCTCTCATTCTACAGTTGTTTTTTTTTTAATTCATTTATTTATTTATTTTTGGCTGAGTTGGGTCTTGTTTGTTTGCTTGTTTGTTTGTTGGCTCCCTGACCAGGGATCGAACCCACACCCCCTGCATTGGAAGTGCAGAGTCTTAACCACTGGACCGCCAGGGAAGTACTATGCATTGGGTCTTCGTTGCTGCGTGTGGGCTTTCTCTAGTTGCGGCGAGCGGGGGGCTACTCTTTGTTGCGGTGTGCGTGCTTCTCATTGTGGTGGCTTCTCTTGTTCCGGAGCATGGGCTCTAGGCACGCGGGCTTCAGTAGTTGTGGCGCACGGGCTTAGCTGCTCCACAGCAGGTGGGATCTTCCCAGACCAGGGATCGAACCCATGTCCCCTGCATTGGCAGGCAGATTCTTAACCACTGTGCCACTAGGGAAGCCCGTACAGTTTTTTATTTTGCCACAAAGGTCTAGGAATCTAACTTGGAAATGCAGTAGTGTTCAAAATCACTCGATCTTGTCTCTGCAAAAGTTTCTTTTCAAGAGGTGGGGAGAAAATAAACCCAGTAATGTCACATATTTGAAGCTTTAAATTTTTCTCTACCTATGGCAAATCAATATATATATTTCGCGATCTTCAAAAGTAGTACCCTGTCACTCCCTAACCTCAACCCCAAGACTAGGTAGAAGACATTGCTCTTTCAACCTCAGCAAACTCACATAAATCTGGTCCCCTTTCCTTCTTGGCATCCTCCAGCACTGTATCATGATTAGAGATGTTACTAAATGAGACCAGAATTGGCTATCGATGCTTTCTTAGTTGTGACCTTCCAAAGCCTGGGCTTCAATCTGGAACATCTGTCGTTCATTTTCCCTACTAATTTAGGAATGTCAGCATCAGGGGAAACGGTTAAATGACCAATAGTAAAATGACCTCTGGGAGAGAAGACATCTCAGCGAAGCCAGGACACTGCTGTAACAGTCACACTGAGACATTGCATTTCTGGACTTTGTTGATCTATCTGGAACAGGAGGTCTGACTAGCATTAGTAAGTTCAAGGGCCGCCAATGACTTTCTTCTGACCCCCGCAGCAATTTCTTCCTTCTTTAAAGAACACATGCTGCAATGAACATTGTGGTACATGACTCTTTTTGAATTATGGTTTCTCAGGGTATATGCCCAGTAGTGGGATTGCTGGGTCATATGGTAGTTCTATTTGTAGCTTTTTAAGGAACCTCCATACTGTTCTCCACAGTGGCTGTATCAATTTACATTCCCACCAACAGTGCAAGAGGGTTCCCTTTTCTCCACACCCTCTCCAGCATTTACTGTTTGTAGATTTTTTGATGGTGGCCATTCTGACTGGTGTGAGATGATATCTCATTGTAGTTTTGATTTGCATTTCTCTAATATTAATGATGTTGAGCATTCTTTCATGTGTTTGTTGGCAATCTGTATATCTTCTTTGGAGAAATGTCTATTTAGGTCTTCTGCCCATTTTTGGATTGGGTTATTTGTTTTTTTTGATATTGAGCTGCATGAGCTGCTTGTAAATTTTGGAGATTAATCTTTGTCAGTTCCTTCATTTGCAAATATTTTCTCCAATTCTGAGTGTTGTCTTCTCATCTTGTTTATGGTTTCCTTTACTGTGCAAAATCTTTTACGTTTCATTGGGTCCCATTTGTTTATTTTTGTTTTTATTTCCATTTCCCTAGGATGTGGGTCAAAAAGAACCTTGCTGTGATTTATGTCATAGAGTGTTTTGCCTATAGTTTCCTCTGAGAGTTTGATAGTGTCTGGCCTTACATTTAGGTCTTTAATGCATTTTGAGTTTATTTTTGTGTATGGTGTTAGGGAGTGTTCTAATTTCATTCTTTAGCCAGGACATAGAAGCAACCTAAGTGTCCATCCACAGATGAATGGATAAAGAAGATGTGGCACATATATACAATGGAATATTACTTAGCCATAAAAAGAAACGAAATTGAGTTATTTGTAATGAGGTGGATGGACCTGGAGTCTGTCATACAGAGTGAAGTCAGAAAGAGAAAAACAAATACCGCATGCTAACACATATATGGAATCTAAAAACAATGGTCATGAAGAGCCTAGGGGCAAGACGGGAATAAAGATGCAGACCTACTAGAGAATGGACTTGAGGACATGGGGAGAGGGAAGGGTAAGCTGGGACAAAGTGAGAGAGTGGCATGGACATATATACACTACCAAATGTAAAATAGATAGCTAGTGGGAAGCAGCTGCATAGCACAGGGAGATTAGCTTGGTGCTTTGTGACCACCTAGAGGGGTGGGAAAGGGAGGGTGGGAGGGAGGGAGACACAAGAGGGAAGAGATATGGGGATATATGTATATGTATAGCTGATTCACTTTGTTATAAAGCAGAAACTAACACACCATTGTAAAGCAATTATACTCCAATAAAGATGTTAAAAAAAAAAAAAAGAACACACGCTAAGCCTTAGAGACCTCTTACTTTCATTTTCACTAGTTGCTTTGTTCTTAGCCAGCTTGCTTTGTTCTAAGTCTGTAGTCTTTCAGCAAGTCAAGGGCTAGGCTGAAATCCCAGAGCAAATTTCTCCAAGACCAAAGAAGGAAATGTTCTACAGTCTTTGGAAACCAATAACCAAGAACATTAGGTTATCTTATTTGGATGTTAATATATTGGATGTTACACATTTTTCACGAAAATTAGACATTTTATGGATTAGCTCTGTATCTTCATTACATCACATTCTCTAACAAAGGTTAAAGGTGCATGGATAGGTCCATGGTTTGTTTTTTGGTTTTTGGTGTTTTTTTTTTGCGGTACGTGTGCCTCTCACTGTTGTGGCCTCTCCTGTTGTGGAGCACAGGCTCCGGACGCGCAGGCTCCGCGGCCATGGCTCATGGGCCCAGCCGCTCCGCGGCATGTGGGATCTTCCCGGACCGGGGCACGAACCCGTGTCCCCTGCATCGGCAGGCGGACTCTCAACCACTGCGCCACCAGGGAAGCCCCAATAGGTCCATGTTTTAAGTAGACACTACATTTTTTGTAAAATATAAGGTTTTTCAAACAAAGTCAAAGGGAATACCACCATAGAGGCTCTGGTGTTATAAATTTTACTTAAGATGCTGTATATCTTATGATTTCTTGAGGAGATGGCTAATATCTAAGGGAATTATCCAGAGCTGTGCCAGAAACATGGGGGAAAAACATGGAACCTCTTTGTATAGAAACTACCAGGTACTATTCTATTTTCATTTTCCCCAGATGGCAAATGGTTATCTAGAAGTGACCATGGATGGGGGTTTCCCATTGTGCTTTTGGTTGGTTGGCCAGAAAAGCCACAGAGCCTCAGGCCAAGGACCAAGTGGAGCTTTGTTTTCTTGTTTGTGTGCTGAAATGTATTACTGCCTGGCAAGGATTAGGTGTGGAAACCTGAAGCCAGGATTTTCAAAATTCTGGCTCTGAGGCAAACCCCAAACAACAAAGGGAAGCTATTTGTTTGGAAAGCCCAGTGTCTGGGAATGTCAGAGCTAAAAGGTCAATTGTAGAGTTATCAGGAAGTTCAATGAATACCTTATTAACATGAGAGAGACAGAGCCAGAGAGAGACAGAGAGAAAGGAGAAAAAGAAGGGAGGGAGGGAAAGAAAAGGGAATAGCAGCATAGAGTGGGAGTTAAAATGGGCTCCAGGTTAAAAACCACTTACTAGTTCAACCACCTAAGCCTCTGTTTTCTGAAACATTAAATGGGAATAATAATACCCACCTAGGTTACAGGGTTATTCTAAGAATTCATTGACTTAATCTCTGTAAATGACTTAGTGCAGTGTCTGGAACCTGTCAAGTGTGCTCAGTAAAAGCTAACCATTGTTACTCTTATTTTAAAGTAACTGGATAAGAAGGAGGGAAAAGATGTACGCATTGTGAGGTACAGTTCCTTAAACACTCCCATGTTATTAGCTAATCATTTAGAGCCTTGTGAGGAAGGACCTACTCTTCAAGTAGTACATCAGTGGATTCAGGTCCTATAAGAATCTCATCAATTTATTCAACCTTTTGAATTTATAGAATCTATACAACCCGGGACAGACTGGGTCACCATTTGTTCAGTTTGCACCCTGCCCAAGAGGAACAGTTTAGGGGATCTTTCATTTTCCAAGTCTTGTACCCCAGATTTGGATTGCATCATCCCAGAAGAAGTGGCATTTTTTTTTTTAGTTTTGCATAAATGTTCCATATGACCTAGCAGCAGCCCTGGGGTCCAATCCCAAATCCCACAGCTTCATGACCAGAACTTACAGTCATACCCTGGCTTCCCTTCTCCATGTGAGACTGCAGAGAAGTTCCTCCCTTGGGATCTGCTGGGTAAGGAGGGAGCTGTGCTCTAGAGGCCCAGCCTCTGGGGAAGAGAAATGAATTCAAGCCTCTGCTAGCTGTTGACTCCACCCAGAAACTGCCAGGGGGAGGGAGACTGCCTTTTCTTCCTCCCTAGAGAGCTCATATCTCAATTCTGGCCAAAAGGTATTGCTTGAGTACTGAGGTGTGGGAGCTAGAGGGAGAGATGATGGAAATAAACCACATTTTCGGTTTCCCTTTTCACTCCAGCAGCCAGAATGGATGGTGGAGAGCTTCACAGCCATTGTCATTGAGTCCCTCTGTCTGAACTGCCATCCTCTGACCCACCTAAGATTAACTGTGCTTGTCCTGTCAGACTTGGGTTTCTGTGATCTGCAATCCCATCCCCTCTCTATTTCTTCTTAGCATCTCAAATGTAATAATTTAATTCATCCTCAGACATGTTTAACTCTCATTCTCTACCCTACTTTCATACATGTCCTCTCTTTCATTTCTCTTTTCATATGATGGGACAAAATACACCACCACGAGGCAAGCTCAGTAATGTGTATCTGCAACGGAGTAAGTTCTCACCCAATGGCTGCACCCGTAATTTCACTTGGCCCTCAGTTTAATTTGCCCTCAGCTTTTGGACATTACAGACAGTTTGCATTCCTCAAGCCCAGGATCATGGCTAGTAGGGTAGTAGGGAGAAAAGTGCCTGTCATTCTCCAAAGATACGACCTGCCAACAAAATGTGGATAAGCCCAAGAAACCATTTCCAAACATGGAAACATGAGTGGATCAGTTTGGGGCAGATGGAAGTTTCTGCCAGTTCTTAATTTTGCCAATCTCCCTAGCTGATTTCTCAACCACTTAACACAGGATGAAAGGGGAAAAAATGACTTCTATTTCCAACACTTAGGCTCTATTAGAAATGATAAAAGTTTTTTCATAATAAGTAAAATAGATAATAGAAAAATTAGGGGCCCGAGGATTATCCTGAAACCCTTTACAATTATGGAAAATTCATAGCAAGGTTAAGGTTTTTTTTTTTTAAGTAAGAACTGAATATTTTCATTACCTTCTCTGTTTGTAGGTACTTTATAGCTAAGTTTATTTTTGCATTGCCAGAAAATTTTTAGCTGTTCACTGATTAATGGAAGGAACATGTACCCCCAACCCAAAGGCATAAAAGTTCCAAAAATGCATTATCAATGCTTCCTTTATAAATTGACTGTCTTCTATCACTCCGTGATTGGGGCTTCAGAAACTTTTTCTTTTGTTTTCCTATTACTTTTCTAATCAGGTTTTCTCTGTTTCCTTTGCTGACTCTTCTTTCTCCTCTATTCCTAACAGTAGGTTCTCTCAGGGCAAATTTTTGGCTTTTCTCTCTGAAAGCAATCCCTCAGTGGGCTTCTCTGCTCTCAGGGATTCAGCCATTGCTTCTACGTGGATTCTTCAAATCTACAACCACATTAACAACTGGTTGCCAGTCATCCACTACATGAAAGCCTGCTCTGTCTTCAAAACAATAGATTCAAAAGTAAAATTACATCTTTTCTACAAACAAGGCCCTAGCTTCTTATTCTGTCAGTGGAGTTAAGACTTAAATGAAGGTAACATCCAAAGAGCCATATACTAGAAATTGACAAGGGATTAGAAATAAGCCTGCCTTCCTGGTGATTCACTGCATCACTTTTGGGACCAAACATTTTATGGGTTACTTAATTATCCTCTATTGCTTTACATTTGTGTGTCAGTGATTTGATGAATATTTATTAAGCACTTACTCTGTGCCAGGTGCTGCTCTAGATGCAGGCAAACAGCAGTGAACATGAAAGACCCTAAAGGACTTTGCAATTTTAGAGGGAAGAAGCCAATGATAAACTCATAAAAATATAAAATAAAGTACCAATAAGAGCAATATAGAGGGTAAAAACAGGCTAATGCGACAGAGCAGGGATAGGATGGGGTGGAGGCTGCTTTAGATGGGTGGTGCCTCTCTGAGGAGGTAGTATTAGAATTTACACCTGGATAACAAAGATACAGAAATGCAAAGATGGGATGCAACATACTAGGAAAAGTATGTTGCAATCCAAAGGGAGAGTATATTCAAAGGCTCTGAGATGTGGACAAGCTTAGCATATTTGAGGAAAAGTAAAAGGAAATGAGGCAGTAAAAGGCAGGTATCAACTCATGTGGACTCTGTAGGGCATGGTTTTTCAACCTTGGCACTATTGACATTTGAGACCAGATAATTCTTTCTTGTTGGACCCTGTTTTGTGTAGTGCAAGGTGTTTAGCAGCATTCCTGGGCTCTACCCACTAGACTCCAGTAGGCTCTCCCCAGTAGTAGCAACCAAAACATGTCTCCAGAAAGTGCCAAATGTCTTTGGCATTGTGAAGGTGAAATAGTCTCCAGTTGAGAACCACTGCTGTAGGCCAAGATAAGAAATTTGGATGTTATCCTAAGTGCAGTGGGAAGCTATTAGAACATCTTAGGCAGAGAGTGATAAGAAATGAGTTGCACTGTAGGACGTTTACACTGGCTTTTGTGGAAAGAGACAAGAGTAGAGGCAGGGAAGAAATCAGAAAGCTACAATATAAGCTTAGGTCAGACACAATGGACTGAAATGGGAGCCAAGAGGATTCATCTGGGAATTAGGTAGAGGGGGTTGAAAGGAAGAAAAGAATCAAGCATGATGCTTAGGTTCTTTGCTGGAGCCATGAAGTAGTTGGACCTAAGCCTTAAGCCTGAGACGGTAGTGCCATTTATTGACAGGGAAGACTAGGAAACAGAGTGGTGGGTGCAGGAGATAGAAATCAAGAATTCTGTTGGCCATACTAAGTTTGAGATGTCTATTAGGTATCCAAGTGCAGATGTGAAGCAGGCAGTTAGATACATGAGTGTGGCACCTAGAGGACAGTCAGGATTGGAGATTTAAATTTATAGATCGAATTTGAAGATGAGAACTAGATGGGATTCCCTAGTGTATTAACTTCCTGTGGATGATATAACGAACTGAGTACACACTGGTGGCTTAACACAACAAAAATGTATTCTTTCACAGTCTGGAGGCCAGAAGTCCAAAATCAAGGTGTCTGTAGGGGCTGTACTCCCTCTGGAGACTCTAGGGGAGAATCCATTCCTCACTTTTTCTAGCTTCCGGTGGCTGTCAGCAATCCTTGACTGCGGCCTTTTGGCCACACCTCTCCAAGCTCTACCTCTTTGGTCACAATGCCTCCTCTTCTGTCTGCCAAATCTCCCCTGTGTTTCTCTTATGAGGACATTTGTCATTGGATTTAGGGCCCACCTGAATAATACAGGATGATCTCTTCATCTCAAATTCCTTAATTTAATTACCTCTGCAAAGATCCCTTTTCCAAAATCAGGTAACCCTCACAAATTCTGGGAATTAGGATGGTGACATATCTCTTTGGGGCCACCACTCAATCCACTACACCTAGGGAGAGAGTACAGATAGAGAAGACAAAAGGCTTGCTCCAAGGCTGGCACTCCAATGACAGCGCCTTGGAGACTCCAACACACAGAAGTTAGTAGAGGATGAAGAGCTAGGAAAGAACAGCCAGACAGTGCAGGGGCCACAGACGACTAGAGCGAGAGCCTGGGGTTCCTGTTTCTTTTCTCTCTCTCATGTTTCTTTGCACCATATTTGTCCCAGAATAATTTTGAAAGATACTCCTTGAATTGAAATGAATGTTTACAGTGATCTTCTTAAAAAGCACATTGTTCAGGCCATTAAACTTCCTTGAGCTTGTTGGAAAAACTCAGAGGTAATCATCCACACGTTTATTGCTTTAGGTGAGCACATGGAAAAAAGAGAAAGAAAAAAAAAAAACGTTTTATTTTGTGCCAAGTTTTTACTATAAAAGTAACCATCACTCTTCTTTTAATTCTTTATTCCCAAGGCACAAAGGACTAACATTTGAAACCTATTTAGCAAATTCTTTGAAACTTGTAGCAAACTTCCAAAGTTAAATTTAGGATTCAAATCTCTGTGATTAGTCAGTGAAGTGAAAGGGACGGAGAGTAATGATTCAAGGAAACTGCTTTCCTCTGATGCCCTGATATGGTAACGGAAAATATATCTTCACTCCGGGGGAAAATATATTCATTGTCTTTTCATAAAAATAATAGATTCAGTGTTACCAGTAACTTTAGAGTCAATACTTCTCAGCTTTACATACTAATGAACAAATATATCCTAAAACCCTTTGAATAGAAATATATCATGCAGGATCAAAATGTCATCTGTCTTACAGTGTAAAAATTGGTAACTTGGAGAAATACATTTTAAATCAGAGTGAAATGAATGTATGGCATCAGAATGCAGGAACACTAGTCCTTCCCCCGCACCCCCAGGTGTGGCTCTCTTACTGGATGGCAAGGTACTCTAGGTCCTACCTCTCAAAAACTCTAGGGGGAGCAATTTGAGGGAAAGTTTCAACTTTTCTTCTAGTCATCTTCCTTCTAGAAGGAAAACGATGACTGAAGCAGTCTGTTTCCTGAGATGATTGAAGACTGCAAGAGGAGGCTTGAAGAATTCTCTATAGTTTCCCTGGGCTCACACAACTGTGGACAAGTTGTAGGGCGGAGCTATTCAGGATCCTCATCCCCTCCACTGGAGATGGATTCAGTACTTGCAGTCTTGTACTTTTGACCTTCTCCTCCATCTCCCACCCTCACTCCTACCTGCCACAGGGTCCTAAGGGGTAAACAAAACTATATAATGCTGAGTTCTGCTTGTCTAGGGCCTTACACCTCCCAATCAAGTACAAAATCTACTAAGTAATGGACCAGTCAATTAACTTGGTGTACGAAGTTGAAGACAAGTGCACTTTATCCTTAAAATCGGAGGATTTAAAGTAATGTGACGTGTCTGCACATCTTTGAGATCACCTCCCACCACCCCCACTACCATACACGCACCACATATATCCAAACCAATATTCTGATCTGAATAAGCATTTGGATGGTAATGTCAACTAATGGAAACATAAACAAACCACATTTTTTTGAGATGCAGAAAGGATGAAAACAATGCCTACTATTCGAGAACACAACAGAGTAAATTGAAAAGTGCCTTGAAAAATAAAAGTTAAAGCAGGAAAAGTGTCAAGGAATTGCTGAAGCTAAGAAGTGATGCACGACTTGCCAAAAGTCGAAAGTTCAACAAGCAGCTCTTTGATGTGACTAGAGAATTAACTCATCTCTGCATTGTGTTCACTACATAAGTGGAGGGGTATTTTGGCAAGAAAAGTGGCAGCAGATTCTTGGCTTTTCCCATCAGGCTCTGACAGGAGTGAGCAGCCCTGGGTTCCAGTGCAGACTCTGTGACCTTCCCCTTTTGTGACTGAAATAAGTCCTTGTCCCCTTCTGAGGCCCTCTTTCTCCATCTACAAAATAGGAGCAATAACGAACACACACACATTCGAAGGTTTGTTGTAAGGATAACATGTATTAGCAGATACGAAAGTGCTTTGAAAAAGTTTAAAGTTGCAAGTCATTTTATCATGTAGTAAAGGGAATCAGGATTGAGATTTTTCTGACACTACTCAGTCCTCGTAATCAACTAGGATAATCACCATTGTTTGCATCAGACCTCCTCAGATAGTAATTAGAGTAGCTACCATGTATTTAGTGTCACATGAACAGAGCATTTAACAATAATCTTTGATATAGAGTTATTACTTCCATCTTCACAGATGACAAAAATAAAGTCCAGAGGGATTAAATGGCTTTCCAAACCACAATTCTGATAAACGGAGGAGCTGGGGTTTGAATCCAGATCCGATTCCCAGGCACATTCTCTTACATACTAGGTCACACAGAATGAAGACCAGAGAGATGTGAAACATGGCCCCCAATTGCATGGGTGGGTGTATTGATGGACCCCAGCCTACCTATTCTCTTCACTAATTCTCAAGAGCCTTTCAAGTCAGCAGCATCCACTAGGTCCCTGACATGGAAGATCACAGGGAACTTCCCTTGGGAGGTGCCTCCTGTGTTTGTGGGGAATGGTTTTTCCAAATAAAGATCCCAGTTTCAAAGACCTTTGCCAGGACACTCTTTGGACCTACTGTGAGTGAGTTCATAAGCTTTTTATCACCATGTTATCTTCCTGCATCTATTCTCCATGTACCTAAAGAAAAGGAATAAGATCACCCAAGCTCTATGGCTTAGAAACCATTTTATTTTACTGTTGAGTTACACTTGCTTCCATCTGTCCCACCAAGCTTCCTCCCTGTTGTTTTATTATGAGTGCTCAATAGCATTATTGATTGACTGGGTGTCTAAGTAGGGACTGATTTACCCAATAAGGAATATTTTTTTTTTCAGGTTCAACAAATGTTTTGTTTATTTGCTATTTTGATGACTACAGATAAATGTTTCCACTATGGAAAAGAAAGTTAGCACAGTACATTCTCACAACTGGGTAACGGATTTTCTGAAGTCGTTTTCATTAGGGCAAAAACTTAGAAATAAACAACCTGAATATTGGAGGCCAGTACTTTATATAAAGTCCCTTGTAAAAACAAAACAGAATAAAAACAAACCAAAAAGAAGAGGGCAGGGCAAAATTTAAAAAAAGAAAAAGGGAAAAGACAGGGAGAAAGGACACAACGGGGGCCGACTCATTGCTCCTCTTCAGCCGCCACTTTGGTCTCGTCCTCGGGCTCCCTGCCCTCCTTCACCGAAAGAGCTTCTAGCTTCTCGGCTACTTTCTCGGCACTGTCATTTTTGCCTGTTCCTTTCTTTTCTCTCTCTTCAATCTCTTTCCTGCATTCTTCAAACTTCGAATTTCTGTGCGTTCTCGGCGTTAAGGAAGCGGATGGCCGGCAGCTCCTGCTTGGGGCGCTGGCCGGCGAAGTCGGCGTGGGTAGTCCAGACCCAGGCGCGGTCACTGCCCGCGTTCGGCTTCAGCTCCACCACCGGCGTGATGCAGTGGTTGGCGCAGGTCTGGAGGGTCTCGTCCCTGCGCATGAGGAAGCGGATGGTCCCCTTCTCCTCGTGCTTCAGCAGCTTGACATGCCTTGTACCCAGCTCCTTCCCCTCCGGGAGGTCGTTCTCCGAAGCGAACCGGAACAGCTTGGCCCGCCTTTGAAAAAGCTCCTCTTCATCTTCTTCCAGCGTTTTAATTTCTTGCTCAGGAAGAGAAACTATGGGCTCAAACTGGGGGTCATGGTTGGACTCGTCGGCATTGTCGGTGGACGTGTCGTGCTCCTCGTGGGTGTCCTTGGCGGCCGCCATGAGCGCGGCGGCGGCGGCTCGGCGAGCTCCGTGGACGCGGCCTCCCGGAGGCCGGTCGCAGCTCCTGCCTCCGCGTCTGGCGTCGGCGCCTCCCTCCCGCCCGCTCTTCCCTCCGCCCCGCGACCCGAACCCCGACCCCTGAGCCCGGCGGCGGGAAACGCGCTGGCAGGAGTAATGGTGATGTTGACAAAATTACGGTAATTACAAGCTAAAAGAATGAAGTTGTGACTACTTATATCTACATTGTGTAATGTGAGTGTGCTGGTCCAGTAACTTTTTCTGTGTTCTCATGTCTCTTCCTCCTCTCTGCAACTCTTAGAGCTGTTGGCCACAATTTACTTCTTGAAACCACTTCCTTCCTCGGCTTCCATAAAGCTTATACCATCCCGATTCTCCACAGCCTCTACTTTAATAACTGCATCTTCTCAGTTTCCTTCAAGAGCTTTTCTTCCGCTTCGTATTCCTCATACATGGACATTACCTCCGGTCTTATCAGTCCCCTAGCCTCTCTTCAAAATCAGTCCCCATCTATGGAGATGGCTTCTGAATCTGTCTGCAAACCCCCAATCTCTCTCCTCATTTCCAGTTTGTATCTACTTTTCATCTGGATTCCATCTTACTCTGTGTTTCCCAGGTTAAAAACCTTTGAAATAATCTTTGATGATTTCCCTTAGGTTTCCAGAACAGTTCATACAATTCCTCCTATTTCCTTAGTAATAGTTCTAGAATGTATTATGCCTTCTTTTTTATTTATTCAAAATATATCTATTGAATTCCAGGCCCTCATCTTGAAAAATGCACAAACTTCTGAGTAAGGCCCTGTTTCCTTTTTCTTATCCCTTCTATTCTTGCACATGGTTGCCAAATTTGTATTCCCCAAATACTTTTTTACTTTCCCACTCTTGCACTTGACCTCTTAAGACAGCTCTGCTTTATCTATGAAATGAAGTCCAAATTCTTTGCCTGAGAGTCACATCCTTGTAACATCTGGATTTAAGCAACCTTTGGAAACACATCTGTTTTTCTCTACTTGAACCTGTTGCTTTGGTTAGGCTGGTCTTCCTGTTCCTCCCCTATAGTAATGCTTTGTTCATTTTGATCTCTGAATATTGGCTCAAGCCCTTCCTCTCACCTAGAATGCCTTCTGTTCTCTCATCCAATTCTTCCAGTTAAAAAGGCCCAATTCTTCAATTCTTCTCTTCCTAAAAAGCTTCTCCTGGTTACTTCAGTCCAGAGTAAAATAGGCAAGGGAAACATTCTCTAAATCTGCAGCTCTCATGGCCTCAGAGCCCATGCGCCACCTAAGACACACTATTGTGGGACATTTCATATTGTGGAACTGAGTTATCATTTAGCTTCTCACATGTGAACATTTAAATTTCCCATTATGTTGTACCTTCTCTGACAACAGAAGCAGTTTGGCATGGTGGTAAAGCGTATGAAGTCTAGAGCAAGACTGTCTGGGCTCAAGTCATCACTTACTATCTATGTGATCTTGGGCAATGTATTTTATTACACCTTAGTTTTCTCATCTGTAAAACTGTGGATAATATTATACTCCCCTCATAGACTTATCATGGGGATTCAATGAGTTAATATGTGTAAGATGCTTAGACAGTGCCCAGCACATAATAAGTACTTTGTGTTAGCTATTATTCTTCCTTATATATTTCCCCACGTATAGCTAGATAGATAGATAAACATATCTATCTATCTATACACACACACATTATATCTATATCAACATCTATATCTATATATCTGAAAAAATAGTTAATCAACTAACCAGTTAATTTGGGGAGTGTGGAAATACCATCTATTTCAAGAATATATATATGTTTCTCTCTAGCTCAGTTTTGTGCCTGAATTATGCCTAGAGTTCCTTCAGCTTCTCATTCTTTTCCTGACTTAACATGAGTGTTCTTCTAAGACAGAGAGATGGGCAGCAGACTTAATTTCAGTTAAGACTTTAACCAGAATAGAAATGCCCATTTTTAGTTGAACATCCTTTCCCATTTGAGACATAAATATTCCCTAAATGGCAATGAGTCTATATAAAAGGATGCTTTGTATTACAATTTGTGTTTGGTTTGGAAATAGGATCTAGGACTTTCCCCATGAATAATCTTCCTGAAGTTAAAAACAAGAGAGAGAGAGAGAAATGGGAAAAAAAAAACAAACACTTAAATGATGAAGACATTTAAGGCACATCTGTAGCCAAATTGCCTTTTTTTTAAAACACCTTCTTTTGTTTTAAAGATGTGTACAGATGGTAAAATATGATTACATGAAAATTTATGTACTTAAATCTTTTAAAACTCTGAAATAAAAATGTGATTTTATAACATAACACAGTAAAACCTATATGAGAAGAGCATACATAATTGGTGATGCTAAGGAGAAGTTACAGGCAGAATCTGAGGAGAGAGCTATAGACACCATGTAGACAGATATGGGCCATGTGTCAGGAGAGGGGAGATGGACAAGGACCTGAGCAGGAGTCCTGGCCTTCTGGGAGGGGTGAAGGGGACACAGGATCTGCTCCACCTTTCTGCATTCTAATGCATTCTTCACCAAGCCCAGAGGAGTTCAGTTTTGTTGGAGAAAAATTCACTGGAGAGGACCAAGAGAGATCAGTACCTCTGATTCTCCATGGAGCTCATCAATACTCAATTTCACGCTGGCTTATGGTCTTCACTTTGGTGATCTTTGGCAGTCTATATTAATTCCTAGGAGTCTATAATAAGCAGCGTGGTTCTGCAGTTACACATGAAAATTATGAAAATACAATAGGTATTACACATGGCACAAAGGGTTCAAAGCTTCATGGTGTGCACAATTATGAGCAATTTTTGATTTTCAAAAGGAATGGCTATAGTTGGAGAAAGGTTGGGTCCTGCAGAATCTCTCCTGTTCTTGCCTGAAGTTAATACCCTCTAACACCACTTCTGAGACCCCTATGCCTTTAGTCATTTATTAGTGCATTCAAATAATCAATGAATAACGAGCACCTATCCTGTCCCAATGTGATGAATCCTATGAAAGGAGAAGTACAGGGTACTGGTGAACTTTAGAAACAATGGTGTGCCCATTAAAAGCTTCAAATTATAATAAATGCAGGAGAACTTTTATCATTTTCTCTGAACTCTCAACATAGTTTGGATGAATCCGCTAAACATTTTAGCTCAAAATGAATCATGTGTTTAAACTCATATGTGAGGGTTAAAAAAGGGTTGTCTTCCTACCCCTTATTACAAAACTTCCGTTAAATGAAGTGCCAAGGTCACTTATTAGTTATGCTAATGGAACTACAACCTTGTTTTCTTTCTTTTCACCTTAGGTTCTTGGGGTGGGGGGAGGCAGAAGGACTTATTTAAAGGAAAAAATGTAGGCTTTGCAGGGTTCTGCGTTAGAATTCTGACTTTACTAGTTTCAATCTGTATCTACAACTTTGAAAATTATTCAACGTCTCTGAACTTCAGTTTTCTCTTCTATAAAATTGGCATAATAATAATTCCTTCCGGGGTTGTTGTAGGACTAGAAATAAAGCTTTATAAAGCACCTGGCACAGTGCCTGAAACTTTATAAAACACTTCATAAATAGTATATGTTAGTATCATTGTTGAAAGCTACCAAATTCTCCTTTGTTGACTTGTATGTGTAATAATGAGAAGGTGCCTAATTGTTCTATCTGGAAAGATGAATTAAATACCTACCATTCAATGTGATCAACTAAAATACCAACAAAAACAACTGAATAGTAAGATTTAATACTTGTGTTTACAGATTGCTATTACATTATTTCTGGCATTTTTTTTTTTTTTTACCAATCTACACTCTTACTGGAATGGAATTTGAGAATTTTATGTAAAATCAATGAGTTAATTCAGAATACATAATTACAAGTAACTCGGATTCAGACAGAATATCCCCTTTTCTCATAAATAAAAAGTTTAGTGTTGAATATTATATAAGAGAAAAAAAGAGAGCTATTTCACTAAATTCAATACCAGAAGAAGGAATAAGCTATATGTGATAAATGAAGTCTTGGTGAATTTATCTCTACTGAAAATGCCTATTGCTCTGGTTAGGCATCTTGCATATCTTATCTGTAGTCTATCTTCATAATCATCTTCAAAGTGGTATAGGGAGATTTCCGCCCCCACTTCTAATTTTTCCAGGGTGGGGAGGTGGGGACCTATTGTCTCCTCTTTACCACTCTTCACTCACTCTTGGAGGAGGAGTAAGAGGGCCTTGCCTGATGGTTGAGACTGGGAGCAGGGACTGGGCAAGCCCAGCTCAAGTCACACCTCCTCTTGCTCTTCCCAGCTCAGGAGACACCTTACCCAGGATCTGTTCTCAGCTAGATCATGTGATAAGTTTAGAAGAGTGGCTGGGAATTCCCTGGTGGTCCAGTGGTTAGGACTGCTCTGCACTTTCACTGCCAGGGCCCTGGTTCAATCCCTGGTCAGGCAACCAAGATCCCTCAAGCCGCAAGGCACGGCCGAAAAAATAAAAAAAAAAAAAAAAAAAAAAAGCTCATTATGTCTATCCACCTTGGCCACATCCTCAAATTCAGCTTAATTTAGTTTAGTTGAATTTTTTTTTTTTTTTTTTTTTTTGCAGTACGCGGGCCTCTCACTGTTGTGGCCTCTCCCGTTGCGGAGCACAGGCTCCGGACGTGCAGGCTTAGCGGCCATGGCTCATGGGCCCAGCCGCTCCACGGCAGGTGGGATCTTCCCGATCCGGGGCATGAACCCATGTCCCCTGCATTGGCAGGCGGACTCTCAACCACTGCGCCACCAGGGAAGCCCTTAATTTAGTTTTTAAAAGTTTTTATATTTAAATCTTCATCTGTTTCCTATGTTTTGCTTCTTAATTGTTTCCAATCTCAAGACTAGATATAATTTGCATTTTATGATGAAAAATCTTATGTTTGGAGAAGTAACATATATAGCCCAAGATTACACAGTAAACAGCTGAGTTAGAATTCCAGCCCTGGCCCACTTTACTGTACACTTTAGTTTCTTTTCAGGATACAATGTTGCCTTCTTTTTGTTGAACAGTAAAAATAACATAACAGCAGTAATAAAACTCCTGGTCCTATTTGGAAGCTATATATTTTCACACTTGCACCACAACAAACTTGCTATCTCTTTATGTACTGGTCCTGTCTGGTAACAGAAAGTGTCTGCTCTGAACTTCCGTCCTTATATTCTGTCTCTGCACAAACCAAGTACATAGAGAAAGAAGACAGGGGACAGAATTAATTAGGCCATAATGTCAGTCAAATCCTCCCTCCCCCAGCTCCCTCCCAACATATCTCACTGTTTAGGACTAGTGATTTTTCTAGATTTATCTATGCAATAGCATGAAGCCTTGAATAACTTTATACTTGGGTAAAACTTTCTACGTACTTGTGTAGAAATGGACCTTCAGAGTGCCTGGTTACATTATTTGCACACTTGAATATCTTTCTCCTTTTCCACAGCTGATTTAGTTTATGGTTCTGACTTTCTGGGACACAACCCTGTATTAACTATATTTAACTACATTAACTGTATCTTCTTATCTTCTATATTCTTGATACTCTAACATCGGGGACCTCATGGACTAGAGAGGGACTGCCTCTCCCAAGTTAGCTAATTCCTAGAGATAGTGAACAACGTGCTTTGCCTTTGAGCACAATGTTGATGCAGAGCAACCGATTCTGAGCGCACCCCCCCACCTGCCTCCTCTGTTCAGCGCTCCAGGAGGCAGCACTCCTCTGCCCTAATCAGCTCAGGACCAGGTACCAGACAGCGAGGGGCCACCTTGATAATCCAGAGCCCTCCAAGATCATCCAGACTATCCAATCCTAAACCTGCTCACCTGGCCTTGCCCATTCCCTCCCTGCAAAGCACCGTAAACGCTTTGCCCAAGGTCTCCCTCTCGCCCCTCCTCCTGACCAACCCCAGTTGTTTCCCATGTGGCCCTTCATGGTATAGCATGTCCCCTCCCCTTGGGAACTGTGAGTGACAAACTACAGTTGACCCTTCAACAACACTGTGTGGGTTCACATATATGAGAATTCTTTCCAACAGTAAATACAACAATACTGCAGGATCCATGGCTGGTTGAATCCAAGGATGAAGAACCATGGATACAGAGGGCTGACTATAAGTTATGCGTGATTTCCAAATGCAAGGAGGGTTGGAGCCCCTAACTCCCACTTTGTTCAAGGATCAACTGTATCTTTTCAATGGCAATTATCTCCCGATCTTTTGGCCTTACCATATCTGAATATAAACAAGATCCTGAATACATTTAAAACAAATCCATACCCTTGCAAATAGCAAAAGAATACATGCAACCATATATATTTTTTAATATACTTGCCTTTTTGTAGCAAAGTTATACTACAAATATACACTATATTCAAGTCTTAAGTTATACTGTAAAGCTGTATTACCATAAATTAATGAAATAATAATTTTCTATGATTCTTTAGATAAATAATATACTATTGAGACAAGGATATGGAGGTTGTTTTCTATTGTGATTTCTTTTAATGGAATGTTGTTTTCTGAACTTCATTACATGCATTTGATAGTGGTTTAGAGTGAAAGCAATTTGAAGCCACCTGGTTGCCTTACAGATTCAAATGGAATTTTTCTGTAAGCTTCATGAAGACAGGAGTTATTTTCAATATAAATATTATGAAGCCAGAATGAAACAAAGCTAATTATAATTTTTATGTACATTCTAGAGGAAAAATTCAGAATAGCATTACTCGATACTATACGTAAAAGCACCTAGCTAGGTGATCAACATGTAGGAGAATTTTTTTTTTTTTTTTTTTTTTCGGTACGCGGGCCTCTCACTGCTGTGGCCTCTCCCGTAGCGGAGCACAGGCTCCGGACGCGCAGGCTCAGCGGCCATGGCTCACGGGCCTAGCCGCTCCACGGCATGTGGGATCTTCCCGGACCGGGGCACGAACCCGTGTCCTCTGCCGCGGCAGGCAGACTCTCAACCACTGCGCCACCAGGGAAGCCCAGTAGAATTTTTAAATGCTATTTTTCCCTACCAATATCTATAAGAGCACCCAAAAAGATTTGTGTTCCATTTTAGAGGGAAGTTGAAGTATTGAAAACTAACAGCAGTCTACCAGGGTTAGGGTAGTATTTCTCAACCTTTTTTCATGATCATTTTCTAAGGGAGTCTTTTTTCCTAATTGTCCCCAACCCATGAAATGCTAATGCTACAGATATACTACACACATGTGTACGTGCTGTGGTCCTCTGGAGGCCCACAAACCAGTATAACAGCTAAGGTATTTTTTTGCCCCTAGAGAACTAATTTTTACCCCCATGGGGGTGATCTCACTTCACTGATAACCAGTGAGAATACATGGTTAGAGTTACCAATGGTTCTTAACCCTGGCTACTCACTAGAACTACATGAAAGGGATTTAATTACCAGGTCCCCATTCTGAGATTTTTATGTAATTTATCTGGAATGGGACCCAGGCTTTGTTATTTTAAAACTCTCCAGTGGGTTAGATCTAGAAAGATCCTTTACTGCTAACCAGAGAGAAGCAAGTCTAAGTGCTTATTCAATACTTTAAGCCTGTGACAAGTTAACCAAGTAACATGACATGGTGTGTTTGTAATTTACCTTCATTGTAAATTGACATATAATACATCAATTCTTTCACACTGTAATAAAAACTTGTATATTTATATGAATGTCCCATGTGCAATTAGGGAACAAATGTGGTGGAGAAAGTGAGCAATGATCATGATTCTGGGAATGTGGTATTTAAAGGAGAAAATCCCCCCTTTTCATTTTGGGGCAGCAGAGGGACGTTACCCGGGGCAGGACAGTGCTTAGTTTACACTGTGACCGCAGGAGGGCCTGTTTTGGTAGAATCATAGTTCTCAAACTGTGGTTCCTGGACCTTAGAACTTACTAGAAATGCAAATTATTGGACCTTACCCCAGACCTACTGAATCAGAAATGTGTGGAGTGGGAGACAGTGATCTTTGGTTTAACAAGCCCCCAGGTTATTACCGTGATCCACTCTTGAGTTTGAGAACCACTCAGCCATGGTAAAGCATGGTTCCTGAGCATCGTGTGTCCCAGCTGCTACTTTTCTTCCTTAAGAAAATTTGCTTTTTAATCCTACTGCTGATTTTTATCCTGTATTTGATTAATTTGTTCTTAATTTTGTTCCTGTGAATCAAGATCTTAACAATCTGGACCATATTAGTGCCATTAATGAACTTCAAGAATTCCATCTTTCATAAACCACCGTTGGAAATATTAAGTGAAACAGAGCTCTAAACCAAACACTTTGAACCTCTCTTTAAACAATTCTACGGAGGGAAAAGAAGAGGTTTTTTTCTGTTGTTTATTTTTGTTGTTTATTTTATTTTATTTTGCTTCCAGAGTTAATTAGCCAAAGAAGTATTCTTTTGGACTATTATAGACATTTTAAATTATTTATGTTTTGCTGGAAATGCCAAACGTAATCAGATCCCCAAAACTAGGGTGACATTAAAGAAAAAGCAAGTTAGGTTATGGTGATAATTATATGTTGTCTCTCATTATTATTTAAATCATGCCAATTCCTAAGCTACACTGTCCTTCTTTAAAAAAAAAAATATGTGCTATGGAAGCACTTCCTACCAGAACTTAAAACATATTCCACATGCTAGAATTAAACTGTTCCATTCCCTTAAATTGTTTTACTTTTCCACATAGTTCAAAATTGTCTTTTAACAAGGGAATAGATCCAAAATCAGAAGTGTGATGATTCCTCCTTCTGGGCCAGGCCTTTTAATAGAATGCTGATTCCTCCCATACAGAGAGAGGAAGAGAACCTAAGACACAGAGGATAAGAGTAGAGTTTGAGGCAATAAACTTATTTCGGGTGGCTTTAATCAAACTTAAGAGGACTGGAATGAAGGTCATCCTCCTCCTCTACACTTTAAGAGGAAATGCTGCTTTAAATAGGCTCAGGTTGTTAACATGAACATGCTTAGAAAATAATATCGTATGGGAATCCAGGCATAAAAACAAAGTGCTGTGTCCCATTTGTTATGTAGCTTAAAGGGGAAGGCTGTAACACGTTACATGTCTCACTGCCCATAAAAGATAATACATCTCTGCTTGTGACCTTATTGTTCAAATATACATTGTGCCTGATGTAAACCATTTTCCCCATCTGGCTGTAAAAGAGATAATACAGAGATGACAGAGAAGTTTATCACCAGAGACTCTGAAGTTCATAGAATTCAGTCAGTCTGCCTAAAGATGAATTAAACTGATTTGAAGCCAAGTAAAAATGTGATCTGTTATAAAACCTGAAACAGCAGCAAAAAAAAAAAAACCTCATCTTGATAGAACAGAGAGATTAAGAAGAGTGTTTGGTTAAACATGTTAGCTGTAACTTCACAAGAGTAAGACAACTAATCAATTCAGTAAAAAAATTGGTCAACTCTAAGTGCTTGACCCAAAAGTCCTAGCCTAAATGTATTTCTTCTAACCATACTGATTTTTACAGAAAAATAGAAAACCTTTTATTGATTTCATTCTTAAAATACCCATGGCACTCTCTCAGCACTTTACATAAGACATTTAGAAAAGAGAACATGCTCAATTATTTTATGATGAATTTGAAATGTTAGAGGAAATTATAAGGAGACTAACATACCTTAGTGTAACTTTTCAGGATTTTACAGTCTCCAACAATATTAATGAAGACAGAAAATGCACTGTACCCATTCAAATAAAGTTTAAAGAACATAAAAAGAATAACCAGTTACTGCCTTAAATTTACGGTTAGAATGCAACAGAGAGTGAGCAGATGATGTGGAGGCCCACGTAGGAAAGCAGAGGCTAACCCGGGGTCTGATTGCCAGAGTGTGGAATCCTTTGAGAGCTGTTCTCTTCTTTCTGGGTGGCAGATTTCTAAAACTGGGTCACAGAAAAAATGAGATAGTCAGTGACCTCTCCTAATCATCTGTCAGCTGTATTCCAAATAGCACTGGAGCTCACCAAACAGCACATCTTGAGCCCTCATTTGGCAAGAAAGTGCTGGTTTTGCCTCATGTCTTACCTTTCTTTCTAAACCTTCAATGTCATATCTTGCTTTTTCCAGGTATTTTCCTGATAATGGTTTTCAACAGTATTAAACTATTCAGTCAATATCTGCTTTCAAAACAGCCGTAAGAGAAACTTTTGAGGGACAAATTGTTGACTATTTCAATTACATATATGTAACACACTAGTTTTGAAGTCATCATGTTATGGAACTTTGGAGATAATTATACAGGACAATTTGGGGCACGTTATCTTCCTTTTTAAAACCTGTGTAGCAACTATCTTGGGTTGTTATTACTTGGTTTCTAACATCTTTATCTTAATACACACCTTGCTTTCTTGTCCCAAGTAAGATGTCTCAATGGCTCTCGCCTAAGGTATACATAAAGTTGCTTGCACGATACACTAGTAGTTCAAATCTGGATCTAATACTTACTGACTCTTTTTTTTTCTTCTAATTGTTTGGTTTTAGTTTTTAGAATTTCTTTTTTTCTTTCTTTAACTTATCCTGATTTGGGACAGCCAAGGGTTTTGTGTCATGGGTGATTTTTTCCTATCAATATTCTCTTAGAGTAACACTATATTGATCTTTGGAACCTAGAATGATACATAGCAAAACATCTTTTATCAGAATTCTTTGTGTTCTTTGTATATTTCTTGAACAAGATCCTTCTACAAAGAGTAATGGATAGGAAATAAGAAATTAAAGAAATAACATGACTCTTAAATACAGTTGGAATATACTATTACAGAAACTTTTGGCAGGTGCATATGATAATGGTTTACATTTATTTCATGCTTACTACATGCTGGGCACAGTATTAAGTATTGTACATTCATTATCATTTAATAAACAGCAGTTCCAGGAGATAAGTACCATAATTGTGCCTGTTTGTTTCATGAAGGAACTGAGGTTTAGAGAGGCCAACAACTAGTTCAAAGTCGTACACCAGTTAAGGCAGGATGCCAACACAGCTCTTCCGGACCCCAGTGCTTCACTGCCACAACATCTGCTTTCCTATCTGCATAACCCTAAATGCCCCCTCAATGATGTATATTTTTAATGTTAACTTTCAGCTAAACTCCACCATAATTCATTTTTTAAGCATTGTATATAATTGCTAGATCCACTGTACAAAGCCATTGAAGAACTAAGTAACCTATTATTTCCTTGCCCAAGGACATTAGTTGTCAAAATAGCTCTCCTAAAAACCAAAACAAATATGATAAGCATGATGGTTGAAACGTAAAATTTATTTTATTTTTTGTTATTGCTCTTGTTCTTGTTATTGGCTGGTAAAACATGGCCTGCAGCATTGCCATGAAACAGAACTTCTGACTTCAGTTTGAATCAGCATAAAAGTTAGCCATTAGCTCAGCCTACTTTCAGCTAACATATGTTGCTGTTTGACTTGAGTTGCTATGCTACTCCCAATAGGGGTATGTCCTTTTCCTTTATTTATTATGGGAAGGCACTGTTTTGTTTTCACTGTAGATAGTCCAAAAAGAACAGAGGAGTTAGCTAAGTGACTGGGAATTTGGTAACCATCTCGATTTGCCTAGGACTAAGGGGTTTCCCAGGAAGCAGGACTTCCCATTTTAAAATCAGGTCTCTCCCTGGCAAACTGTGATGCATTGCTACTCTACTAGGAGTAGACTTGTAGTTTTATCAATTCTTCTTCTATAACACTAACTTATCTCAAGTACACTAGATTCGCACTTGATTTGATGTTGAAAAGCCATCCTAAATTAGGTCTATGTGGCCAAAGTAAAGTTGACATCTGAGGAAAAAGCTTAAATACCTCCTTGCCTAAAGTAGAAATCCCCAGATTTTGAAGTATGTGTGGTATCACAACTTAAAAATTTAACAGAGAACAGATTGGTGGTTGTTAGAGGTGGGGGGTTGGGTGCAGAAAATGGATGATGTGTACTGAAGTACAAACTTTCAGTTATAAGATTAATAAGTTCTGGGGATGTAATGTACAGTATGGTGACTATAGTTAACAACACCATATTGTGTATATATATATATTTAAATTATTTATTTATTTATTTATTATTTATTAGTATTTTATTTTATTTTATTTTTGGCTGCGTTGGGTCTTCGTTGATGCACGTGGGCTTTCTCTAGTTGCGGCGAGCAGGGGCTACTCTTTGTTGCAGTGCACGGTCTTCTCATTGCGGTGGCTTCTCTTGTTGCGGAGCACGGGCTCTAGGCACGCAGACTTCAGTAGTTGTGGCACGCAGGCTCAGTAGTTATGGCACGTGGGCTCTAGAGCACAGGCTCAGTAGCTGTGGCTCACGGGCTTAGTTGCTCCACGGCATGTGGGATCTTCCCAGACCAGGGCTCGAACCCGTGTCCCCTGCATTGGCAGGCAGATTCTTAACCACTGTGCCACCAGGGAAGTCCCCATATTGTATATTTAAAAGTGCTAGAAGAGTAGACCTTAAAAGTTCTCATCACAAGGAAAAAGAGTTGTAACTATGTGAGGTGATGGATGTTAACTAAACTTACTGTGGTGATCATTTGCAATATACACATATATCAAATCATTATCTTGTACACTTTAAATGAATACAATTATATATGTCAAATATATCTCAATAAAACTGGGGAAAAGAAAAAATTTAAACTTTTACATATAAAAAGCACTATAAGACCTGTCCTAAACATTCTCATGCTGACAGAAATTTGGTTGTGTGCAAACCTGGCATTATTTCCACATATATTTGTGGCACTGAAATCAATATGAATATCAAGTAATGTTTTGCTAACACTCATACCTCAATATGAGCATTTCTCCTGAAAATGGTCATCCTGAGAGGTTATACTCCAATGACAATGACTTAGCTCAAGACATTTCTAAAACTCCTTTTTAGAATTGCCTTTAAAGTCAGATTCATATAGTTTATAGCCTGTCCTCAATTTTTATGAACATGGTATTAGGAGCAAGGATGATTTTCCTTATTCATCATATATAGGTCCAAATAACTTGATATTTTTCCCCCCAAAGCAAATTCCTGCCTAAAAGGGCAATGCTTGCAACTTCTTATGTTATTCAAAAGAGCATGACACAAGCCCTGAAGACCATCTCAAAAAGATGTGACAGCATTGCTTTGATCAATGGCAGCATGTTAAGCTTAAGAAGACAACTCCAGTTTTAAAGAGAGCAATTTTGGAATTACAAGCTCTATATGATTGTTCCTTTCCCCCCACATGACTTATGTTAACTTAAAGTCATACCTTTTAACTCTCAGTTAAAAAGCCTATAATTTCAGTGTTCATTTTAAGCCCAGACCTCAGTGTCACCATGCTATGTATCAATCCACTTAGATTTCCTTTCATGGTGTCTGCTGAAATACTGAACCCCTCTCTTGCAGCTTGCCATGTGTCCTCCTCTAAAAATTACTTTTCCCCTCAGGCCTGCTGTCTTTACCTCTAAGATATCAGCTACTTAGCTTGTATTGCTTCATGGAGAAGTCAGGGAACATGGTTGGATGTGTGAGGTGTTTTTAGGTAAACCGGTCAAACACATCACCCTCTAACAGAAGGTTTTTCAATGTCAGCACTATTGACATTTTAGATTGGATAACTGTCTGTTGCAGGGGACTGTTCTGTGTATTATAGGATATATAGCAACATCCCTGGACTCTACCAGCTAGATGCCAGCTGTGAGAACCAAAAATGTCTCCAGACATTGCGGAATGTCCCCCCACAGGGCAAAATTGCCCCTGGTAAAGAACCACTGGCTAACGCAAGGAACAGAGAGATGTGTTGGTCTCTTTATAGAGTTGTAAATCATACGCATTATGCGGAGCCAAATTAAACTTTACTGAGCTGGAAAGGAAAAAAAAACAAGCCTCACATTTATTTATTTATTTTCTGTTTCAGAGCATTTAATGGATTTTCTATGTGAAAACAACAATGTAGGAAGTAAAATACTTTTAATTGCTGAAGCACAATTGAGTGATTTTAATGGAGACACTGCTAAATGCTGGGGTTTCCTACATGTGGGGAACAAGGAACCCAACCTCTTGGAGCTCCAGAAGTATGGACAATAAATGAACAGCGACAAGTGAAATAAGAGTTATGACAGAAGTAAGACCCTCACATTTAAACCAAATAAAAATATTTCTTACTTAGTTGATTGGTATAACAAAATCTGTATCTGGAAAAAAATGCTATGCTTTCCAGGTGAAACACTAACCACATATGCCAGATAGAAAGGTGTCCATTCATTTTTTTTTTCATTCCACTAATATTTACTGAGCATCTGCCAAGCAAGAGACACTACCCTGGGCAATGGGGCTACAGTAGTGAACAAGACAGACAAGATCTCTGCTCTCAAGAAGCCTACAATTTAGCAAGTTTGGGAGATGTAAGCAACACAGTAAGATATGTACCATCCCACAGTAGGTGACAGGGTAGTGTATTAATCATGTTTTTTATTGTCTATATTTTATGATATTTTGACATCTTGGTGGAGCGGGGAGGATTTCTGGCTGGAGAGACATTGCCCCTCCCAGAGCTATTTAATTCCTAAAATGATAAACAACATGCCTGAGGGCACTCCTTTCATATGCAAATAAACCAATCCTGACTCTATACCCCCAACCATCTTTGTTATCTAACTCTCACCCACCAAGCCAATACTTCCCGTGCCCTAAATCAATGCAGGTCCAGGTGCCAGACAACTAGGACCGCCCTTATGCCCCAAAGCCTGCTGGAATTATTCAAACTAGCCAACCCTAAACTGTTTTCCCGCCCTGCTTTGCCTTCCCATGGAAAACACAATAAAGACTGTGCCCTATGCTTTCCCCTCATTCCTTTCTACATCCTGATTGACACTGGTGCTTCCCCATGTGGCCCTGCATGGCACAATACGTCCCCTCCTCTCTGAAAGTGTAAGGAATAAAGATCTTCTTTCAAAGGCATTAACCTCTCTATGTTGTCGCTCAGTCATCTCTAAAGATTTAAATCCTACAGCTATAGTCATTGAGATTGGCGCATACAAAGGTTACCTTATTCTAGTCAAGGGGACCAGAAAAGCTTCCCTGAGGAAGGACAGAATTAGTAAGGTGAATACATGGGGAATACATTTCATGCAGGGAGAAAAGAATATATAAATGGCCAGGTGTGACCAAGTTGCAATGAGAGTAGAAGTGCAGATTCACTCAGAGTGTTCATCTGGAAGGCAACCAGAAATCTTAAGTATTTACATCAGGTAAGTAACAGGATTTACTCTGTTTAATCCTTCTAGCTGCTTTGTGCGGGCAGAGACCAGATAGTAGTTTTGAAGCAATATAGGAAAAGACTGATAGTGTCCTGAATGAAGCTGGTGACTGGGAATGAACAGAAGCTTCCCTCAGTCCAATAACATGCACAGAGGAGGCATTCAACTTACATTTGTTGAATAAATGAAAAAATGTAAGCTCTCATGCTTGAGTCATAGGACAGTTTTTTCAATAATCACTTAAAGCCAATTTACTATTATTTTGGAAATAATTCTAATAATGTTTTCTAATCCACAGGCAATTAGAAACAAACAAGGGAGTGGCGATGGAACTAGAGATACACTCACACATGCTGACAGGGCACCGAAAGCTAAAAAGTGAAAGAGGAGAAACTAAAAAGGCTTTGTACGTGGCAGTCTAGCATTCTTTGGTATAAATGCCAACGTGTTCACAAATTTTAACACAATACAATTTGGAAACTGATGCTCACGTGAGAACATGGAGTCTCCAACGAGGCTGTTGCAACAGGCATGACTATTAAGTAAATCAAGAGAGGATTTGTAAACTTCTAACAGATTTATTGTACAATGGCAATTATTTTTAGTTCTTAGCTTTTAGAGCAAAGATTATATGAAAGTTAGAAAGATTCAAAGTGTAAAGTGATGATGCCTCTTAGCTGAGCTTCCAGATATCTGGAATATGTGCATTATCTGGAGTAGCTCACTCTCTAACAGTGGGAAAGCCATATAAACAAGTCGCTGCCATATGTGGAAATGCATTACTCAGAATGACAAAATGGAATCTTTGCCTTTCTCATTTATAAACTCATAAAGACGATGTTTCTTACAAAAGCATGTAAAGCATGACACAGCATTTCCAAGCGGCAACCCCATTGTTATCAATGTCCTCTATGTCAGTGGGTATAAGAATTAAGGGGGATTTTTACAGTGTGAGTTCCCTTTCCGTCCTCCATGGCACAGCACAAACATGTATTCTGCTGCATGAGCTTCCCTGCCACCAATTTATGACTGTGTTCTCAGGCATTAATATAAAGCTCACTCAAAAAATATTCCTAAATAGGGCACAATGGTTAAACTGGCAATGCTATAAATATTACAGGGCCGAAGTATATTTTCGTCTTTATTTCTCTATGCCAGACACTGTTAAGCCAACTGTTAATATACAAACTTTGTTGTTGTTGTCAAGGAGAGTATGCAGCTTCTTCAGGGCTATTTTAAATGCTGTAGCTCATTTCAAATAAACATTGACCCAAGGGTGCTTGACAGTGAAAAATCTGTACGCTGTCATAATCCTTTTACACAGAGCAGTATTTTCACTGTATAGACCCTGCTAAAGGTATAAAAAGCTCCCCCCCGCCCCCCGCCCCCATGGAAATCCCATCAAAGAGGAAAAAAATCCCTTTTTCCTTTCCTTCCAGACAGAGAGGAAAAAGAAAAAGATATCCTTATTCTTCAAAGTTGAAGTTTATAAAAACAAAATGTCTTTGTCAAGAGGCCCAGCCAGTTTGTCCTGTGTTTAAAATACATTTAACTCAAATATCAGGGGAAAAGATAAAAAGTAATGGTGGATTATTTTTCAAAGCATCTGAAAGTAAGTGTATATATATATATATATATATATATATATATATATATATATATATATGTACATATATAACAAATCAATAAATACAACATATTCTAAGACAGCCTCTGAAGCAGAGATTAAACTATATATTAGCTTGGCTACATCGAAATATTTGACAATTAAAAAAAACTTTTAGGGAGAAACGCAGTGAGGCTATCAGTGAAAAACACGTTTTTAAAGTGCTGTTCTAACTTGGATAACAATAACTTTTCTAGAGACTATTTAGAATTATTCAAGAAACAGATACAGTTTTACCTTCGATAAGTAAACATATCCTAAAAGCAATGATAATATACTAATAACCAATATAAATTGAACACCTGTTATGTGCCAGGCACTCCATTTAACACTTTACGTTTTCTGATTTGATCCTTGCAACAACCCTACAAAAAAGGTTATCCTGTAATAAAATATTATTTTTTCTATTGGAGAAACTGAGACTGAGTATTCAAAGCCCCACAGCTGCCAAGTGAGGGTACAAGGATTCAAACCCTGTCAGTCTGACCACACCCTGGAGATCCAGTAGTGAGCCAACCCACTCCTCCTGCAGTCTCTGGTCTACTGGTCAAGGTGGACTTCAAACACTCAAATGGTACAGAGAGCCCCCCCTCTTATCCAAGGGGGGTACATTCCAAGACTCCCAGTAGACACCTGAAACCATAGATAGTACTGAGCCCTATAGGTACTATGTTTTTTCCTATACATACTTACCTATGATAAGGTTTAATATATAAATTAGGCACAGTAAGAGATTAATAATAATAACTCACAATAAGGCAGAACAATTATAGTGTAATAGAAGTTATGTGAATGTGGTCTCTCTCTAAATATCTTATTGTGCTGTATTCACCTGTCTTCTTGTGATGACATGAGATGATAAAATGCCTGCGTGATGAGAGGAAGTGAGGTGAGTGACGTAGGCACTGTGTCATAGTGTTAGGCTACTATTTGTCTTCCAACAGTACCTCAGAAGGAGGGTCATCTGCTTCAGGTGATCCTGGGTCATGGAGCCATGACGATGTCGATGGTCACGTGTCAGGAGCAGAGGATGTCAGTGGTTGGGGATGGGGATAGGGGGCAGGAGGATGGATTGGGACGGCGTGAGATTTCATCATGCTACTCAGAGTGGTGTGCAATTTAAAACTTACGAATTGCTTAGTTATGGAATTTTCCATTTAATATTTTCAGACCAAGGTTGGCCACTGGTAATTGAAACTGAGGAAAGCGAAACCAAGGGTAAGGGTGGACCACTAGACACATATAGGTGCTCTGAAAGAAAAGTAGAGAACGCTTTTACAGAATACAAAATGGGGTCCAAAATTAGGCTATCTGGGAAGAATGGAGAGTAAATGATCCTTGGGCTGAGAGGTAATGGTTAGTAGGAATTAGCCAGGCAAAGAGATGGGGAGTGCTCCAAGCAGCAGAGGGAACATAGGGAAAGACCCCAAGGTGAAAAAGAGCTGATTCCACTAACAAAACGAAAAGAAAAAGAGTATATCTGAAATGTAGTAACTGAGAGAATGGAGGGAGATAGGCTTGGACATGTAGGCAGGCCTTGCAGACCATGTGAGGAATTTTGTATTCATCCTGGGTGTGGTGAAAATTGAAGAGTTTTGAGTAAAAAGAAGAATGATCCTATTTGCAGTTGAAAGTCCTCTGTCTGCTGCTTGGAAAATGGACTGGAGGATGGGAAGAGAGAAGTTTGGAGAACATTGCAGGAGTCCCAAGTAGCTGATGATGATGCTTGAACTAGTGGTGGCAGTGAAGCTGGAAGAAAGACAATGTGCTTGGGGTGTAGGTAGAAGTAGATTTACAAGACCTGGTGGTGGATTGGTTGAAGAGGGAGGAGTTCCAGAAACCTCATCAGAGCCTTTCCTTAGCTCAATGTTCAACTCCTTTCTACTTCTCCTGTGTCTGATGGGGACCAGCCCTTTTCAGAGTTAATACCAGGGCAAATATTTCCTGAAAGGGAGAAGAGAGGGAGATCACGGACTTAACAGTATTGGTTAGTGGTATTAGGTTGTAAGTGTAACTAAATTTCCTCAGTGTTTCCGGGTGTGAGAGATGGACAAAGAGGTGGGAGAAAGCTGCCTGCCCCTAAGGAACAGCTGGGGGATCGTCTCTCCAATTTCCCTTACAAATGTGTCAAGTTGTAGATCCTGGGAAGTTGTTACCCTGCTGGAGAACATTTACAGTTAGGACAGAACTCACAGTTCAAATGACAAATAGAATCTGACCAAGTATGTTGATGTAATACTTTCTCATTCATTTTTATGGGAAAATAAAAAGAATTATCTTTGAAAACAAAATAGTATATATTATACATATACTATTTTATATAAAGTAAATCACAAAATCAATATATATTAATAAATACTATCTATTACTAGGCACTTATTTGTTAAAATACTAATAATTCATAACATTAAAATAATTAAAAGTCAAGCCTACAACAACAAAATAAGTAATTAAGCCCAATATTAATGGTTAGAGATTAGAGAAATCATGTTCCAAAACATACTTTTTGCTCACATTCTGGCTGTGGATATTTCAGTTTAGGTAATCAGTTCTGAGGCTGATTCTACAGACTGCTATTAAAGTGACTGTACAAGATTTATTCTTCTTTTCCTCAGTGTCTTTATACATATGCAATAAACCACTTCCCAATGGCCACATGGGGAGTCTCTATGTCAGTGTATGGAACTGTGTGTCTGAGTATGGAATTGACTAGCCAGAATTCATACAAAGAAGAGAAGCCAAAAGAGTGAGGGTGTTTTAACTCCTTCAACGTCAATAACAGATGAGAGAATGTGGGATGTTGAGCCTAGAAAAGAGAGACTAAGGATGACTATTTTAACTACTTTAATATATATTAGAAAGCCTGTAATATGAAAGAAGAATTTAATTTACTCTTTGTGGCCACAGCGGTAAAACAGGGTTCAATGGATAAAGCACAAAGGAAAGGGAAGCAAATATATGCTCAATGTAAAGAAGGCCTTTCCCAGTAGAACTGTTCAAAAGTCACACAGGCTATGGTGGCTCACTGTCACAAGTGGTACCTGCAGAGACTAAGTGACTATTTTTTGCATTAATGTTTTGTGAAGTTTGGTCAGTTTGTTTGGCTAAATTGGTTATTTGGCTAGATCAGAAAGTTTGGTTAAAGATTCTAAAGTCTCCTTCTATTTCTAAGATTCTTCATGTAACTGATTATGTCTTCAGCCTCCATTTTCACCATTCTAACAGTCACAAATTCCTATTTGGTGATTTAGGTAGTTCATTGGCATCGCATTGGGGATTACGAGGGAGGAATTTGAAGCTAGCTAAGTAATTAGTGCATTCCACTTCTCTGGCCACAGTGATTGGGTCAGGGGTGAGCGTGTGACTTAATCCAGTCTGATTTCTTGGGAATTCTGGGACAAATATGCTTTATTCCTATCAGCTATGGATAGGAAGCATGTAGTCTCTGCAATAACTGGTCGTCATCTTAGGACCACAAGGGGAGGTCTTGCCTAGAATGAAGTTAACAAAGAAACCAAGCAAAGAACTGAAGAGAGAAGAACCTGAAGCTGGTCAGGTTGTGGACACCAGCAGATCAAGCCATGCCTGAAGCTGCTTCTCCCAGTGGACTTTTCAATTATATGAGCCAATGAAGTTTCTTTTTGGTTTAAGCAGTTTGAGTGTGTTTTCTACACATGCAAACAAATGATTCCTAACTCTGATTCTTATCCAAATATGTGTAAAGTCATCCATTCTCAGAAAGTGAAAAAGAGACCAGCTGTATTTTGCATCCAGGGATCCACTGAACAACCAAGAGATCTCTGTGGGTTTTTGTTGTTGTTGTTGTTGTTGCACCAGGTCTTAGTTGCGGCAGGCGGGCTCCTTAGTTGTGGCATGTGAACTCTTAGGTGCGGCATGCATGTGGGATCTAGTTCCCTAACCAGGGGTCAAACCTGGGCCCCCTGCATTGGGAGCACGGAGTCTTATCCACTGTGCCACCAGGGAAGTCCCGAGATCTCTTAATACTAATGTCTGAATCACATAAACTCAATTTTTGTCAAAATCTGGCTTCAAAATCTGTATCTCTTTCAGAACAAACCATGTTAAACAACACGGCAACTAAAAATTTACTAAAGATTTAAAACAGATCTAAAGCAGTTTTACAGAAAACTTTTTTCTTTTAATTTATTTTTTATTTTTCGTTGCGTTGGGTCTTCGTTGCTGTGCACCGGCTTTTTCTAGTTGTGGCGAGTGGGGGCTACTCTTCGTTGCGGTGCACGGGCTTCTCATTGTGGTGGCTTCTCTTGTTGTGGACCACGGGCTCTAGGCACACAGGCTCAGTAGTTGTGGCACATGGGCTTAGTTGCTCCGTGGCATGTGGGATCTTCCCAGACCAGGGCTTGAACCCATGTCCCCTGCATTGCCAGGCGGATTCTTAAGCACTGCGCCACCAGGGAAGCCCCCGAAAATTTTTTAACCTATTTGCCTAAACTTAATCCTTCTTCCTCCTTGCAGGGCTACTGTCAATGAAAAAAAGTAGTTACAATCAATTTAGACATCCTGCGGGGTTAATGACCTTGTGAATTGATGATAATAAATGCTTAACTAATTTCTTGATTTGCTTAAAGTTTTGATAACTTCTCAACACTTAGAACTGTAAGGACCTTAAACGGTTTTGCATGCTGTTTTCCAACCTTTCATATTTTGATTCTATAGAATTTGGTTTTTGATCCACATCAACAAGTCATCCTCATTGGGGTTCAGATTTTATCATCATTTACTCCTGTGCCTATATGTAAATTGAAAAATGAAAATTGAAACCACAGACATGCACCAAAGCCAGATATTAGCATCAATCAACCTTGCTTCCCAGCTGCTGGTTTGTGGCCCATTAATGTGTTGAGTTACTGATTTTTTCCTTCAGTCCTCAGGGCAGCTGTACAGGGCCCAGGTAGATCAAGACCCCATATCAGAAGCCTCTGGCCAGGAGCAACGTCGTCTGTTCACCCAAAATGCAATAGAAATATTTTCATGTCCAATGTGTGGCATCACAATAAAAAGTCCATGATGCACTACCCTAAATAACACTGCTTAAAGGTTCTACCTTGTTCCTCTTCTATTGAACTTGATAGATTCCAACTCTGGAAACGTATAAAAAATATTGTTTTGCCAGCATATTGGTAAAGGAAGACAAGCTTTCCCTTTAGTTTGAATTCAAAGAATTCCAAAAAACTCCAAAATTTATTTTCCTTTTCAGTGTTGAGATAAAGAAGTGTTTTTCACTTGTCTCTTTCCCTTGAAAATTATTTTTATGTTCTTTTACTCAGTGTTCCTCTTAGATTTAGCAAGTGCTGGTTTAAAAATAAAATTGCAGATTTTCAGGGTGGAGCATATTATACATCACTCATGGACAAGACTCCTACAGCCAAACACAGAGATGTGAGAAATGATGCAGAGATCCCACAACACTATCCTTGGAAAATTTGTAAGGGACACTCCAGAAAGATAGATATTTGTTCCAATGATAATGCCAATGAACTACCAAGGGCCTGCCTGTGTATTACTCTCATTAACAATGGTTATTTAACATTTCAGGTTTTAAATTGCAGAAAGCAAATTCTTACACAGGTGTTCTCATATTGCAACTTAATGTTGACACGAAAAACACCATTTCATGGCAAGCACTAATCCTAGATATGGTCTGTGCTCAGTTCCCATGAAGGGTTCTATTGAGCCAGGAAAAAGTAATTGAATATCGATAGTGCATGAAATCTAGCTATTTATTGGCTAAAGTTTACATTTTATAACTGGCAGAAGATCAATTGCTTCAAGATGCTTGCTTTCATAGGATAAAATTTCTTATTTTATTAACAATAACCAGTCAGATACAAGCTCAAAACTCTGTTATATTTCCAAAGGCAGGGACAGGAAGCTTTTCAGAGCATTTCTTTTCCTAAACTAGAATCTTCCTTTGAATCCCACACTAAGTGCTGCCTTATTCTTTGTGGGGTCAGTGCTGCCTCTATCTCAGAATACAGGTAGGTCAGCGAAAACACTGTCATCTATTTTCGAACATCATGGGATCTTTGAAGTGAAAACTCTTATAAATAGTTGAAAGCATATTCTCAGAAGTCTGTTTGGAAACTATATGGTTTTGTTCAGAAGAAGATACCTGCTGAGGAAAGAGATTACAAGGCTGTGGATAGCCACGAAATCAAAGGGTTTATAGCAGCTGGCACACTGCTTATGCTTCACCGTGCTAGATTCACACAGAGTGGTTTAAAAAACATGTTGAAATTTTGAGCAGTCAGAAGTGTTTAATTCAGAAAAAAACCCAAAAACCTGTTATTTGCAGAATTCAAATTAATGACTGATGTAGTAAGGAGTTTTCACCCAGGAAATAAACAAATATTTGCTGATTTTTAAATTATGTATAAGGTTGGCCCTGCAGTAGGCATTCCATAAAAGCCTGAGGCCTTTGTTGGCAATCCCAACCGAAGAGCTCTTGATTCAGTGAGCCAAAGGAATGGAAAAAGATCCATGGTATACAGGTGGGTAATAATGGACTGGGTGTGGAACTAGTAGTTTCTGAGAATCTGGGATCCCACTGATTTGCTCACATAATTTCGTATGCCTCACTTACTCCCAGCTATTTCTGATCTATGCAGCAGACTTGGATTCTTCATATGGTTTAGATTATAGAGAAAATAAGTGATATCAATTCATTTCACTATAGGATTGCTTTTTTTCTTCTTTCTAGGGAGAGTCAAGCTTCTTGGGAGTATGGCACAGATGTATACAATTTTTCACAAAGGAGCCCACCATTTTGTAAGTGTTCAATAAATATTAAAAACAAAAATAACCTAATGACCTAATACTTGAGGAGTTAAAAGTTCTCATACATTGAAACGTCAGCTGTGTAATAGTTTAATATCATAGCAAGGACCCAAACTAATAGTCAGAAGACCTATGTTCTCATCCCAGCTGTGCTACTGAAAGATCTGTGAATACAGACAAATCACAAACTTTCCGATAGTCAATTTCCTTACTTAACGAATCCCTAATTTCTCAGATTTATTGTAATAATCCAACAATGTTCTTTTAAAATTGGAAGACCCTATAAGGTATGATATCCATCCTTTTGAACATCTGCATAAGATGTGATGGTATTCTCATATCTTAGGTAACGTGACTTAATAGCTATAATTTAATATTCTTTATAATAATAAAATGTTTATTGAATATAGCACTCATTTTAACTCTTAATCCAACTCAGAAAATATTAATTTGAGTCATCACCATGGGTAAAGAATTCACAAGTCAGATATTTCCCTATCCTCAAGGCAGTCATAATCTAACAAAGATGATAGACCCAGATACACCCACTCATTTATTCAGCAAATATTTATTGAATTCCTACTAGATGACAGGCACTGTGCTACAAATATGAAAAAGTCTGTACCATGACTTCAAGGAGCTTGTGTTCCAATAAGAAAGGGAAAACTTTTTTTAAAACCTGCAAATTATTCCCATACAATACATAAATGCTTTAATGGAAGTATGCACAACACAGTTTAAGAGTAGGGGTAGGAAGGAAACAATGGGGAAGATAAGAAAGTACTAAAATATGATGACTAGTACAACTGATGAAAAGCTCAGGATCAAATTTATGTTAAATTACCTATGTGATGTTTTACTTGCTTTCTCTGGTAGTTTCTAGATGTGTAAAATGGGGGGAAAATTCATATTATCTTCCTCACAGGACTTCTGTGTGAATTAAATGAGGTAATGCAGATAATGCTTTAGTATTGCACTTAGTTAATGATAAATGCTTAATAAATGTTTAATTATTGTTATCACATACATCTCCCATCTTTATTGTTTCTGAGTGCCTAATACAATATTATATACATAATAGGTTCTCTCTAAATTCTATTTTTTTTTTTCTGGTCACACCACGCGTTACGCAGGATCTTAGTTCCCCGACCAAGGATACCCACACCCCCTGCAGTGGGAGCACAGAGTCTTAACCACTGGATTGCCAGGGAAGTCCCTCTCTCTAAATTCTTAGTTGCAGTCCTACAGAGTCATTATTATGAACGTTAATCTAAAGGATTACCATCATAAATATCTATTCCAACAATATAACATTGAAGAGGTAATTTTTGTTTACTAAATTAATACCATCCATTTACCTTCTTAGTCCTTTGACTTTTTCTTCTATAAGCAGAATGAAGAAAATAAATAAATCAGAAACAAAATATACACATCCATGATAAATCGATTGAGGGTTCTAATTAATGGAATCTGACTTAAGCCAGATCAATTTATTAGTTATGATAATCACTATACATTTATATTTTAAAAGTGCACAGGGACTTTCCTGGTGGTGCAGCAATTAAGAATCCGCCTGCCAATGTAGGGGACACAGTTTGAGCTCTGGTCCAGGAAGATCCCTCATGTTGCGGAGCAACTAAGCCCGTGCGCCACAACCATTGAGCCTGTGCTCTAGAGTCGGCGAGCCACAACTACTGAAGCCCGCGCGCCTAGAGCCTGTGCTCCACAACAAAGAGAAGCCACTGCAATGAAAAGCCCGCACACTGCAATGAAGAGTAGGCCGCACTGGCCGCAACTAGAGAAAGCCCGCGCGCGGCAACGAAGACCCAGTGCAGCCAAAAATAAATAAACAAATATTTAAAATAAATAAATAAAAATGCACAAGTACTTAAGTCAGAAAGAGAAAAACAAATACCGTATGCTAACACATATATATGGAATCTAAGAAAAAAAAATTGTCATGAAGAACCTAGGGGTAAGACGGGAATAAAGACACAGACCTACTAGAGAATGGACTTGAGGATATGGGGAGGGGGAAGGATAAGCTGGGACAAAGCGAGAGAGTGGCATGGACATATATACACTACCAAATGTAAAATAGATAGCTAGTGGGAAGCAGCCGCATGGCACAGGGAGATCAGCTCGGTGCTTTGTGACCACCTAGAGGGGAGGGATAGGGAGGATGGGAGGGAGGGAGACGCAAGAGGGAAGAGATATGGGAACATATGTATAATTGGTTCACTTTGTTATAAAGCAGAAACTAATACACCATTGTAAAGCAATTATACTCCAATAAAGATGTTAAAAAAAAATCAAGAAGCCTGAAAAAAAAAAAACTGCACAAGTACTTTTTGGAATGTTCCATCATACTTAACTTAATGAAAAACTATTTCAATTTTGTAGTCTCTTTGGAAATAATTGAAGGGCTCTGTACACATACACACACAAAAATGAGGATTTGAAGAACTCATTCAGCTAAAGTGAGGGGCTGGATTCAAGAGGAAGAAATGAGGTATAAATTTTTCTATTAAAAATTAAAATCCAGGGCTTCCCTGGTGGCACAGTGGTTGGGAGTCTGCCTGCTAGTGCGGGGGACACGGGTTCGAGCCCTGGTCTGGGAGGATCCCACATGCCGCGGAGCAACTAGGCCCACAGCTAGTGAACCTGCGCGTCTGGAGCCTGTGCTCCGCAACAAGAGAGGCCGCGATAGTGAGAGGCCCTCGCACCGCGATGAAGAGTGGCCCCCGCTTGCCACAACTAGAGAAAGCCCTCGCACAGAAACGAAGACCCAACACAGCAAAAATAAATTAATTAATTAATAAACTCCTACCCCCAACATCTTCTTTAAAAAAAATAAAATAAAATCCAGCTCTTCACTACTGGGAAAATATAACTAAATATATTTCTTTTTTTTCCTGCATTATTAGCCAAAGCCAGGTAAGAAATCCCTTGATTTTAGAACTTTGAGAGGCATTTGATTTTCTAAAAGGACATTCTGAACTCTTTATGCTGATACAAATTTAAAGATGTAAATGACTCAGTTACTCATGAAAATCTAAAAGCATTAATCTAAATTTTAAAAAGGTCCAAAGCATTGGCCAGTTTATATTCTTATGGCAAATAAAAAGTAGCATTCAACTGGCTTTGTTTTTCTGTATGCATCTATTCTTTTTTTTTCTGCCAGTTTTTTTGAGATATAATTGACATATAACATTGTACTGGTTTTAGGTGTACAACACTATGACTTGACACATGTATATATTGTGAAATGATCACCACAATAAGTTGAGTTAATATTCATCACCTCACAAAGTTACAAAGTTATTTCTCTTGTGATGAGAACTTTTAAGATCCACTTTTGTGGCAACTTTCAAATATGTGATACAGTACTGTTAGCTATAGTGACCATACTGTATGTACATTATATCCCCAGAACTTAATCAACCGGCTTTATTTATTTTTTTAAACATCTTTATTGGAGTATAATCGCTTTACAGTGGTGTGTTAGTTTCTGCTTTATAACAAAGTGAATCAGCTATACATATACATATATCCCCATATCTTTTCCCTCTTGTGTCTCCCTCCCTCTCACCCTCCCTATCCCACCCCTCTAGGTGGTCACAAAGCACCGAGCTAATCTCCCTGTGCTATGCGGCTGCTTCCCACTAGCTATCTATTTTACATTTGGTAGTGTATATATGTCCATGCCACTCTCTCACTTTGTCCCAGCTTACCCTTCCCCCTCCCCGTGTCCTCAAGTCCATTCTCTACGTCTTCATCTTTATTCCTGTCCTGCCCCTAGGTTCTTCAGAACAATTTTCCTTTTTTTTAGATTCCATATATATGTGTTAGCATATGGTATTTGTTTTTCTTTTTCTGACTTACTTCACTCTGTATGACAGACTCTAGGTCCATCCATCTCACTACAAATAACTCAATTTCGTTTCTTTTTATGGCTGAGTAATATTCCATTGTATATATGTCCGGTTTATTTTTTGCTTCTGCTCTCTCTTTTTCCTTCTTTCCCTTCCTCTCTCCTTTCTCTTCCCATCCATCCTTCCCTCTTTCTTCCTCTTTCATTCTTTCTATTCTTCCTCCCTTCCTTCTTTCCTTTCTCTTTATCTCTACCTTTCACTTTTTTTTCTTTATATGGCCAGGGATCAGGATCTTTCTTAAGTGCTGGCAAAGAAGCAATGAATAAGATAGACATGATTCCTTCCTCAGAGCTTACAATCTTCTATGGAAAACTGTTAATTAAACAAGTGTTTTTATTACAACATTAGCAGTGCTATATAATCAGGCAAATACAGTGTAGGACAAGAGCACATTTTTGTGGAATGTTTAGTTCATGAACAAGAAATAGTTCATTACCCAGGGTTTTCGAAGTTGGTTTACATTTTACTATGTAGGTATTTATGTATAAGTATATAAATACAAAAATACAACGTAAGAAAACTGCCTCACAGTATCCCAGGGTGATTAGGCTAATCCTCTTCACCAGACATTTATAAAATAAAAGAACAAACGAAAGAAAGATTAAAGAAAAAAACATCCTTTTGTATCTATGTGGGGATGACCTAAAACTTTCTGAGTAATGTCTAATCTTTCTAAAGAAATGTCACTGCGCACATTTGGATGCCTTTGGACCTAGTCTGGATTTTCAAGTCTCAAAGTATCAGTTATGACCTAATAAGACCTATGCCATCTGGTTTTTTCTTGTTGGGAGAAGCTTTTTTTCATTTACTATAGAAGGACATATTTTAATTGTATTTCTTCCCACACAAGTTTATATGCAGGTTGACAAGCTTTCTCAAACATCAACACTTCTGATTCATCATAAGGTTTTTTTCCTGCAGTATAATCACAGATGACTGTTTTCCAAATGCTTTTTATAAGTTTTGATCCTGACCAATTAGCAAATAAACCCCTACATGGACTGATTAGTTCTGAACAAACCTCTTGCCATAAAACATCAACACTTCTTACAGGGTAACACATCAACAATTATGGTTCAGTTCTAATTTACTGCACCTACTTGCCTTCTTGGAGGATGGCAGCAGGCCAGGCAGGAATATCCAGGCTGGTTTGAAAGCTCGTTCTGGTTGCCTAGCAAACCTCCTGTCGTAGGAGCCTGGCAGCCCGGCCTCTACAGAGCCCGAGCACCCAGCACACACCCTCCTCCTCCCAGGATGAGGTCCAAACACAAATGCTATTTTAATAACAGAATACTTTCTTCTCTTCCGTAATCAACCCATGTACATATTTAACACAGAGCATTATAAAATTAAAAATGGGGGAGAAGTAGTTGAATATTTCTAGATCAGTATAATTTCCTGACCAATTTCTGTAGAATATCAGCACAACACAAATAAGTAGGATGCTTTTTTTCAAGATAGATGGCACAGCTAAATTTTCCAAAAATTTAAATGATATCCATAAGTATATATGTAAAACTAAGGCAACTACTAGATACCAATAGCAGCAACAGCCTTTGCAAACTCTCTGTCATCTATGGAACATTAAACATCCATCATTTTCCAAAGTTCTGTCATGATTGTAACTCCTCGGTCGTTTTTAGGAAAAAACAAGGTCTAGAATAACATCCTTGAAAGCAACCCTGGGTCAGCATGGCCACCAGTACGTATCATAAAGCAGATACAAGTCTCTACATTCATAGAGACATAATATAGTACTATCTTGCAGCTATACTACTAGAATGTATAAAATGTAAAAGTTATTTTTTTTGACAATTCTACTTTTCCAGCACAGAGGGCTGATGTTTTCAAACATAAACGACACTCTTTCTCTTTCCCTCTCTCTCCTTCTATCTTTCTCACTCCCTCTACCTCTGTCTCTCTCGTGCAATTTCAAGAAAGCTCTGGGAAGCAACATGGTAATGGAGAAATACTTATCTGAGAGTCAGGGCACTTGAATCTAGGTTCTGCTCAGACACTACCCAGTTGCATAGCTTTGAACAATTCATTTTACTTTTCTGCGCCTCAATTTCCTCATCTGTAAGAGTACAGGATTGGCCAGGGTAATTTTAGGGTCTCTTCTGATTGCAACATTTTATGTGTTGTCTGTAAAATTAAAGAGAATCCAAGAGCCACTATGAGTTAGAAAAATAAGAGTAAATATCTGAATAATGTCAAATTTTGATTTTTTTTGAATGCAGAAAATATCTGTGGCAGGAATCTCATCTCCTCTGCTCCACACCTGCTAGGCTCCAGGCTAGGCTGTGTATGTTGGACAAGCTAGCGAGCTAGGACTAAGAGGAGGTTTTGGTTTTTGCTGAAGGGGAAAGAAGACGACTCCAGGAAGAGAATGAAATAGATGGTGACTCCAGAAGTATGCCTCTAAGAAAGAGGTGTCAATCTACGGACAGGGATGGTCTAGGCAGGGGCTAACAGAGGATGAGTCCCTGCTGCTTCTGCGTCCACTTGCTGAGGTGGGGAGGGGAGCGCATTCTCACTCTTTATGGACAGAAGCCCTGGGGAAGCAGACCGCCCCCCGCGCTGCTGGGCTTTGGCAGACTTAGGAGAGCTGGAGGACAGCACCCTGGCTCCTCTAGTGAAAGGCATGTTTGACTATCATAGTAATAATCTCCTTTATTACATTTTATAACTTATAGCGTCTTACAGTCTTTGTTGCATTACACCTTTGAATAATGTGACTCTTGTAACTGACTGTATTTTTCTCTGTGCTTTGACTGCTAGAAAGTTCATAGACCAAACTGCAGCCTGGCTCTCAGGGTTACTGTGCACTGTGTGATTTTGTACAGGTTTGCACTGCACATCTCCAGGGGGTGCTGTGTTCCCTTTTGAGTAGGTGTTGGCGCCATTTAATCAAGGCAGAAGAAGTAGTCCTTTAGTCACCCCTATTATTCTTTCCCCCTATCTCCAATGGATCATCCAGACCTTTCCACTGCATGAAACAAACATTCCTTAACCACATCCTATTCTCCTCAACACACTGCAGCTGCCACAATTCACATCCTCACCATATACCACAGTTGCAACAGCTTCCTAGCAGCTCCAGACATGTGTAAAACAGCAGAAGGTTTTCTCCTCTCCTGGAGGGCTCAAGAATTATGGAAAGAATTTTCACTGTTGCTCCCTATCACACACTGACAGGACAAAACCTAAGATCTCTATCGGGGCTTACAAGGTCTTCCTAATCTGGCCCTGCCCACCTCTCCAGTTACCTCCTATAATCCCCAGCTCTGTTCTCCATTCACGGATGTGCTTGTAGTTCCTCAGATATACACCATGCCATGCCTCCTTGCCGGTTCAAATATTGTTCCATCTGCTCCAAGTGCATTTCTCCTCGAGAAAAGCTCCTACCCTCTCCCCTATGACACTGCACATTCTGGAGGCAGGGTCTGTGTCCGACTGATCTTTGTTTTCCTGGTACCTAGCAAGACGGGGGTAAGGGATTAAGAGATACAAGCTACTATGTATAAAATAAATAAACTACAAGGATATATAGCACAACACAGGAAATACAGCCAATATTTTATAATAACTACAAATGGAATATAACCTTTAAAAATTGTGAAACTATTTTGAACCCCTGAAACTTATATGATATTTTACATCAACTATACCTCAATAAACAAAATCTCAGAAGTTTTTAGACCTTTTTAAAATGTCTTAATAAATAAATAAATAAAGCAAACAAATAAATAAAATGTCTTGGGGTTCTGAGGCATCAAAGTTGGGAAACTGTCACACTGAGCTTTCAGGGTACCAACTCCATATCTATAATTGTAACCCAAACTCAGCAGGCAGAGTTATAATCACATATTGCACCCCTAAGTTCATGGAGAACTCTTACTTATCCTTAAGACAGTTCCCACCTCCTTTTCCTCTGAATATACTGGAGACAGAATTAAACTGATGTTTAATGTTATTAACATGTTTAAGTGATGTTAATAATAATTAAATACAGCTGCATTCAGGAGCTCTATTAGGGTTAGACTTTAATGAGCCTGAAGGTAATAAATGTTGCTCAGGGAAAGTTACGGAGCTCAAGATATTTAGGCTTTTGTCTTCACAGAACAGCCTTAAAGGATAAGGAAGAATGACATAGATCATAAGCCCTGACACCTGGGGTCTATATTAAAATTGGAGCTCCTGATATTTAGGTGATGACAATGAACTATGACTAGCAAAAAAATGCAATAAATGGAGTGGGCTTTGGGGATGGAAAAAAATCAGTGCATTATTTCCAAGTAGGCTGGGCTTTTAAGGCCAATAGCCGTGTGATTCGAGGTTGGCATATTACTGGCTGGTGAGTCTAGGTGGCAAATCATATCTGCTGTGTCACATGCTAGTAAGTCCAGGTAATGAAACTGTTATTTCCTTGGGTTCTCTTGCTATGTCAGCAATATTTTCCATCCTGATGCTTCCCTAACCACACATTTGTTTAGTTACCATGGCACTGAAATGACCACATTCTTGAAACTTTGGTGTCCTCCACAAAATTAATTAGACTGTAAACAGAAATTCTAGCAAAGTGGTACATCTCATCATGCAATGAAATTACCAGTGCAGCTGGGAGCATATGCCATGGAAGGAAAAGGAGAATCACTCTTACTCTAAGAAAAAATCTGTTATTGGATTACTATAGCTACAAAACTGTGTATTAGGTTTTATGTGCCTAGGACGGCAATTTGCAGAATAGTTTTCAAAATTCCAGTAATATGTTGGCTACTCAACTTCAATGCACAATATTGGGGCTTTTGCAACTGACAGACTGACAGAAACAAGACTGGAGAGAAGCTGCTTGATTGCCTCGAGAGTGGCCTGAAGGAAAACCACCCTTTAAAACAGTGGAGATGCCAGCAGGACAGCCTGTCACTTTCTAAGAACTGAGCTTTATTCACCTGGCCAGAGAAGACATAATCTGAAAGAAAATTTCTCTATATCTTTTTGGAGATTCTTCAGCCCTTCACACAGAAATGGTGTGTCATACATCTTGGGACCAGCGCAGATGACCCTGTCAAGTGGCTAAGAAGGTGGGCGTGAATGCCCAGGGGCAGGAGAGGAAATGCCAGCAGGCACAACCCATCCAACATCGAGCAAAATCCTGGCCTTTTTTGCTCTGAATCCCCTTTTGGCTTCTATGTTGCCAGTGCATTAGGTGCATGTTTGGGGAAATATTTCTACCCTCTTAAGATCCATGTTATTATTACTAATGAATTAACTCAGAATGCTCATGGCTTTGTTCCATCCCAAAAGATAACACCTAAAAGGCAATGCCAAATTAAAAATTTCTATCATTTGCAATCACGCCACAAGACTCTCTTCTGCTAATTCTAGATCCCCATGCTCTGAAAATTAAAAATGGGCAAAGATTTCCTGCAGACCTGTACAGTCCTGGAATAAGGGTATACCCATGACAGAAGAGATTGTTTTCGATATATATCCACTGGGGAATGCTACACACCCACACAAAGCTGCCAGGTACTGCCTTTCACATTTAAAAGCTGTAATTTACTGACAGATATGTAAAATCTGATGTATTTAGTCAGCTCCTGTCAACCACATGTGTACTGAAACACAAACTACATAGAAGTGCAAATTATTCCATCTGAGATCAGCATTAATTGAAACTTAGAGTAACAATCCCCTTAAAACTTTCTTGAAAAACTTGTTGCCACATGAACTCCAGTGGTTTTTGTTTTGTGGTTTGTTTTGTGTTTGTTTGTGTGTGTGTGTGTGTTTAGTGGAGCCTATTGAGCTATCTGTCCTTTGCTCATGCAAGGAATTTTTCGTAAGGAGAGGTTCAGGAAGCTAAGGAAAGGAGCTACGTTATAGAACACACAGGTTACACCGATGTTAAGAGCCAGTATCCTCTCCAGTGGGTCTGCAGTCTGCAGGCATGTCCTCAGCTACACTCAACAGCCAGCCTCTGTATTCTAGGAGGGATGACACAGGTCAATTAACCATCTTGTTTGTATTTAGAGCTAGGAAGCAAACTTAAAGTTCAATATTTGGGGTTTTACATTATATACTACGTGTGAAATTTAGCTAAAACGCCAATTTTCCCAAGTTGCCACCATGCTGTGTGTATGGCTGAGACATTTTCCCCCCAGATATATGCAAGGAACCTGGATACTGCAGTTCCTTTATTATATATCCATGACATGTATTGTTTTATTTACAAGATTTACTTTGTATTTTAGCACGTATGTATAATTAAAAATATATGCATAGATAGGGTCAGCTAGTCCAAATATGGCGAAATTATACTATATAGATGATACTTCCAGTAAAAAGATCTTATTTCTTCTTGACAGCCTGAGCCTATTAGCTGTCTGAAATCCCTAGGTATAAAGTGATTCTTATAGGACACTTTTCCTTGGAGCTTAAAATGTAAGACAATGGGCTTCCCTGGTGGCGCAGTGGTTGAGAGTCCGCCTGCCGATGCCGGGGATGCGGGTTCGCGCCCCGGTCCGGGAAGATCCCACATGCCGCGGAGCGGCTAGGCCCGTGAGCCGTGGCCGCTGAGCCTGCGCGTCTGGAGCCTGTGCTCCGCAACGGGAGAGGCCACAACAGTGAGAGGCCCGCGTACAGCAAAAAAAAAAAAAAAAAAAAAGTAAGACAACACTATGTCTCTCTATCCTATTACAAAGGCGGCCTTATATTCACAACTAACAGAAATCAGAAAATGCCAGAAGTTAATGTACTGGAAAAGGCTGTTAACCCTCTTTGGTTTTATAAACAAATATGGTATGTGTCTCTTTGTGTGAACATGTAGGTCCCAAATGAATATGTAGGTAGAAAATATATAGGTCCTATGAATATGTAGGTAGAAAAGAGTTAAGAGCAACACCTATTTGACCATCCCATCAGGCTAGAAAGTAGACAGTTGGAGTTTCCTCAGGGAATTCTTTAGAAGGATAAAGTAAGGAGCACCACCAATATGGCATATTTTTCCTTGCAGAACGGATCATCCACCTGCGGATCTTGGAGCAGAAAACCAATCTATTTTTTTCTCTAAAACTGAAGGAGTTCTTGAGGGAAGGAAACAGCCCTGTACATTATGCAGAGGTATGTCCACTTCAGATAATATCTGATTAGGACTGGTAACAAAAAGAATTTAACAGTAACAAATTTTCCGTGTGGTTAACTGGAATTACTAAGTGGCTAAAAAATTAAACTGAAGTACAAAAACATGTTTTCCATGTGAGTTTCCCTTTGACCTTCATTCCTTCCTCATTTATTTAACCATTCTATGAGCATATGCTAGACACTAAGGATGCAAGGATGAATAGGATACAGTCCCTACCCTCCGGGTGCTCCCAGGGTAGTGAAGGAAACAGCCATATGAACAGGTAATTATGAAACAATGTGTTAAGTGACAATGATATGCAGAGTATTATAAAAATATAGAGGTAATTCATTCAGGGCCAAGACACCTCACCTTCTGAGGAGGTGACAGAAGTTTGCCAGGTGAAGGAGGAAGAGAATTACATATTGAGGGAGAAGCAAGAGTTAAGACAGGGCTTCCCTGGTGGCGCAGTGGTTGAGAGTCTGCCTGCCGATGCAGGGGACACAGGTTCGTGCCCCAGTCCGGGAAGATCCCACATGCCGTGGAGTGGCTGGGCCTGTGAGCCATGGCCGCTAAGCCTGCGCATCTGGAGCCTGTGCTCTGCAATGGGAGAGGCCACAACAGTGAGAGGCCCACATAACGCAAAAAAAAAAAAAAAAAAAAAGAGTTAAGACAGATGACCAAAAGAAAAAAAAAAAGTATAAATATAAATGTATGTATACATGCATATATGCATATATGTGAAGAGTAACTATAAGCAATTGGTGTTACTGAAGTTTAAAGCTCAAATAGTTTAAAAAAATGATAAGGCTAAAGAGAGCATCATCAGTAAAGGATCCATTTTTCCAAAATTAAAGAGCACTTGCTTTAGTCTGAAAGCCATGAGGAAACACTGAAGGATTTTAATTAGGAAAGTAGCATGGGCCAATATATGTTTCGCCAACATCACAACAGCTGGCAGTTACGTAAAGGATAGATCTGAAGGTAAGATCTGGGCTAGAGACAGAGACATGAACAGCATTCTCATAATAGGGGCAGTAGAACCTCCGAGAAGGAAATAATCTCCTAGGGATAGTGTGCAGAGCAAGAGGCCGTGGGCTGACCATGAAACCCTACAGCATACCCACATTTAAAGGCTAGGTAAAGGACTTAGGTGGATTTTATTGACAATCTTCCTTGGCCGGAGGAGATTATTCTTGATTTGGCCGGTGTGCCCACCTACTGCCTGGTTATTCCATGATTAGATTGGTGTCCAAAAAAGAAACGGTTTCATATGTGTATTTTGAAAATATTAATTTGATTTAAGATTTATTTCATCCTCAGCAAAATTGTTCCAGTATGCAATTTTAATAAAGTTGGAGTATGAAATATATATTTCTTATTAGATCACACCAAAACTACAAAGAGTTTTCTTGATGGTTAAATTACCTTACAGTGTAGAGAGAGAAAGCATAGGAAATGATTGCCTTTCCTCTGTTCCATGGTGGGTTATTTTATTCTTAGAGCCCATGCATGGTCCACGACAGAACAAGTACCTGGTAGTGTGCCCACTGTAGGTGCCAAGAACTGTTGTATCTACTCTAATATGTGTGAAGCTGGATCACTTAAATAAAAGTTGTTCTTCATGATATGGGTGATCTCACCCACTCCAATGACTTCAACCACCAGCTGCACACAGATGCGTTCCAAATCCTTGCCTTTCTTCTGAGCTCTGGAGCCTTATGAACAGTTGCCAACGAGGCACTGTGGATGGCCTCCAGGGACCTCCCACTTCAAATGCACAAAAGTAAACTTGTTTTCTTTCTCATACACGTGTTCCTTCTCCTATAGTCACTATCTCCAAGAATGACACTAAAATTTGCTCAGCTACCCAGGTCAGCTCGGATTCTTCTTTCTCCTACACCACCTCTTGCAACCCTTCAACCACCTAACCCTACAGAATCTAATTATTGATCAATGGTCTTCATCTCCTCTTTTCTACTCCTCATCCTCTGTCCTCTCCCAGCCTTTAAGTCCCTCACCCAACCAATCCTAACTCCAGGGTTTGATCATATTATTCCTTAAACGTGTAAAATGTTTTTAGTGGATTCCCATAGCCTTTTGAAAATTCTGACTTCTTAGGTGCCACAAGTCCCCCCATGATGTGGCTCCTGCCCAACTCCCCAGCTTTATGTTTCGTCTGTGGCTCTCCACCCTCAGCCTGCCCCACACGTTCACATTCAATTATACCGTTGAATGTGAATTCAATTATATTTTTTATATGCAATTCGATGGACTTGGGAATCTAAAATAGTCATTGCATTACCTCTGACACACTTGAACAAGAATTAAATAATTTCTAATTTACTCAATAATCACCTAACGTAACGATACACGTCATGTCTTTTGGCAAAAACAAAAACTAGATATATTGAGTTAAAAAGGCAAATGAAAATCTTATCCCGATGTTTGGATTAAGTCTTTTTTAAAAATAAGGAGGAATTCCCTGGCGGTCCAGTGGTTAGGACTCCACGCTTTCACTGCTGAGGGCCCAGGTTCAATCTGTGGTCGGGGAACTAAGATCCCGCAAGCGCACGGTGCAGCCAAAAAAAAAAAAAAATTTAGGAAAATGCAATCTATAAAATTTCCTTTTAAAAATTACTCTCTTGTTTCACACAGTCTAATTAGAGTCTGTTTCATTATAATTTTATCTGAACTCTATATGCTGTAGTGCAAACCCTGTGAGTCATAGGATAACTATTCCCAGTTTGTAGCCAATTCTCCAGAGAAGCGAAGGAAAAAAGAAACAACTGCCTTTTAAGGAAATCAAACCTGTTTCTAGAGATAAACCTCTGTCCATTTCTATTGGAACATATTCTCAACAACCAAAAAAGAGAATACTATAAAATACAGGTCTATTGGATGAGCCATGTGGAAAATACGTCTGTAGGTTTATTTAATGTTTCTCCTATGTCAAAATCTATTATACATAAACACATTACATAAACATGTGCACCTGGGCACATGTGAAATGGTAAAAATAAAAGGACATTTCTTTCTCTGCAAACATTACAACATCTGGTCGCAGTTTGGAATTATATTTTGGCTACTCTGTTAAAGAAATTTGTTTTTAAAAGTAAAAAAAGAAGAGAACTTGGAGTTTCTAGGAACCTTATAAAACATGAAATTTGTATTGCAAAGCATTTGTATAGAAAGCTGAATGGGAAAGATTGTAAAAAGTAGGGCCACGCAGCAGGCACTGTTCAATTAACCCCTCTCTGCCTAACTCTACAATTTGATGGGAAAACTATCACTTCAGTTTTTACTTCTCTCTAACTCTGCTCATTCTCTGATTTTGAAAAGTGAAAGAATATAAAATTTTAGTATTGGGAGGCTTGATATTTAGCTATTTTTCCAAATATTTTGCAACTGTTTTATTCTCCTTACATTATACCAAAATATGCCTGCCACTAGTCTTTTTGTCAGTGTCTTGGACTGAACTAGAAAAATGACTCCTGGCATAATCAAATTCTTCTTTTAAAGTAAAGCACAAGGGATTGATGTTTATCCAGTAACACAAATCCATTTTTACAGATTGAAATATTTTTAGTGTTGCTACCTGGAAGTCATATATAATAAGAAATACACATATACATGTATGTACATATATCTACATAGTATAAAACCAGGTTTTGTTTTTGACTAAATTCTTTCCTACTTCTCTTATCCAAACAACAAAGCTATAGCTGAAGAATTCAAAAATTAAAAACTTGATTCCCGGATATTGTCACAACACCCTAATGCCATTATTCAGTCAGAGAATTGCAATCGTTGAATTCTATGAATCTGAGGGGGGAGGGACTTGTTTTTAACCAAGTTACTTTTAATCAACTGACAGGGTTTAATATGAAGAATAGGTAAAACACTTGTACTAATCAATATGAAGAACACAAATAACCTAAAGGTATTCTAAAGATATGAATAGGCAATTCACAGAAGAAAAAACACATACAGCCAATAAACAAATGAAGAGATATTCAAATTACCTGGTGGTCAGAGAAATACAAATCAAGACCACAAAGAGATAACATTTTATACTTAGAAGAATGGCAAAAATTTAAAAGTCAGATCAAGTGTTGGAGAAGATGTAGAGGCACAGGGTACCTTAGGCATTGCTGGTGGAATTGTAAAATCATGCATCAATTTGAAAAAGAGTTTTTTCTCCTAAACCTGATCATTTACAAATCTATGACCCAGCAATTCCACTCCTGGGTTTATAGCTAAAAGAAACCCTTGCCCTCTTGCAGCAGGAGACATGTTCCAGTAGCATTGCTCAAAACAGCAAAAACCTGGAGCAGCCCACATGCCCCTTGACAAGCAAATGATAAGTAAACTGTGAGATGTTCACATGGTGGAATACTATACATCCAACAAAACAAATGAACAAGTTGCAGCCATATGGATATATCCTAGTGATAATATCTTAAGTGAGAAAAACAGTCTCCAAAGACTAAATACAGCAGGATGCCCTTTTTATAAAGTTAAAAACAACTAAAATTAAAATATCTACTTCTTAAGAATGCATACATATCCAATAAAACTATATAAAAAGAAAGGCAAGGGGGCTTCCCTGGTGGCGCAGTGGTTGAGAGTCCGCCTGCCGATGCAGGGGACATGGGTTCGTGCCCTGGTCTGGGAAGATCCCACATGCCGCGGAGCGGCTGGGCCCGTGAGCCATGGCCGCTGAGCCTGGGCATCCAGAGCCTGTGCTCCGCAACGGGAGAGGCCACAACAGTGAGAGGCCCGCATACCGCAAAAAAAAAAAAAAAAAAGAAAGAAAGGCAAGTAATGATGAATACAGAATTCAGAATGATGCTTACATCGAGTCAGAAGAGGCAGAATGATATGGTGGGAGATGGGGGTCCATAATGTTAGATGTAGGTTATTTTTTTAGTTTTTGGTTAGGAAGTTGAGGTCACATGTGCTTATAATATTATTAAAAATAGCTTAAAAATGTTCTGTGAACTAAGGATTATAATTATTCCAATTCTGTGCTCCTGTTGTCCAAAGTAAAAAAAAAAATTTTAAGTAAATAAAAATTCACAGTCTGGCTCAAACACTTTCGAAGGCATTATTTTTTAGAACAAATAATGACCTTATTTGTTTGTTTTTCTGTTCTTTTGAAGGACATTTTTACATCTAATATTTTTCATTATGTAAAGAATACTTCCAAATATCAAAGTAAAACATATAAAATATCAACATATTTAGCACTAAGTCCAATGGATTTAATCTTCCCTAACAACTCTGATTTTGCTATAAGAGTAACTATTGATACTTTGTCTTTCTCTCTCTTTCTCCTTCCAATATCCTAAAAAACACTTTCCCAGACCATCTTTTCCCTCAAGTAGATGCCATCTTCAGTCTTTCTGTTTTCTCACCAGTCACATCCTATTTGCTATCTTTCTTTCACTGCCAAACTTTAAATATAATTGTCTATACTTGTATCTCCACTTGCCCTCCTCTAATTCCCATTCACTTCCCAGCCACTACTATGTGGCTTTCAGCCCTACTGTTCTATTAAGAAATGATCACCCAAATCCTCCTTTGTGTCAGTGTATGCTCTTATCATCCTTTTCCTTGAACCATGAAATATTTGTCACTGATAACCCGTTCCTTAAAATACTCTCCTTTCTTAACTTATCAGAAATGCTTTTGCTCTTTCTATCTCTCTTGTGACCTCTTTTAACTTCTTTCATTGGCTCCTTTTTCTCTGTCCATACTTTATAAATTGGTCTTCCCCAAGATTCTGTCCTCTGGTCTCTTTGCTTCTTGCTTCATGTATCTCAGCTATTTCCTCAGATAATCTCTAGTACTGGTAACTCTCCTGAGCCCAGACCCATGCTCTTAACTCTTCATTACATAGCTCCTTCTGGATGTCCAAATTCAGTTTATTTAGAATTAAATTTATTTTCTTTTCCCCGTAATTGCTCCTCATCCTCCTGTGAAATCTTTCAATAAATGCTATATCCATCCCTTTGTCTTCCAAGATAAAACCTCCAAACTACAGTCCATTCTTCCCCTGTTCTTGCCATCCACATCTATATCTTTCTAATTTGTTTGTATTTCTTTCTTTTTCAGCCCCAGTGCCCTTAGCCTAATCTAGAGTCTCATTATTTGTCGTTGGGAGTATTATAACCACCTCCTAATTGTTCTCCATCCTCCAAGCTCCACACTTCAGTCCATCTCCATATTACTATCTTTCTAAGCATGCACCAGATTGTGCCAGTCCCCTGTTCGAAAATGTTTAATGAGAATTTGAGAGAAAGAGTTTCTAACAAATAAGATGATGCATTTGAAAGGAAGAAAACAGTGGCTTTTAATCCCTGGTTTTTCTCAATTTCTCAGTTAATAAACTCAAGAGAGTCTAAAATTTGGTATCTTTTAACTCTTTCCATGATGGTGAGGTGGCAAGATCTTCATTATAGCCTTTCTATAGTTTTCCTTTGAGTCTGACACAAAGACTTCATGCAAACTGTAGAAAACAAGTGTACAGTTTCGAATGTCATCATAGGAACATGCCAATGAGCTTTTATGCGTGCACAAAGAACAAAACAATTTAAAAAAAAAGACCCAAACGTCAAAGAGGGTCATTTTGAGTAGTATCTGACTGAATTCTGTTTTATACATAATTCACTGAGATTTATCCAGTACTCATAAAAGAGATCATTATAGCACCAGAACTGAACAATTTCTCAGAAGATACTAGTCTCTACAGCTGCTTGCCGTTCATTGATCATGCCATGCTCTTGCATGCTCTTGTGTCCGTGTTGAATGTGTTCCCTAGGCCTGGAATGAATTGTCCAGTTCAGGGTCCAGTTTGAATGGTGATTCCTCTGTATTGCTTCTTGATGCTACTATGCAGAATTAATTTATTCATGATTTTGTTTCATAATCCATTATATATTCATCTCTTTAAAACCTTGTCACCTTCTTAATAGTTATAAATCTGCCTCGTCCATGGAAGTTTAACTTTCTTAAGAGCGAAGACAATGTCTCATTTACCCCAGAATCTAGCATATTTGTGGTATAATAAGAAATATATTTGGTCTTTGTCCCTAGTACCTGACACAAAACTCCTAAACCCTTGGAATTTCCTGAGTGATAAGAGTGCTTTTATTATTCACAAAGAGGCTTTTTGAGCACACCTGAGTTTATCTAATGAGGTGATTGAGAGTGGGACCCCTAGATAGCCTCAGGATGGGGCTGGTCACCAGAAAGACCAAGTGATTAGGGGCTGGAAGTCTCAGCCCCACCCATTGACCTCTGGGAAGGGAAGCGGGTGCTGCAGATTAAGCTCTATAAAAACTCTTGAACAACAAGATTTGATGAACTTCAAGGTTGGTGGACACATCACTTGCTGGAAAGGTGGTGTACCCTAGTTCCACAGGGACAGAATTTTCTGCACTCAGGACTCTTCTTGACCTTGCCCTGTATACCTCTTCATCTGGCTGTTCATCTGTATCCTTTACAATATCTTTAATAATAAACTGGTAAGTGTAATTAAATGTTGCTGCAAGTTCTGTGAGCTACTCCAGCAAGTTAATAGAACCAAGGAGAGGGTCTTGGGAGTCCCCAGTTTATAACCAGTAAGTCAGAAGCACAGGTAACAATTTGGATTTGCAATTGGTGTCTGAAGAAAGGGCAGTCTTATGGGACTGAGCCCTTAACCTGTGGGATCTGATGCTATCTCAAGTAGATAGCATCAGAATTGAGTTAAATTTGTAGGACACTCAGTGTCTGCTGAGATTGGAGAAATGCTTGGTGGTACTGGGAAAAAACACATTGGAATGGTACTTTTTACAAAGCAAGTGGTGAATACGCCTACTGAATTAAAATGAGCATCAGAAGCCAATGCTAAAAATTAGATGGAATCCATAAATCTTGGAAGTGTAGTTGATTTTACCCTGAAATAACTCCCCTAATGGTTATGGACTCAGTTTGGAAAATTACATGAAAAAAATTCTTACAGTGAAGTTGAAGCTATAAACATAAATAATAACTGTGTGTTTAGCTGGACATTTTCCTTATTAATGCTGTCTGAGATTATTTTATAAGTGCCAAATCTCAGTGTTTATTAATAGTGAACTTGGCCAACTAAAACCCTAAAGTCTTATTTTTCTGAACTACTATCTAGCTGGTATCACGCATCACCTTATAAAACTGATTTTTTAAATTAAATGCAGAAATTTGCATTTACTGGTACAGCTAGGGCTCTAAGGTAGATGTGTTCCATTAGAAGGATAAGTTACAGGGAAAGAATGATTGCCATTTCTAGAAGTCTTTATTTGAACAGCTGTCATAGGAAGAAGGAGTAAACTTGTTCTATATTTCACTGAAGGCAGAGTTTGGGTCAATGAGTAGAAGTTACGAGTCGGAAGATTTCACCTAAATATAAAGAAACTTTCTCTTTGAGTAATGGTGACCAACGATGAATTCTTTAGATTTTATTGAGTCCCAAGACAAAAACTATTTTTCAAAAGGCTGGTTGCTTATCTATTGTAATGTTGTGGTGTTGTAAAAAGAAGTCCTCCATCTAGGGGCCAGTTGTATCAACTGAGATGTCTCTTTCAACTCTAAGGTTTTATGATCCCATTAATAGTTTCCATACTTTGCAGTTGTTGCCATTCTGCAATCAATCCTATTTTGCACCTAGACTTAAGCCTGTCAATTGATTTAACCTGTTAATTCATGTCTGCCCCAAGAGAAATTTCTCTTTATAAATTAAGTCTGTGTTCTCATTGTATATAGATCTATTATAAAGAGAGAAAAAAGGTCTCTGGATGGAAATGGGACCTGTAAACACAATGATTTTTAGTACATGTCTCATCTCAACTCCTAGAATTAATGACCTAAAGAGCTTCCAAATGTTAGTCAACTCTTAACCCCTTCCATGATGGTGACAAGGCGAGACCTCATTATGACTTCTCAGGCAAAGAGTTTTCCTTTGATTCTGACAGAAATTTCATGGAAACTATAGATAAAGCGTGTAGAGTTTTTAATGTTATCATAGGAACGCGCCAAGACACTTTCATGAATGCACAAAGAAAATAAAACAATAAAAGAAAGAACAAAGTATCAGGCACCAGAGAACATATTGATATTTCCACTCCAGCTACTTGAAAGGTGACTAGATTCAACAGAAAAACAAGTGGTGAAGGCGGGAAAACAAAGACTGAATTCATCTCAGACATACATCTGAAGTTTATAAGAGAGAAGCAGACAAGGACTATGTAACTGATTCATAATAATAGATACCCAAGATATTTCATGCAAGTATAACACAGGCATTTCCCAATTATCCATGATAATAGAACCAAGGATAGCAAAAAATGAACTGAAATCCATATAATTCGAAAATAAATTTGCCTCAAAATTCCATCCTTGTATCCTTTAGATTTTTCTAAAATCAAAATACTTTCTTATTTTTCCTTCATCCATATTACAGTAAAGGGGGTACTCAGTAGTAAAGGGACTAAAGGACAGACAATGCATAGGAAAATCCAGAATAGATCTCCTGGGTATTTACTGAGGGTCTCTTATGTGCAAGAAACCATCAGATAAAAGAAATGCAAAATATACTCCCTGCCTTTAAGGAACTTAGCATTTTCTTTGTCAAAAACTCACACTTATGAAACATCAAATACATTAGCAGTATATGATTAAGCACCAAATGCTTGGGCATTGACAATACATGGCATTGACAGTTTTAGAGACTAAAGTACTCATATTTTGTTTGGGGAGAGATTCATGAAAACAACTGGACTGAACTAAACTTTGAAGGATTGTTAGGAAAAAAATGGCTGGGTAAGATAAGAACGAAAGATGTGTTCTGGTGCTGTGTTCCTCTAACCTAGCTTAAAATGACCTATTGGACTGGGTTCCCCTACCTCCTCCCACACACATCCACCCACAAGCTAAGCTTTTAAACAATATTGCTTTTCTATGAAATGCTTAGAGGTAGTCAAAATCTTCTAAAGCCCTGGTCCCTAAAAGCATTCTTCTCTCTCTCTTTTTTTTTTGGAGGTCAGTGAAGCAGTTTCCCCTGTCTATCCTATCAATTAGCAGAAACTGGCAGTACTTAGAAACACCATTATTTCCCATAAACACATTCACAAAATTAAACAAGTAATATCTAAGCATTTGTGCTCATGAAGATTAAGTGATTTTGAGTGTTGTGAAAACGGAAATCCCCAGTGCAACACTCCTCTTTTAGATACGAGCAGAGGCATGTTCGGCAAGGTCAAAAGCAAATTAAGGGACAGAAAGAAGAACAAAGTCTCAGCACAGAAAAGGAAAAGCCAAGTTGAGTGATGGCGTCTGCATTCTCCACAGCATCATTTGCCATAAGGCCATCCTATCATAAGGAGGAACTGGTTCAAAGGAAGCGTTTGGGGCTACAAAGTCAGGGTTTCTCTCTGCACCTGCAGCAACCTTTAGAGCTAAAACAACAGTGAAAAACAGCAACATGGGTTGATGCAAAGACAGACTCTAGATGAAAAGCAGCAACACAGAAGGAACCTGAGAACGTTCAGCATTTCAGCTAGATTAATGATTTGGGGGTCACTGCAGAACACAGGCTCTGGAAATGGAAAACCAAAAAATGGGGGGTGGGGAATCATGTTCACATCATCTGTCTTCCACAAATGGGAGAGACCAGGAGCATGCTGTGAGTGACCAGGAAATGCCATTGTGCAACTGCTGAGTCATCTCATTTGTAGTTTACAGATAGCTTTTGGTATATGGATATCAACTTCTAGAAAGAGTCAGAGATAAGCACCCAGGCTGTGCTCTCTGGAAATCACATAGATATACGTATAATCACAATGCCCCCAGGGACACTAATAATTAGAAGTTTGCTATCTCCTCTTGCATACTCAGGAACAAGTTCACTCACATCCTTATGTGGCAGCCTTCCCGAGGATGGGTGTGGTCCATAATCCACCCATGTCTGCCCCATCAACCACTCTTTCCAGAAGTCTCCAAGACAAAGCTGCCTCTCTTCTAGGAGTGTTGAGGTTCCTGTATACAAAGCTGGAGACCTGTAAAATCTTCAAGGGGTTAAACTGCAATGTCTCCAGTCCTTGCCACCCCCTCCTATGTATGAGAAGGAAGGGCCAGAGCACACCTTTCCACAGCACTGTGTCACACATTGTCACTAGGACGCTGACACAGCTAATACTCTTAGTTTTGCAGAAGACAGTTCCTGCTGCTGCAACATACTCTCCCTCTACTGGAGTAAAAGGTTGTCCCCCGCCCACACCCCAGCAAGGCTGGGGAAAAGGCACCTCCATTTCCCACAGGCTCTTCCCTCTCCCACACACCCAAACATGTCACCTACTCTATGTCATGACATCCCATGGACATGTTTTTCTCTTGGGCTCACTCAGGACCAGCCCCATTGCCTCCACAAAATTAAACTAAGGGCCACGCACATGGAATAGATGGTCTCCAGGTGTGTAAGTTTCCATCCTTTGGATATTTCAACACAAGGAGCTTTATCTTTCATATTCTGCTTCTCTAAGGGCAAATTTACAATCACCAGTACTTTTTGTTGATGCCTATAGGCTGTCTGAGAAGCACATCTCAGCACAGAGTCATTCCTTCTGGGGCCCTGCTCCAGGCCAGGCTGCTGGGTCTGTCTAAGACCCCTTCTGCAGCACCAGCGAACTGAACAGTAAACCAGAGGTTGTCATTCCTCCATGCTTCATATTCTGTAGGTATGATCTTTTATATTATATATCAGACAAGTTAGGGACTTTTAATTATATTAAAACAAAATTATATAAACTATAATAAAAACTAAATACAGGTTTTGCAATACTTTTAATAAATTAAAACCAAAAAAAAAAAAAGAATTCTAAGACCTAAATTTCAATGATGTGTTTCCTAAAAGGAAGGCTCCTCTTGAAACTGACCCTGTGACTCTAAGAAAACAATACTACAATGATATTTATAACAATACTTTTGTATGTGGCTTTATCATGTATACAACCTATTTTCACATGTCTTTCAAAAGAGAGATATCAGAGTTTGATTATTTCTTTAAGATAAGTTTTTAAAATTCTGATTTATCTGACTATACCATCTTGATAATTCCATGGAAAGCTGCAAACCCTGATTCCCTAGGCATTAATACCTCCTTGTCCCTTACTTTTAAGACACTGATCATCTTTATACAAAATTTTTATCTTGAAACAATCTGGAAATTTAATGGAACTGGAACATGTGGGAATTTTTTTCTCTCAAAAATTTTTCTTTCAAGACATTTTTAAAAGTTACAAATCACTATCAATATTTTTAAATGTTTCAGAATGAAAGTATGTTACCTAGATTATGTGATCTTGACATTTACTTATTTTATCAGCCAAAGAGAATTATACTGACTAGCATAATAATGAGTGACATGTACATGATAAGAAAATATCTCTTTGCATATAACAGTTGGCCTGAAATTAATTCAGATACTCTTCATTTTCACTAAAAAAATATAGCATACTCTCAGACTACTTTTAGGGATTAATTCTATAGGAATGATCAGATAAGCACACAGATATATTTTATATATACAAAAGTATTCATATGAACACTATTTGTAATGGTGAAAAATTATAAATAACTTATATGTTTAATAGGGAATGGATTATATAAATTATGGTCAATCCATACGATGTAATTCTATGCAGTCATTAAAGAGATGATGTAAATCAGGATTCATTGACACAGAAAGATGCTCATGTTGTGTGTTTAATAAGAAAACACATTTAGTTCCATTCTTTTTACATGGAGTTGAATGTAAGTATGACTGTAAGTTGCTGTGTGTGCAGAGAGGGGACTGAGGATTCATTCACCAAAATGTTAATAACGTGTTATTTCTGGATGGTATGATTTTTATTTTATTTTTATCCTTTTCTGTAATTGAATTTTTTTACAATGACAGTGTGTCATTTTTTATAATCCAAAAATAAAAGCCATTTTCAGTTCTAGATATTTTTTAAAATCCAAAAATAAAAGCCATTTTCAGTTCTAGCTATTTTTTTTTTTTTTTTTTTTATTTTTTTTTCGGTACGCGGGCCTCTCTTTGTTGTGGCCTCTCCCGTTGCGGAGCACAGGCTCCGGACGCGCAGGCTCAGCGGCCATGGCTCACGGGCCCAGTCGCTCCGCGGCATGTGGGGTCTTCCCGGACCGGGGCACGAACCCGCGTCCCCTGCATCGGCAGGCGGACTCTCAACCACTGCGCCACCAGGGGAGCCCAGTTCTAGCTATTTTTTAAAAGACAGGCTTTAATCCATTTGTGAGGAAGAACCATGATTTGATTCAAAATACTGCACTTCAAGATGTGGAACTAAACTAATCCAGTGCAAGTTTACCAAGGACTATCTCCTTTTTCTCTTTGACACATTTTACACAAATGAGAGGCGTTTAAAGAATAGATGAAGAATATCAAGCACATTCCCTCTTCTCCGTCAAATTAAAATTTGTTTTATAAGTGAACAGGTAGGTCAGAATGAGTGGTTTTAATCTATGAGATAATCTCTATCCACCGTCTCTCTGGGGTTTCTAAGTAGGGTAAGGAAAACAAAGCTTAAAGGCTGTAAATCATGTCAGATCCAGAGTTTGAGTAAATAAGTTAGATTTATAAAAACATCAATTGTATTTAAATCCATGAATTCTTAATGATATTTTAAAAACATGTTGATTACATTTGTGTATGCTAGGGAACTACCTCTTTATTTAGAAAAATAATAAGGAAAGAATAAAGCATTTACCAAAAAAAAAAATCAGAAAATGCTGAATTCAGTAGTAATTCACTGCAGTACAATTTTAAGCATTAAAAAAGTAAAATCTAGCCAAAAAGCACATTAAATTGATACCATTTTGAGAGTTTTTGTTTTACTCATTTATTTATTTATTTATTTATTACATATACGTCCTGCAAATTATGGTTTGGAGAAATGAGAATTAAAGTCCGATAAAAATGCTGTATAAAGAAATGCCCTTCCAGAAAACACTGCTTTATTTTTCAAGTTAACAGAGAAAATATGACCATTCATGGGTGTTTTCTTTCATCTTTTACCTTTTTTTAAAAAATATTTATTTATTTATTTATTTATTTTTGGCTGCGTTGGGTCTTCGTTGCTGCATGCAGGCTTTCTCTAGTTGCAGAGAGTGGGGGCTACTCTTCATTGCAGTGAACAGGCTTCTCATTGCGGTGGCTTCTCTTGTCGCGGAGCACGGGCTCTAGGCGTGCAGGCTTCAGTAGTTGTGGCTCGTGGGCTCTAGAGCACAGGCTCAGTAGTTGTGGCACATGGACTTAGCTGCTCTGCAGCATGTGGGATCTTCCTGGACCAGGGATCGAACCTGTGTCGCCTGCGTTGGCAGGCGGATTCTTAACCATTGCGCCACCAGGAAAGTCCCTCATCTTTTATCTTCTTGATTTAAAATAGACCCTAGCTAAAAGGAACCTTAAAATTACATATTCTAAATCTTTCCTTTTATAAATAGAGGAATTGAGTCAGACAATTTTAGTTAAGGTCACAGAGTAAAGTCAAGTTAGACCAATGCCTAAAATTCACGCCTCCTGATTTCCAGTCCAATCAATGGTCTTTTCACTGAACCTCTTGAATTGGCATCTGGTAACTACATAATATCTAATAAAAATAGGAACACACACACATATAAAGCATATATATCACTCTTCTAATTACCCTTTAAACAAATTGCTCATTAAAAAAGCATCAGATAAAGCTTCAGCATAATCAGGCTTTTCAGTAGTTGCCATTCTCACACAAAAGAATAAAAGATATACATTTACTCATTCATTTATTCAACAACCTTTTAATAAGAATATGGCTTAAGTACCTAGTCACACATATGTGTATGTCATTCACCTTGAAGAGCACTGTTTTAGAAGATGCCAAGAGCTAGGCTCATGCTTTCAAAGAGTAAGGTGACAATATAAGTGTGGAAAATGCAAATTTTTAAACTAGAAATACCAATGAGAAACAAGCTTCTTTATCATAGCCTTTAGCTCTATCAAAACAATAATATTTGTTTGCTAAGTACAAAATAGGAAGGCATACTGTGGTCTGAAGTCACTCTTTGCTACCCTAGCTCCAGGAGCCTGGGGGCTGAGTAAGAGCCGTGGTTTGACCATAGTGTGAGTACTTCTAAAGGAAGAATGCCCTTGTTTCATGCTGTGCCATCCCAGTCCCCTTCTCCCTGCCCTTTACCCTCTTCTTTAATCCTGTGGCAGAATCATGTTCTGGCTCCTACTTGCCTTTGATACAGATTCTGAACCGCTCATTTATTCTTATCATTCAAAACATTTATCCTTCAAACTTCTGATAAAATTTATGAACTTCCTCAAACAATGTGTACTTGCTTTCAACTGAATGCAATTTTATCCCTTACTAAATTAAAAAGGAGAATCATTATTAATCAGTCAATTAAAAAATAATAGTCTTCATTGCATACCTACTATGTGCCTGGGAGAAATAAATATAAACATTCCATTGCAGAAAAGATCATGGGCAAAGTCATAGAGACCTGGGAGAAGAATTAACATGTCAAGTTCAGGAGAAAATGAGAACAGCCTCCCCGGAAGAAGCAAGCTGCTCAGACCAGAGACAGCGATAGGAGGCAAAGGGCCTTAAAAACCTTGAAAAGGAGTTTCTATGAGAGAAGGCCTGGACTGTGGAAACACACTCCTGGAAAGTAATTCTCCATACTTGTTCATCTCAGCTCTGAATCAAAAAATCCAGCATGTTTTTATCTTTCCATGAAAATCAATTAAGAAAGAGAGATGTATGCAGAACTTTCTCTCTCTCTCTCTCTCTCTCTCTCACTCACACACACACACACACACACACGCACACACGCACGCACGCATGATATCATTCCTTTTTTCTTCTGCAGATAAGGCAACATCAGATTAGGTGTCTTGCTTAGGAAGCTATGGTGGAAAGAGAGGCATAAAAAGAATAGAGATTCTTTATAGATAAAGAATGAGAATTAAGAGAATGGGGGCAGTGAAGACAGAGAAGAAGGAATTTTCCTTCTCAAATAAGAAAAAGAAACAGAGGGTAAGAGAAGTTGAGGGTAATAAAAAACAGAATGGAAGACATCATAATGGGATCCTTAATTGAATTTGTGTCTACTCTCAGTCCTGCGCCTGCAGCTGAAGGAAACCCTTGGTAACTCACTCAACATGAAGCTACATGGTCATTTTGGCACAGAAGAAGCAGACAGCGATGAGCTTTCTCTCCCAGATTGCAGCTCTGCCTCAGGATGAAATTGTTCTGATCAACATTTCCCCATCTGGCAGGCAGGCGGCCAAAAGATTGGAGACCTGAAAATGGGTCACTGCGTTTTGACTCCCTGCAGCAGGCCATACATGTAATGTAATATTTACACAATTCAATCTAATATCCGTCATGCTGAGCACCATCCAATGGAAAATGTTATGTTTTTCATGAAAGAAATAAAAATAAAGGTGACTGCTACGGTAGTACCTGACTCCCAAGGCCTAAGCCTTTCACAAACTTTTTCATTTTAGCTTGATCTTGACTGATGAAAATAACTTTCCACTGTTTGAAAAGCTAAAAATACACAGAGTTTAACTACTATCATTTACTTAGAAAAAGCAGCCTTATATAGTAACAACTTCTAATTTAGAAGACAAGAGTTGGGGGTTGGGGGGAGGGACTGAAATGCTCATTAGCCTTCCCCAAAGGCCCTGGCACAGAGTTTTCCTGACTATTCAGAGATTAGCATCCTATATTTACTTACCAGGGACAATTTATTTTTCTTTTATATTTTCAAAGCACTTGAAATGATTCCTTCTCTTTGTGATGATTTCCATATGCTGTTTCCAATGAAAGGGCGATGGCTTACTGAGTGAACATAAGGCCACATTCTGAAACCATTACATGCCATCTCACAGGGAGAGATCCTGAGGACTGCAGAAGCCCTTCTTACAATACTGAGATCCGGATCTCAAAAGGCATTGCAAGGAAGACGGCAGATAACCCTTCAATTTTATAAAGGTTGGTTAAATAAAATTAGAATAACCACAAATGTGATAGCAGTAATTTTTAAAAACCCTTGAATGTTTCCTGTGTGTTAAGTAATTTGCATGCTCAATTTCCAACCCTGAGAACAATCCTTGGAGCTAGGTGTTAACACTATCCCCATTTTATAAATGAGAGAACTGAAGCCCAGAGACTAATATGATTGAAAGAGTCAGAGTTTACTTGCTTTAAACAGAGCTCAACATAAATATAGGCAAATAATTCTTCATGGCTTGAGGTATTTTCCTTTTAAAAATCTGTACTCAGCAGAAATCAACACAATACTGTAAATCAACTATACTCCAATAGAAAAAAAATCTGTACTATTTTTAAGAGGGACAATCATTTTATTTGGCCTTGTGAAATGTATAACTTAAAAGTATCACAAGACATATTATTAACTGATTCCTTGGATCTCAGATTCCTCACCTGTAAAACTGGTGACATTTTTTTATCTATAAAAACAGCAATTCCATTACATAGTATGCTATTTTACAGATAAGGAAACTGAGGCTCAGAAAAATGTGTTTAAACCTACACGGTAAGTGGTAGCCAGCATTAAAATGCTCGTATCCTTTCAATGGGTCAGTTTCCAAATAATATCTAAATAAGATCATCTCTTTTTTGAAGGAGAAATGAAATTAAGACAAACTAGAAAATATAATAAAATTCTTTGCTCTAGGTCTGACACTGAAGTCAAAATAAACAGGATCTATGTATCAAATTCTATTTGACACTCCTTAAATTCTTCTTCTCTCACTGGGAGAATCAATGTCAGAGGAAGAGGAAAGGTTAATAGAATTTTTAACCAAACATCTACACAAGAAGCGGTAGTAATAATTCATTTAAATAAAGTGTTCTAAAGACCGGCCAGTAGGCTGTTACATTATGAAAAACTGAAAGGGATGAAGAGGAACTATGAAGAAAACAGCTCAAAGTCATTCTCTAGGACCAGTATGTTAATCATCTAATGATGGGAACATAACGGCATGGTCAGGGTTCCCAGGAGAGAGTTTTTCATATTTATCACTGTGAAAGACTGGACTTCTTATAGCAATTTCTCATGGAAATGTGTGCCAGCTACACTGGCGTCTTCACAGTTCCTTGAATGTGCCAAGCATGCTTCTGTCCCAGGGCTCTTGTACTTGTAGTGCCCTATGCCTGGAAGACTTCCCCCATTATCTGCCAAGCCAACTGGAACTCCCATGGACTTTTATTTTCAACTAAAAAATGAGAAGGAGCTCTAACTAATGTTTAATCCACTTTCATATATGGATTGACACCAGTACCCTGGTCCAGTCTGGTCCAGATAGTTATGAGTTTCATACAGTACTTGAGGTGACGCCACCGAGCAGGGGACAGGGGCTCCTAACACGGCAGAGGGGAAAGAGGCTTCCTCATGTGTTCATTGTCTTGCAATATATTATGTTTTACGGTGCTTGATTAAATGAATTTCCATGTTATTATCTAGTTTTAACCCTCACAAAATGACACAAGTTAAAAATATTCCTGAAAGGCAGCTATTGATTAAAGATAACATCTACATTTCAGGCACAAGAGAAAAAGATATATATTCCTTCAGAAACTCTTCATCAGCCATGTAGCGAGATTAAACACCATTACTGTTTAATCATATGTGACAGGTTGGTAAAATATTCAAAATTACCAAGAACACTATTTGGAATACGGATTTATATCCACTGTTGTCAGAGAGGAACTTTTGCTTTATTGTGCTCTATGATATCAGCTAGTGTTAGTATGAAGTAGTCAGGACTAAGATATTTCATAACCAAGCATCCAGAGCATGAAAAACTTCCAGATTTGTTTTTTTTTTTTAACAGTGGTTGAAGTCAGGCAATACTCGATTTAAAGCATTACAGAATTAAACCAAATGATAATGTTTAGAAAGCGTCTCATGGATGCATTTTAAAATGGTTAAAATAATACAATATGGCAACAAACCGAGATATATTTTTTATCAGCAAATATTGTTGAAGATGTAAAGAAAAACCGGGAAATTGCTAGAAATAAAATTAGACCAACCTACATGTTGGAGGAGTTTTGCTGTAAAGTTAAATAAAAGAATATATGTTTCTGGTATATCCCAGCCTACAGTATTTTCTTGATTCCATTTCAACACTGAAATAGATGAAGAACTACTCCTTTGGAGAGCCGATACAGAAAAATACTGGAGATAAGTTCTCAAAATAAACGAATTCTTTAATTTAAAAAAAAATCAATGTTTTATGGGAAAAATGTAAATAAAACCACTGATGAAGTAGCCGCCTTAACAGGGATTAACAAAGAAAAGATTCTAGGGTAGGTTATGAAGTGCCTCACATAAAATTCATTCAGTACATTATTTGTAGGAAAGTTACATTGAAGAGAGAAGCAAAATAAATGGAAGACAAAAGTGCAAAAGTGCTGCAGGATATCATCAATATGGTTAATTGAATAAAAACTCACATTTAATATATACTGGAATCTATAAAGCATGTGATATCGGGAGTGCAGGGGGTCGTTCAGAGCATGCACTTTGGTGTCCAACTGGCCTCTGTCCTAGGCCTGCCTGGACCTGCTTTACAACCTTAGTTATTCACCTAACTTCTCTAAGGCTCAGTTTTCCCATCTGTGAAAAAAAGGATAGTTAAGCCTACTGTGAATGATATAATACATAAAGCACTTAACTGTACAGAGATTTTTTTTAATGTTATGGTTATTTTGATGATATGATGGGGAGACTTTGAAGTATTTTTAGAAGTGGTATAACAGGTGATTTAGAACAATCTCTCTGGCAGCTCTCTGTATCATGAACCTGAGAAATGTGAAACCCAAAGCAGGGAGACAGCTAAAAGGCCAAGGTAGTTATCGAAGAGACAGCTAGTGAAGGCCTGAGCTGAAGGAGTGGGAGTAGCACACCGAGCAGGAAGTGAGTGAGCTACTGAGAAGGTAAATTCAGTACCGCCAGTTTCCACCTCAGTGCGTTGGTTTCATACCCCTTTAATGTGTCTTAAGCTACAGGGTAAAATTCTCAAACATGGTCCTACTGCTAGAAAATTTTTGCTTCAAAAATAAAGTAGCATGCATATATACACTAATATATATAAAATGGATAACTAATAAGCACCTGCTGTATAAAAAAATACATAAAATTCAAAATAAATAAATAAAAAATAAAGTAGCATGGAATTCCCTGGTGGTCCAGTGGTTGGGACTTGGCACTTTCACTACCGTGGCCTGGGTTCAATCCCTGGTCAGGGAACTAAGATCCCGTAATCTGCAGACACAGCCAAAGACAAAAACAAATAATAATAATAATAAAGTAGCATGTCATATTTGTTAAGAAGACATGGGAAATCTGATTAGAAAAAAAATTTTAAATCTATCCTTCAGAAGACAGAATTATGAAAGTTTCTAGTCTGTTTCTATTTCATTTCCTAAATTATTTGTTCCAGAAACAAAAGTTTCAAATAGTGATCTGACACTAATTTAAATTAGTGAAAATATACTTAAAGTCAGAATAGAAGAAGTAGGTGTAGTTTATGGGACTACAAAAATCTTTCCACCATGGTCTGTTGAGGTCTTTCTTCCCTTCTTAACTGGCTGTTCAAACTACACTAAACCCCAAAATGTGTGTAGGAGCTTAGAAGACAAACCCCAGAGTCAAACTGGGTGAACCCCAGGTCTGCCCCTACCTACCTGTGTGACCCAAGGAAGTCACTTAACCACTTTCTGCCTCTGTAATGGGGATCTTAAATGGGGGTAACCTCACAGGGTTCTCCATTATATTTAAAAGGTGATCAAAGAATTGTCCAGCACCCAGTAAACATTAATATGAGTTTCTTAAAATTATCTCCAGAAGGCAATAAGATGTTGGGAGGAAAATGATACTCTGAACATTATTATAGATTTTTTCTGGAAAAAATAATCTGTGTCCTAAAACGGTGAAATCCAAGCCAGGTAAGTTTTGATAAAGGAAGGAGTATTGCCTAAGTAGGATCAGATAGAACACAAACACATAGTTCTGTTCAGGAAAAGTCATCCACTACATTGTTTTATCAGTGCAGTACCCACACTGCTTCCAAAGAAAAGTGGAGAAGCTAGTCTTGGGTGAGTAAGATTATAAAAAACCAAAAACCAATGGATAGGAAAACTATTTGTTACATAATCAAGTGACACAATCTTTCATTTATAATGTTTCAAAGAGTAAATCCACCACATTTTTTAGTACTTTATCTGAAACACACCAGATTTATACACAAGTTAAGGAAAACTACATCCAGACCGTCATAACACAAAACTATATCTACTATCGCTGATGATCTGCCACATGCCAATGGATTTCACAAAGACTTTGAAGATAACAGTTTGTTGAGAATGCGGCCATTTCTGCTTTTTAATAATAAGAAAAGAATGGTAAATAATTCAGAAAAATTAAGTGCCTAAGATAATTCAATACTGTAAATATGTTCTCACTGAGGTGGTCAAACAATGAAATATTCCCCAAAGAGCAAATGTTATATCTGTTTCTCAGATGAGCTTTTAACTTCATGAAGTTGTTTACTCTTTCAGATTATTTAATGAAGCCGATGCAGGAATTCTCCATTTCCTTTTACAAAAACCTCATGGCATTTAGTTTCATCATGAATCTGTTAATAAACATTTTGGAGTCCATATATTTTTCAGGTTTATTTACAAGTAAACCAGTTCCCTTTCCAGTCTTGTCTCTCATTGCACGTTAGCTCAGAGATGCGTTTCCTGTAATCGTTACAGGAAGATTATAAAAACCCCTAATGGGCCCTCAGGCCCATTAAAAGAAGAAATCATTACAAATGCTTTTAAAGATCAAATCTTAGATTGGTGACATTCTGATACAATTCTGTATCGAAGTCACTGCAATGTTCAGCATTACTAAATGATATCCTGTTCTCTTATCCAGGATGATGCAGAGTGATATGATGCCCCTGCTAGAGGGAAAGAATCATATTTGACTTAAGGCTGTTTTATATAAGATTTTTTTCAAATAATTTTTTTCATAATCAGTTTTTTTATCTATAAACTGAGCATAATAAAACTTTGTCTACCCCACCAGTATCAAAGGAGATCATATATGTTAACCCACTAAGACGATTGTAGGATAAACAAATGAAGTATTTGTAGCTAAATATAAAAATTAGCTTATATTCCTGAATACATTAACTAACAGAGGGAGCTAAATTATTTTGGAAGCTGACCTGTCTTTTAAAACCATTACCATGAAAAATATGCAAATATTATCCAGTTAGGTATAATGTGTATGTCCCAATGATATTACATACTGACTTTTGGAATTTGCAGTATGAATTTATTTTTAAAAAAAACCAATCACCTTTATACCCAATAAAAGTTCAGAGTACTTCTAACTTGAGAGTTCTAGCCTCTAATAGGTGTTCAAGAAATAGGTGTTCAAGAAACACCTCTTTAGACTTAACCAAAGGTATGCATCTGCCTAATAACGAAATGCATCCCAGGTTATAAAGTACTGATTCACATTCAACAAAAGAAGAAGAAAAGGAAAAAGAAGTAGTTTACATTTCATTAAGCTCAAAGTCAGATTTTCATGCATTCTACCTGGAAACAATAGCTTCAACATGATCAATGGAAGTCATATGAGTTGGTGATAAGTTTTCAATCTAACACACATCAAGTATGTGTGATTGATAATATGAACCTGTATGATGGAACTGATGTTTTTGAGGAGTGCCTATCATTCTGTTATAAATGTGAAACTATTTTATTTCTTCCAGTAACTGCTTTTGACTACTATTATAAAACCAAATCCCTCCCTTAATAATACTTTGGTGAGATCCCATGCATTTCTGGTGGCTTTTGGTTATTAAAACGGTCTAGTCCGATTACAGCTTGATCTAACACCTAACTCTAATCTCTCTCCCTAAGCACGGTGGCTGGCTTGTGGCTCCAGGGCTTGGCAAGAGGAGGAAAGTGCTGTCTGCTCTTTACCAGCCTCCCACCCACTCCTCCCAGGTTGAAGGCAGGAAGGAAGGCTGGAGAAGGAGGGGGAAGGTAGATCTATTTATTCATAACTGAATGAGGTGGCATTTCTCTCTTTCTTGGTTTTTGTGCTTCTCTGGTTAATGTTGAGCGGCCATCACTGTCCTCTCTGCAGCTGGTGTCCAAATGCGGGGACACTTGTGTGGTTCCTTCTAGGAGCCCTGGAGGGCTTTGCCCTGCATAGTTCCCTAACACAGGAAATAGGGCTCCTGTCCAGCACTTCTCTAGCCCTTCCAAGCCCCCAATGCCAGCTTGTTCCTGCCAGCCCCTGGCTAAGAGCTTGGCCTTTCTGGGTAGGCCAAGCAAGATGGCTCAAGTCCTGCCAATGACTTTCTGTGATATTCGTTCATCCATGGGAAATGCAAGGATCCTTGCCTTACTAAATGGACAGGTTCCCATTCATTCTCTCTCTGTTTCTCTTTTTCTCTCTCCTTTTCCCTCCTGCATCTTTCTCCAGTTTTATTCCCCCCACCTTCCTCTCCCTACCCCCATCCCACTGTTCACATAGGCACTAGGCAGGCCAGCAACTGCACTGACAAGGAAGACATCCTACCAGGGATGCACCTGGAACATTTCCTGGCATATGACAAGGGCCTGATAAATGCGAGCTACATATGGACTATGTCTAGATAATGGCAAGGTTCATGCATAGTCATAGTCATTATTTTATCTCATTGTCCTTCAACAAATGATCTGTCTTAAAACATGCAATTCTAAAATAAAAATTTTATGTAACATCTGCTTAATAGATTTAGCTAGTGTGCACGGATTTCTATAAGCATAGCTATTTTTAGAATTTCTAAAAAGTGCTCAAAAAAATCAATAAATATTAAGTGATCAGCCATATTTACTAATAAAGATGTTCCTAGGTTTCCATTTGTAGTAAGGAGCATTTATCCTGAAATATACATATTTAAACATCAAAATCTTTCCTATTTTCCCTTTAGAAATAGCTATGTTTCTTGAATTATTCTATCTGAAACATTTTAGATACCTCACTGATGTCACTAAGGGATATGAATTATGTATTTGAATGTGCTTTGCCTAAATACTTTTATTCAAATGTTTAAAGAGAGGATATACAATAATAGATGAGAATCATTAAATCCACCTTGCCTCATAAAATGGATGATTGTAATTTGTCATCTAAATTTTAATAAAGTTATTTGAAACTGGATTAAAATTCATTTTAATAAGTACCATAGTGGTCTATACTTTTGAGGAAAGCTTCCATTTCTTTATTTTAAATAGATTTATTTTTTTATTTTTGGCTGCATTCAGTCTTCGTTGCTAGTGTGCGGGCTTTCTCTAGTTGTGGCTAGGGGGGCTACTCTTCGCTGCAGTGCCTGGACTTCTCATTGTGGTGGCTTATCTCGTTGCCGAGCACGGGCTCTAGGAACGCAGGCTAAAGTAGTTGTGGCTCACGGGCTCTAGAGCGCAGGCTCACTAGTTGTGGCGCGACGGGCTTAGTTACTCCGCGGCATGTGGGATCTTCCCGGACCAGGGCTCGAACCCGTGTACCCTGCATTTGCAGGCGGATTCTTAACCACTGCACCACCAGGGAAGTTCCCCATTTCTAACCATTAAAACATGTAAAGAATAAACAGTCTAAACATTTTTTGTTCATGATTCTCAAAATGTGAGTTATTTCTGAATCATTCATAAGATTTGTTTGCAAAACAAAAATTTCTCCCCATTTCTTTATGTGGAGATTTTCCAAAGTGATTTTCCAAGAGTATGTCCAGGGACATAGCCATGTAAGTAGATGTTCCAAATAAGACAGTTTTGTAAAATAAAAGTGCTAACATACTTTTCATAAGGACATCTGCACAGACACAATGGGGTTTTATGTTGTAATTATGTCTGAATAAATTTGTTTCTGTGGATGATGTCTTGGAAATATACCTTGCAAGAGTACTGTTTTATGACTCTGTATTAGAAATGTTTGCTTCTCACCACATATATTTAGAACAGAAACTAAAAGATATATAAACATTTAAAAACTAGGGCAATGTTATTGATTATTTAGGGCCTTTTAGAAATTCTATTTATCTTGAAAACAAAGCAGAATTTTATGGCCTTGAGCTTCAATGTCAATGAAAATTTTTATTATTGATATTTCTGTTAGTGATCTTTAAAAGATGGGGTTCACCTACAGTTCAGCCAGCGAGCCAAATACTAAAAACATTTGAATATCTTTCAAAAATGACTAAACATGTCACTAGAAGGATATTTACTGGGAATTATAACGCTATTAAATTCTGATCATTCTTAATAATATTAGAATTACTTTTTTTCTTTTTCTAAAAATATTAGACTAGTTTTTCTTTTGCTATTTCAGCTTGCTAGATTTTCATTCTATATAGAATTATTGAAAATCTAAACACTAGATATTTACAACGAGCCAAAAATTTGTTGTTATCTAAAGAGCAGCTTTGTAGCACACCCATTTTAAGGGGCATGATTTAAGCACTGTGTGAAAATTTCTTTTTTTTGAAAATAATCTCTTCAGTTTCCAAACTATTCTTCTGCATGTTCTTCAAAACTGTGAGCATTTTGTTTGCCAGCAACCATCCCCTACTCAGCCTTTCTGTCTCTTTTCTCTTCATCCTCCTACTTGGAGGTAACTTGGCTCTAATAAGTTTTAACCAGTCCTTGGAAAAGAAGAAAATCTATGCCAAGCAACATACACTTCACCTTGATCTCAATGAGAGACCTTTAGTAGAATTGAGTTGACTTAATGTTTTGAGTGAAAAACAGTGATTCCAGTGAGGCCATGGCCTTGATAACGTAGAAATTGACAAGCACTTTGTTCCAAGGGTTTTTGGGAACAAATAATGCTAGTAATAAGAAATTAAATATAATAAGTTTTAATTAAATATAAAACCAGACCAAGAAAAGTGGGCATTGCCAAAGAAATTTAGAAATTATACCTTCTTCAGAAGGCTCTCTGGTCACTTTTACATATGGCAAAAAACTATAGATTATTCTCTCTCTCTCTCTCTCTATCCCTCTCTCTCTTTTACACACACACACACACACACACACACACACACACACACACACACACATACTATAATTAAGGCAAACATCCAGGTGCCTTCATAATATTTTAAAATCAGTAACTTTATAGCAACACAAACTAAAAAATTAAAGCAAACATCCCGATGCTTTAATATAATGATCTTTTTAAAACCAAAAATATATTTCCTGGGTATTTTAGGAGAGATGGGGGGAGAGCAGGACTAAATTTCTTGATCCTCATACAGACTAATAGCCTCTTTGAATCCTGGTAATAGAGATGCTATCAGCAGAGGAGCACCTCCAAAACACCCTTCACTAGCAATTTGCTTCAGTTCTTCAAAAAAATCACACAGTGGTTCCACTTTGAAATAAGCACATCAAGAAGTCGGGAGAACCCATTCTATTCTGTAGGTCTGGCTATGAAAGAGCCACCAGGAATCACAGCTTCTAGCCACTCCTGTCCCCACATTTTAACTGGTAGGCAAATGATTCTAAAACTGTACACTAATAGGGCTGTAGAAAACTCGAGCAACATAGAACCTCACTAATGGTAGAGTCCAGTTTCCACCGTACTTCTCTCCTTTTCCCACCCCACTCAAAATCTTTGTCTCTCTCTCCCTTTGCACACACACACACAAAGACACACACATCAGATGAATCAGGAAGGGTGATCTGTCTCAGGCCCGGCTGCAAGTTAGATCAGAGCTGGAATTAGGACCCAAATCTCAGTAATGGGAGCCAGCCGACGGCTATTCTAGACCCGGGACAAATCCACTTCAGTCTCATGAATTCTGTATACGCTGAATTAGACATTAATATTTTGTCTGATGTTGGCTGCCATTCACTCCTAAAGAAACACAGTGAAACCAACCACCTTTCCGTACCCTTTAATCACTCTGCCAGTTCCAAGCCGAAGACCAAAGACCGGAGGCAAGTTACTTAACCTCTCAGGGTTCTTTCCTCATCTCAAATTAGCGGGTTGAAGTGGGAATCTCTGAGGAACTTTTCAGTTCTAAAAATTTCTGCTTTCTCCCGTTTCATGCTTCATTCCTGATGTTTGAAATTTTCACTAGGTGGCAGGATTCCACCATCGCATTATGAAAGGATTTTCCTATGGAAGCCTGGGTGCAGAAAATTTCAAAGAAACTCCTTTTTTCACAGTGAACATTAAGGAAAAAAAAAAGCCAAAGGGAAAGAAGAATAACTACAAAGGCCTGTGGTCCATATATTTCATAAGGATCTAGATACATTTTTAATGTAAGTATAAAACAGGAAATTAATCAAACATGTTCTTTCCTATAGTACTTCAATTTAGTATTACAATCAGGTGAAAGTCTGCTTATTTTCATGTATTTAAACATTTGTTTTAGCTAAATCACAATTAGACAATGTCAGATCCCCTCAAGCAAACTGGTAAGCATATTGAGCTAAGAAAAAAAAGCAATCTAATGGAAACACAAACATCTAAAATATTTTAAATCATTATTAGATGCATTTCAAAGTTACCTCTAAGTACTTAAAATATATTTCCAGTGTCTTTGAATTTTATTTTGAGCACCTAACCAGACGAATGCACATGATAGAACAAAGTACTTGGATTTTTGCATTTATTAGCCAAATCCTTAAAAGAGTATTCTTTCAAATAGATTTTATGGCATCTTCATCATATTTTTTAAAAATTATTGCCCCAAATTGGGCTTCTCATAAATGCTGTATAATAAATGTCATTACCAATACTTTATGAGGCCCCAAAAAAGCCAAGCCAATTGGTTATGCTGAGCTGAGCACTTCTCCTCAGCCAGAGCCAAGGAAAGTGACATGAAACAATAACAACTGCAGATTCTAATATTGCCTAGAAGAAACGTCCCCAAGTGTCTTGCTGGATGCCGGAGAAGAAGCTAATTACGTAGGCTTTTGTTCAGCTAATAAAATATGGCACGCTTTCTTCCCCATTAATGGCTGATTAATTACATATGTGCTATATGTTACTCTCCAAAGTTTCTTTGGTAAAAACAAAACAAAAAAACCCACACCCTAGAAAGATTCAATGTCAGCATCAAAATCAAACTAATATAGAGACTACTGGATCAGAACTTGAAAAACCATCAACAGGTTGCTTTCATTCCTTCCTTCCCAGCCCAGAACCGTGATAACCCATCCTCGATGGTCCTACCTTAGCAACTTGTAAGGGCTGCTGCTGCTCCTTGCCACCTTGCAGTCTGAACCCCCAGGGCGCCCCTCCGGTCATGGAAATGCAGATAAAATCCCCGGTGCCCATTTTCTTCTTTTAGCTGGGTAACATGAAGAGCTTGAAAAGACAGACGAAGCCTGGGTGCGGTTGAGGCTAAGCCGTGAGCTTCGGGCTCCCGCTAGGGAGGCAGGACTGAGGCGCGCAGAGCCTCCGCCGTAGCAGCCGCTGCTGCCCCGGCCGCCGCTTCGAATTTGCGCTGCTAATGGGATCCTTCACAAGGCGGCAGAGGCGCTGGAGGCATCAAGCGCACAGCCCACTCTTGCGTCACGCTCCTTTGCTCAGCCCACCTTCAGGAACGGAAAGAGCCTCACACAGAGGAGAATGTCCCCCATTTGGGGCAAGATGCGGGGCGGGGAGGGGAACAAAAGTTCTCTAGCTCTAACGAGAGAACCCAACCCTTAAAAGAAAGGATAATAGGAAAACTTTCATTGAATAATTCTATAAATAGTAGAGGACAGATGAAGGTTTTAATCTCCAAGCCGCAAGTGACATCCTAAAACATGAGCTCTGAGAAGTGAACTACTAGAGGATTAGATTCTCTCAAATAAATGTTTTGAGAATTACCACATTGATGATTGAAACAGACAAAAAGAAGTTTAAGTGGGTTAAATTATTATTTTTCTTAGCTTTTGCTGTCTGTAGCCTGCAGAACTAATCTGCAGGAAATAAAAGAAAGCGAAACATTTATTTTTAAAAGACAAAAACCTTGTACTCTGAAAAGTGCTTTTCTGAACTGGTGCTTATATAGTTCAGAAGAAGGAGAAGAGAGACAGATAGAAAGAGAGAGGGAGAGACTATTTCCCCCTGGAAGCTACATTCTTATAACTACATCTATTGCCTGGTTTGGAGTATTTTAAATTTAAATAAGTGTTTCATTTTCTTCCTTCTTCAACAGGAAGGAAACTTCTTAAACCTGAATAGTCAGCCAACTGAATACGATGTCACCAACAAGTTTCTTCTTTTTAGTCTTTCATCTAGTGTTCTGAGTCTGGGTGGTCCAATATAAAAGTTGATTTTATATGTGGCCCAAAATAGTTTAACGTTTTAAATCTGAATATGACCTACCCAAAATTGCACAAATGGAACATTTTTATTTTCCCATAATACTTTTATTTTCCATGACATTCATCCACATAAAAACACACTAAATAAAGAAGAGCCTGGGAAAGTTAGTTTGTGTTACATGTGGCACCAGACCAGTGACTTCCAGACTCTGCCTGTTTCAGTACTAGGAAGCATCATACAAGCCCTGCTCCCAGAACCCAAATGTGTCCTTGATTTTATTTGTGCCTCATCACTGGAGTAAGAAAGACCATGTAATCAGAGACTGGTGGCTCCAGAAGAGACCTTTAGAAGGTCATGAAGACCAGATTCTCATCCCAAGTTTTCTTCTCTTCAGAGAGGTGAATTGACTTTACCAAAAATCTTTCTTTGAAAAAAAGAATTTTACAAGTGACATCCTAAAATATGAACTCTGAGAACAAAAGAAAAAGAAAAGAACTTTTTACATTTGTTCGTTCTGCTTTCTCCTGTCCCTTCCACTTCTCACCCACTCCAGTCTAGCTTCTGTCCCCACAAAAGAAAAAGCTCTCAGCAAGGTCACTTATGACCTTCTTGCTTTTGTGTAGCCCTTAATATTATTGACCACGTCCTCCTTAATTGTTTTCTCTCTTAGGCTTCCAGGACACAGCATGCTCTTGGCTCTGCTCCTGCCTGTCCAACCACTCTTGCCTTTGGCAGTTCTTGGCCTCTACTCATCCATTAAATGTTGGTGTTCTGTGCCAGGGCTGTGTCCTGGACCTCACCTTTTCTCACTGTAGACCCTTTCTACGTGTTCTCTCATTCACCCCACAGAATTTAACTTCCCCCTTCAATCCCAGACATCTTTCATTAACTCCAGGCCAGTATATCTAACTGCCCATTATACCTCTTTCTATGTGAATATATCAAGACACCTAAAACTCAATATATTCAAAATCAAGTTCATTATTTCTTCCCAAACTTCTGTCTTCTCCTCCTATGTTCCCCATCTCAGGAAAATGGACTAACCCATTACCTTTCTCTTATGCATGGTTCCCTTCAACCCTGACTTAAATGTAAATGTGACACTGGAGACTAGAACTGGGGCAGCCATATTGTGACCATGAGGTAAAACCAAGAATAACAGCAAAGACTCCAGTTTCCGACTGAATTAATGCCAATAGCTATCCACCTCCAGTTCTCTTATTGTGCAAGAAAAATAACCCATACTTCTTTAAACTGCTGTAGGTCTAGTTTATTGTTACTTGCAGCCAGCACGCTCCTGACTGCTGCACTCAATGAATAGCTTCTCCATCCAACCAGTTCTTTCAGACAGTGAAACAGGAACTGATATATTGCTATACTTTATTAGAGATTTATTCTGTTAGGAACTTGCCATATAGTATTTTATAATATTTCTTTGTATATTTATCCTCAAAGCAGCCATGCTAGGTAGTTATCAGTGTCTCCCTTTTGCTGGTAATTAACTCAGGCTTGGATGCTAAGTGTAGAGTCAGGATCTGAACCTTTGCTGTCTGAATTAAAAATATCTGTTCAGGGCTTCCCTGGTGGCGCAGTGGTTAGGAATCCACCTGCCAACGCATGGGACATGGGTTCGAACTCTGGTTCAGAGGGATCCCACGTGCCACGGAACAGCTGGGCCTGTGCACCACAACTACTGGAGCCCGCACGCCTGGAGCCCGTGATCCAAAACAAGAGAAGCCACTGCAGTGAGAAGCCCTAGCACTGCAATGAAGAGTAGCCCCCACTCACCGAAATTAGAGAAAGCCCGTGCCAGCAACAAAGACCCAACACAGCCAAAAATAAAATAAAATAATTTATTTTTTAAAAAAAGGAAAAGTGCCTCCCCCTTTGGGGCAGAAATGTTAATGCGCCATTTTAAACCAAAAAAAAAAAAAAAAAAAAATCTGTTCTTATTGCTATCCTATCTCCAGGCCTTATGTTTTTCCTTATGCTCATCTCATGCTTCCAATTACTTATTAAGACCTATGGATCCAACTTCTAAATAGATGGCAAATTTGCCCCTTCATCCCATTTTCACTGGTATGATTACTTCTATCTCTGTGCTGGATTGCAACAGTCTCCTAACTAATCTCTCTGTCCCAGCCTCGTTTCTACCCTCAATTCACTTTTCACTCTAATAGCCAGTGTAAAATGCCTGAAATGCAGTATCTACCTTGTTTTCTCTCTGTTGAAAGGCTTCAAGGTTTCTCAGAAAAGTCAAAGCTCCTTTACATAGATAACATTTTCTCCCTCCCACTCCTCACTTCTCCCACCTCATCTCTCACCTTGAATTTTATGATTCAGACAAACAGAACTACATTTAGTTTCTCTAACTTGCTTTGTTTTTCCATCTGCAAAGGCATTCTTCCAAGCTATCTAGTCCTCGCCCACACACAGTTCACCTGATAATTCCTGCTCATCCTTCTGGCTTCGGATTTAGTTATCATATTCTCCAGGAAGCTTTTCCTAACCTTCCCACTCAATGTCCAGGTGAGGCGCTCCTTCTGTGTGCTACCGTCACTCTGTATTTTTCCCTCTCATCCTAATGGTCTCTTAAAATGAATCCTTCACTAGATTATTTGCCTGTGAGTTTAGGGGTCATTTCTGACTTTTTGAGAATTGTATCCCCAAGTCTAATACAGTTCTTTTTTTAAAAAAATTAATTAATTTATTTTTTTGGCTGTGTTGGGTCCTCGTTTCTGTGCGAGGGCTTTCTCTAGTTGCGGCAAGCGGGGGCCACTCTTCATCGTGGTGCGCGGGCCTCTCACTATCGTGGCCTCTCTTGTTGCGGAGCACAGGCTCCAGATGCACAGGCTCGGTAGTTGTGGCTCATGGGCCTAATTGCTCCGCGGCATGTGGGATCTTCCCAGGCCAGGGCTCGAAACCGTGTCCCCTGCATTGGCAGGCAGACTCTCAACCACTGCGCCACCAGGGAAGCCCCTAATACAGCCCTTAACTGATGATCCATTAATATGGGTACAATGAAAAAATAGATAGGATTTCCCAGAGTAAAAGCATAGAAAAGAGAGCCAAAGAGTTTTCTTTCTCTCCACTTCATTTGACTTGGAAAAACCTGAAATAGAGCAAAAGTTTTGAATTATACGACTTCGAGACATGTGAGGTAGGTAATTGTTGCCTCCTCACATTTTGCCTCTTCCCCATTGGTAGCTTTTTTTTTTTTTTTTTTAATTTTTGGCTGCGTTGGGTCTTTGTTGCTACGCGCCAGCTTTCTCTAGTTGCGGTGAGCGGGGGCTGCTCTTGATTGTGGTGCACAGGCTTCTCATTGCGGTGGCTTTTCTTGTTGCGGAGCATGGGCTCTAGGCGCGCGGGCTTCAGTAGTTGTGGCTTGCAGGCTCTAGAGCGCAGGCTCAGTAGTTGTGGCGCACGGGCTTAGTTGTTCCGCGGCATGTGGGATCTTCCTGGACCAGGGCTTGAACCCGTGTCCCTTGCATTGGCAGGAGGATTCTTAACCACCGTGCCACCAGGGAAGCCCCATTGGTAGCTATTAAGTAGGTAAAATTGATCTTCCCACCCCAGCAGCATGGATGATCTAAGTAATCAGAGTAATTTTTCCTCCTTAACACAGAGATTAGTTCAGGAATGGGTACAAACCTAGGCCTAAGTCAAGGACATTCCTCTGGTTCCAGTGATTAATTTGTATAAGGTCCAGCCACAGGGAAGCTCAAGACTTTTCCAGGTAGCTGTCAGGGGCAATATCCTCCCCCCATGGATATTGATAGCAGTGGGGGAAGCCAGTGTAAGGATGAAACCGCCACAAGGTGGTAGTGGGAGAGTCCTCCATGGGTGTCTAGGCTCCTATATGTCTTTCTAGGGGTGTCAGAATTCAAGATCCTAATGCTTCTTTCCCTGAGCTATTTCTCAGGGTTGTGTTTGCATCAAGCAATATTGAGAAATGTGGTAATTTCTCAACCTGGGACAAGGAGCAAGTTTGTTAGCTGATTGTTAGCCAAAAACAAAATAAAAGCAATGGACTCATTAACTCTAGCATTCCTTAGCTGTTATGCAAACCCACTGTGTGTGTAGCATGCATCTGGGTCATATCATGTCAACCCTGTGGAGTCTGAGGCAAGGGTAACCAGTGTAAACACGCTGATGTTCATGCTGCTTGCTGCACCCTGAGTAATAAAGCTCTTTGTCTCTACCCAAGAGTTTCACATCTGCTTTCAGCATCCATGAAACAGTAACAGGGTAACTTAGTAGCTTGCAAAGAGGATGCAATTAAATCCCAGACCCAGTGGGGTGAAACTTAGACACTAGTAGAGAAATGGAACCAGAGCCCTGGTCAAAAAGCACATAAGCCTGCCCTTTATTTTATTTGGGATTTAAGAATCACGTCAAGAGAAAAATAAATATTTTCTTAAGGGAAAAAACTGTGACTTAAGTGGTTTTGAAAATGATCTTCTTAGACTAACTCTACTTCTGCGCCATTTAAATGATTTAACACTATATCAGATGCTCTGTTTTACACTACCATTCATTCATTCGTTCATTCATTTCATTTTTCATTCAGCTAATAATATTTATACTATCTTTCCCAATTTTGACACCACATTAAGATTTCTGAGCCTAACATGAACTGTCAAGGCATATTATGAAGCAAAAATATTCCATTAGGAATTACTTATTCTGCAATAATTTCACATTGGCCACCCATGCCTAGCTCGTGCCTCTTTTTTATTTTTCGAATTCAGTTTTTCACTCAAAAATATCATTACTTTCCATTTTGAGCTAATGTCTATGGGCTCTTTCTAATTATTAAAAAACCTAGATGTTCCTCTTCAGTATGAATAACATAGTAATATATTAAATTTTGGAGAAAAATAAAGCATCACAGCAAAAAGAAGAAACATTTCTTTTGGTTCCTGATCACAATTCCAGTGTGGGTCTGTGGGGAGGGGGATCAAGCAAATCTCAGGATTCCAGCAGGGTGTCCAAGAATTCAACTAAATCCTGACACTATCTACCAGGAGATAAGGGCCCAGTCCCACAAGACTGCCTCCCACCCCCACTCACACACCCTGCAGACACCAGCTGCAATCCTAGGGTATCACTTGTGCTTTTGACCAACTGACTATAGATCAGAGGTTCCAAAGACTCCCCTCCTTGGGTGGATTAATTTGCCAGAGCAGCTCACAGAACTCAGGGAAGTGCTTACTTACATTTACCAGTTTATTAAAGGATATGATAAAGAATACAGATGAACATTCAGAGGGAAGAGATGGGTAGGGAAGAGAAGGTGTGTGGGAAGGGGTATGACGCTCTCACGGCCTGTCCAAGGGCACCACTCTCCCAGCACCTCTATGTGTTCACCAACCCAGAAGCTCTCCGAGCCCCATCCTTTTGGAATTTTATGGAGGGTTCATCACATAGACATGATCAATCATTAACTCCATTTTCAGCTTTTCTCCCTTCTCAAGAGAATGTGGGGTGTGGCTGAGAATTCCAAGCTTCCAATCATGGCTTGGTCTTTCTGGTGACCAGCCCTCACTCAGGAGCCATCCAGGAGCTCACCCAGAGTCACCTCATTAGAACAAAGGCACTCCTATCACCCAGGAAATTACAAGCGTTTTAGGAGCTCTGTGTCAGGAACTGGAAGCAAAGACTAATATATATTTTTTATTATCTCACAACATTATTGTAAAATTATGTGAAATTTAGAATGACCAAAACTGAAAAAAATGCACCATGATTTCAGTATTGAAACCAAGCTTAAGTTTTCTTTCCTTTTGGGACACCAAAACTTGGTGCTTATTAAAAGGACTTTAAAAAAATGTAGCAGGCCTCTTGCAACATTAGCTAATATATTTATGTGAGTTAAATTTGAATGAATCACCAAATGAAACCACATGGATTTAAGTCCTTGTAGGATAAATACATATTAAAAGTTTCATTTTCAAAAAGCATACTTTATAAAAGTGGTGTGTATGTATGTATGTGCCTGTGTGTTCATGTGTGTGTGTACTTTAGGACAATGAAGAGGGAGTTAAATCAACATATTAGAAAAAATAGTTTTAGATTTTTCCAAAACACTGGAGGGCATTTGTCTCTAATGTCAAGGAATGAAACACAATGCTATGACTCATGATGTCTGCCGACTATATCATTTTGCTACTTTATGTTTTTGCTAATAAATATTTCATTTTTTTGCATTTCAGATAGTACTGGATTATCTGAAACATCAGATAAACTAAAGATAATTTAAGGAAAAATATAAGGTAATGTCAATGAATTATCAAAGATGAGATTTTCCTGATAGCTTTTATATTTTTAAACAAACAAAACCATTTTTCCATAGGTACAATCATAATTTGGAACTATCACTAAATTATACCCTCCAAAATCAGTGTTAAAATTTGGAGCTTTGAAACAATGCATTTTTTTTATTGTCTTATTTTTCTCCCTGCAAAAAATGACTGACGACAATTAGACATAAGATTGTGTATACGAGAAGAAATGAATATCCCAGACAAAGACAGCAAGAGGCAACATGCTGGTTGGAATTAGTTACAGATATCAGAACTTCATTCCGTGTTAAAAAATAAATATACAGATAATCGATACAATGGATAAATATTTGTGAACTCATATTTAACAGTTACGCAACTCTGACTATTGGAGAACCACTAATTCATCATCTGCTGACCCCGCTAGGGCCTGCTGCCACTCGAGTATTTGTGTTGTTTCCTGGAATGCACATGAGTGAAATGCCATGCGAGCAGGTGGTGTTGGGCTCTGCGGCATTCCAGTGAAGGCGATAAGGAGCCGTGTGAAAGAAGACACCCCCAGGCCCTGCTGAAAGCATTTTCCCTGCGCATCTACGTGCCCGCTCTTGCTTTGAGGCTGAATGTGGTTTGGGGAGAAACCAGCACTGTTGCTACTGCTGGTGATTTAAAGTTCCATCACAGAGGCTTGCAGAGCTAAAGAATGCACACTAACAACTCCTACTATTACGCAGACCCCAGAGTGGCTGCCTTGCCCAACCTTGCAGCATCAGGGAGTCTATCAGTTTGCTAGGCCTCCATTACAAAGTACCACAGACTGGATGGCTTCAGAACAGAAATTTATTTTCCCACAACTTTGGAGGCTAGAAGTCTGAGATCAAGGTGTCAGCAGAGCCTTCTGAGGCCTGTCCCCTTGACTTGTAGATGGCTGTCTTCTCCAAGTGTCTTTACATGGCCTTCTCTCTGTACCTGTCTGTATCTTAATCTCCCCTTCTTATAAGGATGCCAAGCATTGGATGAAGACCACCCCAATGACCTCATTAGGCCGAATTACCTGTAAAGCCCCTATCTCCAAATACAGTCACATTCTGAGGTACTGGTGTGTAGGACTCCAATGCATGAATTTGGGGGGATAAAATTTAGCCCATAACAGAGCCACAGCATACAGTCAGCCAAACTGCCGGTTAGTTTCCTTTCCAATATACAAGAATATATAAAATGGAGGTGACAAGATCACTTTTGAGATTTTGATAATTTTGTTTGTTCTTCAGATTTCCCACTTTCTTCCTATTCCAAGAAAGTAGTCAGACCCTTACAATTTCCTTAACTCAAGGATTTTTCTGAGCAGAAACAGAAGGTGGTAACCATGATTCTCAGTTTCATAAGGTCTAAACACCATGAAATGATTTTGCAAGGTGTCCCAGAGCAATGCCTTTGAACAAAGCAAGGGAAGGGCTTAGTTCTGACTAGGAGGGACTAGTGGTCGGTAGACCACCATGCTGCTGTCAGGGAAAGAATGGCAAGGCCTCGGGGGAAAGGGCTGCAGGGTCTTTAGAGGGAGGACAAACACAAAAAGCAGGGCTCCCCCGATCCCTGTCAACCTTCCTCAGCCACATGCATGTCACAGAAGCTGCAGTTAGGACCTGACTGCTGGCCAAGACCATGGACAGTTCAGTGACCAGTGAGGGCAATGACTGATGACCTGCTCCTCTGTTGAATTCTAACACCTTTGCAAACCCCAGGGAGGAAGGAGCCCTAACCATACCTGAGATTGGCTTTCAGCCAGCACAGTGAAATGGGGGACTAGAGTTGGAGTAACTTGATTAAAATGGTAAAATTATATTCTTGAGCAAATTACATTCTTTAGCTAATTTATGCGCTTTTAAGCATATAGTTCATTCATTCATTCAAAAGTCATTTGAATGAATGAGTGCCAGATGCTCATTCTAGGTTCAGGTGGTGTAGCTGTAAGCATTCCAGGCAAAATTCCTGCTCTCTTGGAGCCCATATTTTACTGGAGAAGCCAGACAGTAAATAAGTAAACAAAATAGCTTCAGAGAGAAATGAGAGCTAAAAAGAGAGAGGAACAGGGTAACATGGCAGAGTGAGGGGAATGATACACACAGGAGATCAGAAAAAGCTTCTCTGAGCTGAGACACGAATGATAAGGAGACAGTTATTTGAAAGACAGGACGAGTGGGAGGGAGAGCAAAACTATGCCTTGTCAGTGCAAAGAAAGAGATGGAGGTTAGCAAGTGTAGTGCATGTGAACCCATTACAGGAGAATCTGTCATGAAGTTAATGAAGCAGAAGCTCAGGACCCTCCCTTCCAAGGCCCCGGAAGGAACACCAGCAATGTGTTCACATGTTCACATGCCTTTGTAAAATTTGCCAAAGTAAAATACTTGAACTGAATTTGGTTAAGATTGTTGTCTTTTTTCACTCCGACTTCCCCTCCAAGTGGTGGTGGAGCATTATTGAAATCCAGCTCAAGGGAAGATGAGTTGGGGATTGGTTCAGCTTGGTTTTGGTGGAATATATTTATGTGGTTCTCAGTCACATTCATGTCAAGTTATTGCCAGCTGCGCCAGCATAGGAATGAACAGCTCCCAGGCACACTCCCCCCATGTGTTGTGCCGATATGCCTGGTGTGGAAACACTGAATGGCAGGGTCAGAGGTCTTACCATAACACCAACCCATTTTAGGGTGCTGACACTGTATTTGGTAGTAAAGGAGAAACATAGGTTGGCATTACAGCACCACAAATTAGTCTGTGGAAACTTTTTCAGTAGCTAAATATAAAAATTGCCAGTGAAGAATTAGTTTCTTATTGATGCCTAGTCAAATGTGAAGCTTTCCCCTTTCAGGAACATGCTAGATGATGCAGCGCATATAATTATAAATGCACCATGCTTTTTTTGGCTACCATGAAAAATAGAATTTATCAGAATTCCTACGTTTCTGGGCACAAACCTGCAACCATGTTACAGTGCAAGTCAATTATCAATAATAAACCATGTGGTATGCAAGCCAATTATCAATAATAAAAACTAGTATTAATTAACTATGCTAGAGGTTAATGGAAAAAAATATTACAAAGTTATTGTCATATAACTTTGTCTTTGAGGAAATCAAAGAGAACTCAACTAAATAATGTAGGGAAAAACAGGTGTATCAAACAGTTAATAAAAATATTGTTATTTATCTGAATTTTAAAATGTCTGTAGTAGTTATCAGGTAATTTGTGGGGGGGCGTTCACAGATAAAACTAACACATTTTTATTTTTGTAATTTAGTTGTCTCTCTTCTGATCTTTTCTTTTTTGGCGGTACGTGGGCCCCTCACTTCTGTGGCCTCTCCCGTTGTGGAGCACAGGCTCCGGACAGGTAGGCCCAGCGGCCATGGCTCACGGGACCAGCCGCTCCGCGGCATGTGGGATCCTCCCAGACTGGGGCATGAACCCGTGTACCCTGCATCCGCAGGCGGACTCTCAACAACTGCGCCACCAGGGAAGCCCGATCTTTTCATTTTTCATCAATCTTTCCACCCTCTCTCTAACTTCATAGCTTTGCAAGATAAATTAAAATGTCTGCTTTGCCCTTAGGCTTCTGGAAGGTAATAATATTTAAAGTAAATACATTTCCATTTACAATGACAAAATGTCTATAAAGTACTATTAAAAATGCCTAATAAAATAAATAATGCTGATGGGGTTCTTGAGTGAAGCCTTATATTGAGCCAAATTTTAGATAACGAGTAGTGATTTCTTAAGTTGGGAATCACTTTTAACCTATGAAAAAAAAAATTTAATTCAAATCACTGCATTTGTTGCACCAAGGTGATCTTTTCGAGACTAAACCACATTGTGCTTTCAACCTGTTGCAGGTTTGCTATCTACCCTGCCTTTAAAAACCTGCTTTCATGCATTTATTTAATAAATGTTTATTATTTATTTCTAGGCATGATGGCACTGTTCTAGGCATGATGAATATGGAAATTAACAAGTCAGATGAGATGCATACCCTCTAGACACTCATATTCCAGTAAGAAGGACAGACAATAAAGACAACCCTGGGCTTCGTCAGAAGGTGGTAAGTGCAACGAAGAAAAATAAAGCTGTAGGGGTAGGGTAGGGAGGTTGGCTACTTCAGGGGAAGCTTTTTGTCTTGAGGAGGTGATATTTGAGCAGAGATCTATTCTGTGCTGTTGCAGTAGTGGTGGTTTTCACTGTTTGTTTATTTATTTATTTTTTTATTTTGGCTGTGTTGGGTCTTCGTTGCTGCACGTGGGCTTTCTCTAGTTGGGGCTACTCTTCATTGCGGTGCATGGGCTTCTCATTGAGGTGTCTTCTCCTGTTGTGGAGCATGGGCTCTAGGCGCGCGGGCTTCAGTAGTTGTGGTGCACGGGCTTAGTTGCTCCGCAGCATGTGGGATCTTCCCGGACCAGGGCTTGAACACGTGTCCCCTGCGTTGGCAGGCGGATTCTTAACCACTGCGCCACCAGGGAAGTCCCTCACTGATTTATTTAAATCATAAGAATATTTGACCAAGCAAGATACTGTAAGTATACTTTTTTCAGAGGCAGCACAGGTCGGGGGAGAGGCAGGAGCTTAATGTGAATTCAAACCCCAGCTCTGCCACTGTTTTCTACACAGCCTTGGGTGCATGGTTTATCTTTTCTGAACCTTGATACTCTCCTCTTTTGAAGTTTCTCTGAGAAATAAATGAGATGTTTTTTTTTTTTTTGCCATGCCACATGGCATGCAAGACCTTAGTTCCCAGGGATCGAACTTATGCTCCCTGCAGTGGAAGCATGGAGCCTTAACCACTGGACCACCAGGGAAGTCCCAAAATGAAATGTTTTTAAACACTTGTTTTTCAAACAAATTTTAAACAAGTGCCTGGCACATAGTAACTGCTTAATAAATCTTTCCTTTAACCCCTCCCTTTGCTCTCTAAGATGTTCCTTTCTGGATGGCAACGCAGATGCCTTAGCTCAGAGTCTTTGGAAGGAAGTAGCTTTTCATTGTAGGTCAGTGCAATGGACTTCCCACAAAAGTGAGGAATTTCATACAAAATTGCTAATTATTTGCAGAACAGGCAGCAACAACTGAGCAAAGAGAGAATAAAAGGGCCACCACTGAGTACGAGAGCAGACGTTCAGCTGACCAGATTTCATTACTCCTTATAACTCTTTGGAATCAAGACAGGCCTGGGTTTGTGTCGCACCCACTAGCTGGTTACCATGGCTCTCTAAGCCTCAGGTTCCTCGTATTTGGAAAAGAAAAGGCTGTTTTGAAGAACTGTGATGTATATTGATGCTTAACTCTGTGCTGGAACACAGGAGGCTCTCGCTGTATATTTGTTGTTATTGTTATTAGTAGTGGTCTATCCATTTTCGGCTCAGGATGCTTTCCCATTCACTCTCTTAGCATGAAGTACAGTAGTAGAAATAGGATCATATCCTTTACCAGAACTGTGAAATAAGGCCCTGAGAGAGCATGGTTTCCTCCATAGTTTCATCCAGGGACTGAATTTTAGTCTGAATTCCCCAGCATCTAGAACAGCCTCTGCAACCAACTAGGAGCTCAAAAATATTTGCCGATGGGTTGACTGAACTGTCTCCCAGTTTTCCCACTGAGCTTCACCTCTGGATATAATAGAATTGCTGAACCACATAGGGATTTGGGAGATTCTTTTTCTGTCCTTCAAGTAGAGGAACCCCTTTGCCTTCCAAGATGGCCAGTGAACCAGTTTCTGCAGGCCCTGGATTTTGAGTTTTCCTAAGGTAATCGTCGCTCCTTAATAAATACACATGGAATGAAATTGCATAGAATCAAATTGAATTAAATGGAAACACAGTAAATGCAAACTTAAACTAACATATTAAACCTGGTTTGGACTTTATTTCCAGATATCAACTTTCATTTACCATCATGTAGAGTGACAAGGAACTATACTTTGTCCATCTCTGATAACTTTCTCTTTGAAATCTTGAAGTGGTTATAAACATTAAGTCCCACCAAGTGTCATTTTCTAAATTCTCTGAGGAGAGGGGAAAGAGGCAGCCAGGTGAAGCAAATTGCCTGAGGTTACACTGGAATCAGTGAGAGAGCAAACCAGACTCAGAGCCTTCTTACCCCATCCATGGTGAACAGGGAAAGTTATCTGGAGGTACTTAGGCCATTGCCCTGACGACATATTCAGGGGATTTTCCTGCATTTTGTTTTCCAGCACTTTGGCAAATCTGGCCTTAAGTATCCCTAGGGGTAGCATTTCCTTCCACTTTCCATCTTTCCAACTTGGGTAATTATGCCAGCCTCCAAGAGCTTCAACTGCCAGCAGAAGTTTGTCTATCATTTAAAGTATAACTTCCAGTTCTCTTTTCATATTTCTATTCTTCCCATTACTATCTTTTTCTTCCTTTTTAGTGCTGATAGTAGTAACGTTTAGGATTATTGGGAATAGAGCTATCATATGTGAAACAGTTCTTCTAAATGTCTTTGAAAAAAATCTTTCTTTACATCTTTAATTAAGAGGTAGGTTTTATGGGCTTCTCTGGTGGCGCAGTGGTTGAGAGTCCGCCTGCCGACGCAGGGGAAACGGGTTTGTGCCCCGGTCCGGGAAGATCCCACGTGCCGCGGAGCGGCTGGGCCCAGTGAGCCATGGCCGCTGAGCCTGCGCGTCCGGAGACTGTGCTCCACAACGGGAGAGGCCACAGCAGTGAGAGGCCTGCATACCGCAAAAAAAAAAAAAAAAAAAAAAAAAAAGAGGTAGGTTTTTTAAAAATCAAAACATTGAAGTAATGTTTGAGCAAGACAGCTGTTCTGCCAGATAGCTATAGAATTTCAACAAAATGTAAGAAAAGTTTTTTGAAAGGCATACATAAACAGGCATGAAGATTTGCACAGGTTGACAATTTTAAAATGTAATGTTATGTTGTCACTACAGGAAAATATAATGCACGCGTGAGATACTTCAGACACATTGTTTCTGATGTATCCCATTTGTAAATGCATTTTAAAAATTAAAGAATCACCCGAATTTAGATAATCAGTTTGAAAAGCTATAAAATCTAGACCAAGTGTATTATATTTTTGGTGGAATAAAATGTTTTAACAAGTGCAGGCAATTAAAGCCATTATATATATATATATACTTGGGTATATACATATTCCATGTGTATACAAGTGTGTGTGTATATATATATATATATATATATATATATATATATGAAATCCAACAGAGCCATTGCACCAAAATATCAAGGAAGATTATGTCTCTTACTCCATTTTTCATTAGGTAAGTAGTTTTTTAAGTCAGAGGTAGAAGAGGAATAGATTGGGTTGCTCTAACTTTTATTCCTATGAGGTACACACTCAAAGTTAAACATGACAGAACCTGACTTGGAGGGAAATTTTCAGTCAAAAAAAAAATCAGATAATGATCATTATCATTAAAACTGATTTCACTTCACTCTTTTCAAACCAATTTTATTCTGCCTTAGCAATAAATGAAATCCAGATGTTAGAGTGATGCGAGATACTTTGTTTTAAGCCCAGTAAAGCAGAGCCATGATTTCTAGTTAGTATAACCATTCATTTGAAAAACAAACCCTTTAGTCTCCTTACAAAATTGTTTTGGTTAAGGAAACCCTGGGATGTATATCATTAAGCATTACCAGTACCCTCAGGAGACAAGCAAATAAATAACAGATACTACCCAGGTACAGTGGCAACTCAAAATCACAAAATAACACAGTTTCAGGGTTTTAAGTAACTTTTGTTCAAAGACTGATAAGATTTATAGTATGGTAAACATGCTTTTGCCACAGAAGTAATGAAAGACAAATACATACACATTAATATCCAAGATGCAAAATGAGTTCGGGATAACATCTGACTAATGATGTTCATCATTAAAGATTAGCAGAACAAATCATTAATAAGAATTATAAGATTTTGAAGTGGAAGCATACAGGCAACTGTATTTGGTAGACAGCATACACAAATATTATTTTAGTCCAAGGACAACTAATCTCAACAACTTTGAACTAGTAAATAATTTCCTTTCTTTGGTGTATGAGAACATTTGTGACATATGATTATACGAATTACCTCTTCCTCGTTTTTGCTTGTGAAAGAAGGGGGAGGAAAATGTAACTATTTCAAGGGTTATCTGCTTTTGACAGAAATTAAATAGAAGGCATTCTTATTATCAAATTATACATTATCAAACATATATATCAAATATAAATTATTACATTCTTCAAATGAATTTCAAAGAGTACACATGTAATGTAAACATGTGTAATGTAAAAAGATACATGAGGAACTGTATTAACAGAAAGATGCAGTAAATGACCATCTTTAATAAATACACTGTTTTTGATCTGTATGAATGACTGATTTGTACCGATGCATTTATTCACTTTGTCCTAGTCTCCTTGTGAAAAATAATACATTTTTTTGCAACATAGGTATTGAAAGGGGAAGTCTGTGACTGAACAAAAATGGAACTAATAGGTACAGCCAGGAATTGGGTCTATACTCTTAAAATTATACTCTTTGGCATTAGTCTTTAACCAACAATGCCATTTGACTTAAATGATACAGAACAATGCAATTACAGCACCATCTTTCATTGCCTTTAGTCATTTGAAAGAAAATGACTGAATTCAGTTTATGGTTTTAGATAAATCTAAGAAAATTTAAACATGCAGTGATTCTCAGCCAAGGGTAATTTTGCTTCTGAGGGGCAGTTGACAATGTTGGGGAACACTTTTGATTGTCATGATGTGGGTGAGAAGATGGTGTGCTACTGGCATCTAGTGAGTAGAGGCCAGGATGCAGCTAAACACCCTACAATGCACAGGACAGCCCTCCGTCCCCAGCGAAAAATTATCTGGCCCAAAATGTCAACAGTACCTCAGCTGTAAAACCCTGGACTACAGAAATTGGAGGCTTAGAATCTTACACACACACACACACACACACACACACACACACACACACACACCCCAGAGTGTATATAATTCTTATTCCTGGTTTGGTTCAGACATTTTCTAGGAATCATTTTGTTAGATTCTTTCAATCTGATGTATGGAATTTTCCTGCCCCCATTAAATTCCACACATGAAGTGTTCTGAATCATCTTCATTCCCTCAGGTCCCCATCCCAGCACAGCCATATTCATCCTCAGAAAAGCACCTCATCAATTACCTTAATGATTTAGTTAAAATCATCCTACAAATGCTGTGTCTACTTCCTTCCTTTCCACATATTTTTTTCTATAACTTCACTCATTCTTTTCCATCTTTAAGAAAGTATTTCCTCTTTTTCAAGGAAATGCCTTATCAGTTCTCCTTCCCCCCTCCCCCTCAAATTCACATTTTCTTAACTCTGCTATCTTTTTAGGTTATTCCCTATTCCTCTCCTTCCTTTTGCAGCCAAAATTATTGAAAGAGTAGTCAACACGACTGTGTCCACTTTATTATAATCTAACATCTGTTTCAATGACTCTCTGCAAATGCCTTCCTAGCCAGATCTCAACTGTAAAACCAATCGTCTTCCTTTAGCCATAATACTTACTGTTAAAAATCTCCTGTGTCCTCCTCTGATACCTACTAACCTGATTCTCCTTCTATCATCATTTTTTTGATCCCTTCACTATCCCACCCACTACATATATCCCACAAGGATCTGTGTGCAGTATGGCAGTTATCATACTGTGCCTCTCAACTTCAAATCCACCCTTCTACATTGGCTCTGTGATGCTCAAGCTGGGACTCAAACTGCGTTTCTGCTTTGCCAGCAGCTCCTCATAAGGTCTGCCAATAGAGGGCGCTGGACAGAGACCGCAAGGCCAGAGCAGAGAGAAGGGACTTGCTTCCACTGGATTGTTTCCAGTTCCTGTAGCAGTTTCTTCTAATAGCTGACCTTGATTCCACTCTGTGGCTATTCTGACACTTTGCAGAACCAGTCTCATGATACCACCACCAGCCGAGCAGCAACCCCTCCTCAGAGAGCTGGCCCAGGCCCACGGGTCCCCTTTCAAACTTCCATGTTTTAATAAATTCCAACTTCTTCCTTTTATTTGCCCCAAACCTATGAAGGGTATTGGGGAGAGCTGCTTCTTTCAGTTGCCACCTCCATGATGCTTTGGTGTTCTTACTTGCCTTTTCAGTTGTTTAATAATAGAGCCAGTAATACATAGAATAGCCATAATTATAGCTATCATCTTATTTATTCAACAGGAGAGTAACGTAACATTCTTTTATCCTAGAACATTTTGAGTTTACTTTTCCCCTAGCTGACATGAATGGTATATGGGATTTTTGGTGTTCATTTAGTGTACTGATATTAATTACGAGGAAAGATCTGGCTTCCAAAGTTTAACTCACCCTTCCATCATGCCTCCAAATAAGGCTTCCATTCCATCCCATTGTTATGGGGTGCCAGTGGTTATGGTGGGGTGGAAGGGGGAACTAAAACTGGAAGAAGTTTGAAAGGTTGAATGAGGGAGGGGGTTTCAGTGACTTATACATAAACCTTGATGAAATGAGTACTTTTGGGCTAAACTAAGGACATCCATAACCTTTGCCTCATGATACGGTAGGCATTATGCATTAATAAAATTGAAGCTTTACTCATTCAGGCTTATTTATTTTTATATTATCCCAAGACCCCCAGTAACCATGATTATTCGAAGAAAGCTTCTAGGTGTGGTAACATCATAGGGGAATGTGTTCTATCTTGAGTTAGGAGGCCATTGAGAAGGAGTCAAGACTGGAAGGTGCTGAGACAGGTACCCTAACACTGACTTACACTTTTCATTTTGCATCTTCAGGCCTATGGAGGGAAGGCAAGCCTTTACAAAGAAAGGGATCTTTGGGCCTAGAAACAGGAAAGTTAGGAACACATGAAATCTGCTCTCAACATAAAGAGCAGGTAGGAATCCTCAGTTTCTAGGGCTTCTAGCCATAGGGGGAAACTGTGAGGGAACAAAAGGCATTAAAATGTTATAAGGGTGAGGGAAGGCGTTATATGGGAAATCTCTGTATCTTCCTCTCAATTTTGCTGCGAACTTAAAACTGATTAAAAAATAAAGTCTTTTCCAAAAATGTTATAAGTTTTTTTAAATTTTGTGATTTTCTTTGATCATTTTTATCAAGATTCTATCCCACAATGAATAACAGTAAAATTCTGAAATGGGAAGCATCTACTATGCTTGATTTCAGGGCAGCAAGGAAGTGGGAGCTGGAGAGACTATATATATCCTTCTCATCATGTAGCTAGGATTATCAAAAGGCCAGCAAGCACCAGAGAAGATGCTAACACTGTTAAAAAGGATGGTGAAGAAGGCTACAGCCCATGGGCCTGTGCAGCAGGGAAGAAATGAAAGCAAGGAAATCCAGCCTGACCCTGAAGATTTAATGGTCAGGAAGCCCTGTGGTTTTCAATTATGTGGAGGTGCAAATTCTAAGGAAAGCAAGAGAAATATAAGCTAAATAAGAAATCACCACCACTTCTTGATTCTTGAAATTTTATTGAATCACTGTTTCTCCCCAAATTACTTTTATATGGCAAGGTAGCCAAAAACCCACGCAAAAAGCCACTCACTTTACTTATAATAAATAAAAATACTCTAAAGTTATCTTAGTTATGATATAATGATCAATGTTATTCAAATAAGTGGTTCTAGAAAAATCTGTGTGACTCTGTTAGTATGAAAGCATTCCACTCAACTGCAAATTAAAAACAAGCTTAAACGTTACACTGAAATTCAGTGATTTTCTTTTAACTAATTTTCATGTTATGTTGATCTGTGAAGAAATGTAAAATTTTAGCGATTTCACAGATTAGTTAAAACATTTGATTAAAACAAAATCTATCCTGTTTCAGTGAACCATATGCTCTGTGTAGTTCTTTACTGAAAAATCCAGAACTTTCTCCATCAAAAGCTTTCTACTGTCAAATACCATCCAATCTGCTATTAACTTATCATGTCTTGGCTGGCCTTGGAGTTATCATTTATTTATTTATTATATAATATGCACACCTATCACAATTTATCATGCCCTCAGCTTAATAAGGTACTATTTATGAAGTTTCCTGGGGAATTGGGTTGCTGTGTATGGCTGTTACTTTTGCACTACTAATAATTCCTTGAAATGAATTTTCTCACGTTTGGTGTTTCTTTTGCACTGCTTTGGTAAATTACCCAGTGCCTTTAATGTAGAAACTCAAAGAAGAAATGCTTGTCTGTATTTTGTCCCTTTAATGTTTGGAAAAGGGTGGAGGAATAACACGTTCTTCAAAGATTGCCCCAAGTTTAATATAATAATATAAATTGCTTAATTATATATTTATTAATTTATTTTGAAGCCAAGATTTTTAAATTATAAAAATAAAAGCCTATAGTTTTTGGTTATAGCTATAAAGAATAAATTTGTTGAATAAAGAATTTTTGTAGATTGTTTTTAAAAACAAAGCAAATTCATATCCTTTATTTAAAACACCACATAGAATAAAAATAAAAGGAGGATGTCCATTATTTCTATGTAATTGAAGACTCTATTCATCCTCTTCTTCACACTAAGAATAGAACAGGAGGAAACTGTTTTTTAGTACATATGCATTTGAAATTCTCAGTGATCTGGAGTGATTTCTATTCATCTCAATATAAAGAGTGGCTTAGTATGAAGCTTTACTAATGAGGAGGACTTGATTGTCCTGTGGTAGGTTTTACAATCCTCCCTGATAAACCTATAGGCATCTCAGAACCAGATATTTGCTAACTCCAAGGAACTAGAAGATACCAGCCTACTTGCTTCAAAAAATATTTATCGAGAGCCATCAATGTGTTCAACCCCATTATGTGATCCAATAAATAAATCATTCATTTCACAGGACATTTGTTGAGTTCCTATGATGTGCCTTGTACAAAGTGCTAAGTGCTCAGGAATAAAGGTGGGTAACATATAGTCCCTACCCACAAAGAACTCACTAGCTAGTTGTGGGACCAGGTATAAATGCAAATCACAATATACTGTATGATATGTGCTGGAATGGAGGTAGATTCACTACTTTTTGGTATCTCAGTGGTGAATAAAAGAATTATGCTGGGGGTGGTGATGAAAGGAGTGCTTATGGAGCACTGCCAAAAGAAGAAATGATATTTGAGGTGGAGTTTGTAGACAGAAGAAGAGAGAGAGAGAAGAGAAAGAGAAGTATAAGTAGGTAAGGAGATAGGTAAGGAGGGAAGCAGGGAGGAAGAGAAGGAAAAAAGGAGGGAGGGAGGAAAGCTGAAGGATAATACAGATGCACAGAGACACTAACAAGGACGTGGAGACATAAGTAAGCATGTAAGTTTAAGAACTACTGTAAACAAAACAAAACAAAACAAAACCCCCCAGAAACCTCAATTAAATAGTCAAGAGACTAGAAGGGGAACTCTCATGCCCTGTGACAATAGCAGAGCCCAACAGGAAGAAGACAGACTCCTTTCCTGGCAAGGGCTCAGCCAATGAAAAGCCACTGGACTCTTTGTTTCCTGTAGCCTGCCCAACTTCCTTTTCCCCTCTACAAAAGTGTTCTTGCCTTGCTCCGTGGGAACTTGCACATGGCTCAGCATGGTTGCAGACACTACATGACAGTTCTCTACTGATCCTGAGTAAACCCATCTTTGCTGGAGAAATGTCTGGCAGTCTGTTTGATTTGGGTCAATACTACTAATGGAGAGGTGTGGCTAGAGAATAAAGGCTGGGGCCAGGGCAGTGTTGGAATGCTAGAGCTGATGCTGGAAGCCTTGACTGTAGTATATAAAGGACCTCGGTGCTGTGGTAGATTTTGGACTTTATCTTAAAAGCAGTGAAGAGCTAACAAACATTCTTAAGCAAATAAATGAGAAATTCAGGGGGGTTTTGGTGGTTATTTGGTGGTTATTTTGGTTTGTTATGTTTTGGATGTTGCTGTTTAGATGTGTGTTTTAGAAGGTTACTTTGGGAGTAGTGTGTGAGGTCCTGATGCCTCTGTTACTAATAACAATTAGCCAGGTCTTGACAAAGAGCTGTGAGAGATGAGGGGATCTAAACTACATAGTGACAGTAGAAATGGAAAATTGTTATCAGCTCTTGCCTGAGACAGGGTCTGGAAACAAACAAACAACTTAGATTGGAAAAGTGGATTTCCAGTTATTAATGGCATAATCTTTGGCAGGTTACTTAACCTCTCTATAACTCAGGGTTTTTTTGTTTTAATCTGTAAAAGATTAATAAAAATAATATCTACCTCATAAGGTTGTTAGGAAGATTAAATGAGTTAATATATTAAAAGCACTTAGAATAAATAGTACCTGACGTAGTGATTGTAATATGTGCAAGTGATTATTAATATTATCTATTCAGAGAGAAGTAAATCTCATATTTTTGGAATGAAGGAAGAACAGACCATTTAATTTGGAATGTAGGGAAGAGGAAAATGCCAAAAGGCAAAGACTGCTGGAGTTCAGAGGGTACTCCAGTTGCGGGTAATAGCAAGAGCTAAGGCTCAGAGCAGGGAAAGGATAGGAGATGTTGAGGTTTCAGGAAAAGGTTCAAAGGGTCATGCTTCAACAGGAAATAATTTCTTCAACAGGCAAAAAAAAATCTGAGAGCCTAAGGGCAAGGAAGACTCAACCTTGCCAATTAATAGGGGACCATAAAAATTTATCATCAAATTGTGATACTTTTGAAAGAGAAAAAAATAGTAAAAGTGATAAAAATTAAATTATTTATTTTAATATATTTTTGAAATATTTATTGTCCAAAAATTGTTTTATTCAAAATTATTTAAAAATATAAGTCTTTCTGGGAAAAAACTACATACATTAAAGGAAATTTTTTAAATTTAAAAAATTTTTAATCTGAACATTTAAAGATGACTTAAGTGTAATAATTACAAGAATAGAAAATTACAGGTAAATATCTGTCATGAGCAGAGACGCAAAAGTCCTGTGTGAGATATGAGCAAATCTAATAAAGGACATATAAAAAGGGTAGTACATCAAGACCAAACAGAGTTTATTCCAGAAATGCAAGATTGATTTAACATTTAAAACTCAGTGTAACTCATTACATTAACAGAATAAAGGAAAAGAACATATAGTTATCTCAATAGATGCAGAAAAAGTATGATCAAGGAAAAACAAAACAAAATAAAAAACCCAAACCTCTTAGCAAACTGGAAATGTAAGGGAACTGTCTTATTTCAGCAAGAATATCTTTTTTAAAAATTGACAACTACATTTTACTTAATGGTTAATTTTAAACATTTGCCTCTTCAGTTAGGATTAAGATAAATATGACCACTATAACTACTTCTATTCTACATTGTACTGGAGGTACTAGTCAATGCTATAAGGCAAGACAAATAAAAGAAACAAAAGATATAACAAAGAGTAAAAAGTAAAAAACTTTACTTTCTTAGGGAAAAAAGTAAAGTTGTCATTTGCAGATGACATGATTATGTATGTATGTATGTATGTAAAAAGTCTAAAAGAATGTACTATTAGAATTAATAAACACAGCTACTGGAAACAATATCAATATCCAAAACTCAATTGTATTCTATATACTAGGAATAATTAGAAAATGAAAATAAATTTTAAATAGCATTATAAATGACACTGAAAAATAAAACTCCTAAGAATAAATCTAAAAAATGATGTGCAGAGTTTCCCTGGTGGTGCGGTGGTTGAGAGTCCACCTGCTGATGCAGGGTACACGGGTTCATGTCCTGGTCCGGGAAGATCCCACATGCCATGGAGTGGCTGGGCCCCTGAGCCATGGCTACTGAGCCTGCACGCCTGGAGACTGTGCTCCTCAACGGGAGAGGCCACAGCAGTGAGAGGCCCATGTACCACAAAAATATAAAAAAAATTTTTTTAAAATGATGTGCAAAACCTCTGTGCTGAAAAGTACAGAATATTGCTAATGTGATTATAAAGACCTAAATAAATGGAAGGATATTCTATGTTTATGATCAGAAGATTCATGGTAGTAGAAATGTCAATTCTCCCCCAGAGTGATTTACAAACAATTCAAAATCTCAGACTTTTTTGTGTGTGCCAATTAAAAAGCGCATTCTAAAATTTATATGAAAATGCAAATTACCTAATATAGCCAAGGCATCTTGAAGAGAAACAAAGAGATTGGAGGAACATAAAGATATCAAGGTTTGTCATGAAACAACAGAAATTATAACAGAATGGTGTTGGTTCAATGACAGGCAAACAGACCAGTATAACAAAGTAAGGAATTCAGAAACAGATTCATGCATATAAAATCATTTGATTTATGGCAAAGTCACTACAGCAATTCAGTAAAATAAATGATAGTCTTTTTAATAAAAGGATGCCAGAAAAAAGAGATACAATACTGGAAAAAATTAAATATGACTCCTAGCTTACATAAAAATTTAAGATGGATTAATAGTCTGAATTAATAGACTGAATATTTGTATCTCTCAGAAATTAATATGTTGAAACCTAATCCCCAATATGATGGTATTTGGAGATGGGACCTTTGGGAGGTGATTAGGTCATGAGGGTGGAGCCCTCATTAATGGGATTAGTGCCCTTATAAAAGAGGCTCCAGAGTTCCCTTTGTCCCTTCTGCCAAGAACCTGGGAAGTGGAACCTCACCGGTGCCTTGTGCCCTGATTGTGGAATTCCCAGACTCCAGAACTGTGAGAAATAAGTATATAGAAACATTCCATACCTTAATGTGAAAAGTCAGATAATGAATTTTCAAGAAGAAAACACGGAATACCTTTATAGCCTTGAGAAAAGCATAGATTTCCAAATAGAACATACAGTTCACTAATCATAGAATAAAATACTGATGAATTTACCTTTATTAAAATTAAGAACCTTTATTTTATCAAAAGCCATCATGAATAGAGTAAATAGGAAGCCACAAATTGGAAGAGCATATTTGAAATACATATATCTCCCAAAGGACTTGTGTCCAAAATAAAGAAATAACTCATATAAAACAATAGGAAAGAGACACTTAGCCCAAAATTTTTTAAATGAGCAAAAGATTTGAATAGGCACTCCACAAAAAAAGGTATCTAAATCACCAATAAATATATAAAAAGATGTTCAATATTATTAATAACAGTGAAATGCAAATTAAAACAGTAATAAAATACCAACAACACCCATTAAAATGGCTATAATTAAAAGGACTGAAAATACGAACTGTTGGCAAGGATGTAAAGGAACTGGAACTCTAATGTTGCTGGTGATAGTGTTAGTGATAGTTCGGAAAACTGTTTAGCAATATCTACTAGAGCTAAACATCCCAAACTCTATGACACAGTGATATCCACTTCTAGGTATGTACTCAAGAAAGATGATTACCTATGTGTGCCTGCCAAGTATATATATATATACCAAAAATGCCCATAGGAGTATTACTCATAATGGCCCCAAACTGGTAATAAACCAAATGTTCACTAATAGTGCAATGGATAACTTAAAAGTGGTATATTCATATAATAGAATACTATACAACAACAAAAAGGAATAAACCTCTGTAATACCCCAAAGCATGGATGAGTTTTACAATGTTGAAAGAGGTTAGAGATAAAAGAATGCATATTGTGGGACTTCCCTGGTGGTGCAGTGGTTAAGAATCCACCTGCCAGGGCTTCCCTGGTGGTGCAGTGGTTGAGAGTCTGCCTGCCAATGCAGGGGACACGGGTTCGTGCCCCGGTCCGGGAAGATCCCACATGCTGTGGAGCGGCTGGGCCCGTGAGCCACGGCTACTGAGCCCGTGCGTCTGGAGCTTGTGTTCCGCAACGGGAGGGGCCGCGGCAGTGAGAGGCCCGCGCACCGCGATGAAGAGTGGCCCCCGCTCGCCGCAACTAGAGAAAGCCCACGCACAGAAAAGAAGACCCAGCACAGCCAAAAATAAATAAATAAATGGGAAAAAAAAAAAAAAAAAGAATCCACCTGCCAATGCAGGGGACACGGGTTCAAGCCCTGGTCTGGGAAGATCCCACATGCCACAGAGCAACAAAGCCCATGCACCACAACTACTGAGCCTGTGCTCTAGAGCCCACGAGCCACAACTACTGAAAGCCCACGCACTGTAGAGCCCGCACGCCACAACTACTGAGCCCACACACGGCAGTTACTGAAGTCCACCCCGCCTAGGGTCCGTGCTCAGCAACAAGAGAAGCCACCGCAATGAGAAGCCCACACACCACAAAAGAGTAGCCCCCGTCGCCACAACTAGAGAAAGGCTGCGAGCAGCAACAAAGACCCAACACAGCCAAAAAATAAATAAATAAATATTTTTTTAAAAAAGAATGCATATTGTAATATTCATTTATATGAAGTTCAAAAGGAGTCAAAAGTAATTTTTTTGGTTACAGAGGTCAGAAGAGTAGTAACTTATTTGGGGCTAAATCAACTGGGAGGAGGCGTCAGGGTGTGTGTGGTGCTGGAATGTTCTTCTCTTGATCTGAATGGTGTTTGCACACTTATATACACATGTAAAAAAATCATTAAGCCTTAAGATAGGTGAATTTTATGGTATGTGTTATATCTTCACTTAAAGAAGATAAATATAGATAGTAAAAATGATACGTACAGAATTATTATCCTCATTATGTCTTCATGTATCAGTTTCTTAGTCATATTTCTCTAATATCATGTCACTGGTATTTTCCTATGGTCTTATTATTTTGTATGTTTGTTACAAAATTACTTGCAATCTTTAAAATGGTGTTTTATTGTTAATATATATGAAACTGTTAATATCTTCAGTTGATTTCTTCTATTTCAACCATACTATTTTTTTTTTTTTTTTTTTTTTTTGAGGTACGCGGGCCTCTCACTGTTGTGGCCTCTCCCGTTGCGGAGCACAGGCTCCGGACGCGCAGGCTCAGCAGCCATGGCTCACGGGCCCAGCCGCTCTGCGGCATGTGGGATCTTCCCGGACCGGGGCACGAACCCGTGTCCCCTGCATCAGCAGGCAGACTCTCAACCACTGTGCCACCAGGGAAGCCCTCCCATACTATTTTTAATTATGAAAATACTCTCTACAGTTACTGAGGTACCTGGTCAGATCAATAATAATGCTAAATTGAGAATATTTTCCATTTTAATTGCATTATATTGAAATATAGTAATATTTCAGCCAAAATATTTTCACAAGTACTCTCTTTTTGCCTCCACTCAGAGTATATTTATTCAATAAATGTTTTATTAGATGAAATTTGTCAAATTATCTCTCTCTATGATTCTTTTGAATGTTTTGCCAAATTTAAATTCATTTGAGTTTTATTCTATTTTGGCACAGAGAATTTTCTCCAACAAAAGTGGGAACACAAAGGACATTCAAGATATCCCAAAGATCTATTATCTAATTTCAAAATCAAATCTTGCACTATTTGGACTTTCATTATTTCAGTATTTACAAGTAAGTTGAATATATTGTATTGCACTTAGATTGATTTACAAAGAACTTCCTTAAGGGCTCAAGCATTTCTAAAATTTGATAACATGTAGCAAAGAGAGAAAGCATCTACTTCCACACTGAATCTGAATTATTTTTTTATTTCAACATCAAATTTGTAAAAAAAAAAAAAGATGTATACAGTTTAGTAACTCTAACTGCATGTACATACAAAATATTTATAAAATTTAACAACTATAGCTTCTATTTCAATTGTTAGATCATCACAGCTCTTTTAGGATGCAATTATGAATTTTGTATGTACCACAACCAATACGATAAGCACATTTCTTCAATGTATATATCTTAATTTAGTGGAACATTGCTTTTACCATGTTTTTACAAAGTTGTCCATCAAAATTTGTGTTCATTTTATTACTGAAATAAGCCAATAATTTTATATCACTGTTGAACTATTAAACTAAATTTATAATGTTTTTAACAATAGTGTGAGATGCTTTATCTAAACAGAATGAACTTTAAATAGTTTTACTTTGAGTCCATGATTTGTGTGGGAAAAAATCTTGAACCATTTTTAATTGGCTGGCTTTTATTTGTAGCACCTGATATGTTGTTGTAAGAGTCTCATCATTTAACTATCTGTGACGTTAGCATCCTGTTAGAACTAATAAAATAACAGCTATCACTTCACTTTTTGTACAATCATAAGAAAACTGGGAATCTAAAATGAGCGAAATGTAGAAGTAAAATCATTTGATCCAAATGGAAAGTCCTGCTGCAGAGTGACATGTAAATACACCTTCTGCAGCTGCACATGTTAAATCATGATCTCCAGGACAATCATCTTAAAATAACATTAACTTTTGAAGTGGATACTTTCAGTTTTCACATGCTCAGCAATTATGGCCCCATTGTTGGATGCGGAATTTAAAAATTTTGAAAGTTACACCTTCAACATTAGCTTTTTTGAGAAACAGAAACTCAGTACTTAATTTTTCATGAAACACTCTTGGCTTTCAGCCTATTACTGTCAAAAGAGTTGACTGCAATTTTTATAAAGGCATGGATAACAAAATAAGAAAATTTTAAAGATTTTTACCATGGGATACTGACAAAACTGCTGTAGCAAGAGTACTCAGACCACTCTTGGTACACAGTATGGTAACCAGCCTCCATTTCCTGAACATATTTCGTGGACAACTAATCTGTAATTACCCACATTTCCTAATGACCCTGCTGATTAGCAGCCTGGCAGCTTGTTACATCATGAAATCTGTAGCATGGGCCATGGCATAATTGGCTAGAACACCAAATAGATTGCAGGGGCAACTGTGTTGAATACTTCTTCCTCCACCCTCAAGACCAGAAGGATTTAACTGTTCCTAGTCGCCTGAATCCAAGGGCACATCATTTTATCAATTAAGACTCCACATGCTATCCTGAACAGCAGTTGTTATTTTATATATGTATAGTTTATATATAATACATATATATATATAAAAAATATATATATTATATATAATACATATATATAATATATATAAAATATATATTTAGAATATATAAAATATATATTTATATATAAATATAAAATATATATTTATATATATATAATATATATATATATATAATACATATATATAAAAATATATATATAATACATATATATATAATATATATATATAAAATATATATATATATATAGTGGAACAGAAAGGTTCTGGAATAGAAAGATAGTCTCTCTAACCAGGCAACTCTCTTTATATGTCCTAAACTGAGAATTCTTTTCCCTGCATATTAGCCTCATACTTCTAGATGAGACTACAGCAGAAGTTGCAAGTACAGAATAAAGGCCCATCAAATTGATCTTTGCTTATTTTAATACAACACTTAACAATACTTGTTTAAATCAGGAAAAAAAAATCCAAGTGGATGGTACAAGGGAATAGGCATAAATGGGGATTGTCTCAGGCATACTGGGGCATATGAAAACCCTAAAGTAGTTTAAATTCACAGTGGAAATAAATTCAATTCAAATCCACAAATATTTGTTGAGGACCTACTAAGTCCAAGAACTTTAGCTATAAGCTGAAAGGAAAATACAAATAGGAATTGAGCCAATTCTTTCCTCTTACCCTTAGGAAGGATAAGGCATATATACAAAGGATTCATATTCAGAGTAGAATGGTATGACATTTTCTTAAAAATTAATGATGTAAGACTCTTGCATTGAAAAAAATAACACAGTATTTGTTTCCAATGATTAAACTTGAGCTTTTGAGTAAAAACGAAAATTTGGAAAACTTGTATCCACCACTGTGAGTTTGACAGTTTCCCAATATCGAAAGGCTTTTCTGATGCGATTCATAATATGATAGTAATATGAACAAATGTGATAGTGAAAAGTGTCAACATTTCAAGGACTTGCATAACTCAGTGGATCAATACTTTCCAAATGACTAATGTGTAAGCAATGTTACAAAAATGGCCATCCAAATTGCAAGATAGACAAGTGGATTTTAATATAACAGTTTGAACATTTTATTGATATGGTTTCAGAGTTCACATTACAAACTAACCTTTAAGAAACAACCCCTTGTTAAGTTTTGGTGTATATCCAAAAAAGAAAGAATATCCACAGTTTTCTGAAAAGGCTATTAAATACGTCCTTCTTTTTCCAACTACCTATCGCTATAAGGCTGAACTTTCTTTCTGTCCTTCAGCCAAACAGCTAATCACAACAGATTTAATACAAAAATGGTTATGATAATCCAGCTGTCTTCTAGTAAACCAGGCATTAAAGAGGTTTGCAAAAATGTAAAACAATGCTAATTTTCTCACTAAATTGTTCTGTTTTAGAAAATATATTTTTTCATTAAAATATTATTTACACTGACATGTAACGGCCTTATTGCTATTTTGAAAGGAATTAGTATATAAAGATTGCCTTAAATAATACAACTGTGTCTAATTTCATGACACTGGTGCTACAGGGAAAACAGGGGAAAGAGAGATTATGGCAGAAAAGATACGGAAAGTTTTCACAAAAGACCTGGTATTCCACTTTAGACTCTGAAAAGTAGGACTTTAAGAGGAACTCTTTTTGAAAGGATGAAAAGTCATACGTAAAGGCTTAGAAACAGGAAAGCATCTGTTATTCTCAGGAAATAATGAGTAATGAGTTCAGTTGGCTGAAATATAAGGAAGGCACCATTCTCTCCTGCTTCTCTTGTTAACTCTCCCTCTCCCTCTCCCTTTCTGGCTTTTCTTTCTCTCCCACTCCATAAATCTTGATGCTTCCAACAGTTTTGTCTTTGGATCTGTCTTCTCACTCTATATGTCTCCCTCAACAATCATGTCCATCTTCAAGATTGGAACTTCACTTCTTGGCTGCTGAATCCCAGATGTTTATCTCACATTCCTTCCTGAGCTCTAGAATTATATGTTCTGGACATCTTGAAAGCAACAAACCAAAAATGGAATAAATGTTTTCCCAGAAGCCACTCCCCCTCCTATATCCCCTTTCTTGGCATCCCCCCATATTCAGAAATAACTCACGTCAAAAACAGCAGAGTCACTTTAATCTTCACTCTCACCTTCCTCCCCTATCTTCTTTCAATTTCATCCCCTTCCATCACCACTCTTCCTTGTTTTTCTTTTCTGTACTATTATGGTATTTTCTTAGTTCTTTTCTGCCACTAGTCTCACAACTTTCCATTTTATCCTCCTTATTGCTACTAAATCCAATAGTACAAAAGCAACAAATCTAATCATGTTTCCCTGTCTTGAAACCCTTTGATGCCCGCCCCCTCCAAGGATTCCCTAACACCTTGGTGGAACATAAAATGTCATCCATTACCTGGCCCTTGATTACTTCTCCATCCTTAATGCTTCGCAGGTACCCTCCACAGCCCATAGCAAACCTATTTCTTGATTCTGCCATATTAAAGAACTTGTAGTTCTCAAAATGACTCCAGGTTGTTTTACTTTTCCATGACCTTGTTCAGGTGTTTTCTCATCCAGGAATGTCTTTTTCTGCCCCATCAACAAAGGATACCAATTCACCTTTCATCATTATTCTAGAGATACATTTCCTCTAAGAATTTTTCTCTTCACATTGGCTTAAGTGACATTTATTTTCCTCTTTTAATAATAACATTTAAAGTGATTATTAGCATGTGAAATCTGTTTCTGAAGCTGTTCTTAATTGATTTCCCCTCTTCACAGCACAAAATACTGAATAAAGCATTTTGCAAGGGTTCATCTTGTTTTAAATAAAAAGCAAAGAAAATTTAAATATCTAGCAGAAAGTACCCAAATCCATATTTCTTCTAATATTTCTACATATAAACTGGCAAAAAAAAGAGCCAAGGTTTACAAAACACATGTCCAATAGCCATGTGTGTATTATGTCCTTTCAAAACTTTTTTCACAAATAATTTTATATTTCCAGAGTTCCTTGAATATTTTGCAAATTTAATTTTTGCTAGACTTGACATTCTTTTATATCACAGAGGTATTTTGTTTTGAGAGGTTTTTTCCTCAAACTGAGTCACATTTCTACTCTTTAATATTAATAGAGCTGGTTATTCACAGCTCATTTTAAAAAGGATTAAAATTCTTAAGCAGCAACATCATAGCTGTATTTGCCATCCCCTGAATTCAAGTGATATCAGAGGTACAGATATGCCTGCCAGAGACTTGCTTCATTACTGAGCTCAGGTCCCCCAAATCAGTGAGCATCCAATCCAGCAGATAGAAAGAAGCTCTGAGCAGCTGCACAAAATGAAAGGCTTTTATAGGTAGAAGGGAGTGGGAACAAGGAAGTTTTATCAGGCAAAAAGCAAATTGGTTACTGCAAGGTTATTTTCCTTTAGGGGATGGCACGGGTCTATCAGGCAGCATGGGTCTATCAGGCAGATTACCTCACTACTGCTGATCAGGCAACTCCCGATTGACTGGTGTGAGATTCCATTTCTGGGAGAGCCCAAACTGTAATTAAGTCTTGGTTTGGTGACGTGGGGCTTAGTATGAGTGACCCCATTTGAGGCCTGTTGTCTTATCTTAAAAAAAAAACAAATTTGGATGGAGATATACCGAGGAAATGCAAAATGTTCAAAGCTTTTATGCCTAATTACATGAGGAAGACATTATCCCAGTTATAGAAACGACAGGTCACACATTTACATAGGAGCCTAGACTTCAGTCTATCACACTCATGCAAAGAGCAGGAACAATGATTATAAAGACAGGGAAGTGCCGCTCATTTGCTAACTAAGGTGATTCAGTGATAAGAGATTTTTTTCATCGGTCTGTAATTGCAGGGATGTTTTTCAGGGCCTTGTAAGCACCTGATGCATGGTAGGAGGGAGCTGGTTCTTTTAAAAGGGCTTAATAGAGAGAGGCAAGAAATAAGGAAGCAAGGCAGTGACGAATTAGAAAAAAGAAAAGGTTATGTGAAAACCATCTGAGAAATTAGCCAACATTTGTGGAGAGAATATAGAATGTAGAAGTTAGGGTTCTTTATGTAGATAATGAGACTATCAAGATTTAGTGAAGCCAAAGTTTTATGACAGAGTGGTGAGATCTAACAAATCAGATTTCCCCTCATTTATATTACCATTTAAAAGATTTTGTTTCATTGTAAACTGTATGGTTAATTTAGTGGGGCAATAAATGGTTTAAAACCATAGTAGAAACAGTAGATACATTAGTGATACGTTTAAACAGGACAGAAAGTTCAACCTCAGAAATAGGAAAGAGGAGGCGGTTCCTCCTCTCCAAGAGAGTACATGGAAGGTCATCCTATCTAAGGAGAAGGTTTTGATTTCCCACTTTCTGCTTCCCACTCAGTGACACTTTGCACCTGCTTTCTGTAAAGATGAGATCTTAAAGCTGAAATTTGGAGGCAGAAGAATTGGCTTTTAGAGTTAAAGCACTGTGCTACAAAAACAGATTTGTATCTTCCCTTGGACGGCTTGGAAACTGTCAGTGCAATCCAGGGTAAGAAGGTGTGGAACCTAGAAAGACAGAAGGTAAGAGCCAAATTCCCAGGAACTCAAGCACTGTGTACAGTGTTGGGTTAAAGTGAGCCATAAATGGATGACTTCCCTTCCCCTCCCCTCCCTTCTCCCCTCCCCCTCTCTATTTGTTACACATTTTAATGTGTGTGTGTGTGTATATATATATATATATATATACATAGAGAGAGAGAGAGAGAGAGAGAGAATTCTTTTATAAAATTTTGCTTCAAAGTATTCTCTTGGGGCTTCCCTGGTGGCGCAGTGGTTGAGAGTCCACCTGCTGATGCAGGGGACACGGGTTCGTGCCCCGGTCCGGGAAGATCCCACATGCTGCGGGGCGGCTGGGCCCGTGAGCCATGGCTACTGAGCCTGTGCGTCCGGAGCCTATGCTCTGCAACGGGAGAGGCCACAACAGTGAGAGGCCCACGTACAGCAAAAAAAAAAAAAAAAAAAGTATTCTCTTGAAATGCAGTTATAATTCAAATTTGCTTAACTCTTAAAATAGGATTTTTTTTTTTTTTGGCTGTGTTGGGTCTTCGTTTTTGTGCGAGGGCTTTCTCTAGTTGCTGAGAGCGGGGGCCACTCTTCATCGCGGTGCGCGGGCCTCTCACTGTCGCGGCCTCTCTTGTTGCGGAGCACAGGCTCCAAACGCGCAGGCTCAGTAGTTGTGGCTCACGGGCCTAGTAGCTCCGCGGCATGTGGGATCTTCCCAGACCAGGGCTCGAACCCGTGTCCCCTGCATTGGCAGGCAGATTCTCAACCACTGCGCCACCAGGTAAGCCCAGACTAGAATGATTTTTAAGGCTTCTTCCAACTCTGACATTTGATTATCCTATGAAATCTGGGTTAAGTAGAGAGGCACATTCATATAGCACATTAACATCTGGTAGAGGCACACCTGAAGTGTTAGAGCAGAGAGGGACAAAATCAGCTTCTGAAATATTGAAATTGCCCCTCCTCAACAAATGAGTACCTTGCTTTGTAACAAAATAAGAACAAAAAGGATCACATTATAGCAACAAGTAGAATTTGTTACAAGTGAACAGGGCTAAAAGCAGCAAAGGCAAAGAATACATAGGTGAGATCACCAAAAGACAAGTGCCAACATGTATGCTGGTCTGTTCTTATTCAATCTTCCAAGTGAGATAGATAATGCAAATAAAATTTAGATAACAAATAATGCAATTACAATACAATAATAAATCCAATGAGAAGCAACCATGCTCATTGGGACAGTGTTTTGACGGATATACTTGTGTATATTTATTTGGCTTGACCACTTACCAGCTATGTGTACTTGGGTTAAGTTATGTGTTCATTGTAGAACATTTGAAAAATATATAAAATATCAAAGAACGAAAAAAATCCTCAATGCAAGGAATTCTGGAAAATATTATTTTAGCTTTCCAACCTTTATACTAAAGGAAAGCAAACCAGAACAGGTGTTTCTGTATTTGTGATGTTTATCACTTTTACCTAAAACATCATTTGAATACATGTGCTAAAGCCATTTCCTTTAAGAGCGCGAACAGAAATGTTCACCATCGTTTTTTGTTTTTTTTTTAATTTATGTATTTTATTTATTTTATTTTTGGCTGCGTTGGGTCTTAGTTGCTGCACGTGGGCTTTCTCTAGTTGCGGCAAGCAGGGGCTACTCTTCTTTGCAGTGCGCGGGCTTCTCACTGCGGTGGCTTCTCTTGTTGAGGAGCACAGGCTCTACGTGCGCGGGCTTCAGTAGTTGTGGCTCACGGGCTCTAGAGCGCAGGCTCAGTAGCTCTGGTGCATGAGCTTAATTGCTCCACGACATGTGGGATCTTCCCAGACCAGGGCTCGAACCCGTGTCCCCTGCATTGGCAGGCAGATTCTTAAGCACTGTGCCACCAGGGAAGCCCACCATCATTTATTAATCAACATTATTTTGGAAGTTTCAATGAGAGCAATAAAAAATGTTAAATGAAATAATTTGTAAAACCACTGGTATAAAAAATATAGAGAGCTGATGATGTAGTTGTACACCTAAAAATATCAGTTTTAAAGTAATAAAAAAAGAGAATTTGATAATTTGATCACATATATATTTAAAAATCAATAGCTTTTCTTTCCCTTACTGTCAATAAACAGACACAGAAATGAGAAAAAGCAAACACACATAAAACAGATAGCAATAAAGAATTAAGCTAAAAAGAAAAATACAGGACCAATATTTTAAAAAAAACAACAAAAAACAGAAACCAAAAAAATCTATACTAACTTATTGAAGGGCTCAAAGGCAAAGCAATCAACTGAGTATGGTCTGGGTTGGAAAATCTTAATATCACAAAAATATCAAGCCTGTAGAAAAACAATAAATTCAATTAAAAGTATGTAACTAAAATACAGTAAACTCTACATAATTAAATACACAATTTGAGATACACAGACACGCACACCACACACACACACCTGTAAAACCATCATCACAATCAAGATAATGAACATATCCATCAACCTCAAAAGTATCCATTGCCCCTCTATAATCCCCCACTCTGCCCCCTCCCCATTTCTAGCAACTACTGATCTACTTTCTGTCACTATACACTAGTTTTCATTTTTTGGAAATTTATGAAAATGGAATCTTCTGTTCTCCTTTTTGTTTGGCTTTTTTCACTCAACATAATTATTTTGAGATTCATTCATTTGTTGCATGTAGTTCATTCCTCTTTATTGTTGAGTATTTTACTGTATGGATATACCACAATTTGTATACCTATTCACCTGTTCATAGAAATTTGGGTTAATTTCAGCTTTGAGCCTTTACAAATAATGCTGTTATGAACATTTGTGTACAGACATGTGTTTTTGTTCTTGGAACTTTAAAGTCTCTAGAAGAAAACAGGAGAAAATTATTTGTGATCTAGATTTTAAAGTTTTAGGTTTTTCATTAAGATCTATGTTCCATTTTGAATTAATTTTTTTTTTTTTGCAGTACGCGGGCCTCTCACTGCTGTGGCCTCTCCCGTTGCGGAGCACAGGCTCCGGACGCTCAGGCTCAGTGGCCATGGCTCACAGGCCCAGCCGCTCCACGGCATGCGGGATCCTCCCAGACCAGGGCACGAACCCACGTCCCCTGCATCGGCAGGTGGACTCTCAACCACTGCGCCACCAGGGAAGCCCTTGAATTAATTTTTAAATATGATGCGAGGTAGGAGGTACAGATTGAAGTTCATTTTTTTGCATGTGAATATCAAATTGTTCCAGTACCATTTATTGGAATGACAAGAAAAGCCTGTTCTCCTTTTTTAACTTTGTTGAAAATCAATTGAATATAAATATATATATTTCTATATAAATATATCCAGAATCTCTAATCTGTTTCCTTAATGTTTTTGTCTATTTTGTTGCTAATACCATACTGATTTGATTATTGTAGCTTTATAATAAGTCTTAAGGTCAGATGATATAAGTTCCCCAACTCTGTTCTTTTTCAAAGTTGTTTTGATTTTTTTTAAAATAAATTTTATTTATTTATTTATTTATGGCTGTGTTGGGTCTTCACTGCTGTGGGAGGGCTTTCTCTAGTTGCAGTGAGCAGGGGCTACTCTTCTTGTGCAGGCTTCTCATTGCGGTGGTTTCTCTTGTTGCGGAGCACGGGCTCTAGGCGCACGGGCTTCAGTAGTTGTGGCACGTGGGTTCAATAGTTGTGGCTCGCAGGCTTAGTTGCTTCATGGCACATGGGATCTTCCTGGACCAGGGCTTGAACCTGTGTCCCTTATACTGGCAGGTGGATTCCTAACCACTGTGCCACCAGGGAAGTCCCTCAAAGTTGTTTTGATTAATATAGGTACTTCATATTTCCATATGAATTTTTGAATAGCTAGTCATTTCCTCAAGAAAAAACCCTTGCTGGGATTTTGATTCAGGTTGCATAGAATCTACAGATGAATTTGGGAAGAATTGACTTCTTAACAATATTAAGGCTTCCAATTCATCAGAGCCAAAGTGAGAAAGAACCCTGCCCTACTCACCTCTAAACAATTGCTCTCAATGCCTGTTTGTGGAGATGAATGGGACTCAGAAGTGCTCGTAGAGGCTGCAGGGTGCTCCAGAGGAAATGGGCTTCTGCTCTTACTATTGCCACCAACACAGGACATTTGTGGCCAGGATGAGCTCTCCAGACCTACTCCCCAACTGGCATAGTGGCAGACTTCTCTGTGTCTCTAAGTCTAGACTGAACTTTTAGACCTAGGAGAAGGGGAGAGGGAACCCTCTCCTTCCTCAGTCCAGAAAATCACCTTAGTTTTTGGTCAATAAAACACTATCCATTTTGATTAATGATAGAAACATCTGCTCCCTTCAAAAGAAAACTCCACCCTTACCCATCAGGGTATGGTTTTAATGCTAGACTCCATCAAAGCAATAGAATCACCGAACTGTCTCTACATTTTCTCATATTTGGTTAATTCAGTCTTATCCATAGTACCCTTGTTATTCTAGTATATATGCTGATCTGTTGTTTATGACAGATTTACTCTGACTAGTATAATTATATATTTTAAATTAGTATATTCAATGTACAATTGACAGGTATTACTTTTTTTTTTGAATATACTAATTTAAAATATATAATTATTTGTTGTAAGAGGTCCCTCCTCCACCCAAAATCACTGGCTCAAACTAGAGTTTATTTTTCTGTCATATAACAGCTCAGAGGTAGACATGAGTTTCATGGAGATATCCAGGGACCAGAGTTCCTTTCATCTTATTTCTTGTCATCACCCCTAGAGAATTGTCCTCATTTAGATGGCTAATTTGCCTTGATCGCTACCATGTCTACATCTCAGCTTGCAGGAAGATGAGAGAATTGGGATGGAAACTCTAAAGATGAGACAAAGAAGTTGCACACGTAATTTCCACTCTGGTCAGTGCATCACAGAATGAAAACCAGTTGTAAAGAAGGCTAGGGCTGCTGTCTTTGGCTGAGTAATCAATCACACACCAGCTGAAACTCAGAAGAATGGATAGTATCCCAGAAAAATTATCAGTCTCTGTCACAAATATAATATTCCAAAATCTAAATTTCTGATATTTTAATTTATAATTAACAATATAGAATTGCATTATTTTTCTAGGTAATCAAGTAAGTGGATTCAAGGAAGGAATCAAAGGAAAATCATTTCTTCTTGTTAATGATCATGTATTCAAGCACTGACTTCAATTAAGTTGTGAGTACCATTTCTACTTCTTCCTATTTTAGTGAATTATCAGCTGCTTTTTATTTCTCAATTCAATCTTAATAGCAAGATTGTGATAGAATACCACATAATAAGCTTTCAATATTATGAAGGTGAGAGTACCTTCCTTATAAGCACTTTGTTACATAAAAATTGGGTTTCATTCACCTCTTAAGTGCCTGTTCTCCTGACTTTTTTGCTTAGATCAAGAAAGTCAGTGCAAGAAAAACACTGAGTCTTATCTCAGTTACTTCATCAATTGGAAAACCTTTCAAGTCACCAGGAATATGGTCTAAGGGGTGAGCTATGAATACAGAACTATGGCCATGCAGCCGTCATGACTCAAGTTTTCCTCCTACTTTTATAGTAGGTCCTAAAGCTACATTTGCTGTTCCTCCTCAAACCTTAGCCAGCACCGAGAAAACTTATGGGAAACCAAATGATTGAAGGATAAATTTCTGAGGCCTAAAATCTCACTGAGACTTTGTAAAATAAATGTTTTCTGAACACCAGATTCTCTATGAAGAGATGCCGCCTCACATATAAGTAAAAAAAAAAATTGAAAAACAAATCAGATCCTACCATTCCTCAGTTCAAAACTTGAAATGACCCCTTTAAAAAATCAGAATAAAAATCAAACTCTTTTAAAATGGCCTAAAGTATCATATACCATCTCCTTCCCCACTTTGCCCTTCTATCCTACAATTTTCCCTCATTCCCTCAGCTCCTCCCTTGCTGGTCTCCTCCTCCTGGAGCATGCCAGGCACCCTCCTTCTTAACATGGGGACTCTGGAGGCTCTCCCTTCTGCATGGAATGCCAGGCCCCCAGGTAATCTGCATGGCTGCCTCCATGACCTCCTTCAAGGCTTTGCTCAGATCACACCTTGCGATGCTGTATCAATTCAGGCCCCCTGAAAAGCAGTCACCAATGTGGAATTAGATGTACAAGAGAGTTATTGGGGAAAACACATGTGAAGAATATAAAAGAGGGAACAGGAGGCAGGAGGCATGCAGATCTGACACCTGTGAAAAGCAGTGGAGGAGGTGGGAGGATTGGGTAGGATGAGCCTCAAATTGCACTGCAGCTCTCTGAGGAAGTCTTGGCCAGGGCAATAGGAACCCCAGAGGAGAGGTTTCTTACAGAGGAGTCCCATGTTGGACAGAAATACTGTGACTTTAGTATTCCACCATACTCAGCCATTGGCCTGGAACTGCTGAGAGGGCATTTGCTTTGGGATGAATGCCCTAGCAAGCCCAAAGGCATGAAAACTGAAGGCTGTCAGTCCCTTACAGTCCTTGAAGCAAGTTATCTTGAAAGGAGATCTGAGTGAACTGCCTCCAAGGCCCCCTCAGAACCCTACCCTAACTACCCTATGTAATACTATAATCACTTAATTACACCATTTAATACTCTCCACTGCCAACTCAGCATTCCCAATCCTCCTTACCCTGCTCTATTTCACCTTATTCCATAGCACTTCATTTATTTTATATCCTTTAATGTTCATGATCACAATGAGAAGAATGTATCCGACATGTACAAGTGAGCCAAGGTTCGTAAGCTTAGAAACTGCACCCATTGTAGGGTTCCCTGGGGTTTCATCCTTAGACTTTATCTACTTACATTCAATTGTCACAAATATGCTATTAATAATGAAGGTTATGACAATGGCACCAAAACATCATTGAGCACTTATTATGTGCCAAACACTGTACTAAGTGCTTTATCTGTATTATCTCATTTAATACCCAGAACAATCTTTGAGGTTACTATTATTATTACTCCCACTTTTATAGATGAGGATACTGAGGTTTAGACAGGGAACACACTCCCTCTACTGGGAGATAGCTCTCACGTTTCAAGTCTGGGCTAAGTGTCCCTTCTTACATTTTCCTGTGGCAACCTGGATCTTCTCACAGAATGCTAATCCACTGAACTAGAATTGTAGGTCCCACCAGACCAGGGGTTGGCAAGCTTTTTCTGTAAAGGGCCAGGTAGTATATATTTCAGATTTTGTGGGCTTTGTGGTCTCTGTCACAACTACTCAACTCTGCCATTGCAGTGCAAAAGCAACCACAGAGTGTGTTAATGAAAAGTATGGCTGTGTTCCAATAAAACTTTATTTATGGACACTGAAATTTGAATTTCATGTAATTTGCATGTGTCACAAAGTATTATTCTTCTTTTGATTTTTTCAACCACTTAAAAATGTAAAAATCATTCTCAGCTCACAGGCTTTACAAAAACAGGCAGGTTGGCCAGGTTTCGTAGTTTGCCCATCCCTATACTATTCCACGAACTTTTAACAGCCAGAGCGGTATCACATCTGACTTTGTATCCACGGCACTTAGAATAGTATCCAGCTTATAGTGGGTGCTTAATAAATACTTGTTACATAAATAAAACTCACATAGCTAGTAGTGAGTGATAGTGTCAGGATTTAAACCTGAGTCAACTGGTTTGGCAGTGCAATCATACTGCCCACTCTGTGGCCAAAGCCATAAGTGATGTAGCACACTCAGAGCAAGATACTGAGATACTCAAAAAGTAATTCTACCTAGGAGTGAAAGTACTGGGTCATATGGTAGCTCTGTGTTTAACTTCTTTTCTGTTTCTTCTTGAATCAGCTTTGGTGAGTTATATTCTCAACTGATTTCAATTTTAATTTGTTTTTTTTTGTGGTTTGCATTGCATATTTTATTTTAAAAATAAAATTTCATACAGAGTGACAATATTGCATAGTTGCTAAGAGCACAACCTTTGGAGCCAGACTGTCTGGTTTTTTTTTTTTTTAAGTACATTTTTAATTTGATTTGGGAATTAAATTCCCGAGAGGAATGAAAACATATATCCAAACAAAAACTTGTACATAAGTGTTCATGGCAGCATTATTCATAATAGCCAGAAGGGTGAAGCAACCTAAATGCCCATCAACTGATGAGTAGATAAATAAAATGTGCTATATCCACATAATGGAATATTATTTGGCAACAAAAAGGAGAGAAATACTGATACATACTACAACATGAACGTGTAAAAGGATCATCACAAAGGGCCACGTATTATATGATTCCATTTATATGAAATGTACATAATAAGCAAATCTATAGACAGAAAGTAAATCAGTGGTTGCCTAGGACTGTGGAATGAGGAAGGTAGGGGGGAAAGGGGAGTTACTATACCAATGGATAGAGTTTATTGAGGAGGGATGAAAATGTTCTAAAATTGATCGTGGTGATGGCTATACAACTCTGTGAACATACTAAAAACCATTGGATTGTATACTTTAAATGGGTGATTGTTAATTATATCTCAATAAAGCTGTTATTTGTAAAAAAGTAATTCCAGAAACACATTGGCGTTGGCCCTTGTAGAACACCTGAACTCTATTGTTACTGTTATTGGTTGCTACTCAGCCTACCATGTACCCTTTCCCCTAGCCCCACTTAACTTGGCCTAATTTACTGTGCTTCCATGTATGTAACATAGTCCAAATCTTGGCCATTTCAGTTTTTTTAAAAAAATATAAAGCTGCTTCAAACTGTAGCTTTGTAATTAGAAACCTCTTAGTTTACATAAATGCTTAGAGCATCATAATTCTGACTTTCCAAAGGCCACCTATCAGACAGAACCCTGAGTATTGTCAGGAAATTCCTTCTTTCTGTATAGTCTTTGCAGAGTTGACTCTCTTCTTTCTTTTCCTTTTAAAGTTAGAACAGAAAGACCCTAAGAACACAGAACCCCAGCACATGGGCATTCCCTGTGACCTCACCTTTCAATTAGGATATGGTTACCAGGGTGACCAAGTTAATTACATATGGAATATCAGCAGCTGACCGCAGGTGGAAAGAGCTCAGGTCAGACCCAGGAGGGCTGGGAATCCAGGCTGACCCTCAGGTCTAATGAAGTTCAGGGGCCCAACCACAGGAATAAAGTAAGAAGTTAGTCACTTAAGGGATGGGTACTGGGGTCGATGAGAAGGGAAGCAGGACTGAAACCAGAATTCCATGTCATCAGAAAAAGAGATTTCTGATTAGTAACTCCAATCACTGGTGGAATTGTGTGGTTAATTAATATTTTAGTTATTTGAAAGCTTGAATATAAAGCAGTAACAGGAGAAAAAGGCAGAACCAGTTAATAGAGAATAGCAAATCAGAGTAATATCAAAAAGAAAAAAAATATGAGATGAAAAGAACTTTGGAATTAGAATCAGAAGGCATGACTTCCCACTGACTCTAAGACTAGTAAGTCATCTTAATTTCCTGAACCTCAGTTTATTAAACTATAAAATGATTGGGTTGAACTCAGACCTTACTGAATATTGAGTTGAATATCCATCTCTCTAAAATCCCTCCCAGCTTTAAACATTAAGGAATTAAAAACGGTCTTAGAACTGAAACCACAAGTTGTTTGTCCTGGTGCCCTGAGTAAGGAGAGAGAACAAATGTACTAATTCAAATTTAATGGTTTTACAGGAGCTACAAGCTAACGAAGTCATCACTTTCTATTTCCAAGTGACTCTACTCTCTCCTACATTGTGTCATGGCTGTGATATGAAAACTTTTTTTTTAATTGCTCTTACAAGTTGTACTGCTTCAACAAGGCAAAGCTTCCTAAACTCTATCAAATATTTCCATCATATTGAGAATATAAGAAACAAATTTAAAACCAAATTTTCATTGCAGATTTTCAAACCTGACCAGTGTTGAACTGGACGTGGGCAGGGCATCACAGCTTAACATCTTACAAAAGTAACATGCAGAAAGGGACCATTAGTCTTCACTACCCTGGAACAACATAAAATGCCTGCAAAACTCATGGAGCATTTCAGCAGAAGCATCATACTCATGTAAGTTTTTACTAATACCTAGGCATTTCATCACTAAAGGAATCTGTCAAGTAGCTTTCACTTTCTTGTACCCCAGAAGAAAGTGTGTTTTGAAAACAAAACACTGGTCTGGTTTTAGTTTGAACAAAGTGGTAGTGACACCAAACCTCGGGTTGTCTGAAGGTCTTTCTATTTAGCAGTGGGGGGTTGTGAGAAAGCAGCCGGATGGTCCTGATTTTTAAGTCTAGAGAGAGAGGTCAAGTTCCAGGTCCCACATAGGTCACCTTTCTTTCTCAGCTGTTTCTCACAGTACAGTGAGCTAAACGTTGGGTGCTTACACATGTAGCGATCCTTATTTTGGGGTGGGATCAGTCATCCTACTTCACAGACAACGAATATGTAGACATTCGTTGAAGGAATACACAGAAATCTAGCAATCCTAGCTTCAGTGAAGACACGTCTTCCCATACTTTTCAGTTGGGACATCCTTTCCTCCCTTTTTGCGCCGCGCTGACAGCTGCCTTGGGAGTTCCTTCCTCTCTAGTGCATCGCACGAGTACGTCATCAAGTTGCCCGTGTACATGTGCCAGATTCGCCTTTAGACTGTAATCTCTTCGAGATCCAGGAAGCGTGTACCTTCCGGTATCGGCAGTGCAGTGCCTGAAATATCCTAGTTACTCAAGTAATATGTAATGAATGAACAGCCGAATCTGCAACCTGTTGAATGAAAGAATGAATGAACCCTCAATACAAACTCCCTCCTTCCTACGGGGCTGCACGGTGAAAATGTTGCTCTGATTCAGCAACAGCATTAAAATCTTTGACCTGTTGGAGGGAAAGGAACAGGCAAACAAGACGGACAGGAAGGGGCAAAAAGACAAAAAAAAGGGAGGACGCGCGGCCAATACGCGTGCCGCGCTGGGTGGCGGGCGCCGCCGCAGGCCCCGCCCTGCCGGCGTTTGTGCGCGTGCGCCGGCTGGAGCGCGGCCGCTGGTCAGAGTCCGGGCGCCGGGGGCGCGCAGCCGGGAGAGTGTTTGACGTGGCAGTTCCCAGTCCAGCTGCAACTCCGCGAGCGAAGCCACCCTGTGGGGACACCGGCCCGAGGCGAGGCACGGCGGGAGAAGCGGCCGCCGCGGGACCTGGGTCACCAGGGGCAACCGGCACTGGGAGCAGAGCGCAGGCTCTCGGAAGCCCGGCGGCGTGCGGGAGCCGACCAGGTAATGCCTCGCCCAGCCTAGCTGCGCTCCGGCGGGACCCTCCCCAGGCACAGCTGGAGTGGGGTGCGGTGCCCGGACGGGAGTCGGGGGTGGGCAGAGGCTGGATGCTCACCTGTGGCAGGGCAGCGGAGGAGACCTCCTACTTTGCTCCTTTAGCCCCTTCGTGCAGTTTAATAATTGGGGGTGGGGTGGGTGGGCGTGGGCATTTTTTACCCGCCCCCATCTTTGTGTCTGGGGATGCTGGAACTAACTCCCTGATTACGGCCCTCAGTAGCCACGGTATTCCAGCGTCGCTGCCAGTGGTTTTCTGATCTCCGTGTCAACTTAATTTCCCCTTCTTTGGAGGAAGCGAATGTTGTGAATTCTCATGGTAATATTGGCAGCTGTATCTTCAAGCTTCGGGACAGCCTGATAGTGAAACTGATTTGTCCAAATCTGAACTTGGCCCAGGGGCAGATTCCATCTTGGCTGGAATGGTCGAGTGACAGCGGACTGGGGGTTGTCCTGGGCTTGAAGCTCCCCAGATTTTGAGCCTCGGTCTGCTCGTGGCAAGTGGCTTTCTGCCATGTTGCCTCTTGAAGCTGAGTCAGGTTTCTGTAACTTGGGGCTCCGTGTGAGGAAGTTTGACGTGGCAAACTGGATTGCGTGGGGAAGCAAATTCCTGCCAGGACCAGTTAAGAGGGACCCGACTGCTTCCTGCTCTTTGGAGTGAACATCCCTGCCTTTCCTTTCTGTCACTCAGCAACAGGCTGCTACGTAGGTGTGTTCCTGCTGACTTCCTAAATGCGCTTGGTTGGATGAGCTTGACCAAAGCTCAGGCTGCCACGTCTCTCTCCGCTAAGTGGGAGGAGGGAAAATATATTGTCAGTAACACAGTGGACCAGCAGGCCTATCTCTCCTTTCTTTAGATCTCCTTTTCCAAGGAGAAGAAAGTGATCTTATAATATTTTTACTTCGTTGCTTTAATTTTGGAGTCTTAGAGTTTAATACGAAAACGAAACCAAATGAAGAATGCAGTTTCCTGAATATAGATTTCAGACCTTAGCAGGTTGCACTGAACTTTTAGCGTAAAAGGTAGCATCATAGAATAACAAAAGGAAGAATATTCCTATGGTGGGTGAAAAAACTGGAGAGAAATCATAGAATCATTGTTTTATATCTGGAGAGGCTTTTAGAAGCTTTATTTTGTAAGAGGGACCTGATGCGCAGAGAGGTTCTTCAGCTTATTCCGTGTCACACAGCCAAGTATTGGCAGATTTGTAGTGTAAACCCACTTCTCTTGCCAGGATTCAGAGCTTTTTCTATTATAAATTTTTTTTAAGAATAGTTCTATGAAATGTCTCTTATTTATGAAACTTGGAGAAAATGACAAATTTAAAACAAATTGATGTTTGAGTTCTGAGTAGAATCAAGATAGATCTGTTGTATTTGTGAGTTGTGTGTGTATGTGCCTAAACACATATGCAATTGGACTTTTTTCCTTAGTTTCTTAAATATATGTGCATATGTTCTTAGAGGTATGATATTTAAATCAGAAAGAAAGTCTGTCATCTTTGACCGAGAAACCACTGACAACTCTCAAATAGTTGTAGGCTGCCACCTGGCTTCATCAATATATGACTCATAAAGTCAGTCCATTATCACCTTACCTTCTGCTATATTTGTTGGACTTTTGATTTCTCTTTATCTTAACTGCCTGGTTAAAATGACTAATTAGGATAGCACTAAACTGACACAAGTCAAAACATCTGATTGCAGACTACTGGCAGTTCTGCTGGTCAGTCGATTGAATGACAAGGTGATTATTGCCAGTGACAAGCTCTGTGCTGTAATGGGGCTGTGGAAACCAAAGGCACCAAAATAGTAGATACGTTTATGAGAGACTGTGAAACAGTTTAGTCTTACAATGAAAAAGTGGTTGGCAGCTGTTATTCAGGATTTCATGCCTGAGAATTTGCCTAGGGCTATAGAAGTGAGTTGCTGAGTTCCACAGAGCTATGGTTAGAGCCTTTTTAGGGGGTAATGATATGATATATTGTATGATATGAAGCTGTCTCATGCACCTGATAATTGTACCTTTCCTCAAACCATCAAAAACATTTATTAACAGTGTTTATATTTTTAATAATGTTAAGTGACTCAAACCCTCTTGTTAACAATTTCTTTTTTCTGTTGCAGGGTTCTTTTATAGAACTGTTCCTTGGAATGATATTTTCATAATGAGTCAACAAGGCTATGTGGCTACACCTCCTTATTCTCAGTCCCAACCTGGAATAGGCCTTTCTCCACCGCATTATGGGCACTATGGGGACCCATCTCACACAGGTTCTCCACCAGGTAAAGTGCATTATTTTGACCCATATGTGATTATCGAATCTCAGCCTCAGAGACATAAGATGTTCTGAAAGAGCTTTGGAAGAGTTGAATGGTCATGGCTTGAGATTATAGGATTATTTGGAAAAGCCTACCTCATTAGTTTGGTTATTGCATGGACCAGAATGAGTTTGTTTGAAAACAAAGACACTTGCTGAGTGTTTTGTTTTTACTGTTAGACTTGCTCTTGCTATTAATCAGTGGTGTGAGGTTATTGTAAACACTAAAAAACCCCACAAATTATGTATGTGAATATATATATATATATATACACACACACATACACACACACTATATACTAAATATATGTATATTAAATATATACATATGTTGATATTGGAAAAATATCATTAGATTTGTATGCAGAAGATTACTCAGTGACGATAATAACAAGAAAAACATGGCCTTGTTTTGAAATCATTATTGAATAATATTGGTTGCCTTAAAATATGGTACCCAGCAGGGAATCTTGGCTTTGGAGCAGAGGTGGGAGAAAAAGGAGTAATGGAGTGGGATTGCTATTGCTCTGATGGCAGTTGACACGATGAAGTCACCTCCTGTTATCAAGGGGCTGCTCTGAGGGACCAAGTTTCAGTCAGAAGTGAGGCTAATACGAGCTTGTTTCAGTTCTGATGATCCTAGATTCCTGAAAAATATTTGTGTAAGACAGTTCTTGGGACTTCTGAGGGAATTCTGAGGAATTCAGTTCAAATCCTTGGTGGGAATGGGCTGTGTATAAATCAATGAGTGTCTCTTGCGGTTCACTAAGACTGACTCAGGTGTGTAGGATCCAGGCTGTGCTGAGGAGCATGTATGGGTGCAGAGTCAGCCAGGGGTGAGGAAAGCCTCTAGGGAGGCTTGGTGGTAGCAGCCATGCACAGTTTGCTGTAGAAGATGCTGTGAGACTGTGAATTTCCTGTGGGAAGTCACTCTGATGACTTAGTCTGCCCATAATTTTTAAAAACCTCCAAATGAGGCATCCTCCTCTTGAGGACCAGTCCTCCCCATGACATTTCTAGGTCTGGATCCTGTAGGAACCATTTAACCCATCTTTCTCTGGTTTCCTTCTGTCCGGTGGTTCATTCCCGCCCAGCATTTATATATAATGATAATTATAAATTTCTCTTTGCATGCTTTCCATGTATCAAAAGCTGGTCCTAAAAGATTTACGTGGATTATTTTCTTTAATCCTCATGCAGTGCTACTCAGGACGTTATTAGCCCTATTTTGCAGCTAAGAAAACTGAATGTCTGGTATACGATGATTTATCCAAGGTCACAGAGCTGGTGGTGTAGCCAAGATTCATGCCCCGGTCCCTCAAGAAAACAAACAACAAACTCCAATACACACCTAAGTATAACATTCAGTATTATTCACTTTTCCTACCTGTCTTCACAGCCATCTTCTTAAACAAGTACTCACTTCACTCACTCACTCTCCATCCTTGCCTTGCAGCCGCTCCATGGCTCAGTGTGGTCTCTGCTCCATAGCTTGGGCCCCATCCACCCTTCCCCTTCTCCACCGGGGTGGTTGGTGGCCTCCTATTACCAAATGCAGTAGACGCTCTCCTGTCCTCTTTTGAATTTGACACTGTTTATTGCTCTTGTTTGTACAAAACTCTTTTCTCCTTTGGTTTCAGTGACACTATCCTTTTGTTATTTTTCTTGGTGGGTTTCTGGACATCTTCTAAGGAGTTCCCACCCCTCTACATGACCCGTAAGCAGTGCTGTTTTTCCTTCTTTCTTCTGTCTCCACGCCTCTTTTCCTCTCACTCTGTAGATTTTTTCCCTTAACCTTATCGTTCCATATAAAGTACTAGTCTCTCAGATCTATTTCTCCAGTTCACATGTCTCTCCTAAACTCCAAATCTGTATGTTCAATTGCCCACCTGTTTACATAGTATATCAAACTCATCGTGTCCAAAATAATTCCGTATTTTTTTTATAAAACCTATTTTTTTCTGATATTCTGTATCTCACCTGGCAGCTATCATTCATTCAGCTACCCAAATTACAAAGTTTCACTGTTTAAAAAAAAATCTCTTCCTTTTACCTTCTCTAATCCAAATTCTTCTGGGGTAATCGTAAGTGTCTTTTCTACCTATTTCCTTTTTATCCTGTTGTCACTATTCTTGTTCCAGCCATCCACCTCTCACCTGGATTACTAACATGGTCTCTTAACCCTCTCTGCCTTTCTCCAAACATTCAGCCCTGTGCTGGAGGGACTCTTATAGCCTGCAAATCTAATTCTGACTTTCTTTTGCTTCAGACCTTTCCGGGACCACCAGAAAGCCAACCTGTGCCTCTATGTTCTTCCTCCCAGCAGGGCGTACCTCACACTCCTCCTTCAGACTCAGTTCACGTGTGGTGCTTGCAGGCATTTCTGACCATTGTTCATTCTCAAGCTATTTGTAAATCCTCTTCTCCTGTGTTCTCTAACACCTGTGCAGCCTCACTACAATTTACCATACTGTGTATAATAGATGTGCCTGAGCAGAGAAGGTCTTCATTCAATGTATGTTCGACGAATGAGTGAATGACCAGCTGCTGCATTCATCAGCAAAACACTCAGGTGTTTACCAATAATAAAAAAAACTGTCTTTGTTGGATTAAATCCTTCATGCTTTAATTTAAACCTCTTTCTCCTTATTCAATTCTCAGATGGATATCAGGCTATCTGACTCTGTATACGTACCTTTCTGTAAATTATGGTGTCTTTGTTTAATGATTTAAGGAGGTCACTAAATTACCCTAGCCTCTATTTCTCTGTGCTGAATGACCTTAGATCTCTTAGTCTTTGGTCATCACGTGCCTTCTTTTCTAGCCTTTTGGTGATCCTTTTGTTATTTTGTGTGTGTGTGTGACAGACACAGGCAACTTAGCTGTGGTTCCTTGAAATATCTATTTTACTGTAGATCTGGCCAGTGCTAAGTCTTGGTTTGAATTTCTTAGATACCATATTGCCATTTGTGCCTGTTGTGTAATGCTAGTGGTATATAATAACAACTATAACAGATTTATTGAGTGAGCAAAATACTTGTGGAGATACGACAATGAATAAAATGAACCTAATCTCTGTCCTTATAGTACTTACTTGTCTGGCAGGACATGCATTAAGGAAATTGACAATGACAGTGCGGGGGAAGCACCATCTTGAGGAGGTAGAGGTGGGCTGGAAGCACACAGTGGGTGCACCTAACCAAGGCTTACAGGTGAAGGGAGTCTTCCTGGAAGGAAAGACCTGAAAGATGAGTGAGAGTTGGCCAGGTAGGGAGGCAGCTTGCTGGGGTTGGGGAGGTGCCACTTTTGAGGACCTGCAAGAGGTTTACCATGGCTGAGGTGTAGAGTGTGAGCAGTGAGAGGTGCCTGAAGTGGAAAGTGGGGCCACTAAGGCTTTATTTAGGCTTTATTCTAAGGGCTGTGGGGTGCTGCTGAAGCATTGTAGGCTGGGAAGGGTCACGATCCCATGTATATTTTTCAGTTACACTCCACATTAGGAAGAGTGTGGAGAAGGAATCAGAGTGGGCACACTGCTTTCTGGAGCAAGGTTTCTTGTCCTCAGCACTGGTGACATTTGGGGCCAGCTAGTTCTTTGTTGTGGGAGGCTGTGCTGTGCATTGTAGGGCCTTTAGCAGCGTCCGTGGCTTCTGCCCGTTAGTATTAGATACCGGTTCTCCCTCTCCTCCCCCAGCCCCCGGCCCCAAGCCCTGGCAACCAAAAGCCCTAGACATTGCCTGTTGTCCCTTCAGGTGCAACATCGCCCTTGGTTGAGGACCACTGGTCTGGAAGCTGAGGGGCAAGAACTGTTGATGTCCTGGAACTGAGGCTGGGGGCTCTGGGGGTGGTGAGGCTTCTGATAAATAGTGAGCTTATGTAGGTACAGCACCAGGCACAGTGCCTCGGGAACAGTAGTCATTACAGTTCTGCCCATATAATAGGGAGTTTATCTTTGTTTATTTTAGATAAACTTTTTTTTTTAACAAATAGTTTTTAATTTTGGTTTTAGTTTGTCAGATCCAGGGCCAAATCCAAGATGTGCTTTTCTGCGATGTTGTTTTGGTTGGGGTTCTTTTGCCAATAACAGAAGCCAGTCTAGCAGAAAGAGATTCGTAAAAGGGTATCAGGAAGCTAAGAGAATATTAGAGAGTCAGAGAACCAGGCTTGGGACTCTGCGGTCCATAGAGTGCACACCCTACATGGGGCTATTCCGTCAGCAGCCACTGCCTGTCTAACCTGGAGCCACCATCTCTGCCCCCTGGCCAGGGTCTCCCAAAGGTGTTTGGCTTTGCTGAATTTAGAGCACATGGCAGCCCAGTTTATAAGGGAGTCTAGGAAATGGAGATTGCATCTTTCCAGCTCAGGACCATACAGAAAGGCAAGCCAGAAAGGAATTGGAATTGGTATTGAATAAGCTGGTCTATAAAATCTGTCACTGCATTAAAGACCAGTTTATGATTTTAGATATTTTTCTTTGAGCATAAGCATAGTTAGATCTTTCTCTTGGTATGGTTTTGCTTTCCTATTAAAATTCTCATACTGCTCTGTAAAGAACCTGATTTCTCTTTATTTCTGATCACTTATGAAAATGCCAGTGATGTGGCCAGGCAAAGACTATGACTTTGCAGATAACAGTGATACTGACTTCCCTTTGCCCTGAGTATAGAGTCCAAATGGCACCCAGGACTTTGCAGTCTGACCCCAGCCAACCTGGACAACCTCTGCTCCAGCCACTTTCCCCACCATCTGTTCATACCACACCTTTTGCCAGTCCCTGATCACACCACGCTGTCTCAGGTCTTTACTTGAGCTTTGCCTTCTGCCTGGAATCCCCTATCCTGTCTCTGTACTAAGATAACTCCTGACTGTCCTTCAAGATTCAGCTCAAGTAGTCCTTCCTCTTTGAACTTTTCTTGATTCCCCTAGGAAGAGTTAGGTAGTCCCTCTGCACATTACAACACTCGTCACAGGGCACTGTAATTGTTTACATGGTTATCTCTTGCCCAAGAGCTCTTAGTGCCTCGGAGGCACATTGAATGTATGTTGAACAAGAATGAGTTTGAATCATTGCTATACAGTTAATTTCCAAAAATAAAAGGGATTGACATGTACACACTACTATATTTAAAATAGATAACCAACGAGGACCTACTGTATAGCACAGGGAACTCTGCTCAATATTATGTAACAACCTAAATGGGAAAAGAATTTGAAAAAGAATAGATTCATGTATACGTATAATTGAATCACTTTGCTGTACACCTGAAGCTAACACAGCATTGTTAATCAACTGTACTCCAATATAAAATAAAAAGTTAAAAAAATAAAAATAAAAGGGGAAGAACATTTTAGTAAGATTGGTGTATGACATTTCTGCTTGAGTAAGAACTGTGTTTTGTTTTGTTTTGTTTCGGTTCTGTTTTTAGAAACAAGTTAATATGTGCATCTCATGTACACATGACATGAGTAACTCCGAGGACAGTTTTTTGATTTTCTAGACATATATATGAGGGTTGTTGATGAAATTGCTGTTTACCTACTTATTTAAGAAACGAGAATATCTTTAGTTTCTTGTAGTGCATGTGATTGTTTACTGCTTTAGTGCTAGTATTGTAGATTTTCTACTTTTGTCCAAAATAATGTTTTAAAAATGAAAATACTAGTGTGCATATAATTATGGTATATATGTCTTGTTAGAATATAAATCCTTGAAAAAAAGGGCAAGGGATATGGCCAGGGAGAGAAACTAAGATTTCTTGAGAGATTACCTTGATTTATCGGGCATTGTTCTGGATGCTTTTATACCCATTGCCTCATTTAATTCTCAGAACAATCCGCAGAGACAGGGGACATTATTGCCGTGGTACAGTGTTAAAAGCTTAGGTTTCGAAAGAACAACGTATCTTGTCAGGGTCACAGGTGTTTAATGGTAGGGGAGGAATACAAACTCCAGTCTGTGTGACTGCAAGTCTCATGTTTTTCTAACTTTGCTGGATTTGGGGTTTAAACTCTATGTAAAAATAAGAGTAATATTTGTCATTTTTTTTCTTGGTATATGGAAAATGGCTAAATATACTGTGACTGTAAAGGTAATATAAAATTTTTCTTAAGTTTGAGGAATCCTGTTTTAAGAAAAGAAACCTTTGTAAAAGTTTCAATAATATTATTGACGAATACCGCCACCTCACTGGTTATATTTCATCCTGCATTACCTGGGCATCTGAGAGCATGCGCTCCAAAGAATTGGCCAAAAAGTTCATTTGGTTTTAAGTAAAAATGAAAGGCACATTTTTCGTTTCACCAAGAACTTAATTGAACAATATATTCATTAACGTATTCATTAACCGAACGAACTTTTTGGCAAACCCAGTGTGACAATGTAAGAAATTCTTTCGGGGCTACTGCAAGGTCATCCAGTCACTTCCCTTACTGTCTGAGTGAATAAACTTTCTAGAAGAAGATAAAAGCAGAAAGGAGATGTTGAGTATGAAATACCATCATGAGGTCAAATGGAGGAGTGCACAGAAGCCAGCCAAGAGGTCACTGGTGGTGGTGCCAGAGAGGAAAATGGGGTCAAAAGTAAATTGAATGGTAGAAAACAAACTTATGGTTACCAGGGGGTAAGGGAGGGAGGGATAAATTGGGAGATTGGGATTGACATATACATGCTACTACATATAAAACAGATAACTAATAAGGACCTACTGTATAGCACAGGGAGCTCTACTCAATACTCTACAATGGCCTATATGGGAAAAGAATCTAAAAAAGAGTGGATATATGTATATATGTAACAGATTCACTGCTGTACAGCAGAAACTAACACAACATTGTAAACCAACTATACTCCAATAAAAATTTTTAAAAAAAAGTAAATTTAATGGCCTGGAGCAAAAACAAGCAGGATGGAAGTAGAGCAAATAGAAGAAATATACTTTTTCTCTTTTTTTTTCCTTTTAAAAGACTGAAAGAGGTGTCGCAAGTAATCTAGTCTAAGCCTCTCCTTTTGCAGTAAGGGAAAACTGAGCTCCACAAAGATAAACTTCTTTCCCAGAGCCATCCATCTGCTAGTAAGTGGCCAGATGGGGTGTCGAACTGCTCTAACCCAAGCTCAATGATTTTTCTCCTCTACCATGATTTCTCTAGAAGAAGGAGAGAAAAATGTCTGAGAATGGTTTTAAAGAGAAACCTTTAAAGATCTCTATTGGAGAAGAGCTGCTTATAAATTAAAATGCCGGCACTGCCAAGAGCATCTCTTAATCACGTGTGATTCTGTATTTTGTGGGGTTTTTTGTTTTTTTTGTTTTTGTTTGTTTGTTTTTCGGTACATGGGCCTCTCACTGTTGTGGCCTCTCCGGTTGCGGAACACAGGCTCCGGACGCGCAGGCTCAGCGGCCATGGCTCACGGGCCCAGCCGCTCCGCGGCATGTGGGATCTTCCCGGACTGGGGCACGAACGTGTGTCCCCTGCATCGGCAGGTGGACTCTCAACCACTGCGCCACCAGGGAAGCCCTGATTCCGTATTTTGTATGAGTGACCATGATGACTTGAGAAGTCCCTCAACTCTTGAGAATCCTGGAAAAATTATTAACTCTGAAGGCTGTGCTCTGGATTCATTGGAGAAACAGATGCTATTCTCCGTTCGTGTTCCTCCTGCTGTAACTCAAATAAAGGCATTTTCAGAGGCTTTTTCCCCCCATAATTAGAGTTAGGATGTTTTGTGATGCCTCATACTGTTTTTTTTTTCCAGATTTGTATTCTGATATCCAATGGACATTTTTCACTGTGTATTCTAGCATTCTTTGTGTGATAGTGTGTTCCATCAAGTTGCCTCTCTACCAAATGCAAAGATTTATTTCTTCTATTTTAGTTTCTGTTTAGCGTTAAAAGGATTTCTGCTCTTCTATCATTGTGATGGTCAAATAGTGATGCCACAGCCTGGCATTGGTAAGCAAGATGGTTAAAGCAAGTGTGAAGGAGAACTTGTTCTAACCTGTTTTTCCTCCTCCCCCTCCTATTTTGCATTTTTAACCTAATATCTTTGTGTCCTCTCTCTTTGCACTTTCATACTCTTCTAAACTCATGTCCTTCCCTTGCAGGTATGATGAAGCCAGCAGGGCCTTTGGGGGCTGCTGCCCCCGGGGGGATGTTGCCTCAGGGCCATCCGCCTCATGGACCCCATCAGTTTGGCCAGAATGGAGCTCATGCCCAAGGTCCTCCTCTTCAAAGGTGAGTGAGATTCCAGCCCTCATTTGTATAATCTACTAAAATGATCTTACAAGTCCCTTCTACACTTGCATGTTGGTTGATTGAAACTTTGACCTCCTGATACTGCCCACATCCTCGAAAGGATCTACTGGAAAAGTGCCAGGAAACAAAGCATTTAGAGAAGTTAGGCCAGTGGTAAAGCCTGTGGATTTGATGTGGAAGGCACACGGATGCCAGTGAGGGACTCTTGAAAGGCAGGGTGATAGTAAAAACAACACGGGGAATAAATCATCTGTGTTTATAAATTAAGGAAGGGAGAAGTTGGAGGCAGGCCTGGAAAAGCCAAGGTATGAGATGTGGGAGATGCTGGGACCATGCAACCCCTCAGGACTGTGCCCTGGGAAGGGAGTCCACATCACACCTTCCCTGCTGGAATCCCATTGTTGTTTGTCCTGTGAGGTGTTGCTGGTGAGAATCCCAGTGCCAAGCTGTACACGGTGTTTACGTTGGAATTTCTCCCAGGATCACCCAGAGGCTTCATTTCCCAGGTTCCTTTCTCAGGTTGTCAGGCTGCCAGGTTGGGGTTGGTGGAGGAGTAACCCTTCTGGAGGGTTCTGGCCCTTGCTGATGGGGAGGCCATTTCGTTACCCTCTGAAGGAGCCTGTAGTCCCTGCTAGTGGGAGAACTCCCTCTGGAGTGTTTTAAATCATCAAGTTAGTTCACTGACAGGGCATTTGTGAGGTTGACATTCCCTGGCTCTTGTCTGTTGTGATAACATTTGCCATTGACGTGGTAGCTCTGAGATGCAGAGTGAAGGTTGATGTAGGAATCACTGGCTGAGTGAGACTGAGTAATTGTGTTTACATGGGATCGTGGTTTGAACAAGGAGCACGAAGTCAAAGGGCCTGACTCAGGACCTGCCCCTCCTGTCTCTAGCCTCAATAGCATGGTGGGGAGGCACGAGGGGAGGGCAGAAAGCCTGAACCAAGACGCTGCCTCTGGTTCAAGCAATTCACTAGCCTTGTAATGCTGGTGACGTTCCTGGGCCTCTAGACCTCATTTTCCTCACTTGTGAAATGAGGAAGTAGAATTCTCAGTCCAGAGTATGGAGGAGAAAATCTGTAGAAGTACGTTGTTATGAACTGCCAAGCAAGTCAGATTTTTTTTTTTTAAAGAAATGCGAAAATTGAAAGCCACTTTGAAGTTAAGAAAAGATTTGAGTCACTGGTATTAGCCTAGATTGGATTGATCTTTTCAGTTATTTCTACTTGCTTCACTTGAATTAGGTTGCTTAGAAGTAGGTAAATCACAGACGTTGCCATCAGACCGATCTAAGCTGTGTGATTGTGAGCTCAGCACAGCGTCTGGCACAGTGATGAACAGAGGCTCTAGGGTTGGGCACGTTTGATACCCTTGGCTCAGGGAGTATTGGCTGGATAAGTTACTCCGCCTCTATGTGCCTTGGTTTCCTCATCACAGTTGTAGCAATAATAGTGTGGTGGTGAGGATTTTGATCACTAATCCATGCAAAAAACCTTGCACAGTGCACAGCGCCCATGAAAGACAATGCATGTTAGCAGTTATCAGCAGTGTTTCCACTGGATATGGAAAGTCTACGGTCTCTTACTTGCCCTTCCTACTAGCTCAGTGTTGCTACCCACCTCAGCTCGGTTTAGGAATCTGCCTTATTGTGATTCCCAGGGAAGCACTGACAGATTTTGCCCCATCTCTTCCTCCTCCACTGTTCACTTGCCTCAACTTGAACTGTGAATTAAAGGTTGGAAATGGGATTTAAAGATGGAAAAGTCTAGTATTCAGGCTAAGCCTCCATGGTGAGGCTACCTAGCCTCTTGGGACATATTTCTGTGTATACAGTTCAGTGCAAGCACAAAGGGCTCAGTGACTGTGCAGGTGAATCACACCAGTCTGATAACAGGGGTTGTCAGAGAGCGTAGATCCCATATGACCTGGCTATGGTTATAGCACTTCAGGGAGTCATTTGTACTTAGAGGACCCATCATAGAAATCTTTTGATTTTTACCATATCTAAGCTGTCGAATAAAAACGTGATTAATTCAGAGTCATTATGTTGATTTAAATTTAAAAATTATAAGTTTTATTTTTAAATGTTGCTACTTCAAAGGTAATGTTTCCTAAAACTTAAAAATCATACCTAATCACTTGTCTTTTGATGTTGCCTAAAGCGGAATAAATGTCTTAAACTTGTAAGTGGTACTAAAGTTATCTACAAAGTGTTACTGCTGGGTGGGATTAATCTCCTAAATAAATTCTATAACCTAAAGTTCCTTTTTTTAATTATAGGGGGAAAAGTCAATTGTAAGTGTTCTATTTTGACCAAGAAATGGCAAATTGGGTGGGAAGGAAGGTTGGAAGGAGACTCGTCTTCCCAAATCGAAACTATTATTAGGGTGAATCTAATAAGAAATTGGTTGCAATGGAAAAGGAGAAAACAAGAAAAATAAGAGAAATACATACTTGTTTTCTCTTCCATTTGTGTGTGTATGTGTAAAGCAATGACATGATTGAGCAGAGCTTTGTTTTTCTCTAGTCTATGGGCTAAGTATTTAACAATCTAGATTTTGTATCAGTCAAGTCTTGAAAAATTTGGTACCTTATCTCCAAATTCTCACAAACTTCAGCATACAGCTCACTTCCTATGCAATTTGAAAATGAAACTTGAAACTGAAAAGTATTTGAGGTTGAGCAGGCCACAGACAACTGAGTCAACTCTCTAGAGGTTTAGGGTTAAACTGAGGCTAACTTTTCATGTTTTGTTAATCCTCTGGTTATGATCCTTTATGGTTCTTTTTGGTTCTTTTTGATGGTGAATCTGTCCTCTTCTGACAGTCAATGAAACAGTTAATTAAAATATGTAATTGAATGTTTCTCAGCCCAGAAATATGTTAAATGAAGTAATCAATGAGAAATATTTAAATCTATATGATTGTTAATTCTAACCATATTATATTTACAGCAGGGAAAGGGATTGTTCCATTTTTATGGATTGAAAGCTGAAAGCTACAGAGAACTAAGTGGCTTGTCCATGCTCACACACCAGCTCTCCAGGCTAGGGTCAGGGGCCTGGATTCTCATCTAAGCTCTGACACCCACATGCTGTGTGGTGTTGGATAAACTAATTTAGTAAAGTAATGAAATTGAAAAATATTATACCACTCTGTATGTTTAATATGTTTTGTTAATCTCTTTTTTCATATGTATGTCAGAGTTCTTTTAAATTTTTTTTTTTTTTTTTTTTTTGCGGTACGTTGTGGCAAACGTTGTGCCACAACTCTCACTGTTGTGGCCTCTCCCGTTGCGGAGCACAGGCTCCGGACGTGCAGGCTCAGCGGCCATGGCTCACGGGCCCAGCCGCTCCGCGGCATGTGGGATCTTCCTGGACCGGGGCACGAACCCCGTCCCCTGCAGCGGCAGGCGGACTCTCAACCACTGTGCCACCAGGGAAGCCCTAAAATACTTTTTATTAAAAAAATATTTAATAAAAGTTACCCTTTGCTTTTTTACTTTTTACTTTTAAGTTGATAATATTGCATTTAAAATCCATATCTGTTTAAGACTTAGTTGATCAGAAAAAAAAAATTTGTGAATTTCTGACGCCTAACTCCTAGGATATGTATTATGCAATGAATGATGAGTCGGTTTTTTCAAGTCAAAAAGTAATAGTTAATGGTGTGCATTCTTTCATTCTGTATTTTAAATCTTTAACCTTTTGCTAAGTTAAAAAAAAATACTTGAGGGTGCTTGTCATAACTTCCATTTGAAACATATTTCATCCTACCTGTACTATCTCTATAAAAAATGATTCACAGAATGTTATATTTTAAAAATATTTCTAACATCTGTGAAATATCTCTGAACATGTTTTGGGGAATTTTTTTTTTCAAATGATTAAATAACACTACCCACCACCTCCTCCCATTAACTGCTGGTTAGCCCAAGCCCTGTAACCATACTTCACACTACAGCCACTAATACATTCTTGTAGAGAATGTACATTCTGCCTGTGTGCAATTGTTTCATATATCTATGAAACTCCATGCATGAGTTTTAAGAAAAAGACAAAAAGCATCATTTCTTGAGAAAAAGAAATGATTTCTTTTTATGATGCAGTGGATTTACAAAACATATCTTTTTTTTTTTTTTTTTTTTTTTTGCGGTACGCGGGCCTCTCACTGCTGTGGCCTCTCCCGCAGCGGAGCACAGGCTCCGGATGCGCAGGCTCAGCGGTCATGGCTCACGGGACCAGCCGCTCCGCGGCATGTGGGATCTTCCCGGACTGGGGCACAAACCCGTGTCCCCTGCATCGGCAGGCAGACTCTCAACCACTGTGCCACCAGGGAAGCCCTACAAAACGTATCTTTAAGACAGTTCTCAAAATCATTTCTAAGTGATCATAAAGATACAGTCACAAAGCATTTTAGTTTTCTTGACTTCTGGTCTATTGATCATTAGCCCTAGCATAGTTTAGGGTGTGATGGACTCAACTTCCCAAATTGATTTCCAAAACTTGTTCTTTGTTTATGTTAGAATTTTTTGGGCTAGGTGTCTTGATATGTTTAGCATGTAAGCATAGATATGGGATGATGCTACATGATTCATTTTGAGCTCACATTGAGGTTAATTAAAGATTTAGTGTATAACTGCTGTATTTAAAATGGGTAACCAACAAGGACCTACTGTTTAGCACAGAGACCTCTGCTCAATGTTATGTGGCAGCCTGGATGGGAGGTGAGTTTGGGGGAGAATGGATACATATATATGTATGGCTGTGTCCCTTTGCTGTGCACCTAAAACTATCACAACATTGTTAATCGGCTATACTCCAATATAAAATAAAGAGTTAAACAATAAATAAATAAAAGATTTAGTGTATAATATCAGTCATTTTCCTAGTGCCACTAGATGGGCTGATTTAATTTTACAAGTTACTGACATTTGTTGTATGTCATTTGCATATGAGACTATATGATATTTTGCATATGAGACTATATGATATTAACACCCCTTTTCTCTCTCAGATTTCCTGGCCCTCCACCTGTCAACAATGCGGCCCCCTCCTATGCACCATACTCACCCTCTACACAATCGTCTTACCCAAGTCCGGTGTCCACTTCATCTGTCGCCCAGCTGGGCACTCAGCTCAGTGCTATGCACGTCAACAGCTATGGTAACAATTTCATTATTCATGCTCATTGACTGTCTTGTCTCATGAGTATTTTTACTAAGAAAGGTTTTCTTCAAGTTCAAAATAGACATACCTCTGACATACCATATTGAAGTAGTATTTGGACATTTTCATATAAATCATCTGTATTATGTAAGGCAATAATTATTTTTTTCCAAATCATGCTGCCATTTATTTCAAGATAATTGAAGGGCCCTCAGAATACCTTATGTTCAACACCAGATCAATAAAGAACAAAAAATGCTGACTTCACAAATAAACATTAGACCAGTGAAATTATTTTAAGAAATGTGAGGATAGTTTAACCCTGTGTTTATTATGAGTCCCCCAAATCAAAAATATAGTACTGTTTGTTTCACAGTGCTTTTTTTGTTGTTGTTGTTGTTTTTAATATAAATTTACTTATTTATTTATTTTGGCTGTGTTGGGTCTTTGTTGCTGTGCGCGTGGGCTTTCTCTTGTTGTGGCGAGCGGGGGCTACTCTTCGTTGCAGTGCGTGGGCTTCTCGTTGCAGTGGCTTCTCTTGTTGCAGAGCACGGGCTCTAGGCGCACGGGCTTCAGTAGTTGCAGCACGTGGGCTCAGTAGTTGTGGCTCGCGGACTCTAGAGCACAGGCTCAGTAGTTGTGGCGCATGGGCTTAGTTGCTCTGCGGCATGTGGGATCTTCCCGGACCAGGGCTCGAATCCGTGTACCCTGCATTGGCAGGCAGATTCTTAACCACTGCGCCACCAGGGAAGCCCCACAGTGCATTTTAATTCTGCATTTAGATCATGGGAAGAATGGAAGCTCAGATGCTGTGGGACAGAAAAGAGAACACTAGGAGAGAAAACAGTTACAGTACCAAGATTAACATCAATAGCAATGCTGTATAAGAGCCATAGAAATTCTCTCTGGAACAACAGCATAGTCAGCCATTTATCTTGATGACAAATGTTTTCATTACTTAAAGTTAGTTTCTTAAAAGTATCAGTAAAAAAACCCCTCAGAGTATTTCTTTTTACTGGTTTCAAAATGGCTAAGTCTCCAAAGCAGCAGCAGTGCAGTTTCACATAATCAAAGAAAGGAAAAAATAATCTGGTTTTATGATTTCCAGTATAATTCGGTAGAATTTTAGTGGCCCATCCCGTCTCCTTGGTTATTTCTACCTACTTCCAAAATCCATTCGATCAAGTCAGGCACAGGATGCAAATAATTTATTGACTTGAGTGAATAATGCTTGTCACGCAAAAAAATTTTTTTCTTCTGTATGATTTTCTATATTCTGTACCAGATAAAATTCCTGAATTAATGCCATGTGTCATGAAAAGTGAATGCAACTGAGTTTAAATTTATCCTACTAATTTTCTCACTATCATTATAAGTGTTGCTCCACTTGTATGCAGTACTCCAAATAGCATTTGTGTCACTTTCTGAATGATGATTTCGTCTTTGGGGGAAAAAAATGTGACTTGTACGGGTGCCTTCTTGCTTTATTCTGAAAAAGAAGTGTCCCTGTTGTATACGTGGTAGAAGTCAGAGTGTTGAGAAGTGTGGCATTTAGGTGGGCTGGTCTTTTTCTGGCCTAGGTTCGGGCATGGCTCCCCCCAGCCAGGGCCCCCCTGGCCCTCCATCAGGAGCAGCAGCATTCCAGGGTCCTTCACGGTCTCCGCAGCCATCCATCTTGCAGCCTGGATCTCAGGTTCTCCCACCACCACCCACTGCACTAAACGGCCCCGGTGCCTCACCCTTGCCTCCATCAACGCACAGACAAGATGGGCTCCCCGGGCCTGCTCCTCCAAACGCCCAGTACCAGCCCCCGCCTCTTCCAGGACAGACCCTGGGCCCTGGATATCCTCTGCAGCAGGGTAAGGTGGGCAGGGCTCAGAGGAAGGCCTTGGGTCCCCTGAGGGTACCCTTAATTGGGAATCATCAGATTTGTTCCTGTGTTACTAGGCATCTATCACTTACTGTTTTTGAATATTGTGGCAAGTGCAAAGTAAAGGGGAACTGTAAATATTCACGTTTAACTCCCTGCCTTATTTAATATGAAAAATGCAAGGTGCTTGACTGAACAGTATAGTATTGTCAATGAGCCCTACATCTGGGTTTGGGGATTATAATAATTTCTTTTTAAAATTTTTTCTAAGCAGCCAACTATGGCCCCCAGATGGCAGGTGCACAGCTCTCCTACCCAGGAGGCTTCCCCGGAGGTCCTGCACAGATGGCTGGTCCACCGCAGCCCCAGAAGAAGCTGGATCCTGACTCTATCCCCAGCCCAGTAAGTGCTCTTTTCACTCTCACAGTCTACCTAACAAAAAACCATTCTTCATTCATTGTTCTCAGAAACTATTCAGTTTGTTAGCATTTATCCTGTCCTTTATTGTCAAAGCACAATACCCATCACATGGATAAGGCTTGCTTCCTTCTGTGTATGTATGGGGGTGGTGAGGGTGGGTTATGGCATACCAGAGGTCTCCATGAGAGAAACAGCCTGTGCAGATTTTTTTTTTGGTATCACGTAAACTTGGCAGTATCTATTGATGTTTATATTCACATATATTGGCAGTATGTATTGATATTTAATGAGTAATTAGTAGTAAGAGTATAGTCTATATAAAAATGCTATTTTAAGAAACTAAAGGACCCTTTTCAGGATACTCAGAGGAGTACAAAGTATTTGGCGTATTTAAAAAAACTGTTTTAAATAAAATTAGAGCTGTAACTTAATTCTCCTCCACCCAAGTGATTTTCTTTGGAGAATTACTTTTTAGTAACTGTATCAGTTGGCTTTTATTAGGTTAATCTGCATAACAAACAGTCCCCAACTTGGCTTACATCCACAAAGATTTATTTATCACTTAGGTTACATGTACACTGCAGTAGCTGCAGTTTGGTTTTAGGTTCTGTTCCATATGCCCTTATCACTCCAGAATCTAAGGTGAAAGGGTACCCCTTATCGGGGACATGTATTCTCATGGCAAAGAGAGAAAAGGAGGAAAACTGGTGAAAAGGTTCAATAGCTGTTAAAGCTTCCAGTCAGATGTGGGACATGTCACAACCACACACATGCCCTTGGCTGAAACAAGTCGTATAACAAAGTCTGATGTCAATGGGGGAGGGATATAAACACTTCCCTCAGAAGAAACTGCAAGTCTTATGGCTTTGAGCAGGGATATAAAGTCCTTTGGAATAAGAATGAAATTGTCTACAGTTAACTTTCATCTTTGAAGTGGTTCTATAAACATGAGTAGAAAAAGTTAGAGACTAAGGAGCACTAAGAGGTATTATATTTCATATATATATATATATGTATGTATATATATGGCCTAACTTTTGCATGTAACAAACCACCAGCAAACTTAGTAGCTTACAACCACTATTTATTATGCTCATGAGTCAGTAGGTCCTCTGGGCTGGGCTTGACTGATTTTGGCTGGGCTTGCTTTGTGCATCTGGGGTCCACTAGAGGCTTGACTGGAGCCCAAATGGTCTAGGATGGTCTGTGAGTTTTCTGCGGTTGCTATAATCCAAGTACCATAACCTGTTAGTCACAGGTTTCAGGGATTAGGACATGCATGTATCTTTTTGGGGGGCTATATATTCAGCCCACTATAAATGGTATCATTCATGCATTTGGTATTTGTTACCCATCTGTTAGCTGGGGATGATTGAGTCCTGTCACCAAGCAGGATAGCCTAGGTTTGGCGGTGCCAGAGATCCAAGAGGGAAAGTAGGAATATGCAAGGCCTGCTGAGGATGGTCTGCAGTGTTCTCTCATCCAAAGCAAGTCCCAAGACCACCCCAGAGTGAAGGGGCAGAAAAATAGACCCTGCCTCTGCATGGGAGGAGCAACAAGGTCCTTAAAAATGGCATAGGTATAGGTAGGGGTGGAGTATTTTGGCTGTTTTTGTACTCTACCACTTATTCTATATTTTTTAAAATATAAACTTGAAGACTTGTGATAAAGTATCTGATGCTATGTTAGAAATTAATTTTTTTTTTTTTGCGGTACGCGTGCCTCTCACTGTTGTGGCCTGTCCCGCTGAGGAGCACAGGCTCCGGACACGCAGGCTCAGCGGCCATGGCTCACGGGCCCAGTTGCTCTGCGACATGTGGGATCTTCCCGGACCGGGGCACGAACCCGTGTCCCCTGCATCGGCAGGCGGACTCTCAACCACTGCACCACCAGGGAAGCCCAGAAATTAAATTTTAATAACTCTTAGTGCCCTTATTGATGATCATGTTACTTTTCTAGTTTAATATTATTTGATTATTTTTCTAGTTTACTAGAAAAATTACTTTTCTAGTTTAATATTATTTGATTATTCCAGTTGAAGAAGTATCATGTATTTACATGATTTACATTTTGACTTCCTGTTTCTCTGCTTGTATACAACATCTACAGACCCTTTGGGTCGTTCCATTTCATTCTCTGATGTTTCTATCTCCTGGTTCATTGTTAGTTAATCTCTCCAGTACTGTTTCTGTTACAGTTATTGGCAGTTTTACTATCCATCTGTAGAAACTTCCATTTCTCTGGCCTCTCAATTCTTGATCTTATTTTCTTCCAATGTTCTTTGTATCTACCCCACTTACTCCTATCGTTACCAGTGACTGTACACCTTCAAAGTCTCAGTTGAAAGCATCCCATCCTCCAACCACTGCCTTCTGTCTTTTCAGCTCATTCCCTTTAGGACTCAAACTTCAATAATAATTCACCTACCAGGATTTACAGCCTACCATTTTTTCTTGACTCACGCCACCTTCATCTTCGCACTTCTCCTCTGCAGCTTATATTATGTGATCCATGATTATAAATCTGTCCCCTTGCATCTTCTACCCTGAACTCCTTTGCCCCGTCCCTCCACTGCATTCACCTAGAAAATTCCCATTTGTTGTTAAACCAACTCTCCACCTACGCCGTGCCTGCACCCCAGATGCTGAAGGCAACTTGAGAAAGATGCACACCACGCTTACTGGTCTCTCTTTGAATTCATAACCACTAAACTAAAGTGAACCTTTAGTTGTGTGTTTCTAAAACCTGACTGCACAGAATAATAACTGGTAGAGCATTTAAAATTATTGATGCCTTGCTCCCAGCCCCCCAAATTACGATTTAGTTGTACTGGGCATTGGAGTTTTTCAAAGTTCCTCTGTTAATTCTAATGTGTAGTAAGTTTGGAGACCATCACCCAACTCCGCTGACCCTCCCATTTTCCTGGATGACTATCATTTCTTCTCTCTTGAAACTCCTAACACTACCTTTTCCTTTTCTGACTCTTTAATGATAACCTGCTCCTTATTACACTGAGAAAATAGAAGAAATCCAAAGAGGACCTCTGCATGTTTCATTTCCACATCTCGCTGCATCTGTGCTCATTTTTCCCTCTTCCTCCTGTTAGTGTGGATAAGCTTGTCCATACTCCTGACCAAGGCCATCACCTCCACTTGTGCCCTAGAATCCACCTCTACGGCCTTTCAAGAGCAGCCCTTCAGAAAATGTCCCCTGTATTAGAGTTCTCCAAAAAACAGAACCAATAGGATATATGTCTATATATGGAAAGAAATTTATTTTAAAGAATTGGTTTACTCAGTTGTTGGAGACTGGCAAGGCCAAAATCTGCTGGGCTGGCCAGTGCTCTGGAGACACAGGAGGAGCTGATGTTGCAGCTTGACTCTGAAGGCATCTGAAGCAGAATTCCCTCTTCCTCAGGGAGACGTCGGTATTTTTCTCATAATCCTTCAACAGGTCACAAGAGGCCTACCCACGCTGTGGAGGGTACTCTGCTTCACTCAAGGTCTACTGATTAAATGTTAATCGCATTTTAAAAAATACCTTCACAGCAAGATCTAGACTGGTATTTGAAACTGGGTACCATGGCCTAGCCAAGTTGACACATAAAATTAACCATCACATCCCCTCTCTGCTGCATTATCTTTACTTATTTGAAGATAAACTTAAGTTTTTCTCTGTCTAGATCATTCTCATCAGAATATAAACCTCCCGAAATACCTCTTATTGTTAATGAAAGAAGCCTCCTTTGTCCCTTCCCCATATCTATCCAGTTTCCTCCCTATTTTGTGGCTCTCTTTTACAGCAAGAAATCTCTAGAAGGGTTGCCTTTACCCACTGTCTTGGTTCATCTCCTATTCCCTCCTGAACCTGTTCCAGTTCAGATCTTATCACTACAACCCTACTAATACTATGCTTGTTCAGGTCTCCAGTGACCTCCCATTTCCAAATCTTGTGGCCAATTCTCAGATCTCCTCTGTCTTGACCTGTCAGCAACAGATTTGACACATCTGTTCATTCCATCCTCCTTGAAACACCTTTTCAGTGGGGTTACCGTGTCCCCAGCACATAGAACAGTGCCCAGTACATAGTATGCACTCATATTTGTTGAACGAATGAATGTTAACAACAAAAGCAATGAGCAGTATATTGTATCATTCATCCAAGACCCTTAAAATACACACATACAAATCAGTCCAATATTATTTTATCTTAAGAGTAATGGCAACACCACCCACTCCTTTACATCTCTGCTTATTTCACTGGTGGCTCTTTCCTGTTTCCTTTGTTGGTTTCACCTCGTCTTTGCAACCTCCTCGTGTTAAAAGTGTCCCAGAGTCTTTGGACCCGTCCCCTTCTCCATCGACATTTACTCTCTAGTCAGCTCTACTCGAAGTGTGCTCCTAGGACGGCGCATGAATATTGGCTGGAGCAACCAAAATGTCCATCAGCAGATGACTAGATAAGGAAGATGTGGTACATATATACAATGGAATACTACTCAGCCATAGAAAGCATAAAATAATGCCATTTGCAGCAATATGGATGGACCTAGAGATTATCATACTAAGTGATGTAAGTCAGACAAAGACAAATATCATATGATATTACTTATATGTGGAATCTAAAATATGATACAAATGAACTTATTTATGAAACAGAAATAGACTCACAGACATAGAAAACAAGTTTATGGTTACCAAAGGGGAAACGGGATGGGGGAGATAAATTAGGAGTTTGGGATTAGCAGATACAAACTAATATATATAAAATAGATAAACAACAAGGTCCTACTGTATAGCACAGGGAACTATATTCAATATCCTGTAATAAACCATAATGGAAAAGAATATAAAAAAGAATATATATATATGTATAACTGAATCACTTTACACCAGAAACTAATACAACATTGTAAATCTATACTTCAATAAAAAATTAAAAACAAAGCAAAACAAAAAAAACATTGACTTGGAGCTTAATAGAAATGCATGTTCTCAGGCTCCACCCCAGAACTGAATCAGAATCTCTAGGAATGGGGCCCTGGAACCTGTTTTAACAAGCTCTTCAGATGTTTCTTAGGCACCCTAAGGTTTGAGAAGTACCACTTTAGGGAATTCCCTGATGGTCCAGTAGTTAGGACTCCACACTGTCACTGCTGAGGGGCCGGGTTCAATCCCTGGTCAGGGAACTATCATCCCACAAGCCACACAGCACGGCCAAAAAATAAATTAAAAAAAAACAAAAAACAATAACAAAAAAAAACCCAAAACGTGGCCTGAGAAGTACCGCTTTCAATGACTCATTCTCTTGGCTTTAAATGAGAATGTAGATGTCCTAGTCAAGACCTTTTCCTTGAAATCTAGATTAAAACCCCATTCTTCCAGGTCCTCTGGCCAAAAAACTTGGAGTCATCCTTGATTCTCTCTTTCTCACATTTAGTCCTTTAGCTAATTCCATTGCTTCTGCCTTTTGTGCTCATCCTGGTCCAAGCCTCTACCATGTATACCCACCTGGATTATCATAAGAGCATCCTAACTGGTCTCCCTGCTATTCTGGTCTGCACAGCAGCCAGGGTGATCCTTTCACATTCTAAGTCAGATGATGTCACAGCTCATAACAAACCCTACAATACTCCTGTAGTTAGAAACCAGAGTTCTTACAAAGGCCTGCAAGACCCTACCGTATTTGCCACCCCTGACACCGCCCACCCCCTGCCACACACACACGCACGCATGCACCCACACACACACACACGCACGCACGCCACTCTGACCTGGTCTCTTACCACTCTTCTCCGTCACTGCTTTGCATCACACCAGCCTCCTTGTTATGCCTCAGCCACGCCAAGTGTACTCCTGCCTCAAGGCCTTTGCACTTGCAGTTTCCTGTGCCTAGATTCTCCTCCCCTGCATACATACAGGGCATGGCTCAATCCTGCATTTCCTTCACGTCCTCATTGCTCATCCCCCATCTCACTGGCACCCCATCCATATCACTTCATATCCACAGCACTCATTACCTGACATAGGATGTATCTTATTTACGCATTTATATATCGCCTGTCTTCCATACTAGAATGTCAGCTCCAAGAGGTCAAGGATTTGGTATTGTTCACTACTGTGCCCCTAACACATAGAACAGAGCCTGGTACAGAGTATGTGCTCACATATTTGTTCAATGAATGAATGTTAACAACAAAAGCAATAAGCAGTATGTGATGTGATTTATTCAAGACCCTTAAAATATGCACATATAAGTCAGTCCAATATTATTTTTATCTTAAGAGTAATAAAATAGCAATACCAGATGGAGCCTGTTTTTATATTCTTAATACCAGAGTAGGATACTTTTGCTAACTAAATTAATTCTTCCTTCTGGAAAGAAAGATGTGAAATCATGTTTACCGAACTCCTGTTGCCTTCCAGCCCTGAGCTAAGTGCTCACTACAACTCTTTTGGATGGTGGTCTTAGCCATATTTTGGAAGTGAGGACACTGGTATCACCATCAAACTCTTCCTCACTCTTTGTATCAGGAGGAGGATTATTCAGCAGTTGAGATCTTCCTGTTCTCCTCTTTCTCTCACTGTGCCCAAGTGCAAATAATTCTGCTTTAGGCAGCCTGCCTTAGATGTGTACATGCATCTTATTATCTTGTCTCTCCCTTATCCTTTTTGTTCATTTATCTCAAGAGAATCACTTTCTTTTTTTCTCTTTCCTGATTCTGTTTTGTGAAACTAGAATACTCTGTTCATAGCAGATATGTGTGAAAGTAATTCTAGTGGCGGAAAAAGAAATCTATACATTTTGAAGTAGCATTGGCATTATCACCAAATATTGGCAATATCACCAAATTTGAAACCCTTTAAGAACTGAGACACAGTCACAATCTCTATTGAAATTTCTGTGTTTTATCTCTAAGCTGTTTTCCGAGAATATGGATTTGAGGTAAAAAAAAAAAAAAAAGAACCACCAAAAAAACCCCTGTATTTTTAGAAATTACTAGAACTGTTTGTTATATTTCTCACTCTCTTTGTAGTATTCTAGCCAAGATGGGAATTAATTTAGAAATGTAATTACTACCAATGACATTGTTTCTTTGGAGGCAGTGCTTTGTGAGTTGCAAATGGCTAATTTAAAATAAACTTTTTAGAAGTAGAGTCTATCTGAAGACTGAGAGCTATCTATGTTCAATACATACATTATTATGACTTTTACCTCGCTTTCGTATTTGACACTTCATTGGTTGAAATGATGACAGTAAATGTAAATTACTCCAGTTTTGAATGAACCAGATGAACCTTGTGGTTGAAATGTAGAGTGTAATTACAGTGTTTTGATTTTTCTGTTTGCTTCTTGTCTCTGCCCATGGTAGCTTTTAGTCTCGTTTGTATCTTAACAGTAGTTGTGTTTGGAGCATATTCTATGTCCTTAATTTAATAAAAATTCAAATCCTATGAAATTAAAAAGACAGAAATGCATGGATTTAAAAGCAGGCTAAATCTGTCTCTGATATGCTGTAAAAACCAAGGATATCAATGCCAGGTGGGGCCTGGATTGGATGAGATGGGAAGGGAAAATGGAGCAGGTAACGTTTCAGAGCTTGGGGGAAGACAATTTTTATATTAGTAGTAGTTTCTTTTTTTTAAATCGAAATACAGTTGATTTACAATATTGTGTATGTACAGTAAAGTGATTCAGTTATACATACATATATTTTTTTCAGATTCTTTCCCATTATAGGTTATTATAAGGTATTGAATATAGTTCCCTGTGCTATAAACACAACAGTAAATCCTTGTTGTTTATCAATTTTATGTATAGTGGTGTGTATATGTTAACCCCAAACTCCTAGTTTATCTCCTGCCCCTTCCTCTTTGGTAACCATAAATTTGTTTTCTATGTCTGTGAGTCTGTTTCTGTTTTTTTTTTTTTTTTTTTGCGGTACGTGGGCCTCTCACTGCTGTGGCCTCTCCCGTTGCGGAGCACAGGCTCCGGACACGCAGGCTCAACGGCCATGGCTCACGGGCCCTGCCGCTCCGTGGCATGTGGGATGTTGTCGGACCGGGGCACGAACCCGTGTCCCCTGCATCGGCAGGCGGACTCTCAACCACTGCGCCACCAGGGAAGCCCCTGTTTCTGTTTTGTAAATAAATTCATTTGTATTATTTTCTAGATTCCACATATAAGTGATATCATGTATTTGTCTTTATCTTACTTCGCTTAGTATGATAATCTCTAAGTCCATTCACATTGCTGCAAATGGCAATATTTGATTCTTTTTTATGGTTGAGTAATATTCCATGGTGTATATATGTGTGTGTGTGTGTGTGTGTGTGTGTGTATACACGCACCACATCTTCTTTATCCACTCATCTGTTGATAGACACTTAGATTGCTTCCAAGTCTTAGCTATTGTAAATAGTGCTGCTATGAACGTTGGGGTGCATGTATCTTTTTGAATTAGTTTTCATCTTTTCCAGGTATATACTCAGGAGTGGCATCACTAGATCATGCGGTAGCTCTATTTTTGTTTTTTTGAGGAAACTCCATACTGTTTTCCATAGTGGCTGCACCAATTATATTCCCACCAACAGTGTAGGAGTGTTCCTTTTTCTCCACACCCTCTCCTGCATTTACTATTTGTAGACTTTTTGATGATAGTAATTCTGACCAGTGATACCTCACTGTAGTTTTGATTTGCATTTCTTTAATAATTAGTGATGTTGAGCATCTTTTCATGGGCCTTTTGGCCATCTGTATGTCTTCTTTGGAGAAATATCGATTTAGGTCTTCTGCCCATTTTTTGATTGGGTTGTTTTTTTCTTTGATATTGAGCTGTATGAGCTGTTTGTATATTTTGGAAATTAATCCCTTGTCAGTCTCATCGTTGGCAAACATTTTCTCCCAGTTAGTGGGTTGTCTTTTTGTTTTGTTTATGGTTTCCTTTGTTGTGCAAAAGCTTTTAAGTTTGATTAGACCCCATTTGTTAATTTTTTATTTTATTTCTTTTGCCTTGGGAGACTGATCTAAGAAAATATTGCTATGATTTGTGTTGGAGAATGTTTTGCCTATATTCTCTTCTAGGAGTTTTATGGTGTCATGTCTTATATTTAAGTCTTTAAACCATTTTGAGTTTATTTTTGTATATGGTGTGAGGGAGTGTTCTTACTTCACTGATTTACATGAGGCTATCCACCTTTCTCAGCACCACTTTCTGAAGAGACTGACTGTTTTCCATTGTATATTCTTGCCTGCTTTGTTGAAGATTAATTGACCATGGGTGTGTGGGTTTATGTCTGGCCTCTCTACTCTGTTCCATTGAGCTGTGTTTGGTTTTGTGCCAGTACCATACTGTTTTGATTACAGTAGCTTTGTAGTGTTGGCCGAAGTCTGGGAGGGTTATGCCTCCAGCTTTGTTCTTTTTCCTCAGGATTGCTTTGGTAATTCTGGGTTGTTTGTGGATCCATATAAATTTTAGGATTATTTGTTCTAGTTCTGTGAAAAATGTCTTAGGTAATTTGATAGGATCACATTAAATCTGTAGATTGTTTTGGGTAGTATGGCCGTTTTAACAATATTAATTCTTCCAATCCAAGAGATGGAATATCTTTCCATTTTACTTTCTCTTTCTGATATTTCATTATTAGTATAAAGAAATGCAACAGATTTCTGTATATTAATCTTGTATCCTGCTACCTTCCTGAATTCATTTATTAGTTCTCATAGTGTTGGTGTGGAGTGTTTAGGGTTTTCTATATAGAGTATCATGTCATCTGCATATAATGACAATTTTACCTCGTCCTTCTAATTTGGATACCTTTTACTTCTTTTTCCTGTCTGATTGCTATGGCTAGGGCTTCCAGTACTATTTGAATAGAAGTGATGAGAGAGGGCATCCATGTCTTCTTTCAGAATTTAGCAGGAAGGCTTTCAGCTTTTCACTGTTGAGTATTATAATGGCTGTGGGTTTGTCGTAAATGGCTTTTATTATGTTGAGATGTGTTCCCTCTGTACCCACTTTGGTGAAAGTTTTTATCATGAATGGATGTTGAATTTATCAAATGCTTTTTCTGCATCAGTTGAGATGACCATGTGGTTTTTGTCTTTTGTTGATATGGTCTATCTGATTGATTGATTTGCATATTTTGAACCATCCTTGTGACCCTGGAATGAATCCAACTTGATCATGGTGCATAATCCTTATTATGTGCTGGATTCAGTTTGCTAATATTTTGTTGAGGATTTTTGCATCTATATTCATCAAAGATATTAGCCTGTAATTTTCTTTTTTTGTAGTGTCTGTCTGGTTTTGGTATCAGGGTGATGATGGCTTCATAGATTGACTTTGGGAGTGTTCCTTCCTCTTCAGTCTTTTGGAAGAGTTTGAGAAGGATAGGTGTAAGTTCTTTGTATGTTTGGTAGAATTCCCCAGTGAAGCCATCCATTCCTGGAGTTTTGTTTGCAGGGAGTTTTTTTAAAAGTTACAGATTCTATTTCACTTCTAGTGATTGGTCTGTTCATATTATCTATTTCTACTTGACTCAGTTTTGGCAGGCGGTATGTTTCTCGATATTTGTCCATTTCTTCTAGGTTGTCCAATTTGTTCACATATAACTTCATAGTATTTTCTTATGATTTTTCATATTTCTGTGGTATCGGCTGTTATTTTTCCTCTTTCATTTTTTGTTTCTTTTTTAAATTTATTTATTTTTCTTCTTGGTGAGCCTGGCTAGAGGTTTGTCAATTTTGTTTGTCCTTTCAAAAAGCGAGCTCTGGTTTTATTGATTTTTTTTTCTTTTTCTTTTTTTTCTTTTTTGGATCTCTAGTTTATTTATTTCCTCTTTGATCTTTATTCTTTCCTTCCTTCTGCTCACTTTGGGTTTTGTTCTTTTTCTGATTCTTTTAATTGGTAGTTTAAGTTGTTTGAGATTTTTCTTGTTTTTTGAGGAAGGCTTGTATTGCTATGAACTTTCCTCTTAGAACTGCTTTTGCTGCATCCCATAGGTTTTGTATGGTTGTGTTTTCATTGTTGTTTGTCTCGAGGTATTTTCTGATTCCCCGCTTGATTTTATTGTTGACCCATTGGTTTTTTTAGTAGCATATTGTTTAGTTTCCATGTAATCATTTTTTTTCTCATTTTTCTTCCTGTGGTTGATTTCTAGTTTCATACCATTGTGGTCAGAAAAAAATGCTTGAAATAATTTCTATCCTCTTAAATTTGTCCTAGTATGTGGTCTGTCCTAGAGAATGTTCCATGCATGCTTGAAAAGAATGTGCATTCTGGGTTTTTTGGATATAGTGTCCTGTAGGTATCAATGAAGTTCAACTATTCTATTGTGTGATTTAGGATCTCTGTTACCTTATTGGTTTTCTTTCTGGAAGATCTGTCCATTGATGTCAGTGGAGTGTTAAAGTCTCCTACTGTTATTGTATTCCCCTCAGTTTCTCCCTTTATGTCTGTTAGTATTTGTTTTATGTATTTAGGTGCTCCTATATTGGGTGCATATATGTTAACCAGTGTAATATCCTCTTCTTGTATTGATCCTTTTATCATTATATAGTGTCCTTCTTTATCTTTCTTTATGGCCTTTGTTTTAAAGTCTATTTTGTCTGATATGAGTATTGCTACCCTTGCTTTCTTGTCGTTTCCATTTGCATGAAATATCTTTTTCCATCTCCTCACTTTCAATCTATGTATGTCTTTCACCCTAAAGTGGGTCTCTTGTAGGCAGCATATTATAGGTTCCTGGTTTTTTTTAATCCAGTCTTCCACTCTATGTCTTTTGATAAGAGCATTTAGTCCATTGACATTTAAAGTAATTATTGATAAGCATGTATTTATTGCCATTTTAAACCTTGTTTTGCAGTTTATTGTGTAGTTCTTCTTTGTTCCTTTCTTCTGTTTTTCTTTTGTGATTTGATGGTTTTCTTTTGTATTATGTTTAAGCTCCTTTTTGTTTTTTGTGAATCTATTGTATGTTTTTGATTTGTGGTTACCCTGTTTTTCAAGTATGTTAACCCATAACTATTTCTACCTTCTTTAGACTCATAGTCATATAAGTTCAAATACATTCTAAAATATCTACATTTTTTATGCCCTTCCCCCACATTTTGTGATTTTGATGTCCTATTTTACATCTTCATGTTTATTTTATTTGCTGTTCATTATAGTTATAACTGCTTTTATAAAAATTTTCTTACTGGCTTATTTAAGTGATCTTCAATCTTTTTATATATTTGCCTCTCCTATTGTGTTTTTCCCTTTCCTATAGATTCTTGCTTCTTTTCTGCTTAGAGAAGACCCTACAATATTTCTTTTAGGTTAGGTTTAGTATTGCTATCTTCTTTTAGTTTTTGCTTATCTGAGAAATTCTTAGTTTCTCCTTCTATTTTAAAGGATAATCTTCCTGTGTAGAGCATCCTAGGTTGCAGGTTTTTCCCTTTCAGGACTTTGAATGTATAATGCTACTCCCTTCTGGCCTGCAACATTTCTGCAGAGAAATCAGCTGATAACCTTATGGGGGTTCCCTTGTACTGACTCTTTGTTTTTCTCTTGCTGCCTTTAGAATCCTTTCTTTATCTTTAACTTTTGCCATTTTAATTATGTTATGTCTTATTGTGGGTCCGTTTAAGTTCATCTTGTTTGGGACCCTCTGTACTTCCTGTACCTGGATATCTGTTTCCTTCTTAGGTTTGGGAAGCTTTCAGCCATAAATTCTTCAAATATGTTTTTGATCCTCTTTTCTCTCTCTTCTCCTTCTGGAACCCCTATTGTATATGTGTTGGCATGCTTTGTATTATCCAGTAGATCTTGTATGTTCCTTTAATTTTTTTCTTTTTTTTTTTTTTTTTTTTACATTTGTCTTCCTGTCTGCTGTTCTGATTGGGTGATTTCTATTATTTATCTTCCAGATCACTTATTTGTTCTTCTGCATTATTTGGTCTGCTATTCATTGCCTTTAGCTTGGTATTTATCTTGGCAGTTGAGTTGTCTAATTTTGATTGGTTCCTCTTTATAGTTTCTAGTTCCTTGTTACAGTGACCTGCATTTCTATAGATAAATTTTCTTAATTCCTTCAGCATTTTTATTACCTCATTTTTGAACTTGGGATGTGGTAGACTGGAGTTGTCTTTTTCATTGTTTATTCTTTCAGGGGGTTTCTCCAGTTCTTTTAATTGGGAGTAGTTCCTCTGCTTTTTCATTTTACTTAAATTTCTCTGACTCTGTGAATTTAGGAGAAACAGTTATCTACTGTGGTCTTGAAGGGCTTTTTTTAATGTGCGAGTGTCCTTGTGTAGACTGTGTGAGTCCAGTATTTTTGATATAAGGGCTGTTTTTAGTATGGATGTCTGCCACGTCCTTCCTCAGAGTGTTCTGGCTGTTGTCCCCTTGATACGGGGTGTGTTCGGTGTTGTGACCAGAGCCTGCACTGGATGTTGGGTGGGGCCTCCTCTTTGCTATGTGGTTGTCACAGCCCTGTCATGGGCAGGGTCAGCTCCCCAGTTGTTGTAGTAGAAGCCCCTAGATCTAGTTCTAAGCTGAGATGTGAGATCGGTGGGACTGGAGTGCTCCCGCTGGGAAAGGAGGCGCTGTATATTCCTCCCCAGGGGCTTTCCGCTGCAGGCATGCAATTCTGTGAGGATTCTGTGACGCCACCCACCACTTGGTGTGCTTGCCCACAAAGTCCACCACTGCTGGTGTGCCCCCTGGACCTTCCCCCACTGTGGGAGCACTGATAATTGACTGGGATGTCAGCCCCACCTCTGGTGTGTGCCTGCTGCCAAAGCCCACTGCCACCAGAGGCATGACCCGCCAGGAGCATGCTGCTAATGGGGCTTGTGTGGCGGACCTGTGCTCCGTCTTGCGCACACCAACAGTGGAGTCCCCAACCACACTCCAGGCCCCCTGGGCTGCCTCTGTGCAGCCAAACTGAGTCCCCTCCCTGGGTCTGTCCACTGAAGCTTATGTTTCAAGACCCAGCCGCTGTGCACACCAGGAGGCACATGTCTCGGGCTAGGAAGTGGGACAGCATGGCAGCCCTCAGAGCTGGTCCCTCTCTGTGCTGCCTACCAGCAAGCCAGAACCTACACACTCCTCCCGAGCAAAGTCCAGGCCTCTCCAACTCCCTCTCTGTCCCAGCAGACCTCCCAGCAGGGGAAGGAGGTTCCCAGGGTGAGAGAACCTTTCCTCCTTCACAGCTCCCTCCCAGGGGCACACGTCTCATCCCGATTCCTCCTTCCTTTTTGTTTATTCCCTTTTGTACTACCTGGTTACATGGGGATCCTTCTTGCAGCTTGGATCTTGTGCCAGCTTTCAGTTGGTATTCTCTGAGAATTCTTCCACATGTAGATGTATTTTTGATGTGTTTGTGGGAGGAGGTGAGCTCCACATCCTTCTACTCTGCCATCTTGATCTCCCTTCACATTAATAGTTTCTTTAGGGCCACAAAAACTTCGTATCCTCCAAGGCTACGTGTTGCAGTCTGGGCACTCATCTCATTTCTCCCCTTTTTTCCCTCTTTTTACTGCCTCCTTTTTTTTTTTTTTTACCCCCTTATCTCTTGTCACTTTTATCCTATAAAGAAAGAAGTGAGGACAGGGAGAAGATAAAGAGGAAGAGAAAGATCCCTTTATTATTAGAATTCCTTCTTAACTCCATGCAACTAGATTTTGCTCATTATTTTCATCCCTAGACAGTTACAACAGAAAGGCAATGTTTTGTCTCTATAGTCTTCATCAATAAATGTTTCAGTAGAGAAATATAAGATGTTTCCAAATTAAAGGACAAAACTTAAGGGGACTTCCCTCGAGGTCCAGTGGTTAAGACTCTGAGCTTCCAATGCAGGGGGCGCGGGTTCAATCCCTGGTTGGGGAACTAAGATCCCATGTGCCGTGCGGCACAGCCAAAACAAAAAAAAAAGGGGGGACTTTTGTTCTCATTTCTATATGATAGGCAAAAATCATATGGGAACACGATATTGTTTGTTACTTTTGTCTCAAGGAGCAGGGGTGTGGTGGAGGAAACTTGAAAGGCAAATTGAACATCAAGAGGGATTTGAGGAGAAAAGTCTTCTTCAGCTTATATATTTTAAATCATTTCTTCTGAATTTATTTTTAGCCTTTTAGAGTTTTCTTTAACTTCAAAAAATATTTTCTTTGGGCTTCCCTGGTGGCGCAGTGGTTGAGAGTCCGCCTGCCAATGCAGGGGACACGAGTTCGTGCCCCAGTCCGGGAAGATCCCACATGCTGCGGAGCGGCTGGGCCCGTGAGCCGTGGCCGCTGAGCCTGCGCGTCCAGAGCCTGTGCTCCGCAACGGGAGAGGCCACAGCAGTGAGAGGCCCGCGTACCGCAAAAAAAAAAAAAAAAAAAAGTATTTTCTTTTAAAAAAAAAGGTATTTTCAGTTTCTTATCCTATGAGAATCTTTTCCCAAAAAACTCTTATCTATGGGCCCAAGAAACAAATTGAATAAAAATAAAAAAGATCAGGTCAGAGCTCAAGAGCATTACAGAATAGAATTTGGAAGCTACTGGCATAAAGTTGTGAAAGTAAGCAAAAGTGGGACTGAAGACATGGTGGGTTCTCAACGAGAGTTTGATCTGAAATGAGCTGAAAGGATTTAGAAAATGCCTTTGTGTGTGCATGTGTGAATAGTGTGAGGGGAAGGTTGGGAAGTTTTAACTTACTTTAACGTGCTCTTGATCTCTTATTTATCAGATCCAGGTGATCGAGAATGACAGAGCCACCAGAGGGGGACAGGTTTATACCACCAACACCAGAGGCCAGATCCCTCCCCTGGTCACTACAGATTGTACGATACAAGACCAAGGTATCTCTTTTCAGTTACGGTTTTGACTAAGGTCTTAGTATTTCTCACAATTTTTAAGCAAATACATTGATACCCTTCAATAATGCTGTCACTGATGGGCAACCCCTTTATAGCTGGTTAACAGGAACTAATTTGCCATTAATCAAGTAAAGAGAAGGTACTGTCGTCTGAGTTCTACTGTATTCTCTGCTTGTAAAAATCTAGAGAGTTTCTGGTGAGGCACAGTGCAATGTATCAATTTAAGAAAATTTTAAATTTTAATTTATGTGTTTAAAATTGTTCATGCCCTACTTTGGTTTAATTTATTTACTACAGTGGAAACCTGGCAGTATGACATGAGCAGAGCAGTAGGGGATTGAGTACTTGAGTCAGCAGACCTGGTTCTAGTCCCAATGACATTTTTTTCAGCAGGTCCCTTAACATTTGGGGTTCTGGTTTCCTACTTTTAAACTGGGATGAGGAGAGGCTGAGCTCTGTCTCTACTGACTCTGTCCCATGTCTGCTATCAGTTTCATATATCTGTCAAGCCTCGTGCAGGTTTGATCTTTCTGGGAATATATTATTCTGTTATTTATGGCAAGTTAAAATATAGCCTGATGAGATGTGGCATCTCAGATTCTGAATAAACCCTTTTAATGGGTCATATACTCAATCCTGGAAATATAACATTGGTATACAGGCAATCGTGTTGTCTCATCTCAAAGTTGTCAAGCCACCAGTTTCCAGACGGGGCTCCCCTCCCTTCAGTCCATCCTCTGTGCTGCCTTCGGCACTGTCCTTATAGGGCAGGCAGCACAGTGAGGCAGAAAGCGCTGCGATTGGGAGCCTCACACGCCTGCACGCAAATCCAGGGTCTCTTCCTTAGTGTCCTGAGCTCTGCTTATCCCACCTCTCTGAACCTCAGTGTCGCCCTCTGTAAGATGTTAGGACTAAGACCTGCCCTGCAGGGGCAATGTACGGGTTAGAGATGACTCGTGTGTGCGTGTGTGCGCACGTATGTATGTTTATATGTATGGGGGCTCGACATGTAGAAGGGGTTGATGTAAGTCACAGATGATGTTACTGTTATAGGTATTAATATTAAAACACACTTCAGATTACTTCATTTTCTATTCTAAAAATAATTTGTTCCTGACTACTTACAGAATCCATCCAAACTTAAATGAATTCACATTTGTTAAGCATTTAGGACCTGGTATATAATAGGTTGAGGTATATGAAATTACTGATTTTTTTCTATTATTGTTGACCTACAAGGATGGCAATTTCATTTCAACCTAATAGTAAGTGTTATGTTCGTGTTTTTAATATTTATTTATTTATTTAATATTTTAGTTTGAGGCACTTTGCAGACCTAGAGAATATTCCTTACCAGCCTCATCTCTCATCTGTTTCTTCCTCTGCATCTGCCTCAGCCATACCAAACTCATCCCCTTCCCCTCCTGTCTCTGATTCTCACTTTGTACTGCTTTCTCTGCAACGGACTGGGGACTGTTTTTTGTTCACTGTTGTACCCCTAGAAATTCCCCTGGTATCTAGAATATAATGGTTGCCCAACAAATATCTATTGAATACCTGTATTTGGTATATATAAGTCCCACCTTTCTAGTTGGGAAATTCTTAGTCCTTCTAAACTCAATTTAATTTTTTCTTCGAAATCTCCTACAGTTTCTTCCCCCACAGTGCTTTGTATTCACTTCTTTCATAGCTCTTGTTCCATTAAATTTTACTGTGCTTTGGGTCTGTCTTTCCCACGAGCCTATGAGCTACTTAGGAGCAGGATCGTACTTGTTCATTCATTCATTCACTTATTCAGCAAGTATTTATTCAGTACCTATTACCAACGTGGTTAATATTGATCAAGTGCTTGCTATGCATTAAGATGGTCTTCTAAACACCTTATGTGGCTTAATCCCCCCTGTAACTTAATGAGATAAGCATTAATATCATTCTCATTTTACAGAATGTGAAACGGAGGTGCAGAATGCTTAGGTAACTTAAGCAAGATACGCAGCTAATGGGAAGCAAAGCTAGAATTTGAACCCCAGCATTCTGATGCTAGAGCCCATGCTCTTAACCACTCACGTACTGCCTCTATTCAGAAATAAAAGTCACGGTTCTATCCTTAAATGGGTGTACAATCTGGCAGGGAAAAAGAGATAACTTAGTGTTAATTAAACTGTTATAATAGCAGGATAAAAGGAATATTGCTGTGGGAACTTATATGTCAGGTAACTAACCCAGCCTGTCCTGCTAGAGTGGGGACAACTAAGCTGAGTCTCAAGTGAGCAGGTGTAAACCAGAACAAAAGTGGAGACGTTGGGAGAGGAAAAGGTTGCCCGGCCGCAGAGTGGGTGTGCTAAGGTTTGGCAGTGGGAGAGGGTGTACGTGTTAAGGAGCACCATGTGCAGAGTTTTTTGTTTTCTGTTTTATTTTTGAACGTAGAGGTGATCTTATTATTGTGGTTAAATACACCTAAAATAAAATTTGCTGTGTTAATAATTTTTAAGTGTACAATTCAGTGACATTAGTTACATTCACAGCATTGTGCACCATCATGATTATCCATTTCCAGAAGGTTTTCACCAACCTGCACTGACACTCAGTACTCAATAAACAATCACTGCCCACTCCTCCACTCCACCAGTCCCTGGTATCTCATATTCTACTTTCTGTCTCCATGAATTGGCCTGGTCTAGGTGCCTCACATAAGTGGATTCATACAATATTTGTCCTTCTGTGTCTGGCTTATTTCACTTAGCATAATATTTTCAAAGTTCGTCCATGTTGTAGCATGTATCAGACTTTCATTCCTTTTTAGGGCTGAATGATATTCACTTTTATGTATATGCTGCATTTTGTTTATCCATTTATCTTTTGAAGGACATTTGGGTTGTTTCCATCTTTTGACTACAGTGAATAGCCATAGCTATGAACATTGGTGTACAGGTATCTCTTTGAGTTCCTGCTTTCAGTTCTCTTGGGTGTATACCTAGGAGTGGAACTGCTGGGTCATATGGTACATGTAGGGAAAGAGTATGAGGAAGAAGCAGAAAGAGAAGGAAAGACTAGGATGGCAGGGTCCACATCATTATCTTCTCTCTATAGCCTGCAGCCCAGCCTTTGGCAAAAAGAAAGACCTGCCTGCCATGGAGGGAGCCCCGAAGTTGGCCCAGTCACATCCCATTTGCTGTAAAGCCCCTTCCTTTAGCCTGGGTTATTTGTTAATACTTATTAGTAGGCTTTAAAAAAAATTTTTTTTAATTGAAGTATAGTTGATTTACAATATCATGTTAGTTTCAAATGTACAGCAGAATGATTCAGTTTTATATAGATTCTTTTTCAGATTCTTTTCCTTTATAGGTTATTACAAAATATTGAGCAGAGTTCCCTGTGCTATGCAGTAGGTCATTGCTGATTATCTATTTTATACACAGTAGTGTGTATATGTTAATCCCAACCTCCTAATTTATCCCTCCCCCACCCTCCTTTCCCCTTTGGTAACCGTAAGTTTCTTTTCTATGTCTGTGTGAGTCTCTTTCTGTTTTGGAAATAAGTTCATTCCTGTCTTTTTTTTTTTTTTAGATTCCACATGTAAGCGATATCATATATCACATGATATTTGTCTTTGTCTGGCTTACTTCACTTAGTATGATAATCTCTAGGTACATCCATGTTGCTGCAAATGGCATTATTTCATTCTTTTTTATGGCTGAGTAATATTCCATTGTATAACCATACCACATCTTTACCCATTCATCTGTTGATGGACATTTAGGTTGCTTCCATGTCTTGGCTATTGTAAATAGTGCTGCAGTGAACACTGGGGTGCACGTATCTTTTCAAATTATGGTTTTCTCCAGATATATCCCCTGGAGTGGAATTGCAGGATCATATGGTAGCTCTATTTTTAGTTTTTTGAGGAACCTCCATACTGTTCTCCATAGTGGCTGCACCAGTTTACATTCCCACCAACGTAGGAGGGTTTCCCTTCTCTCCACACCCTCTCCAGCATTTATTATTTGTAAACTTTTTGATGATGGCCATTCTGACTGGTGTGAGATGATACCTCACTGTAGTTTTGACTTGCATTTCTCTAATAACTAGGGATGTTAAGCATCTTTTCATGTACCTTTTGGCTATCTGTAGGTCTTTGGAGAAATCTCCATTGAGATCTTCTGCCCGTTTTTTTGATCGGATCGTTTGTTTGTTTTTGATATTGAACTGCATGAGCTGTTTGTATATTTTGGAGATTAATCCCTTGTTGGTAACATCATTTGCAAATATATTTTCTCCCATTCTGTAGGTTGTCTTTTCATCTTGTTGATGGTTTCCTTTGCTGTGCAAAAGCTTTTAAGTTTAATTAGCTCCCATTTGTTTATTTTTGTTTTTATTTCCATTACTCTAGGAGACGGATTGAAAAAGATACTGCTGCAATTTGTCAAAGAGTGTTCTGCCTATGTTTCCCTCTAGGAGATTTATAGTATTCGGTCTTACATTTAGGTCTTTAACCCATTTTGAGGTTTTTTTGTGTGTATGGTGTTAGAGAATGTTCTAATTTCATTCTTTTACATGTAGCTGTTCAGTTTTCCCAGCACCACTTATTGAAGAGACTGTCTTTTCTCCATTGTATATTCTTGCCTCCTTTGTCGTAGATTAATTGACCGTAGGTATGTGGGTTTATTTCTGGGCATTAGTAGACTTTTTAGGATGTAGCCCAAGGATCTCAGACACACACAGAAATTCACAGATATAAATAAAGTATAGAAACAGAAGGAGCCTTGGACTTCGTTTAGTGTGCTCTCTCACTTTACAGACGTGAGGGCACTAAGGCCCAGAGAGGTTAAGTGATTCGCCCAGGGCCACACAGCTGATTAGTGGCAAAGCCAGTGAAGAGAAACACCTACTTCAAGAATATTACTCCTTTGCCTTTGGCTGCAGGATCTAATTTAAGACTCAACTTGTCCTTTGTTTCTGTGCTTCTGCCCATCCTACAAGACCCTGTTCAAGCACTGCATCCTTTGTGTAGTCAACTCTGATCCACGTGGCAGACTCATTGCTTCCCTTGGGCCACTTCATAATTGATTTGCTCTTCTGTGATACTTACCAGCCATGTTGTAATTATCTGTTTTATTATTATTCTCTTCTACCAGACCTTGAAGCCAGAAGCTTCATTCTGTCCTATCTCTAAGCTTCTAGCATGGGGATTGGCTTCATAAATATTTGTTGAAGGAATAACTTATTGAATGTTTTTAGTCAGATTATTCCATAAGTTTCTTTATTAAGCATATTAGGAATTTTGGCTCTTAATTACCAAGGTTGCTAAATTATCTACTATTACCTTACCTTTCACGCCCCACTTCTGTATACTGGCTTAAAAAACAAATTCTTCATTGCTTTTTAAAAATTTTATTCTTTGTGTGCATTGTCTTCTTGTAACAAGTTTGTTTAGTCACCTTCACGAGCTCATTCATATGCATATTTCACTGTAAAAGATAAGTGTTTTAAAGATAACAAATAATTTCAATATATTATTGGAAATGTTGAGTAGTGAAAATTGAGTACAATGAAAAAATATACTTTAAAGTATTCAAAAATTCTTATTTCCCACTATGTGTAACTTTGTGTGATGATGATAATGAGGAAGATTTTATCTAAGTTATATGAAATATACAATAATAAGAGTTCAAGCATATTTACATTTACTACCTAATATTGGATTGGCCAAAAAGTTCCTTCGGGTTTTTCTGTAACATCTTATAGAAAAACCTGAACGAACTTTTTGGCCAACCCAATATTTCTTCTTCTATTCCGGTTGCCAAAACTCTTGTTTTACCCTGTGTTAGTATTCACCTGGATTCTTACAGCAATGGACCCATCTACCTGTCTCTGATCTTTTTTCCTGCTCCCAGAAGCTATCTAGTACATTCTGAATAGATTAATTTTCTTCAGGTATTTATTTGATCATATTGCTAAAAAATGTCCCATCATTGCCCCTGGGCAAACAGGATTGGTCTTAACTCCTCATCCAGGATTCAAGACCTGGACCCAACTTATCTGGGATGTTGTAGAGAATTGTGATAGGTTCTAATACCACTTTTGCCATTTACTAACCCTTTGATTAAGTTAAGCCCCTTAACCTCACAGTGTCTCAGTTTTCTCCTCTGTAAAATCGGGTCATAGGGTATCAACCTCATAGGCGACTGTGAGATGAAAGTGAATTTACATATAACAGTCTTAGAATAATGCCTAACCCACTGGCAATTATCGTTATTATTATTATCCTTTTTGTTAGTACCACATTTCCCCCTTTTCTCAGACCCTCGGCAGCAGAGCCCCCGAACTGGATTCAGCCTACAGTCATGTTAATTAATCATACAGAATAATTTGTTTCTATTTGAATTAGTTGCCATTATATAAAAATCAGAATATTTTATGTAAAGATCCATATTTCTAGCTGGTCCCCCCCAAAATGTAAAATGTGGCAATAATAGATTGAAGATGAAAAGAAACTCAGCTTTCTTAGGTCCAGCCTTCCCCTCTTTCTGGACCCACCTGTGCAGTGAAACATGGCCAGAGAAAGGCTCACAGCCACACTGCACGGTCTGTTTAAACTCAGGACCATGAACTTCCCAGCACATTGTCCTTCCCAAGTCCTTTCACTTTTCCACTCTCCTTAGTAACTGTTTCACAATCCCTTCTGAAACCGGTAACCTCCCATCCTTTCTTTCAGCTGCTCTTACTTCCTCCTTTCTGAGAAAAGTGCACAATCAGAAGAGAGTTCTCACCATCACATCAACCCCCTGTTGTAATGTGTCATCAGGCTCTGCCTTCCTGATTTGGCCACAAATGTGCTCTGGTTGTAAGCCAGCCTCTCCTGCTGTGCACTACTCAAGTGTATTGCTACCATAAGTTTCCCTTCTTCATTCTTATGTCATCAATATTTCCTCTTTTACACAAGTATTCCCATCTTTTAAAAAATCTTCTCCTATCTTAAAAAAATAAAAATGTTCTCTTGGGCTTCCCTGGTGGCGCAGTGGTTGAGAGTCCGCCTGCCGATGCAGGGGACGCGGGTTCATGCCCCGGTCCAGGAAGATCCCACATGCCGCGGAGCGGCTGGGCCCGTGAGCCATGGCCGCTGAGCCTGCGCGTCCGGAGCCTGTGCTCCGCAATGGGAGAGGCCACAACAGTGAGAGGCCCGCGTACCGCAAAACAAACAAACAAACAAACAAACAAACAAAATGTTCTCTTGATCCACTTCTTTTACCAGCTACCCCTCTTTTCTTTGCTCCCCTCCACGATAAAACTTGAAAGGACTATTGCCAATTCCTCACCTGCCTTTCTCTCTTAAACTCACTCTAGGCAGCCCCCCTACCGCACCCCCACTCCTCACTCCCCCATTCCACCAATTCTGTCTTCCGGGTCTCCACCACCCTCCACGTTGATAAATCCAGCGGTCATGTTGATCTGGAGGCCCCGCCTGGCACAGATGCTCCTGCCGTTTCCTTGATGTACTTTCTTCACTTCACCTCCAGCACACCCAGACTCCCTTGTTTTTTCCCTTCTCAGTCCTTTAGCTGATTTCTCCTTTTCCTCTGGCTTCTTTATGTTAAGAGGACCAAGGGCTCAGTCCTCGGTCGTCTTCTCTTCTCTGGCCACCGTGATTCCCTGGGTGGCTTTAATCTAGTTTTGTGGTTTCAAATACCATCTATATGCTAAGAACTCCCAAATGTGTATCTCCAGCTCAGCTTTCAGCCCAACACCAAGACTCATGTATCTAATTGTTTACTCAGCATCACTGTTTGATTGCTTAATAGATTTCCCAAATGGACATGTCCAAACCCAGATTCCTGATCTCCACCCACACATCTGTTTAAAAAAAAAAAAAAAAAAAAACCCGTCCCCTTCCTGCAGCCTTTCTCTTTTCTGTTGGTGGCAACTTCGTGCTTCTGATTCCTCAGGCCAAAAACTTTGGAGTCATCCCTAACCCTGTCCTTCTGTCATAGCCCCCATCTTCACACCTCATACATCATGCCCATCAACAAGTAAGCCACTGTACCTTCAAAATATGTCCAGAATCTGCTGCTATCAGGCTGGTTCCCACCGCCACCCTGTTTCTCACCTTGTTACTGCACAGCCTCCAAACTGGTCTTCCTGGTTCTCCTCCCTATTACAGTCCATCCTGAAAACCACAGGTAGAGTCAACCTAAGTCCGATCACAACACTTTTCTGCTCAAAGCTTGGCAGTGTCTCCCCATTTCATTCAGAGTACAAGCCAGAGGGTTGAAAAATGGTATCAAGCATCTAGCTAATCTGGCTTCTGTGACTTCTCTGACTCCTCAACAGCTGCTGTGCCCCACTTACCCCACTGTCAGGCTCCTGACATTCCTCTACCAGGCCAGGCACGCCCTTGCCCCAGATACCTGCCAGGTAAATCCCTTGCCACCTTGGAGTCTTTGCTCAAATGTTGCCTTGTGATGAAGACCAACTCTAACTATTTAACATTGCGGCCTGCTTCCCACTGTGACACCCCTTAACCAGAAATGCTTTCTTCATAGCATTTATCATCTTCTAAGGGCCTATATAATTTACTCATTTATTGAGTTTAATACTTACTGTCTGTGTCCTCTGCAAGAACATAAGCTCTGCAAGGAAGCACCTAGTCTAAAACTTAGTAGACACTCAGTAAATATCTGATGTTCTTTTGCCAAAATATATTATAATTTAACTCAAAATTTATTTTAGATAAGTTATTCTGGTGGTTTAAAAATATTCTTCATGTCATGGATAGAGTTTTAATTCTCATGTATGTCTTGAAAAAAATATTTGGTCAGGAAACCTAATGTGTTTTCTAAATAGATTAGGGTGTTTAAAATATAATATTTTTATTATTTATTTTATTTATTATTTTTTTGCGGTACACGGGCCTCTCACTGTTGTGGCCTCTCCTGTTTTGGAGCACAGGCTCCGGACGCGCAGGCTCAGCGGCCATGGCTCACGGGCCCAGCCACTCTGCGGCACATGGGATCTTCCCGGACCGGGGCACGAACCCGTGTCCCCTGCATCAGCAGGCGGACTCTCAACCACTGCGCCACCAGGGAAGCCCATATTTCTATTATTTAGAATTTTCATTTCTAAATTGAATTTCAAGTTTAGAAAAAAAACTCATAGTCAAATGGAATCACATTTGACAAAGTATAACTTGCTGATGTGAAATGGCATACAAATACTTACCTTTCCCATAGCAGATGTATTGATAGAAGAGGATGAAGAAGAAATTTTATTCTTATGTTTTGTACCTTTGCTTTATTTCTCCCATTGAATCTAAACACCTCTCAAGTCTCTGAGCATCTATATTAATACCCGGCTTCTGAAAAATAATAATAAGTTTAAAATCTCTTATATTTTTGCAGTAGAATGCAGAGTGTTTTATTTTACAAGAAACTACAGTGTGCTTAGACTATGGATTGTAAAGTTAGACAATACTACCTTTTTTGTAGAAATCATGAAGAAGTTTTACAAAGAAGACAATGCATTGTCTAGAAGTACTTTATTTTTTTAATAAATTTTATTTATTTATTTATTTTTGGCTGCGTTGGGTCTTCATTGCTGCACACGGGCTTTCTCTAGTTGCGGCGAGCGGGGGCTACTCTTCATTGCGGTGTGCATTTTTCATTGTGGTGGCTTCTCTTGTCATGGAGCACAGGCTTCAGTAGTTGTGGCACACGAGCTCAGTAGTTGTGGCTCGCAGGCTCAGTAGTTGTGGTTCGCAGGCTGTAGAGCTCAGGTTCAGTAGTTGTGGCACACAGGTGTAGTCACTCCGCAGCATGTGGGATCTTCCCAGACCAGGGCTTGAACCTGTGTCCCCTGCATTGACATTCTTAACCACTGTGCCACCAGGGAAGTCCTAGAGGTACCTTTATAAATATTTAAATATTATAGGGCAGATTTTTTTTCTAAGCCGATTTTAAGTATGCATCCTTGAATATTTCAGGTAATGCAAGTCCTCGATACATCCGTTGCACAACATACTGTTTCCCATGCACGTCAGATATGGCCAAGCAAGCTCAGATTCCATTAGCTGCCATCATCAAACCCTTTGCCACGATTCCCTCAAACGAGGTAAGTGATAAAAAAAAATTCAGTAATTTATCAATTCCAGAATTTTTCTTTCATCATTATTTCTCTATGCATTATTCTGTATTGTAAACAGAAAGCTGGAGTATATATAATGTGAAAAACATGTAGTCATTCACTTCATTAAGAAAACAAAAATCTGGCAAACTATGTTTTTTGGCATCCTGTATTCCAAACACTGATGGGCTAGGTCACTTTTTGGCTTAGTGTAACAATGCACATATATGGGAAATATGGACTATCACACAGTGACAAACACCCATACCTCTTGTGAGGCCCTTATGCCCTAGTTCAGGGCCCCAGTATCTAGGTGCTCAGGTAAAGGAAGATAATAGAGCCTAAGGTCCTTGGTCTTACTACTACATCTGCTTTAATAATCACTGGGCCAAGATGCTCATAAACTCCTATTTAAAGTCAGCATGATTAGAAAGCATGAGGTAGATAAATCTGTATCTTTCAACTGGGAAAGATGTGCCCAATTTATAGTTAATGGGGAAAAAAGACAAGAAGTGGTATACATTTAAGATTTCTGATATTAGGATGCTGTTAGTGGATATTATGATCAGGGCATCTACTCTATGCAGCTGCCATTTCTCCTTTTGATGCCCCTGAGTGGTGGATACCCACATGCACGTGGAGACAGACACAAGGTACTATAGCAGAGATGGTCAGATGGGAGGTGAAGAAAAGCCTTACTTCTGACTGGAATTTCCTTACAGTGGTCCAGTAAGCTAGGCTGAACTGAATTCTTGATTCCTTTCGCTCACTAGAAGGCCGAAGCCTCAGATTCTCTTCCCAATTTAAACCTCAGCTTGGCTTTAGTGATCCTTTGAGGTCGCTGATCTAACGCACACCTAGAAGCACCTGAGCAAGAGGTAGAGCATCTCTAAGAATAGATTTGTACCCTTTCTTGGGCCAGTCACGCCAGCCGGGATGGGGGGTAAAGTGGCCTGGGATGGGGAGGCGGCCTGCTTTGTGTCCCCTCAGGGAGGGAAGAAAGAGTAGAGAGACAGTGTCCACATGGGCAGTGGCCTTTGAGATGTCCACTTACTCGTTTTATGAGTGTAGCAGAATGCTGCCATCTCTTCTTTTTGAGAGTATAGTGAACTGGGTTAGAGCTGGGCATAGAAGACAGACTGGGCTATTCCTAAAATCCAGTCTTACATGCAGTGTGGTCTCATAGTTGTAAATCAAGAAGTACATTCAGTATTTACTTATTTTAGACATGGTGTCTTCTATGATGGTCCCAGAAATTTAATGTAATGCTCATAAACTTCTCTTTAAAATCTCTATACTTAATAAAGTGGACCAATATATAATGACAAAGAGATCCATGCTAAATAAGATATATGTGTTTTGAATACTAGCTAGCTATTTTAACCAGATATTTTTCAACATTTTATTATGAAAATGTTTGAACATACAGAAAATTTAAAAGAATTTTACAGTGAACGCCTATATACCTGCCACCTAGATTCTACCATTAACATTTAACTACACTTGTTTTATCACACATTGACCCATCTGTCCATCAATCCATCTTTTTTATGCATTTCAAAATGAATTGCAGTTATAAGTATACTTCCCCATAAATACTGCAGCATGCATATCATTAGCCAGGGTTTAATATTTGGTTATATATTATTTTTCCTTTTGCAACAAAATTCATTTACAATAAAATGCACATATCTTAAACATTTTACTGAGTTTTGACAAATGCGTACACCTGTGTAATCCAAACCCCTGTCAAGATGTGGCACATCACTATCACCCTAGAAAGTTATCTCATGCCCCTTCCTCAGTCAGCCTCCCAGCCCTTCTCATAACCTCCCTTCTCTGACAACCATTGTTCTGATTTTTTTTTTCCCACCGTAGATTTGTTTTGCCTGTTCTAGGTCTTCACATAAATAGACTTACAGAGTCCAAATTCTTTTGTGTAAGTTTCTCTCACCCAGCATCATGTTTTAAGGAGCCATCACGTTGTTGCCAGTTTCAGTGGTTTGTTCCTTTTTTATTGCTGAACAGTATTTCATTGTGTGGATATACCAGTTTGCTTATCTACTCCTTTACTGATGAACAGCTGGGCAATTTCTACGTTTTGGCTTTTGTGAATAAAGCAGCTTCTATAAATATTCTAGTACAAGTCTTCCTGTGGATATGTATTCATTTCTCCTGGATTAATACCTGTGAGTAGATTGCTGGCTAATGGGGTACATGTTTATTTAGTTTTATAAGAAGCTGCCAGATCATTTTCCAAAGTGGTTATATGGTTTTACAGTCCTTTCAACATGGTATCTGAGTTCCAGTTGCTCTGCATCCTCTCCAACCTTTGGTATTGTCTTTTTAATTTTGGCAGTTCTGATGGCTGTGTAGTAGTATCCATGAGAGATTTTTTTTTTAATCTTGATCCTTTGAACAAAATTTAAAGTACTAGTGAATAGTATCACACCCACGTACATACCACCATCATTAACAAATATTAATATTTTGTCGTATTTGCTTAAGATCATTTTCTGAGAATTAAAACTTCATAGCTACGTAGGATGTCTCCTCTAATCAGGCCATTCTTCTCTTCCCCCCCACTCCAGACACAAACACTAATGAATTTGATGTGTAATCCTTCCTACATGTGGATTTTATATATTGACTTCATATGCATGTATCCATAACGATATGTAGTATTTTTTGCTTTTTAATGAATCAGTTACTTTTAAATAAGTAAAATATAAACATTCAAAAGATGAAAAGGGTATACAATGAAAAAGGTCCATTCCTGGGCTTCCCTGGTGGCGCAGTGGTTGGGAGCCCACCTGCCGATGCAGGGGACACAGGTTCGTGCCCCGGTCTGGGAAGATCCCACATGCCGCGGAGCGGCTGGGCCCGTGAGCCACGGCCGCTGAGCCTGCACATCCGGAGCCTGTGCTCCGCAGCGGGAGAGGCCACAGCAGTGAGAGGCCCGCGTACCGCAAAAACAAAAAAACAACGGTCCATTCCTACCCCTCTACTCCACTCCCCACCCTTACAGACAGTTTTTACCCATTCTTTGTGATTCCTCCTAGAAATAAATATGCATATACCAGCATATCAATATCCATCCTTAAAAAAAAATAAATATATAAATGATAGTATAGCACACACACTGTTCGGCCCTGTTCTTTTTTCAGTTAATATGACTGGCACTTCATTCATGTTGCTACCTACAGAGCGGCCTCATCCTTTGCAACAGCTGTGTAGTATGATATATTAGTAAGACAAACACTGTTGTAACTGTAGGTGTCAATTTTAAGTTACCTACAGATTTCAGAAATGTGAAAATTTAAGAACATGAATCCTAAAATTGAAGGAAATATGTTAACATAATGTACATGGGATTGCTGCAGATGCGCACGCTGTCTTACTCATTCCCATACTGTCTGAATCTTTCTACAGTGATCTTCTGTTATTTTCATAATCAGGAGAAGATGACAGTTCTACCCTGAAAGAAATCTAGGCAGCAACTTTATTGTTTATCAGTGTGGGATGTATGCTCCCCAGCAGGGTTAGCTTGAGTGCATCTTGTTCATGGCAATGAGTTTGCAGTTTTCACTACATGCTAGCAAAAAACCTCTCCTCCCTGCCCCCTCCCCACTAGACAGCTGACCTGGGTCATGCATGCAAGGAACAGAACAAAATTCAACGTTCTCCAGGCCCCAAACCAGAATGTGTAACCACCCTCTTGTTATCACCATTTCATATTAACAATGAAATTATTCAGTAACGTTTCCTGAAAATGAAACCTTGTATTTAGTTTTTTGGTTGAAAAAAGGTTTCAAACATTAGTCCAAACCTCCCGCTAAACGTATATACACATTCCATACACACACTGAATGTGTGTGCTTTCTATTTTCTGAAGTTGTTTGCTCTAACCAAATAGCACCTTCTCACCAGCATAAGGTTTTCCCTTAGTGAAACTTATGCTGTATTTTAGTTTCTGTGCTTTCCAAAGTAATAAGTAGATGAGTTTAGAGTGATGGCTTATTTTCAGAATCTGACTTAGGGTGAAACTCTGCTTAAGCAAATAACACACTCTAGTCTTTTCATGTTGCTGTAGACCCTGTGTGCTGACCAGGTAAACGTATTTTCTCTATTCAGGCGCTCTCTACAGAAGCCTTTCCTTTTTTCTTAGACCTTCAAGAACAGGATTACTCAAAGATATATTTATGTATTCTACATATGAATATTTATATATAATTAATTTATATATATTATATATATAATTGAGGTAAAATCAATGAACAAAATTGTAAGCTATTTAATGGATATACTGTATTTGAGAAGGATTACTATATATTCTTATATAACAGTGTGTCCTGGGTTGAATGAAGACATTCTCTATTTTAAAGAATACTTTAACTTTTATTTGTTGGAATAGACTTAAAGGTGAAAAAAAAAGAAATGTAAAAGGGATGCTAAAACACCAGGAAGAAGTTCCTAAATGTTGTGCCCTCAAGAAAGTTGTCTCCCTCTTTGGGCGTTTAACTGGACCTGAACGTGGAGAGCCGCTAGCATTAGGGAACCATCACTGCTCCTCTCTGCCACTGCCTGGATGAAAGTCTAGGTCACCAAGCATCTGGGCCTTCTTGGCAGCTTCCCCTCTTGTGGTTTCCATGACACCTTTTCTGGTGTATTTTTTCCTGCTTCACAAGCAGGGAACATTTGAGTTCCCTTTGTTGTCTTCCTGACATCTAATATTGGGGTTCATTAAGGCTTGGGCTTAGGGTCTCCTCTTTTCTCTTGCATACTCCCTGTCCCCCCAAGGACTTAGGTATCATCTATAACAGCTACTAGAGTAGCTAGAGAGAATAATAGTAGTCAAAACTTATAGAGTACTCATTGAGCACGATTATAAGTTTTTAAATGTATGTTTATTTATTTCATCCTCACATAAACCTATTTATTGTTCCATTTTAGATATAAGGAAACAGGCACAGAGTTAGATAACTCATTAAGGCCAACGGCTGCTAAGTAACAGAGCTAGGATTCCAAGCCAGGCAGTCAGAACCCGAGTCCCTAACTCTAAATCACTATGCTGTTGCTCCCTTATTCATTCATCCCTATATCTGTAACCCCGCATTCACATATCCAAATGCCTTTCTGAAATCTCTCCTTGGGTAACTTATAGACCCCTCAAACTTAACATGCTCAAAAGTGAATTTCTGATCTCTACACCCTAAGCCTGTTCATACTTCCACATATCCATAAATGGCATTATCATTTATTTAATTGTTCAAGCCCAAAGCTAAACAATTAGCGCTAATAATAGAAAATAAGGGGCATGCTGATTTTTGATATTTATAACCTATAATCAGGGAAATAAGTTTTAAAGTATGTTTCTTGAAGGTAAATGAATTACATGAATACTGCTATTCTCCCTGTGAATAACATTTTAATTTATTTTCCTCTAGAATAAATGGCTTGCTTATTTTTAGGTATAGTAAAACTTTCCTACAAGGAAAATCCAGATAAGGATTTTATTCCTTATCTGACTAATATTACCATCAATACTGCAATTTAAAAAAAGATATCCTGATATGGCATTGATCAAAAGGATTTATTTAGTACAGTTTTGTGTTTTTTTTTTTTTTTAAGTCCTGTTGTTTGACAGAACCATTAAAGCATGTCATGGTGTTAGCAACGGACTATAAAAATAAACCTAGCCCGGGCAGTTACCATCTCAGAATGTTCCTTGTGAGCGTTTGCTTTGGAGATGTATGCTATTTCCAAGGGCATATCTGTGTCATCTTTGTTTAATATTTCATATTCCTTACCATAAATTTTAACTTTTTTTGGTATGTGTTTTATATGAAACCCATTGCCATATTTAATATACTTAACTATGAGGTATTTATTCAGCAAAAGTAATCAGTTATCTTGTAAGCTCTTTTGCTTAGTAACCTGTGATTTTATTTTTGATGCCGTATTTTAAGACTGAGGTAGAAATGGTATAGATTTCCAGCACAAAGGATTGAAGATTATACTTAATTTTGCATTTTCTTCAAAATAGGAAATCTTTAGATTTTGGGCAAGTACATACGTCATCTAATTATACATGAAATTAAATAATTTCACCTATAAACCAGATGGCAGAAGCTTTTACTCCATCTGTGAATAGATTCAGGAATATCTGTGTATTTTTTTTAGATTATAAACGGATATAACAGTCAAAGTAATTTCCTTCCTTATTGAATTAATTTAATCAGATAAATTTTTATCCAAGACTTTAAACTTCACTTGATTTATAATCCCCTACTTACTTTATAGGAACTGAGCTGGACTTTAGGAACATGGGGAAAAACAAGACCAGTTATTCTTGTCTAGAACGTATAGAAAATTTGCTGGGACAGAGCTAATTTTTGTACAGTGTGAAAAAGGCTGTAATGGAAATAATCTCATTCTTTGGAGTTTAGGTTCAGGGAAATTTTACATTAGTTATGACTTAATGAATAAAGAAGTTTGTACTGTTATTAAATACTGTTTAAATTATTTTTCTTTATGATTATTCATATTCTGATAGATTCGGTAGGTATGAAGAAGATGCCATTGGAAAGAAAAAGGGTTGGATGTCAATGAACTGACAAATGAGGTTAACAAAAAGGGAAAAGACTGTAAGAGAATAAACTAAACACCAACACATTACGTCCACATCCATCACCTGCAGAGAGCGTTGCTTGGTCATACACTTGACCTAGCCAGTCTTGCTGGCATGAGTTGGCAGAGTTTAGGCAGAGTTTCCACTGCTGTTTAATGCATCAAAGGAAAAAAATTCTGCCTCACTGTAGTATTTTGTTTGTGTGTCAACAACTTTTTTAAAGGAAGATAGCTTGTGGAATGGGTGTTATCCGAGTTTTATAGGTATAGAAGTTCTACAGGTTCTGGGGCAATGAAAGTCACACAGCTAATAAGTAATGCTGCCGGAGCTCGAGTTTCCAAATTCCGAGTTCTTTCAGCAACATCTGCCTTGTCGAGGTTTTATTTGGTTAAACACATAAAGTAGCATTCCTTTCTCTTGCTGGCAGTTGTTTTAGCAATGGGCCTCCTGTTTCTGCAAGCTTGTGAGTTATCTTGACATGTCCATCTTAGACCTCTTTTCTTGAAGTCTTTTGACTTCAAGCTGCTGCTTAGTACTCCCTGAAGGCAAAGACCATCCAGAATCTGGCAGTGGGCTGGGCATACAGTAGAGGTTCTAGGTGAGAATGCATTCTTCTGAGGATTGGGTAGACATGACATTTAAAAGACAAAGACAAATCAAACTACAAAACAGTGGTTGATTTCTAGGTATTTTAGGCTTCTGACAGACTCTGTGGATAAAGAAAAAAATCATTTGAGAGATCATAGATATATTCTATCACATTAATGAGAGAGGTTATATTTCATTATAGAGCAGAACAGCTAAACAAGTAGGAAGAATTTTTGACCATATAAAGATATTTCAGAAACCAATAAAAATTGACTACTTTCTCCAAAGCACCATAGATAGTAATCAATAGGTGGAACACCTGTTGGATCAGGAGCCAGGAAATGACTGTAGGTCTCCGCTGTGCCTTGTATTGTGACCTTGGGCGCCATTCCCAAGAGGGAGAAGCCTGGCTCAGATGTTCTATAAATCTAGAAGGCTGCTAGTGTCTGCTTTACTTTTCCACTCTTTACTGGACTTTCAGCGTGGATTACCATGTATTTGTCACAAATCCTATGTGTTATTAGAAATATATGTGAGTATGTTGTACAACCCAACCCAAAGGGGTTTCATTTATATTATGCTTTTAGTATAAGAAATCTGTAGTATATTATTCACTTTAAAAAGCACATGAAGATTGTGAGACTATGCATTTTTTATATATAGCCCCAATTTAGCTAGCTTTAGTGATAAATATGCTCTGAAATGAAACTGATTACTGCATAATATTGTGTCCTTTGAAGAACTTAAAGAAGACATATCTTAAATTATTTTAAAATGAAAGCTTCAAAAACCTGAATCTATTTTTTAATATGTGCATTGTAGTCTTAAATTGTTTGCTTTAATGCAATATTTTAAAAGTATTAATATAAAAACTTGGAAAAATAAAATCAATATACTCGTGTAGAAATAGAATTACGAATATAACACTTAAAATACTTAACGTATAGGACTTCCCTGGTGGCGCAGTGGTTGAGAGTCCGCCTGCCGATGCAGGGGACACAGGTTCGTGCCCCAGTCCGGGAAGATCCCACATGCCGCGGAGCGGCTGGGCCCGTGAGCCATGGCCGCTGAGCCTGCACATCCGGAGCCTGTGCTCCGCAGCGGGAGAGGCCACAACAGTGAGAGGCCCGCATACCGCAAAAAAAAAAAAAAAAAAAAGTATAAAGTTACTTTAGAAACTAAATCTTATCCCTTAAGGATTTTGGCCACTGTTTGTATAGTGCTACGAAAAAGTACTATGAAAAAGCTAGGCAGCTGAAGAACAGAATGTAATCCCTTTTTAGAATGGTGTTATAGCAAACATACGGGGAGAGTCACATTTGTCAGGTCAAAGGTTGTTAGAATTCTATTTTAAGTTACAATTTAGAAGTTTAAATATACCAAGCTTATGTTTTCAATCACAGAATTATTCATGTAACTCTTTAGTTTTATTTTTTTTAATTAAATGGAGAGTAACATCAGGAGAAACAAGAATGAAAAAGAAAGCATTCTTCCTCGGTTTAACTTTCAGTGAATCCAGGTGTGGGTTTTATGACCTTCACTGCCTGGCAATTGAGTATACAGCATCCATCACATAGCAGCCGAGAAGACCAGGCTCCCTGGATGTAGAATGCTGGGCATCTGTGAGGAGCCACCACAGGAGAGGAAGTATGTTAGAGCCTCTCACTATCATTTTCATCAATTCTAAGGCCCACATTTTCTCACATTTTCTTCACATTTTAACATTTCTAAAAGAGAAATATATCTTCCTAACAATGACTTCTTAGCATTGTGTCATGTTGAGTTGGAAGCTTTGATGAGATTTTAGAATCAGTGAAGTACACTGTTTCTACACTGCTTTGTTATTACTAACTTCAGTCACATTTTATGGATATTTAGGTAATACAAGAACTTAACATTTCTGCAGTTGATGTGTCTCCTCAGTGCTCAAGTATACGAAAGTCAAAATTTTAAAGGTTTTTATTTGAAAGTTTCCTAAGCAACAAGTTCTCACTGAATAAAAGGCTAAAAAAAATTAATAAAGTCATATTTTTAAGGGTGGAAGGAAGAGAAAGCCCTATGCAAACTGTAATTTGAAATTGTTTCATGAAATGTTTGAAAATAGCACCTAAGTTTGTCTGATGCACAAGTGATTTGGGGACCAGTTCTTTGTCAGGAATTGAACGTCGTGTGGGTAAGGTGGTACAGGCAGGAATTTGAGCGTCAATGAAGTTGGGTGCACAAATTGACTACCACTTCTAGCAGTATGACCTTGAAAATTTTTACTTAACTTTTTTGAACCTCATTTCTCTCATAAAATTATAACACCACTTAACTCTTAGTTGTTTAAAAATAAAATAAACTGGTATGAGAAATGATATCTTTATCATTAGTTATGATTATTTTCTGTACCATGTAAATTCCTGTTAGGAAAATTTAATTTGATCCAACAGTCATTGATTTGGGGTTTCTACTATGTGCAAGGAAGAGAAGTATGAAAACTACAGTAATTTAAATTTACCAGAAGTGTATACATCTAAGAGAGATATTATCATACCCCTTCAGCGATTCTAGCTACATATCTTACATAAGAAGAAGGAGGAAACTGATGTGGATGCCACAGTTTATATTCATATAAAAGGGAAAGAGCTACTCATTTACGTTTTTTAAAAAATGTTGCATGGTCTCTGTCATTTGACATTACATCACTATTTTCTATTTTTACTATTCAAATGATAGACACCCACCGTTATATAAACATTTCTATAGCTTTTGTTTTTTCATAAGGTGCTTCATGGACGTTTGCTGGAATAATTTTCTCTCCATCTCCCACACACTGTCCTGTCCTTTTAGCCTAGTTAATTACTATTCACCTTTTAGATTTCAGTTCAAGGTCACCTCCTCCGGATAGCTTTCCAGGATACCCCACATTATACTCCCTGGAGCTCTCCTAATACTATGTATCACCGTTTGCAATTTTGTATTTGTGTATTTGATTCCTGTCTTTCTCCCACTAGGTTCTATGAGGGTAAGGACCACCTGTAATTTTTCCTCACTATTTTATTCCCAAGACCTAAAACAGTTCCTGGAAAACCTTTGTGTTAAATCAATATTTAACATGATAGTTTCATTCCACAATATCATTTGTATTTGGAAGTAAATTAGACTTTTGAGGCCAAGTAATTTGATGAGATTTTCACATAGAGATCTATGCTGAAACACTTATTGAGCATGTACTTTATGTAAAAATGCTGCATTTGCTACTGAACAAGTTCCAAGGTAATTTAAAAAGGAACTGACAGGGCTTCCCTGGTGGCGCAGTGGTTGAGAGTCCGCCTGTTGATGCAGGGGACATGGGTTCGTGCCCCGGTCCGGGAGGATCCCACATGCCGCGGAGTGGCTGGGCCCGTGAGCCATGGCCACTGAGCCTGCGCATCCGGAGCCTGTGCTCCGCAACGGGAGAGGCCACAACAGTGAGAGGCCCGCGTACCGCAAAAAAAAAAAAAAAAGGAACTGACAATCCAGGAGCCAAGTTGTGCTGACTAGGATAATAGTTGCTTAAAGAATTTCCTGGACAGTAAAATTCTTCGTACGTTTAGCTTAGGTTTCACTTTATTCTCCCGCCCAGTATTTGTTTCTTTCCATATCATCTCACTATAAAGTGAAGATGTACTCTGTGTGTGTGTGTGTGTGTGTGTGTGTGTGTGTGTATTTATGAGAGGGGGGAGGATATATGGACATGTTTTAAAAAAAGGATTAAAATCTTTAAAATGTTATTATTTGGGAAAATAAGAGCATCTTTGACTTTCTTGAACAATATATCTGCAAAATACAGGTAAAACAGAAGAGCCATAATGATGAACTCTAGTGTATGTAGATATCATGGAACTCATCCACCACAAAGTTCACTCTTTTTAAAAAAATAATTAATTTTTGGCTGTGTTGGGCCTTCGTTGCTGCGCGTGGGCTTTCTCTAGTTGCAGAGAACAGGGGCTACTCTTCGTTGAAGTGCATGGGCTTCTCACTGCAGTGGCTTCTCTTGTTGCGGAGCACAGGCTCTAGGCGCGCAGGCTTCAGTAGTTGCAGCACGTGGGCTCAGTAGTTGTGGCTCGTGGGTTCTAGAGCACAGGCTCAGTAGTTGTGGTGCACGGGCTTAGTTGCTCCGCGGCATGTGGGATCTTCCCGGACCAGGGCTCAAACCCGTGTCCCCTGCATTGGCAGGCAGATTCTTAACCACTGCGCCACCAGGGAAGTCCCAAGTTCACTCTTCTTAATCCAGAACTGAACTACCAAGGTAAATTGATGTATATCATAGTCTTTAACATGAGCATGAGATTTAAGTTTCTTTTTGTTTACTATATTCCATACTCTCTTCTCCTCCACAGTTTAAAAAGTTTTGAAAAACTCTTTTATATAAGTACTTCAAACATCAGTTTTGTCTGCATTTCTCCTTTTCCTGTAGAAAAAGGATAGAAAATTTATTAGCTCATATTTATCAATTTTTATTATTTATTTGATAAATTAAAAAGTCATCTTTCCTCTCCTTCCAGCTCATTATTGATATATAATAAATATATAAATGTGTTTATTTCTCTAGATGCTGTCAAATTGGTCACACACATTTTTTAAATTAAAAATTTCTTCTCAACTTTTTTTAAAACCCTGTTTTCAAGTCTTACCTCCCAATGTCTTTGGTCTATTTGCCCAGATCAAATTAACTCACAAAAGATGATTTGCTGCATTACTTGGAAGTGGCCTGGCCAGTGCATGGGGCTGTCCACCAGGGATGGTGACCTTGATAGCACATCGGACTGCATGAGTCTTAGAGTCCTGTATTTTTTTCCCACTCTAAAAGCAATTCATATAAAAAGCTTGGATACATGTGTAGCTTCTGTAGGTGTCAACTCTGAAAAGGGAAATAGTAATTTGACTTTTCTGATATCCTTATTTACAGAATCAGTTTTATAGTCACATGAATTTTTAGGAATTTTTCAATTGTTTTGTACAACATAATCTGGGCAATAATACATTGTTTTGTGATATGATGAGCAGTGTCCATTTTTATGAAGGATTACTAATTTACTTTATTTCAACAAGATTTTTTTTTCTTTTTTTATTGAAGTATAGTTGATTTACAACGTAGTGTTAATTTGAAGTGTACAGCAAAGTGATTCAGTTATACATACACACATATATATATATATATATTTTTTTTTTCAGATTCCTTTCCCTTACAGGTTATTACAAAATATTGAGTATAGTTCCTTGTGCTAAACAGTAGGTCCTTATTGGTTATCTGTTTTATATATAGTAGTGTATGTATGTTAGTCCCAAACTCCTAATTTATCCCTCCCCCTCCTTTTCCCCTTGGTAAACATGTTTCTTTTCTATGTCTATGGCTCTATTTCTGTTTTGTATATAAGTTTATTGTGTCATTTTCCCCCTAGATTTCACATATAAGGGGTATCATATGATATCTGTCTTTCTGTGTCTGGCTTACTTCACTTAATATGACAGTCCATGAAATAATGGAAAAGGATAGAAAATTTATTAGCTCATATTTATAATGCAAATGACATTATTTCATTCTTTTTTATGGCTGAGTAATATTCCATTGTATAAATATACCACATCTTCTTTATCCATTCATCTGTTGGTGGACATTTAGGTTGCTTCCATGTCTTGGCTATTGTAAATAGTGCTGCTGTGAACATTGGGGTGCAAGTATTTTTTCAAATTAGAGTTTTGTCCAGATATGTGCCCAGGAGTGGGAATGCAGGATCATACGGTAGCCCTATTTTTAGTTTTTTAAGGAACCTCCATACTGTTCTCCATAGTCGCTGTACCAACTTGAATTCCCACCAACAGTGTAGGAGGGTTCCCTTCTCTACACACCCTCTCCAGCATTTATAATGTGTAGACTTCTTCATGATGGCCATTCTGACTGGTGTGAGGTGATATTACATTGTAGTTTTGATTTACATTTTTCTAATAATTAGTGATGTTGAGCATCTTTTCATGTGTGTCTTCTTTGGAGAAATCTCTATTTAGATCTTCTGCCCATTTTTTGATTGGGTTGTTTGGGTTTTTTGATATTGAGCTGTATGAGCTCTTTATATATTTTGGAAATTAATCCCTTGTCGGTCATATCATTTGCAAATGTTTTCTCCCATCCTGCATGTTGTCTTTTTGTTTTCTTTATGGTTTCCTTTGCTGTGCAAAAGCTTTTATGTTTAATTAGGTCCCATTTGTTTATTTTTGTTTTTATTTCCATTACTCTAGGAGACGGATCCAAAAAGATACTGCTGCGATTTATGTCAAAGAGTGTTCTGCCTGTGTTTTCCTCTAGGAGTTTTATAGTATCAGGTTTTACATTTAAGTTTCTCATCCATTTTTAGTTTATTTGTGTATATGGTGTTAGAGAATGTTCTAATTTCATTCTTTTCCCTGTATCTGTCCAGTTTTCTCAGCACCACTTATTGAAGAGACTGTCTTTTCTCCATTGTATATTCTTGCCTCCTTTGTCATAGATCAATTGACCGTAGGTGCGTGGGTTTATTTCTTTCTATGCTATTCAACAGGTATTGAATTCAACAAACATTTACTCTTTACCCAGTATGTGCCAGGTACTCTTCTTGGTCCTGGGATATGTCAGTGAACAAAACAGACAAAGACCTCTGCCCTCATCGAGCTCACATTTTAACAGAAAGAGGCAAGACAATGAACCTGATAATAAGAAAATTATTGAACAAATGGAGGAGGGAAAAAGTAGAGCAGATTGTGGGATGAGAACTGCCCGTGGGAGGGGGTAGAGTGCAGGTTTCTGATTGAATAGTTTAGACAGGTATGCTTGATTGAGAGGGTGTCATTTAAATAGTAGACTTGACTCATGAATAGGGGGGAACATTTTGAAGGTGTTTTCATGGCTGTAAAGAAGTGAGATAAATGGAGGGAAGACTTGTAATTCTGTCAGAGAGACAGAGGAAGTTTGCCTCTGGGCTTATTATTTTTAACGCTTTCATCTTTAAAGTGGAGTATTTTACAACTTTCCTTTGAGGAACAAAAAACTGCCAATCATTTTGTTATGGAAGAAACAAACTTGATTCATAGTTTTTAAGTCTACAATATATTTTCATCATCTGCGGAACATTGTGCGTTCTTATAGCAGTTGAAGCAATTAAACATGGCTTCTGCAAGTGGTCTATCATTAGACAGCAAAATGTAATTCTTCCTTAGGGACCAAAGATAAACTATAATAGGTCAAAGTTTAAAAGAAATGTGGGAAAATGTCTCTCAGCTATAGAATTCCTGAATATCATAGCTCCTTGAGAGGGAATGTCTTACTCAAATTGCCAACATGTGTTCCAGGAAGAAAAATGAGGCTGATCTTTGCAAATATACCCGTAACTTGAAAGACTGCATCAGCATAACCCAATCCAAACAGAGCAGTTTTTGGTTAAGAATCATTTCTCACGGTTTATAATTTAGTCATGAACTATGACTTCCATTCAGGAAAACTGGTATTATGGTGCTCTCCGAACTGCACTGGTATTTATTTTCCCTTTCGAAACTCTGGATGCCCCGTCACGAGGAGCAGCCCTTTCATAGACTTCAGCATATAGTCCAATTTGACCTTCCCACTAAAAAGTCCCCCTGGCATTAGAGGGCCTGGGGAGAAAGGTCACAGCTGTGTTTGCTTTAAGATGCTATTGGCCATTGCAAGAGAAGAGTCTCCCGGTATAGTTATTTGTTGGGATGAACTTATTTAACATATTAAGGTTTTTCACACCCACACCTAATCTTCTGTGATAAAAGAATTGGCAAATATCCTCATGTCCAAACGTGACTTCTGTATTTTCCTTCTTCCTTCATTTTTTTTGTTTTCATTCAGACTTAAGTTTTTCCTTTTCCCCTCCCTTCCTCCCTCCTTTTCTTATCATGTATTCAGTAAATATTTATTGAGCATATACTCTGAAATACAGGCCCTGGGGATCAGTGGTGAACCTGAGGTTTACCTAAGCTGTTGAGGAATGAATTTTTTTATAGTTAGAAATTTACCTTAAAAATTAGATCTAATATTCAAACATCTTTTGAGTTTATGTTTAAAAGTTTTTAGGAATTGAATAAAATACAGGGGATGATGAAGCAAACAGAAATTCTAAAGATTCCCTCATGGTAATTGTAAAACATATGATAGAATTTACTAATTGATAGGCAGGTTTCAGAACCTATACCAACCATTCTTCCAAAGACATGATTTTTGTTTTGTGAATGGTGAAATCTCTTAACTGTGTTCTGTCAGAATTGTTACTGTGCAGCAACAACTGACTTGAGATGAGAGAGAGAGAGAGAAACCTGGCCAGTGAGGACATACTACTCGACCTGGCTTTGACAACTCTCCATAAAATCACTCCATCCTTCCTCTTTATCTTCCTTCTTAGCTGGACTAGGCTACTTGCATGCTACTCACCAACAGATCTTCCCGAGTTGTGCTGTTCTCACTCTTCCCTCTCTGTCAGTCAGTGGAAGTGTATCTCTGAGTAACTACCCGCCTTGAAAGAATGCTTTATTGACCACTCCCCCGTGCCCAGCCCTGCCCCCCCCCACCACCACAAGTGATTTCTTCTTTTGTCTGTGCCTTTTGCTTAGCACCTGTCATGAACTGCCCCTGAGTCATGGTGGTATATTTGTGGGTACCTGGTGGATATTCTGTTCGTTCATTCAAGAACTATCACTGCCCACCCTCTCAGGTATTGTGCCACAGGAGACACGCGATAAAACAAACGGTAGACCTATGAGGCATGGGTCTGAGAATTTAGCAGTGACGCTGAAAAGTAAAGCATTGTGATGAGTGCTGTTGGGCACGAGGTCATATGGTAACACACAGCTGAAATGCCCAAGCCAGCCCTGAGGGGCCAGATTGAGACTTGGTCCCAGTTTAGACAAGTCAGGAGGAGGGAGGGATACCCCTTCTGTTGTAACAGGAGGGAGAAAGGAAGACCTTAGGTAGGTGCTGGTAAATCCGTGGGGAAGAGTCAAGGGAGTTCCTCTCTGAGGTTTTTTGTTTTTCCTTAAGAGCAATGCGGCAAAGCTACCTGTTAAGGGCGGTGGGAGGAAAGCTTATTCGAAGGATAAAATGGAGTTTAAAAGATGTAAAATAGCTCCTGTAGAGAAAGAGAGAGAGAAATGGCAGGAGACACTTCATGGGTACCAGGGACCACCAAGGGCTTGGTTCAAGTCACAGACTATGTGTGATGGCAGCTTTCTCTGAAACTATGTGCTTTTTCTACAGAAGCGAGCTGCAAGCTGTTTCTGAATGTTTCACACAGAAAATGAATGGGGGTTCAAGCTATAGCTCTGCAGTTTGTTGGACAAGTCACTGCCCCTCACATGTCCATTCCCTTCTGAACAGCATGGATGACAATTCCCACTGCCAGGGTTGTTAGCATCTCAACGTCACGATTAGATTTTATATACACGAAAGCATTTAAAACTATTGAATATAAATCATACAGATGACAGTTATGATCTTTCATATATTATAAATTTGAATCAGTAACGTTTTCCAGGATTTTTCAATGCTGGATAGACCAAAACAAAAAATGAAAACCCCCCCCCCCCCCGCCAAACCAAAAAAGACCAATTTCCAAATAAAAGACATGTTCAAATCCAATATAAGCTCGAGATATAGTTATAGCAAGAATAAATAGACTTAACAGGGATTTCCTTGGCAGTCCAGTGGTTAGGACTTCACCTTCCAATGCAGGGGGTACAGGTTCGATTCCTGATTGGGGAGCTAAGATCCCACATGCCTCACAGCCAAAAAGCCAAAACATAAAAACAGAAGCAGTACTGTAACAAATTCAATAAAGACTTAAAAAAAATAAAAATAAATAGATTTAACAGCATTGTTGAAGAGGAAAAAGTTGAAAATAATCTCTCAAGTGCCACAAATACCGAAACTAGCAAGAGGTTAATTTTCTGGAAATGTGAAAATGCCAAGTTTTAGGGCCAACTGAAAACATTTTTTAAAAGTCTAAATAATTTTCATAGTTATTACAGTACATTGAGTATTTTATTATCAGGCTCGGTTTCTTTTTAAAGGTTGCATAACATGATTTTTAAAAGGCATTCAGAAAATATTATTCTTTCATGCCATACTTGTTATTTTAAAGAGTCCAACAAAATAGAACTGCTGTTGAGAAAACGTGTGTACAATAAGCAGCCTACTGTCCTGTACTTTTTCTGCCCATGTAGGCTGCCTGAATGTCATATATGGTGAAGCCAAAAATAGAAAACACACACAAGCTGCTTCTCGTTTCTCTTTCCTATGGAAATATCTTTAATAAGTGCAGTTGATACAGACTCTCTTTTCATTTTCGCTGCTGGGCATAATCCTCTGGGAATCCGACTCTGCTTGTCCTCCAGCGTGCCTAACAGTCTGAATGTTTAACATTTTTAGAGGGTAGTTGTTTGTCACAGGTTCTGGATTATCTTTTCACATACCATTTTCATACTTCTACTTATACCCCCTGATTAATCCAAATTACCAACTGACCTCTCTTGAGACAGATCCAAAAAATAAGATGCACTCCAGTCCCAAAGAAGTAGCTGTGTGCCGGAATCACATTTGACACAAAACCTTTGCTGACCATTGTAAAGATCAAATGTATTGGGGAGTATAATCTGATGTTGAATACGATCCTTGATCGAGCTGGAGGACCGTGTCACATTTTGGCAGGTCTTCTTGCTGTAAATCTTCTGATCTGATTTGGGAACCACCGTAGGCAAAAATGTCTCTCCCATTACTAGTAATTATTTAGCTGAGATATTTCCTTCAGGCACTTAGTAAAGTAGAATATTGGTCATGTGGGAACAACTATATAATCCCAGGATACTGATTACTTTCCTGGAGACGTCTAACGCAGGAAATAGAAGGAGAGGAAAAAAAGGAAGAGAAGTATACATTGAAAATGGGAAATGTGTATATTTTCAAAATCAGTAAACAAGTGTTAGAAGACAGGGGAAAGTAGGTGGTTAAAGTGTGAGCATGTGTGTGCGTGCGTTAGAACTTAGGTGAACGCTTGTCCTGAAAAAATGAGGTGAACAGTGGAGCAATGGAAGAAGAAAGAGGAGAGGGGGACGGTTTTCACCCAGGAATATCCTGGAGATAGGCAGGAATACCTTCCCAAGCCAGGGTGTTCCTGAAATCTCCGATTTGGCCCCTCTGTCTCGTCTCTCCCCTCAGCCACACTGTTGCCTGTGATTTGATGTTCCAACAGGAAGAAAATCATTTCTCCATTACAGTGCATTGCTGAGCACCGTGATGCAAGCCTCCTTGTCTTTGCTTTGTTATTTTGCACCTCGAGTGCGAACGCAGAGAGCGGGGGCTGGGCGCTGGCAGCAGGAGCGCTGGCTTCCTCACCTCCCAGGCTGCTGTCAGCGGCCTACTGTGCCTGCTGTGCTCGGGGCTGCCTGTCCCATCACTGTGTCCGTTTTCCTCCATGTAGACAAGGAAAAGTTGGAAGAGGATTAGAAACTTTTAAAATAAGTTTTTCTTGGCTATTATCTTCAGTTAATTTGGCACACTCTGTAATTTCTATGTCATTCATGCTTAAAATAGCCTGTATTTCATGTTTAATCACGTTTTGTTTCACCCACAATATTTTTTAAACATTTTCAGAGGATTTTTCAAAAAAAGTATACGTTTCTTCATTTCGTGATGGTAATAACTGATGTCAGTCAGGTCAATGTTATTATAGTTACATAAAATGAATGTAGCATAATTATCTTGAGTATTTTATTACCTACTGAGGAAATTATAGTTTTAATTTTTAGTTGTACAGTGCCACCTAGTGGATCTACGCTATAAGAACACTTTCGTATTTTCTTCAGCTTTCCAGAGTTGGGATAATCAGCTAGTAATAATTAGCTGCCTTCTGTTATTCATCACTTTGCTAGGACAAAGACTATACAGCAAGACTTGGGTATTCAGACTTCTCTTAGTTATAGAGATGCCAAAACAAACATACAGAGGCTCTAAACTTTGCCAGGATTCTTCATGTTGGATCTTTCTAGGTTGTGCTTCATGTCTTTGTTTGTTTTGGATTACAGTCTGTGAATGGTTTAGCGGTACTTTTTATTAATGATGATTTCGCAAGTATTCTTTCTACTCTGGCCTTGCTCTTTTAATCGCATGTTTGCCGGCCTGCTTGTTTGTCTTTCTATCCCGCTGGACTGTATGCCCCACCAAGGCACACAGCATACCCAGCACCGAATGCACAGATGTTAAAGAGAATGGCAGTAATACTTAGACAACTGGTAATATGTAAATACAGGAAAACTTTAAAAATTGTATTAGTCGTGCCGAGGAGTTGTTGATTGATACATTTTGTTATCTACTCCTTTTACGCGGAATAATAACCAAAAGTTTTACCACTGAACCTAATTTCTCAATGAATTATATTCTTTCTTGTTCTCCAGAATCGACCATGGTGTTACCTATGCACAAAAGAGAGATACATTTTATTCAATCAAAGCATCTTAATTAAAACTACTACCAATAAAGTATTTGGCATAACCCTGGTAGTCCAAAAATACAAGCCAAAGATTCAAATATTATTCTCCTCCCTCTTCTTTCCCCAGCATTCCCATCACTTACATGTTATATAAACTCATGCCACACAGGACCAGAGCCAAGAATAGGCAGATGAAAGTTTTAGAGCAAGGCTCTCCATCCTTTTACTTTTTCCATTTAAGAGAAGAACAGAAAAGAAAGAGCAGGCAGGAATATACCAGAGGCCAAAAGATTAAAACACACTTATAAACAAAATTGCAAAGTCTGAAAATAGCTCTGAGGTAAGTATAATATAATGCCCTTGGTAAGAAGAAAAAAAAACGTAGGCAACTTTTTGGAAAGTAATGTGATTTTTTTTTTAAAGCCGTATATACACTGAAGTTGAACTCAGAAGAAAAGTGAGATTAGCTATTTATGAGCTCAAGCACGCTACTGTAGAGCAGATAAGCAGACATCTGGAGAGAGCAAAGAAAAATCTCTGATGGTCTTCAGCATAGCCTAAGAGAGATGAAACAAGACAGTGTAATTTGGAAACCCTCGTCCTGTTGCCCAAAAAGAAAATGCAAACAGTTAAAAAGCTTTTAACATTCTTTACTGTCACCTCCATTGTCTGAGGACCTTCCTTACCTATCCATCATCCAGTTTCCAGAAGAGTGAAAATAGAAAAAAATGCAGGCGTATTTCACAGCCTCGATACAGTCATTACTCGACTCCAGTTTGTTACTAGACATTCATTTTCAGTTCTGCAAGTTTGAATCTGCCAGGACTGGAATGCTTAGGTGGTAGCTGCCGACAATTTCACAGTCATTTTAGGCTGGGCCTGTCTTTCAGTAAATCATATCAGTAAAAATAAGGTTAATTTTCCTTCCATTACCTCTGCTTTGTCTAGCAAATAATTGCATCAGATTTTGTTTCTGAAGTGTCTCAGGGAATTAATTATAGCCTTTGAACTCTTTGAAAATAAAAGGATGAGAGAAGTAAACTTGGCTGGAGTTTATGCACATTGCAGGCTTTAACCCTAGTTTAACTCTCTTGAAATCGTCTCCTCAGCTGCGAGGTTGAAGCTGTAGAACAGAGCAGCAACCAAAGTCATGACCGATGACTGGATTTCTGACCCAGAAAAAGCTACCTTATTGTTACATTTTTTGTTGTCTTTCACTTCTTATTCTGATTCTCTGTTCACTGTCCTAAGAATCTCTTGTCGGTACCAATATCTTTCTGTTTGCTTCCCTTTTGTCCCCTCAGGTTATTTCTTATTATTACCACACATTCATCACTTTATGCTTTTCAAACAAAAAATTTATATTAAGAAAGTATTGTGTATGTCAATATTTGAATATATGTGTGTATTTAAATCAAACTCCTAGAAATGGCTTTAAAATCTGCTGTACCTGTCAACTTTTGAAACCATCAGATACTATCAAAAGCTCCAGCAAGGTAGATTCCCTGTCTTCTAGATCATTTTTTACAGTAACAAGGTAGCTAATTTGAAAGTTTATATAAATAAATGCCTTTAGAAACTCAAGCCTATCTCACACTTATCAGACTATAACTGTCCTATTAAATATACACTCTCTCCTGAGCTGAGTGGTTTGGAGGAAAGGCTGTTCAGCACAGATGTGGTAACAACAGTTAGTTATGCCAGGCTTAGTAGTCTGTCCTGCACACGGCTTCCTCATTTAATCCTGTCACAACCCTGTCCATGGGACACCAGAGCTACGCCATGCGTACAGATCGGAAGAGACCAGAAATAAGAAAGTCCAATCCATCTTCTGGCTTCCTTGAGGCAAGAGATGGGGGAGAGGGCAGTGCAGAGGGAGTGATTCTGAATGTATTTTTTTTTATCCTTTTCCTGATTCTTTTATGTATTCTACTATCTATGTTTTCCTACTCTTGAGATCTCACAACTCATTTCTGAAACCTCAGCAGTGGATTAGTTTTCACACTGAACGTCTGGGCAGCGACAGACAGTAGATCTCTTTCTCTTATTTCTTTTTTTTCCCCCCAAGAAAATGGCAGAAAATGGCCTTATGACCCCACTTCATCGACACCTTCCTCCTGCTCTTCAAGTCTCCATGAAACAGCAGTCTGCTTTATTTACATTTTTTTCTTTAAAGGAAAACTTGGTTGATGTGCCAAACCCTGTAATTGTCAAGCTTTTCCAGAAATGTTATCTTTAAGGAGATTTATAAAAGCAAAAAGAATCTGTGTGGTTTTATTCTGAAAGCTGGAAGTGTTGAGGAACAAGGCAGACTTCTAATGCTGAGTTTTTTCACTTTCAAGCTGTAAAAAGATGTGTTTCTATGCATGTTTGTGAGGAAGAAGCAATTGAAATATTTATTTTGTTGTTCTGGCAAAGCATGACCAGCCACATTGAAAGTACTTCATGAGGCGTTTTGTCCTGGGATTAAAGAAACAGAAAAGGCAGAATCAGCCTCCTTGCCTAAATAAGTGAACATTATTGCATATTTCTTCAGAGAGTTGCATTTTTGAAGAAACATTTTATATACTGTGATGGAATTAGCTAAGTGGCATACCACTATGCAAACTAGAGCTTTTATTTGTTTGTTTATTTATTTATAAATATTTTGGGTGCTCTTTGTGATATGTGGGATCTTAGTTCCCTGACCAGGGATCAAACCCACGCCCCCTGCAGTGGAAGCACAGAGTTTTAACTGCTGGACCACCAAGGAAGTCCTGCTCTGTTTTTTTTTTTCTTTTAAACCAGAGCTTTTAAAATCAGACCCAGGTCCTCCTTCTTTGTTTATAGTTAATGAACAAACTTAGCAAAATATGTGATACACGGTGTGCGGGACGTTTCCAACATAAGCTTTATTAACTGTTACTACCATCATGGTATTTTTTCTCTGTCTTCACACATGTGGGTAAATACACATATACATAAATGTACATATATGCTTATTAATTACATGTACATTTAAATTAATTTTTGTTTGGGTAGTGCCTTGAGTTCCACAGGGTACCAAGAGAGGCAACCTTACTCCCCGGGTGAACACTATATGAGTTGAGTTCCTTAATGAGTCCAGAGTTTTCAGATTACAATTAATACGTAGGACTTCTGAAATAACCTTGGTTATTTAGAATAACCTAGAAATCCTGTACCCACATGTCTCTTACTTGTGCTTGCTTCCTGTAGACGCCCCTCTACTTGGTAAATCATGGGGAGACTGGACCAGTCAGATGCAACAGGTGCAAAGCCTACATGTGCCCATTCATGCAGTTCATTGAAGGAGGAAGGAGGTACCAGTGTGGATTTTGCAACTGCGTGAATGACGGTAGGTGGCGCCAGCACGTGCCCTCAGGGAAAGTTCTGTAGTAAACGGAACATATTATACTTCTTAGCTTAGGAAAAAAATATATGTCTGTTAAGGCTCTTAGTTAGACCTGAGCTTTTCCTAAACACCCTCAAGAATAACTCAAAGGAATGATGAGACAAGGAACAATCTCTGAGGTTTATCTTCTGTAAACATAAGAGGTAAAATTTCATTTTGCCTCCAACTGAGGCTTTGTGGAAAGGAATTGAGAAATTAAGTGACTTCCCTATTTTTGAGTTTTATAAGAAACATAGCAACTTCCCTGTGGGACTCACGCATTTATATGAGAGTAGGAGGGGCTTGGATATGATGTCCTAAGCTGAGGGTGTTCTGGTTGGCTTCCCTTCAGGGAAATTACACAGAACTGTCTTTTATCTACGTTTACAGATGATAAACTTGAGAGATTGTTCCATCTTTCACCATTCCTCCGAATTATTCTTGAATAAGTTCATCAGTATTTAGGAAAAGCTCAGGTATAGCTAAGGGCTTTAACACATATATAGATTTTTTCCTCCAATATGAATGTCAGATTGTTTAAAAAAGAAAAAAAACTTTATTATGAAGGGCTTTGCCAGATTCACTGTATTTTCAATTTCATCCTGGTATGAATTCACAGATGTTGAAAAAAACTGCAAGCTTGCCAAAAGTGTTTACATTCATTATATTTATAACATGTCTCTCTTTTTAATTCTTTGGTGTGAAATGAAGCACATTCTCAGGCTGAGAACATTCCCATATTCATTTACATTTATAGAGTTTTTCTAGAAACACATGATGATTATGAGAGCATGAGTCTTTTACGTGTTTTCCTCTGTTTCTTATCTTTGTAGACATCCTTCCCGCCAGGGCACTAGATCTGAGGCACGTACAGCACTCTGCCCAGGAGCCTGTGGCTGCTGGCTGCTCCTTGATGAAAAGGGAGCTCAGGCAGTTTTCTGCCAGTGTCACGGCGTTCTCGGCCCCTTGGTTCCTGTGTGTGCTCTGGTGGGAGAGCAATGCTGGTCTTCTTGTTTACCCGCCCCCTTATCACAGTCCATGGCTTTGCCCAACTCCCAGTGCCAGAGACTGACATGGGGAGGCTTACTCACAAAGACCTTTAAAAATGCCTTGCTGTGGGGTGGATTCATGGGTTTCCAGCCTCATCTCAAAGACTGGGTCGTGGTCCTCTTGGGAGGTCTGTTTCCTTGCTCCACCTGTGGCACCTACTCAGTGCAAATTGGATACACTAGTGAGACCAGACCTTGTTCGTTCTCCACCCTTACTTTTCTTTCTAAGGAAGATCTTATTCCATCTCTCATCCTGGATGAAATCTACAACCAAATCCTTGGCTGTCACACAATCTTGGGACCTGGATTTCAGGAACCCTGTGACCGTGCACTTCCCGGGGCTTTAGTTTTGGAGGAAAAAAGTCACGAGACGGCAGAGGCCTCTCCTGAAGCATTTTGATAAATGCCTCCACCAAGGTCACCACATTTCCACTGTCTTCACTCGAGCCTTCAACCTTCTTAGCAAGGTGATCAGAAATTTGTCCAGCATCTATCCACTTAGAGCATCTAGGATCTTCAATTTGGGCTGACCCTCTGGCTTAACGCCCAAAGTGTCAGCTCAGTACCTTAAAAGGCCCCGCCACTTCCTAGTAGAGAAAAACCACACAGAGTTCCTGTATTTCTACACAGTAAATTCCCCTCCCTTGATACCCACGCCTAGGAAGCTGCCATGTTCATTTTCTCCAATATTAGTTCCTGCAAGAAAGCCACACTCCCTTAGATTGACACAGATGCCTGCATTCTTCATTTAGGTTTAAAGGAGACAGAGGTCTGTTGGAGTTAGAAAGAACCCACCGGGCTTGGTCACAGGGCTCCGCTCTGTTTCCTTTCAAAGCATCCAGAGATTACACAGTGGGAAGCACGTGAGGCCAAAAGACAGGCTGGAAGACGAGTATCGTGTGGCTGTGCACGATTTACGGGGGGGACTTGAATTCTGGTTTATAAAACATGGCAGATAATATTAAATGCTAAAATTAATTGATTTGATTGATTTGATTCCCCCTAAAATTAATTGATTTGAAGGGGAAATTTTTTCACATCTTACATGCAGATGTGTGAAAATAAATTACAGGAACTGTAGAAAGTACCACCCATACATCCTAGAACAGCCAGTGCAGCATCCTTCATCGCATCTAAATGTAATAAAGTAGCAGTTTAAGGCCCCCATAGCTTTCTTAGCTCAGCCAAGACTATCAGTGTCCCACTTCCATAATCTTTTCAAGACACTGAATTTTCCTAATTCAGAGATCCATATGTACATATGAACCTCATAAAACTTGTTTAAAAAGAAATGACCATGATATGGTAAGAAAATAGAAAAAAATCAAGCCTTGGTGATTATTTTCTTAAGGCAAAGCTAAGAAAACAGTCCTATTGTAACCCATGTGTTAGTTCACAACTGAAAATAAAGAATACTGAGTTATTGGTTTTAAAGCAGGTCATTAATTCTGTGGTTTTCAAATGAAAATGTTGTTCTTTACGAAACACTTAAAACCAGAGCATTACTGCTTATTCTAAATATTTCTATTGTCAGTGGTTTAACAGCCAGCTGTATTAATCTCAAGGCAACAGGAGTTCATTTTCACAGAGATACCAGGCCATATTTGTCCAAGTGTTTGGTGTGTGACTCATAAGTGTTCCTATGCTATTGGATGACTTCCAGCGCTTTGCCAGAACTAACCTTCTTAGACATTTGAATCAAATTAAGAGTTCCTCAGCTGAGATCTTAGTGGTGTATTCTTTCCCAAATACAGTAATCCTTTCCACTCTGAAGCCCAAACATTAAAGATTACCATGCAAACTACCCATGGCTGAAGACATCTCTTAATTAAAGGATAATAAACATTATTGTTAATAATATGGTCCAAATATGAAGATAGTAAACCAGTCTTTCTTTTCTCTGTGTGTGTAGACTTCTGTTTCTAATATTCTGAGGAAAATTCTGGACCAATTACCTGCTTATTGTTAAATAGTTAGAAAAGTCAAAATTCCTTTTAAAAGAGGTCATTAAATAGGGACAATTAAATTTTGGTTGTGACAATTTTAAAACGCCAGTACTTTTATCCACTATTTCTCTGTAATGATCCAAGTCATTAATGATTCTTTGTCATCAATAATTTGCAGAAGGGTCAAGAAGATATTTTAGAAAACCCTTATTCTTTCTAAGACATGCTTTTTAATAGTGGATATTTAGAATATGCTAAAATATTTTTTTTCTCATACTAACTCCTTTCTTCCCGTAATAAATTTTGAGAACTTACTAAATTGTCTGTGTTGTAAAAATAAAAGATTTCCTTTCCTATTTTGTTTTTATTAGTTCCACCATTCTATTTCCAACATCTGGACCACATCGGAAGAAGACTGGACCACTATGAGAAGCCAGAGCTATCTCTAGGATCATATGAATATGTTGCTACTTTGGATTACTGCAGAGTAAGTGTTCCCAGGACTTCAAGTGTTTATATATGGATGTCAGATACAAGTGAATTACTTTTATATGTCATGAACTGACCTTTGATTCACAGACAAAGCATTCGGGTGGTGCCACGGGGATGTAGAAATGTCTTAAGACACAGATCAATCCTCCTAGGCTGTTAACGTTAACGCCAGACCATCCACTGCAGTGATCATCTTTAAAAACTAAAAAGTGGTGGCAGAAAGAAAAAAATAGGGACTTCCCTGGTGGTGCAGTGGTTGGGAATACACCTGCCAACGGAAGGGACATGGGTACGAGCCCTGGTCCAGGAAGATCCCACATGCTGTGGAGCAGCTGAACTTATGTGCCACAACTACTGAGCCTGTGCTCAAGAGCCCATGAGCTGCAACTATGGAAGCCCGTGAGCGCTAGGGCCCATGTGCTGCAACTACTGAGCCCACGTGCCACAACTACTGAAGCCTGTGCTTCGCAGCAAGAGAAGCCACTGCAGTGAGAAACCCACACACCGCAACGAAGAGTAGCTCCTGCTCACCGCAGCTAGAGAAAGCCCGTGCACAGCAATGAAGACCCAACACAGCCAAAAAATATATATATGATAATGATAATTTCATTTGTATGTCCCTTTCAGATAGAATATGATGCTAGGTTCTTTTTCTTTCTTTCTTTTTTTAAGTTTTTTTTGATGTGGACCATTTTTTTATAAAATAAATTTATTCATTCATTTATTTTTGGTTGCGTTGGGTCTTCGTTCCTGTGCACGGGCTTTCTCTAGTTGCAGTGAGCGGGGGCTACTCTTCATTGCAGTGTGCGGGCTTCTCGTTGCAGTGGCTTCTCTTGTTGCGGAGCACGGGCTCTAGAAGCGCGGGCTTCAGTAGTTGTGGCCCACGGGTCCTAGAGCGCAGGCTCAGTAGTTGTGGCCCACAGGCCCTAGAGCGCAGGCTCGGTAGTTGTGGCCCACGGGCCCTAGAGTGCAGCTCAGTAGTTGTGGCCCACGGGCCCTAGAGCGCAGGCTCAGTAGTTGTGGCCCACGGGCCCTAGAGCGCAGGCTCAGTAGTTGTGGCCCACGGGCCCTAGAGCGCAGGCTCAGTAGTTGTGGCTCACGGGCCCTAGAGCGCAGGCTCAGTAGTTGTGGCGCACGGGCTTAGTTGCTCCATGGCATGTGGGATCTTCCTGGACCAGGGCTTGAACCCGTTTCCCCTGCATTGGCAGGCAGATTCCCAACCACTGTGCCACCAGGGAAGTCCCTTGATGTGGACCATTTTTAAAGTCTTTATTGAATTTGTTACAGTATTGCTTCTGTTTTATGTTTTTTGGTTTTTTTGGATGCGAGACACGTGGGATCGTAACTCCTCGACCAGGGATTGAACCCACACCCCCTGCATCGGAAGGCGAAGTCTTAACCACCGGATTGCCAGGGAAGTCCCTCCGCTAGGTTCTTAATGCAGCAGTTTCATATAGTGCCTCTGCCTTATTTGTTTTGTCAATCATCTCAGAAAAATTTCCCTTCCAAGGCAGAAGCTCAGCTGATACGGTCAGTAAGACTATTGACGTGTTTCTGTAGCTCCTTCTCCACTCCAGCTGTCATCGCAGTGATTTAGGCTCTCAGAGTCTCCCTGAGACTGTTTCAGCAGCCTGGGATCCTGGCCTCTGGTTTCCTTGCTTTAAAATGTAACCATGAGACTCCCCCCACTACCTTAATCTAAAAAATTAAATTCAAAAATTTAAGTTTCTTTATAAGACCGTTAGCTACCACCTTAGCTACGTCTTCAGTTGTAGAAAATTCTGGCCCATGTGCTCTGAACACATCACTCCCCTGTACAACTCCATGCTTTTATCTGAGATGCTCTTTTGACCCAACTACCTTTCCATCCTCCTGTTACATCTATACATACCCCACCTAGCAAACTCCTACTTATTCTCTAATCCCTGGCTGAAATTTTGTTTTATGTGAGTGTGTGTGAATGTGCACACACCTTTCTCTGACTTCATCGTGGTTGTTATTTACTAAATCTTCTGATTTTTTTCCCATATAATTTGGTCCATATGTCTGTTTTAGCAGTTATCCCCATAGAATTTAAATCTTCCTATATTTTCCCTCTTCCTAGATTCTGATATCCTTGGGGACAAGAATCTTGTCCTAGCTGTCTTTACAGCATCTATCATAGTGCCTGCCACAGCGTAGGCTGTTGATCAATGCATGTGGATGAATGAATGAATGAATGAATGAGCAAGTGAATGAGTGAATGAATTTGCAGGTGGGTCGCTATTCCCAGGGCTGGCTGTTTCCCTTCTCCAGCGTCATAGTGATAGTGACATCATTATGGATATCTTGAATATCTTTCAAATTCTTCAGTGATTTGAAAATATCTTCGTGAGTATTGGTTCAGATTTCAGCTTGTATCTGAAATACCTGTGTAGACTTGAAGAAACAAAATCATTCTGACTTACTTCCTTTTCCACAAATGAATGCCTCCTAGTGCCCAGTCCTCAGAAAATAGCCTCTGACCCACAGATTTCTTTCCTAGATATTTGCTAGGGGACCAGTCCATATAGTCCATGTATTGAATATAAATTACAAAGAACATTATTCCTAACTAGAAGTTTTTTCAACTGAGTGGATTTTAAAATGTTTTCCAATTAACATATGTTTTGCATTTATTTTAGGATTTTGTATGAGTTTTTCAACTAGTTATTAAAGAAGAATTAACACTTTATTAGTTTTAACTGTAACATTTGAACATATTTTGGGAAACATAAGAACATTTTTGGTGCAAATGATTTATTTCAGGCACAGAAAAAAACAAAACAACAAAAAAATGTCCTAAAATACCAGTTACTTTTGGACAGTTTATTTGTCCTTTACTGTTGTTGACTGAAGGAGAATGATCAGGCAGAACATAAACATTTGAAGTTCTAATTAAATGTAATAAAGCCATTGTATCTAGTGATGGAAAATTTATTCACTCATCTTTCCAACCGTAGTGTAAACCTAACTATGCTCTGACTTTCCAGTTCTCTGCCAAAAAGGCTATATTATCTTGATTTTATGCTTTTCTTAGCAGAAACTTAGGCAGGGAGTCAAATCTATTTCTGGGAACAAAAGTCTCAGTATCTTCAAACTCTTTTATCTGGAAATGTTCCAGATGTCTAATTGATGGGAAAGCTCACAGAGCAGGCAAGGAACCAAATAAAAACTGTACATTTTGAAGAGTTTTTTGTAAGGTTAATCTTCCTTTTATTATTCCAAATAAGGTTCATAATAAAAGAACTCTTAATATCTTCAAATTTAATTATACCTTAAAATGTAAAGGAAGAATAATAATGACTTGCCTTAGGGATTTGGGTGATGAATAAGAGCTTATATAATTGGTATGTGTATTTTTTAATACCATACAAACTTAAAGGAGAATTACAAAATAACATTTTTCCTGTTCATTTTAGATAATCTTAATGCCAATTTTAGATAACGGAATTAACATTCATTGAACATTCACTATGTGTGATGCTCTGTGCTAAGTGCTTTCTATGTGTTCTATCATTTAGTTCTCACAGTGACCTCGTGTGGTGAGTATCACCATGATGTGGGGAAGCTGAGGCTTAGAGAGGTTAAGTACCAACCTCAGGCCATACATATAGAAAATGACCACAGAACCCCTATTTCTCTATCACTGTGGATATGTAGGCATGTATTTACCAAATCACCATGGCGTTCCCCTGGAAAAAAAGACCCGGCTCTGTCTAATAACTGACAGTTTTTCTCTTAGAAGTTTACAGAATATATCTATCTACATATAAAGTGTACCTGAAAGGTAAAATCTCATTCCAAGCCAGCCTGCTTTTTTTTTTCCTAAATACAAATGTAGTTTCTCCACTTCATTTTAGTTCACTTTGACATTTATTATACACCTAGCATGTCCAAGGCACTTTGGCTGTGTTTGTGAGTGATAATAAGATTAGCAAGAATATGAACCTGATCTCAAAGTCCTTAGCGTGCATAGACCTGATAATTAAAGTATATAATTATGATATAAATAATATAAATGCTGTAAGAATAGAATAGTCAGAGTGCCATAAGAAAACAGATGAGCAATAATTTATGATTTGGTGAATCAGGGAAGGGTTCTAAGAGTAAGTGACATTTGAGTTGGTTAAACCACGAGCAGAGAAGTGGAAACTAAATGGTAAGCAGAGGCAGTTTCTCAGAGGTATTTGCAACTTACTCCAATTTCTTCAGGGGCTATGGGGGGCTTTGTAGATGAGTGATGGGGACCTAGTATAGAGACTAGGATAGTTGGAGCGTATATTCCCCCTTCCCCCAAAGCACATTCAAATTCAAATATTTTTTAAAACACTGTGCCAAATGAAATACTTTTCCAGCCAAGGAAATACTTTTCTTGGCCCACGCCCACTAGATTGGGACCTCTGGATAGAAAATGTTTTGAAAATGGCAAACACTTAAATTAGTTGGAGGAATGTGTATTGGGGCATAATAGGAAGTAAAGCTGGGAAATTGTTTTGAGACACAGACTATCCTTTTATTTTCCACTAGGCTTGGCATCAGAGCTTTGATCTCTTAGGCTTTTATACGTGTTTGCTAAATGAGTATTATGGGGAGTCTCAAATGCCAGGCCATTGAAGGATTGTACTAATTCAGTAGGCCTTGAGGACAATTAAAGGCAAAGTGGGAGTTGTTTCTATTAATCCATCCATCCATCTACACATTCATTCACTCATCTAACAGTATTGAGCGCTCTCTTGAGCCATGCTCTGTGCTTGGCTCTGGGGACTCAGTAAACTTCCTATCCTCAGAGGCAGTAGCCTTGGGATCTATCTTGTGCCTTGGATAGTTTATTCTGATAGCAGTCTGTATAGTGAGAGGAGGGAGATTGGAGGTAGGGAGGTAGGTATTAGAAGTTATTAATCTCCAAAATATACAAGCAGCTCATGCAGCTCAATAACAAAAAAACAAAAACCCAATCCAAAAATGGGCAGAAGACCTAAATAGACATTTCTCCAAAGAAGATATACAGACTGCCAACAAACACATGAAAGAATGCTCAACATCATTAACCATCAGAGAAATGCAAATCAAAACTACAATGAGATATCATCTCACACTGGTCAGAATGGGCATCATCAAAAAATCTAGAAACAATAAATGCTGGAGAGGGTGTGGAGAAAAGGGAAAACTCTTGCACTGCTGGTGGGAATGTGAATTGGTACAGCCACTATGGAGAACAGTATGGAGGTTCCTTAAAAAACTAAAAATAGAACTACCATACGACCCAGCAATCCCACTACTGGGCATATACCCTGAGAAAACCAAAATTCAAAAAGAGTCATGTACCAAAATGTTCATTGCAGCTCTATGTACAATAGCCAGGAGATGGAAATAACCTAAGTGTCCATCATCGGATGAATGGGTAAAGAAAATGTGGCACATACATACAATGGAATATTACTCAGCCATAAAAAGAAATGAAATTGAGTTATTTGTAGTGAGGTGGATGGACCTAGAGTCTGTCATACAGAGTGAAGTAAGTCAGAAAGAGAAAGACAAATACTGTATGCTAACACATATATATAGAATCTAAGAAAAAAATTAAAATGTCATGAAGAACCTAGGGGTAAGACGGGAATAAAGACACAGACCTACTAGAGCATGGACTTGAGGATATGGGGAGGGGGAAGGGTAAGCTGGGACAAAGTGAGAGAGTGGCATGGATGTATATACACTACCAAACGTAAAATAGATAGCTAATGGGAAGCAGCCGCATAGCACAGGGAGATCAGCTCGGTGCTTTGTGACCTCCTGGAGGGGTGGGAATAGGGAGGGTGGGAGGGAGCAAGACGCAAGAGGGAAGAGATATGGGAACATATGTATATGTATAACTGATTCACTTTGTTATAAAGCAGAAATTAACACACCATTGTAAAGCAATTATACTCCAATAAAGATGTTAAAAAAAAAAGTTAATATAGTAGTCGAAACAAGAGAAAATGAGGGTAATATAACAATTCCTCAAAAAATTAAAAACTGAATTTCCAAATGATCCAGCAATTCTCCTTCTGGGTATATACTCAAAATAATTGAAAAGAGAGTCTCAAAGAGATGTTTTCACACCCATGTTCATAATAGCATTAGTCACAATAGCCAAAAGGTAGAAGCAACCCAAATATCCATAGATGGATGAATGGATAAACAAAATGTGGAATATACATACCATGCAATGCTATTAAGCCTTAAAAAGGAAGGAAATTCTGACATATGCCACAACACGGATGAATGTTCAGGACGTGATGCTAAGAGAAATAAGCCAATCACATAAACGACAAATACTGTATGATTTTACTTTTATGAAGTACCTAGAGTAGTCCAATTCATAGAGACAGAAAGTAGAAATGTAGAAAGATGGTTCCCAGGGCTGGAGAGGGGGGGAAATGGTAAATGATTGTTTAAAGGGTACAAAGTTTCCGTTTCCGCAGGATAGAAAGAGTTCTAGAAATGGATGGTGGTTACAGTTGCACAACAACGTAAATGTACTTGAAACCACTGAACTGCACACTTAAAACTGGTTAAGATGGTGAATTATATTCTGTGTATTTTACCACAGTTGAAAATAGTTTTTAAAAAGGATGAAAATGAGGGTCTGAATTTGGGTACTGGAGCAAGAAGGAGCCGCTGAGGGCTTCACAATTAACTAGGTGTGGATAGCAAGGGGGATGAACAATTCCACAGAGGAAATGAGGCGTCAAGCCCAGAGCATTCTGGAGGATCATATTTTCTGTTAAGTTCCTTGTAGAAAGGGCCAGCATAGTGGGAGAAATGTTGTCTTCACTTCTAAGATTTTGAGTGTAAGGTGCTGGCAGGACCTTGCTGTGGAGGTGTGCTGTGGTTGATTGGAATGCTGGTTGGGAGCTCAGAAGACAGACCACGTGGAGAGAATCTGAGGGGTCGCCTACAGAGAGGTGCTGGTTAAAAATGAGCAAATGAGATTCTGTGATGGAGCATGTGGTAAGGAAATAGAAGAGAGTATCCTTTGGAGAAAGATAACAAAATGAAAAACAGAAGCAGCAGTCAGAAAAGTGGGAGAGGAAATGACACCACGGTGCCTGGGCCGCTGAAAAAGGGAAAGGGGTCTGCCAGACCAAAAATTGCAGAGATAAGAGAGATTGAGGATGAGAGCCGGGTTTTATTTCAGATCACTGTAGTTTGCAGCCAGGAGATCTGTGAGCTTCAAGATGTCACGGTAAACCAGGTTGTAGAGTTCATACATGCTAAGGTTGACCGGACAAAGCCAGCTGGATTGAATGGGTAGAGTGATCAATTAAGGCAGCCAGGGATGAAGCCAGTACAGTTGTCTAGGTGCAGGATGGCAGACTTCCGGGTGGTTAAGAGTGGGGATGGGGTAAAACATGTGGAAGAAGCATTTTGAAAGAATAAATCAATGGGGCTTGGTGATGGAAAGAAAAGGAATAGTCAAATCTAATTTCATGTTTTCAAGCCTTTGGGTTGACGTGTAGTGATGTCATGGATAGAGATATTGGAAGAGAACGTTATTTATAGAGGAGTGATGTATTAGTTTTGCATACGTAGAAAACAAGTTACGGTGAAGCATTCTGTAGAAACGTGTAGGTTGGAGATATCAGAAATATTCAGTGGGGAACTGGTGATGCTGAACTTGGGAGAGAATGTGAGAATGGTAAGCCACATTTGGATTGGTCACAGGTTTTGGTTTAATTAGTGGAAACGATTGTTATTTTCATTCTATGTAAATCAGCATAAGTTTCTGTTATGAATTAGATTAGGTGGGAATCAGGAATGGTTTGCAATAAAAATCATTGCTCATGGGACTTCCCTGGTGGTGCAGTGGTTAAGAATCCGCCTGCCAGTGCAGGGGACACAGGTTCAAGCCCTGGTCCGGGAAGATCCCACATGCCATGGAACAACTAAGCCCCTGCGCCACAACTACTGAGCCTGCGCTCTAGAGCCCGTGAGCCACAAATACTGAACCCGCGCACCTAGGGCCCGTGCTCTGCAACAAGAGAAGCCACCACAATGAGAAGCCCACGCACCACAACGAAGAGTAGCCTGCACTGGCCGCAACTAGAGAAAGGCCACGCGCAGCAACAAAGACCCAACACAGCCAAAAATGAATAAATAAATAAATAAATTTTAAAAAATCATTGCTCATGTAGACAGCAACAGAGTTCCTACATTTCTTTGTTGGTCTGATTTTGGATGTGGCAAAGCAATGGAGTTTTCAGGTTGATAATTTTCAAGTCCTACAATTTTTTTCCTTTTTTCAAATGAAAGACTTTTATTAGAGGAACGTTACATCTAGCCCTATAGTGGACATAGGATGAATTAGTAACTTAATTTGGAGATAGTGTCATCTAATTTTATAATTGTAACAATTAAAATTGAATCTAGAGCATTTTTTTCATTTATCACAGAGATTAGCCTTAATTCTTTACCCTCTAGTGTGAGTCACTAAAGTTGTTTGCCTGTGGTTCTATTTTCTAAATATTTTGTAAGATCCAACTGAAGAATTGCTTCCTAAGAGCTGTTTGAACACCAGCCAGTAAAGGGACCAAAAGCTACAAAACATTTATGTAGCAGCTGCTTTATGTTATAGTGATTGTTTTAAACAGAGAAAAGGCCCAGTATTCAATTTTTTTTACCATAAATATGTAAGGAACAGGTACATATTTAATAATACAGCACAATTTTTTAAGTATACAATTATATTTTAGTATTTAATTTCGTATCTTTGAAGAGCTTATAAAGGAAGAGAGTTGAAAATGGTGATATCAAGTTAACGAAGTTTTACTTCAGTTTCAAAAACAAACACTAATTATAGTTTTGCACTGTTTTGGGCCACAGTTTGCCAGGGTTCCAGACATATTTCTTCCCCTAAGGCAGAGTGTTGTAAGCGAGGTCGCCACAAGACTGTACTCACCTTTGGGGAATTGTGGTAATAAGGTCTTCTGAGCCTTTCTCTGCTAGCTGTCATAATCCTGTCTAATTCAATAGAGGGATGCAGGTCATAGCCTGGAAAATAAACAGCTTTTATCTTTTTTATAGCATCAGAGACTGTTCCAGAAAATGACTTAATTCCACGCATGTTATATTAAATGAGATGTCTGATGACCTTAAAGAGTTTCTGGGGGTTTTAATTTGATTATGAAATGTTTGTACATTATAATTATATGTGTGTGACTTGTTTGCTTTCTTGTAGAAGAATAAGCCTCCCAACCCACCAGCCTTTATCTTCATGATTGATGTTTCTTATAGTAACATTAAGAATGGACTTGTGAAGCTCATATGTGAAGAACTGAAGACTGTGCTGGAAAAACTTCCAAAGTAAGGGAACTGCCATTCTTTTTGTAACTCATACAGTATTGCTGAATTAGTATATTGGCCAGAAAACAAGTGCTGAATGGCCCGTGCTCTCTTTTGCTAATGGGGACATCGGATAATCGTTTATAATTTATAAACAATTATAAACAGCATCAGACCTTAAAAAATCAGAGTGATCTTTTGTACAAAGCAAAAGAAACACAACTGATAAGAAATAATGCCACGGTAAACAACGTTCAAAAAATCCATTCTAGATTATAAGGAGAATCCCAGCAGTGTGGTGGAAAAGGCCTTGGAAGTCTGTTATTCACTTTTCAAAAACATTGATTTTCCAGCAGAAACGGGTAGGTTGCTGGGCGTGGTAGAGAGTTCTAAGGGATGCCAGGAAACTGAACTGTTGTCTCATGGCAGGCCCCGTGGCTTTTTGGCCAAATTCCTTTTTTGCCCTTATAGTACCCTGTCTAACCCCTCTGCAGCTTTCCTGCCTCTATGTCCTGTAACTTAAGGGCACAGGGTACATCATTTGTCCTGCTGTTGCAGGGGGCAGCGCATAAAAGGAAAGGTGGAAATGTATATTAGAAAACATGACTATGTTTTATCGTGTATAAACTAGTTGTTTAGGCTGGGAACTAGCTTCTAGTAAGGAGACTTGTGAGCAGGGAGAAAGCTTTCCTTTATGAGAAGATGACATGCTTAAGAAGATAAAAGAGGTTAGAAAAGATTGTCTGTCTGAAACCTAGTGTCTGCACCAGTCTTAGCATCTTCCACCCCTCCCTATGTTCTGAACATAAGCAACCTCTGTTCTGAACAGGGATGCTTTGAGGGGCGAGTTGTCCGCAGCCCCTAGGTCTCCCCAGGTCCTCGGGTGCCCACTCCTCTGTATTTGTTCCACATGTGGCGGGTGCTTGGGTTGCCTGTGAGGCTCAGTTGAGCGAACTCTGGACCTCCCAGGAGTAGTTTTGTTTGTATCCATGAAGCTGAAATCATAATATTCTCAAGGATGGTTTGGAAAAGCAGTGGGGATGTTTAAAAAACATTGAGGTGATTTCAAACTGAATTCTGCAATGAAGAATGAGCTGGGAGCAAGTTGAAGATGGGGCAAAAGAAAGGCCTCTGATGCCTGCCGACTATTGTGACTATAGTTTCTGTGACCTCATTCTCAGGGACACTTGACAAGTATGGACTTTCTGCCTAAAATGGCATATTTGATCACAGACCTCCCCCAGGGCTGCTTTAACACTACATCTGAATTTTGAACTTGAGTTGTATGAAAGCAAACTACTCTAATTTCTGGAAGTGGTCTCTCTCTCTCTGTCTCTCTCTGTCTCTGTCTCTCTCTGTCTCTCTCCTCTCTCTCTCTCTCTCTCTCTCTCTCTCTCTCTCTCTCTCTCTCTCTCTCTCTCTCTCTCTTCAAACTGGTTCAAATTAGTTTCTCATAACCTATTTTCATAGTCACTTCACCAACCCCTTGTTTCTTTTCAACACACTGGTGATATGAAGCTTGTAACCTATTGATGCAAGTTATGAAATCACACTGTTAGGTGTCATCATGACCTTTATATCCCATTGGAGCAGAAGTGTGGCTTTGGCAAGAGATGGCGAGCGGGGGGCGGGAGAATACTGCTGGCTATTCCCCTCCACTTTTCAAGTAACTCTCTTGAAAGTTTTTATTCAAGCCAAAATACCTTCTCTTTCTTTATCTTTTAAAATAAATCTGTTTTCTCTTTTCTCCTCTGAAATTTATTTTGGGCTGCGTGTATGTATAACTTTATATTTTCGATGGTAAGATTGCCATCAATTTGATTTACTTCTGTGAACTAAAGCAGTGTTTTTAAAGCATAGTATATAAGTCTTGATTAATATCTAAGGTATGTTCATCTCTCAGCTAATCTTTTGAAAAGGGAAAGCCCATTCCTACTCTTTAACTTTGAATTTGCATCTTTGATATTGCCAGGTTGCCAGACTTTTCTGTCTGACTTCTCTGGAACAGGAAAGAAAAGATTTGAAGTGCTTCCCTCGTTACTCAGATCAAACTCTCAGACTTTTTTCTGGTTGTTTGTTTTTAATGCTGCTGTAGCTAAGATGTTCAAAATGCTTGATTTTGGAATATTCTGGTTCTTCCAGTTACTAATATCTTCAGTGTTGCTCTGTCAGATTCATTCCATTAATAGGGGCAACTGTTGAGGGAAGGGTCATTGAAAAATGGAACAAAACATGTTCTTTATTAAGATAGCCCTCATATAACTTTACAAAATTTGTGTAGAATCAAATGAAGGAGAGACTGAGGTTTTGTTTTCTCATGGATATGATGTAACAAGGCAGCTATACTGTTGAAAAAGAACATTTTAGGATAGTTCTTTGTTTCTCAAATTTAAAAAGAGTTGTTCCAATGGAAACACTACTACTCTTTTGTAATAATGTGAGATGTCCTGATTAGATATTTATAAAAAATGTTAATTAGATTTTAAGTGAACCCTATGAATCCCAGGATACTCTTTTCCCATCACTAAAAATGTCCAAATCCAATGGGGAATAGCAATCCAGATTCTTCTCTTTAATTTTTCTTTTGTGTCTTTTGCCTTGGTTGACTCCAAATTAACTATTAAAAGGAATAAATCCCCTTCATGACTTGCTGGACATTTTTCACCCTATGTAAAGGTTTACTGGGAAATAGGAGCTTAACCAGTGGTGTGCTGGAAAACTGGCTCTCAAATAAATAAAGCCTTGATTTGTAGTGTTTGCTCATTCCTGTGGTATAAATACTTCCAGCTGGGCTGCTTTTAAACTACCAAGGCGACATCACTCCATGGGAGCTGAGAAGGGATACAGACAAATCAGTTTATCAGTTTGGGTTCTAACTTGCCCTCTCAGACAGTGTCCCACATCATGACAGTCATTCTCAACGAGACCTCTATTCTTCTCCACGTTGTGCTTGACCCTCCAGGAGCAGAGAGTGTAAGCCTTGAGCCCTGCCCTTTATTGCTTTATTGTCAGGGATTCCTGAAATGTTAACTAAAAGGCACTTTCTACCAAGAGCCAAATGTGAATGAGTTGTAGAAATTTAGGAAGAGGAGATAACTTCTGGTTGGTAGCATCAGGGGAGGCTTCACAGAAGGAGGATTTGTGCTTGGCCTTGAAGAGTAGAATTCTAATAAATAGGGAGGGGGGAGGGGAACACGGATACAATATAGTATAGTCGTTGGTTGCGTAAAGTCATACAGTTTAGATTGTGGAGGGGTGTGTGTGTGTGTGTGTGTGTAGCTACAAAGGATAAGGATTCCCATTTCTAAAAATTTTGCAAGCGTCCAAAATGTAAACATTTACCAAGTGCTTTTGGGATTATGAAGATCTATTTAAACTGCCCGGCCATTTATCAAGGCCACAATGAAGAGCAAGTGTCCTCAGTTAGCAAGGTAAGTAGAGAAGAAATAGAACAGAGTTTAAAGTGAATAGTTTGTCAGCCTGTACTCTGCTGAAACATCAAGGAAATTGGGAAGTCTTCGGTGGGAACTTGAGACACTTCCATTGTCCTTTCTCTTGTACTCAAGTAACTCTTTAGGCTATGTGCAAAATGTAGAAACTGAGCAAACTAGGTTCTTTTTCACAAAAGTTGTCCCCGAAGCAAAATAAGTTTTACCGATGTCTAAGGGTCAAAGAAAATGGCTTTCATGTAGCCGCTGAGCACTATGTTATATCCACTGCTGAAAATGAGTACGAATATCAGTGGTGTCGAGGTATGTTTTTTTAGGAGGGGGTGTGGAAGGAGGGAGGGGGAGGAGAGACAGAATAAAAACGAGTCTAGACCACTCAACTCTGAATATACTCAGTATAGACTTTAACAGCAATATTCATGCCTTTGTACTCCTTTCCGGAAGATTAAGGCCTTGTCCTGGAACTCCTCAAAAAAAATTTTACTAAAAAAAAAAATTTTTTTTTACGTTTTGTTACAGTTTTGGAGATTTTATTGCTTTTATTCTCTAGCCATGAACATCACAAATCGTTACCTAATAAGAATTACATTGTCAATTCGTATATATGATTTATTTTAGTATTTACACTATATGTTTATATGGTATATAGCTTTTAAAATCTAGCCCATTTTCTATTGAGTCTTGAGAATGCGTAAAAAAAAATCACACAGGAGGAGCAAGTCCTTGATAAAAATAGCTGTCCTGTTTGTAATCTGAATATGCCTTTCTCTTGCTTCAGATATGCCATTTGTTACTCTGACCTTCTGGTGACTTCTGAGAGCTTTGTTTCTAAAGACTGTAATAATCCTAGCTTGTTTGTGGGGGGAAAAAAAAAGCACCTTGTAATTGCTATGGTTAGAATAAATATAGTAGAAAATATCAGCACATGTTTTCATAATATCTATTTGGTTTCTTACCTAGATTTTTGAGAATTTTTTTCAAATCAACTTAAGTTAGTTTTGTAGTATCTCCCATCCCCTACCACTGTGACTCAGTATTATCTATATCCTGTAAACGATAATTAAGACCAAACCTTTACACATGTCTTCTGTATATTTTATAGAATGTGTTCTTACTGAATTTCTCATAGAAGCCACTCTCTCAGGACTTCATGGAAGAACGTCAAACCCTTTTTTCCTCTCTCACAGGGAGGATCAGGAAGAGACTTCCTCACTTCGAGTCGGTTTCATCACGTACAACAAAGTCCTCCATTTCTTTAACGTAAAGAGCACTTTGGCACGGCCCCAGATGATGGTGGTGACCGACGTCAGCGAGGTCTTTGTTCCTCTGTTGGATGGTTTCCTTGTCAGCTATCAAGAATCCCAATCTGTGATTCACAAGTAAGTATCGAGTGCTTTATAATTTAGATCCTAATCAGTTGTCTGTTTTTTAAAACTAATCTTTATTGGAGTAGAGTTGGTTTACAATGGTGTGTTAGTTTCTGCCGTACAGCAGAGGGAATCAGTTGTACATATCCCTGTATCCACTCTTTTTTAGATTCTGTTCCCATGTAGGTCATTACAGAGCACTGAGTAGAGGTCCCTGGGCTATGCAGTAGGTCCTTATTAGCTATCTGTTTTATATATAGTAGTGTGTATATGTCCATCCCAATCTCCGAGTTACCCCTCCCCACCTCTTTCCCCCCTTGGTAACCATAAGTTTGTTTTCTACATCTGTGACTATTTTTGTTTTGTAAATAGGTTCATTTGTACCGTTTTTTTAGATTCCACATGCAAGTGATATCATATGATAATTTGTCTTTCTCTTTTTTAATGTTTTGATTCAATCACACATATTTTGTTTTGTCATTAGCAAGGGGGCTTTAACACATGGATTAGAAAACTCTATTATTTGTGTTAGTTCTGTCTCTTTTCATTGCAGACTGGTATCTAAAAGGAGGAATTTTTTTAGTACACATACTCAGCCCTACCAGTCCCTTCTCTTTGCTGGAAGGCAATGCAAGGGAGTTATTTCCTGAGTGCGCATGAGAGTACTTGGTGATGATATAGCCACTGTTCCATAATCTATAGTCTAAGAGATCAGAAATGTAATAAGTAGAAGAAAAATCTATAAAGAGTGTGATTTTGTAAATGTTCCAACCACATCATAAATTTTGGTGCCAAACCATGCCAGGATATCATTCCTTGAGGAATAACCTCTGAAAGTCACCCACAGGTGTTCAGTGTAAAAAAAACACCATATGTACTTAGGCCTGAAGTGTTCGTGATTTATTTCCTGATGTTTATTACACATATGCTAAATATTTAAAACCTTTTGCTCATTCATTTCTTGCAGTTTATTGGACCAGATTCCAGAGATGTTTGCAGACTCTAATGAAAATGAGACCGTCTTTGCTCCTGTCATCCGGGCTGGCATGGAAGCACTAAAGGTGAGAAGAAGGCCCTTTTAGTTGCTAGTAAATAAATTCTAAAAACACACACACACACACACACAGAGGAATTTTCATCCATGAAAGATGATACAGCCTTCATTAAAACACGCAGGTTGCTGGAGGCTGTTCAAACTTCCCTACAAATCTCAGGAGGAAACAGCCCAAACCACAGCTTGCTCCCAGCGTTTACATTCCAGCACTGTTAGCATCTGAACAACTGATTTTGTCGGGGTTTCCAGTTTAGCTCCTCCTTTTGGCTTTTATGTGAACTTTATATGATCTATTTTTAAATTATTTCAACAGTATCTGAACTACCAGATATGAAAAGAAAAATCTCCATCTCTCTCCTTCCTTGGGGTTTTCAAACATGCACGGGCAAGGTCGTCACATTCAGTGACAGAAGTGAATGCTGCCTGGGGCCTTGCTGAATGCCAGAAGCAGAGTGGGGTTGGCTGACTCTCTGGTTGGGAAGCTGAGCCCAAGGGACTCTGGTCGTTTTCATAGTAATAACGACATTAATCTGAGGAAGGCAGAATGGTTGGAAAGTGCTTACTCTTAATCATTATTACCTTAGCACAAGAGTCAAACCACTTTGGCCCAGACAGCTAGTTCCTAAAATTGATTTTTAAATTTTATTATTAAAGTTACATTTGAATTATTTTTTAAGATAAAATGGCTAGCAGTAATAACAAACAGCAACAACAACCCTGCAGAATTAAGTTTGTGAAATACTTACACATAAATTTTGTGACCAAACATGATAGTCTGGATCCAGCATAGTGATTCTTGCCTGGGTTCTTTGGTCTTCAGAGTATTCACTTATGGGATCAGAGACTCGTAGATATCCCTCAAAAAGCCTCAATACAAGTTAATTTAACATAAAATTCAAGATAAATTTTACATCAGAAAGCGATTTGGAGATGTTAAGTTTCATCCCGTGGAAGCCAGCAGTGATCCTTGTTTGGGCTACAGAAAGACTTGGGAATTTCTATTTTATTCCACATTGCTAAAGACTAATATCTTCTGTTTCAATATGAAACAGTTTTGCAACTGTTGTTGTTCTCTCCTCCATTAAGGTGTCTAGAAATTCATATGTAAATTTCCTGATACGTGATAAGTTATATATGATGCTACAAGTCTTTCTACTCTGAGAAGTTAGTACTGGGAGTAACATTGTATTCACGTGCTCATGCCTGAAAGATGAGTGGATATTCATAAGCCAATAAATCATTAGTTAAGACAGTAGAGTGGAAAGAAGAGTGCGGCATGGCTCTTCTTTAGTTGCTAGTAAATAAATTTTAAAGAAGACAGATAGGCACATGCGTGCGTGCGCACACACACACACACAGGAAGCTTCATCCATGAAAGAATATACAGGCTTCATTAAAACACGCATCCAGAATCCCAGCTCAAACGAATATATCGTTTCTAAAAGGGAGCAAATACTGTCTTGTCACAGTGGGTTCCACACTGGCAGTCCACAAGAGGTCTAGAGGCTGCATAGCCGCCTTGAAAGAAAAAATATATAAAGCACCTTGTGTACACGCATTCCACGTATCTAAAATGTGATATTATGACACATGACTGAAAACCACTGTGTTCTTATTAAGCATGATGTTCTTCGAGGTTGCTCAGTACCATGATAACTGCGCTGTCAGTGTTCTCAGCTGCCTGTCGTTTGCCAGAGGCCAGTGCATTTCAGTCAATCTACTTTCATGTCTTTTGCATGTTATTTTTTGTTATACTTTCAATTTTTAATGTTAGAGTAGCATGTACTTTTACACTGAAGTTTAAAGATGAGAAGAAACTAATATCTAAATATAATCAGAATAACTTTACAAATACCAAAGTAAATAAGTAGCATTATTCTTACAAAGTAGAATGAACTCCCCTTTAGAGAAGGTAAAGAACTTTTTTTATAGCTTTTTTTCTTTTATAAATTTATTTTATTTATTTATTTTTGGCTGCGTTGGGCCCTTGTTGCCGCGCGCGGGCTTTCTCTAGTTGCGGATAGCGGGGGCTACTCTTCATTGCAGTGTGCAGGCTTCTCATTGCGGTGGCTTCTCTTGTTGTGGAGCACGGGCTCTAGGCGCGCGGGCTTCAGTAGTTGTGTTACACGTGTTCAGTAGTTGTGGCTCGCGGGCTCTAGAGCGCAGGCTCAGTAGTTGTGGCACACGGGCTTAGTTGCTCCGCGGCATGTGGGATCTTCCCAGACCAGGGCTCAAACCTGTGTCTCCTGCATTGGCAGGCGGATTCTTAACCACTGCGCCACCAGGGAAGCCCCAAGAACTGTCTTTATATGAAGATAAGAAGCTACCTTTATAAAATGACACTGTTGGACATAATGTTAGTGGTGCTTACTGCCCTGTGCCTGCTGGCAGATCGCTCTCCCAGCCCGTCTTCACACAGACTCCACGGCTGCAGAAGACCGGGAAGGCAGGCATGCCCCAAGTCGTGGAGTCACGTATTAAAGGGCGGGTACTTTTTTCAAATGCAGATCTCTGGCCCCACTTCCAGAGATCCTGCCTGATTCATTAGCTCCCCAGCTTGCTCTGCTGATTATCCATATTTGGGAACCACCAGCATAAAGAATTGTTATTCATTCTGCCATCTCTTGGAATATCCTTACATTAAGTTAACTCACGAGAAAATTGCATACCTGACCGGTACAACTTCACATTACACTTGCACTAAGAACGCTTGTGTTTAACTCTGATTTAATGTCTTGCCCTAAGCTGTTAATTAATGGTTAAATTAAGAAAGAACACTATGAAGAAAGTTCTTTCTTGTGTAGAACATTAACTGGAGACCTTATTGCATGATTCAATCTCTTTACATGTAGAAAGATTCGCTAGCTGGTTTCCTAGAGTCGGTTGCTATAAGCAGTCTAACGCATAATGTTTCTTTTAGCTTTAACTACTAAGATACTACTTAGGGTAGATATTCTAATATAACGATTTCTTTTCCCTGACCTTCTTAGTGATTTCCAGTTCTTTACATTTGCCTTAGCATTTCTATTATATATGTACCTTTAATCATCTGTTTCCTCAAAACTTTTTTGTATAAATAGACCATTGCCATAAATAACCTTAATGAAAAAGGTTTCTTCTGCATCTTCCAAGAAGATTCGGGGTGATTATAATTCGTTGTATAAGAGCAGACACTGCTGTAGTACAATTTGATACTTTCTCCCTCGTAGCAACTTTATCAGGTTTGGATGAAGGAAAAAAAATTCCAAATAAGATAAAAGTGTGTGTGTGTGTGTAAATGTCTGATGTGTGTAAATGTCTGATGCGTGTATGATAGCTTAGCTGCCTGTGACCGTCACATCATCTCATCATCTTTTCAGGTCCCGTGTGGCTAAGACTTAAATTTGTATAACATATACAGGGTACTAAAATTCTTGCCTGAAGTCATTATTAGGTAAGAGCTAACATTTTTGAGAATTTGCAGGGTAATATCTAAATACTGAAGAGACCACATCATTCATTCACTTATTCTTTCAATCAACAAAGATTGATTAAATGCCTGTGTTTTGTTAAGACAATGTGAGGGCTACTGTCCCTGCTTCTAAGTTGCTCATAGTGTAGAAGAGATGTAACTCTGTAATACCATGTGTGATGTTCATTGCTTATGTTCCCAAAAATAAAGGGGGTGGGCGGGGAGAGCAAAGAGTAACTTTGGGAAGTCCGGGACCGCAGCAAGTCAGCCGAGGAGCTCAGGGTGTTCTGCACGAGAGGCCGGAGCTGAGAGTCTCATTCTCTGTGGAGGGGAGGAGAAACTGAGAAAGCATCAGAGTGCAATGTTTCTTATTTGTGTCCAAGTGGAGACATTTTAGAACTGGACTCCCCCATTTGAATTATAGCTCTACTTTCTATCAGCTAGATGCCAAGTAAAATCTATATATAATTAGTTGTAATAAACTTTTTGAAGCAAAGGAAGACAGTAGACAAAAACTAACATGAAACATGTGCTAATTTGTCACAAAGATAAAGAGGGACTGTTTGGTAACTTCTGATGCATACTTTCTCAAAATCCCTTGAACTATCCAACTAAAGGTTTCCATTCCCTATTTTCTGTTGTACATGCTTCCGTGTCCACAGCCTCTTGTACTCTTAGTGTCTTTTTTTTCCATATAGTCTTCCAAAATCTGCATCTCTTTCAAAATCTGACACTCATAACTCAACTATATGTGAATTTCTGGCATTGTCTTTTAAGTTGGCCTCAGAACAGTTTTCTGAGTTAGCTCTTACTTCCCCCATAAAACTAGATAAATAGAGTTTGGCAAAATGTTGGAGGGAAATGGCCTTTAGTGGTTATGCTTCAAATATATCATTAGGTGGGGGGAATTTATGTTTCAGTTGTCTTAATATATGCTTAAATTTGGATTCAAGATCACAACATTCCTTCCACAAAAATGTATGGAGCGTCTATAGAGCGAAAGGTACCAGACCCTGGGCAGGGGCCTTGGAGAAATACACTGTAGAAAAATCAAGGTCCTTCCTTTTTCATGGAGCCTGTGATCCATGGAAGACTTAGGGTAGAATACCTAAAGTTGTAACACAGTGTCATTAATTCTAGAAAAGTCTTATTTACAAAGCAGAGTAGGGACATAGAGGTAGAGGCAACCAGCTCTGCTGAGGGGGATAATAACACATCTCTCAGAGGAAAGGATATCGGAGCTGAATTTCGAACAATGGGTTCTCCAGGCCAGCCTTTCTCAACCTGTTTCCACCATAATAAGAATGACATGTCATTCGTCTAACCCTACATGATGCACTTATGTGGGCACAATCAGATTTTGGTAAAAACATAAATTTTGTAGGGATTATAAAGCATATAATGCCATAGGAGCTCTTTCTTTTATTGCTACTCATAAAAGATTTTATAAGGATGTGATTAATGAAATAATAAATCTGAAATTAATAGCCATTATATAAGGAAAAAAGATAAATATGGCTTCTTTATTTTTTTCAATATTGTACTTTTTTTTTTTTCCTTCAGAGTTTTACTCCATAGGTAGTATTAACTAGGCAATCATGTATGTGTAATTATGATTAACACCATGTCCTGGGTCATTGAATTCTCTCGACAATATTTTGTAGTTACTGTTTTTCCTGCATCATATAATTAGGTAGCTGAGGCTTAGAGAAGTTAAATATTTTGCCCAGTGTCACTTAGCTGATAAAATGGCTGGGATTCTAACCCATGCAGTTAGGAACTAGGACCCATGCTTTTAACTACTGTGGTATAAAGTTACAGTGCGTCTGTGAGTACAGAAGATCTAGATGATAGAAGAATTTTTTATTTTTTATTTTTTATTTTTTTGCGGTACACGGGCCTCTCACTGTTGTGGCCTCTCCCGTTGCGAAGCACAGGCTCTGGACGCTCAGGCTCAGCGGCCATGGCTCACGGGCCCAGCCGCTCCGCGGCATGTGGGATCTTCCCAGACCGGGACACGAACCCGTGTCCCCTGCATCGGCAGGTGGACTCTCAACCACTGCGCCACCAGGGAAGCCCGATAGAAGAATTTTTGACAATGAATTCTTTAGGGGAATTGGGCAGGCGAGGCATGAAAAGTCAGGGAAAAGATAGACTTTTAAGAAAAGTTTTATACCTTTTCTGCTACTTGGATTAAAATTAAAAGTACTTTTATAAAAGTGATAGAAATGAAAAAAATTTAGTCATAGAATTGCAAAATATTTAACGTGTTATTATCAATATTACTGGAACTTTTACTTGGATTTGGTCATTGGAACTACTGTCTTTGTTGGCCAAAGTGTTGAAGACATCTTTCTCCTATGTGGTGTGTATACACATGGAGGGTCCGTAACTGTCCGTGCTCTTCATTCAGCCTTGCCTTCCTTCTTATTAATGCTGTTATGTATCAGTAATTTGCGGTAAAAGACTTGGGCAACAATAAAGTCACTGCTCACTACTGGCCACAGAGCAAAGACAAGATGGGGCATGGGTTACACACCCTCCCCAGGGTGTCAGCTGGGACCCACTCCACAAAGCATATCACAGTGTCACTCGGTGAGACACATTAAGACAGGGCTAGCCTTGAATTCTCTTCATTTGTTTTTTAAGGAACTTATTCACAAACCCAAGTACCTTATTATTAGTAGCAAATGACTTCACATCTTGCAGCTGACCCAGGCACACAAATGTGCAAACAACAGCTCCAGGCCAAGGAAAAGGAAAGATGGATTCCAGGCAGAGGGAACAAATACGGAGGTGTGTAAAGCACGTGGTGTGTTCCAGGAAAGCAAGAAGGTTGTGTGGCTGCAACTTCCAGTGCAGGGGATGGTCAGGGGCGAGATTAGACTGGAAAGGCAGATTCAGACTAAACTCCAAAGGGCCTCAAAACTGTTGTTCACAGGCTGTGTGACCTCGCCAGATTGGATGGGCCTCAGTTTTCCTATCCTTAACATGCAGACAATACTACCTTTGTCACCAGGTTGTGAGTATTACATAAGAGATGTGCGCGAAGGGTCTGGTGCAGAGCTGCACACAGCGAAGGAACGTTGGTAGCAACACATCTCACTGTTTCCCGGCCTTCCTGCTCCCACCCAAATAAAGGAATGTGGACTTTATCCTGTAATGGAAAGCCTTCAGGAGTCTTGAGGAGAAAAGTCACCTATGTGATCAGAACAGTTGCCTTGAAATTATTTCAAGGCAACAGTGTGCCTGGATGGTTTGGAGAGAGGCAAGATGGGAGAGGAGCAATATACTGAATCATTTAATTTCAGTAAATTTTTCTTGTACGTTACTTCTTAGCTCCCTAAATGAGATTTTAAATATTTTTAATGCTGATTTGACTTTCATGGAGCCTCCCTGGGCTTGTTGTTGCTTCCCAGGGACTACAGATAGTGTGATGTTGATCCTGCATTTTTTCCTTTTGTCATCTTGCCTGATAGCTGATTCCTTGTGTCTGCTGTTGCCACACCACCGCTGCATTCTTGTGCATTCTTCCTTGAAGTACCCCTTCAGGTTTAATCTGTTTACTAATGATTTCAAAGAAGAGCTTGTATTACATCATGATCCTGGGAATCCTATCATCAGGGGATTTACCTGGTTCTGAAAGACTACTGTTGGCTAAATGAGAAAGTATTTTTACCTGGACACATCATTTTAATAGGTGTTTAAAGCATCATGGTATAGAGACCTACATTTATACATTGACTCTTTGGGGAATTTCCTGGTGGTCCAGTGGTTAGGACCTGGTGCTTTCACTGCTGTGGGCCCGGGTGCGATCCCTGATCAGGGAACTAAGATCCTGCAAGCCGCACAGTGTGGCCCCCCCCAAAAAAAATTGGCCCCTTCGTTTATAACTTGTGTGACTTTAGGCAAATCACTTAGCCTCCCTGAGCCTCAGTTTTCCAATCTATGGAAGACACAAGGTTACTGTGAGTATTAATGAGATGTATACAGTGCTTGGCTCATAGAAAGTGCTTACATTTTACTTTCCTGAGTCCCTTAAAATGAAACTTCCCACCCAAGACTCTTTTTTTTTTCCCCCCAGGCAGCTGACTGTCCCGGGAAGCTGTTCATCTTCCATTCCTCCTTGCCAACTGCGGAAGCACCAGGGAAGCTCAAAAACAGAGATGACAAAAAACTGATTAATACGGACAAAGAGAAGGTATTTGTAAACAGTTGCCCTTTGAAGTCCATATGTCAGTTCTTAAGATGGAATAAAGGGAGAGGGAGTGTGTGCTTTGTATAGGAAAGGGGGAGAAGCTACATGTAATGTGTAAATCCAGGACATTGTATTTTGTAGGAAAATTTTGAATTGTAAATAATTTAGGAAATTGTATATTCCTAGAAAAACTGATGTCTGACATAAGATAAGGTCTCAAGCTTTTTTCATGTATAATCTGTGTAAGAGACTGAGTAATAAGACTATTAGGGGAATGGAAGAAATGGGGGGAAATGCAGAAAGAAGATAAAGGTAGAGGGCGAATGTAGTGGACGGTCCCGTATGACAGCACTCCCAAGGCGTGAAGTAGACGTGCCTGGGGCTCAAAATATGCTTTGCTCAGACCCTCTCTGGCAGTGTAGCCGTGGGGACAAGTCGGGGGAAAGGATAAACCGTGAGGTAAGCATCCAGCCGCGGCCACGTGACACCAACCAAGTTGCCTCATCTCGGTCTGTCAAAGGGAGGACTAAACATCAGCTTCCTTAAATACGTGTATTAAACACGGCACACGCCTGGCGCACAGGGTGCTCGACACATGGCCTCTGCACTGATGATTATCACGGCTCACTTCTTCTTCTGCATTTAACTGGGAAAAAAAATTCATTTAAAAAACTTAAGTGAGGGGCTTCCCTGGTGGCGCAGTGGTTGAGAGTCCGCCTGCCGATGCAGGGGACACGGGTTCGTGCCCCGGTCTGGGAAGATCCCACATGCCGCGGAGCGACTGGGCCCGTGAGCCATGGCCGCTGAGCCTGCGCGTCCGGAGCCTGTGCTCCAAAACGCGAGAGGCCACAACGGTGAGAGGCCCGTGTACCGCAAAAAAAAAAAAAAAAAAAAACTTCAGTGAGAATTCAATAGAAATTAAAAACAGAAACCAGAAACATTACGTGGTTTTCTTTTTTCCCTTTGTGTATCTTTTTCTTCAGATCCTTTTCCAGCCCCAGACAAATGTCTACGACCCTCTAGCCAAGGACTGCGTGGCTCACGGCTGCTGCGTGACGCTCTTCCTCTTCCCCAGTCAGTACGTGGACGTGGCCTCCTTGGGTCTCGTGCCTCAGCTCACGGGAGGAACCCTCTACAAGTACAACAATTTCCAGGTAAAGGCCAGCAATTTGTTTGCCTCGGTTTTCCACTGCTGGTTTACTTTTGGTGCTTAGATCTGTGAGAAATCTGTGCCCCCTTGTGGGCAGCCGACACATGTAAATTCTAGGTCCGATGGAAAAGGATGGACAGATGGTTAGGAATTGCTTGCCTGCTCCCTAAGGTATGGCCACAGATTGACTCATTCAGCCTCAGAGTTGAATGTCAATGTTAAGCTTCCATGTTGGGGGGAAATATATTTAATATAAAATCTTGGTATTTTATATTAAATATATTTAAGGTACTGTTTTTAAAAGTGACTATATATTTGTTTTAAAGTGTTATGATATGGGGCGGGTCCGTTCATGATACTCCTCCCGCCCCCTCCAAGCCTGAACTGAGAGACAGAGTCAAGAGACGATCAGAACGCCAGCCCTGGAACGGACCTAGGTCTGTGGGCAAGCGGGCTTGCTAGCGCTTTCCCCTCAGTGAGACAAACTTTACACCGAGGCACGAGGCGGCACAGACAAAAGCGTCTCCTGCAGACTCCTGCCTCCTGCTGCTGTACTGAGGTCCAGGAAGCGTGTGCTTCCTGCAGGCAGGCTGCTTCCCCAGAAAGAAGATGTGGAAGAGGCCGAGCTATGCCTGCCCAGTTCCTTTTCCCAAGCTTAGAAATTGGATAAGTCACCTGTCCTCCCCTGAGGAGAAGAGGTTGGGGGGCACCTCTAAGTTATGTACCTCCAGAGGGAAACATGGAGGGGGAACGAGTGTTCCCCCAACATAAATGACAGTGTTCATCATCTAGTTGTATTTTGATGAAAGCAGTTATTTTTCATTGCCTAGCTACATATTTATATTAGGAACTAGATGAGGGATTTGATAAGACCAAAGATTATAAATGAAATGACACTGAAAAAGCTTTCAGAACCCTTTCTGAGATTTCTGGATAAAGTAGGTTTTAATCAAGATTTGTTTAAAAAAGAATTGTTATTTTAAGTATTTTGCCGCCACCTGGTGGGCGTGATCATACTTTATTTTTTAGGTGCACTTGGACAGCCAGCAATTTTTGAATGACCTCAGAAATGATATTGAGAAGAAAATAGGATTTGATGCTATTATGAGGGTTCGTACCAGCACAGGTACTTCTCGTTTTTATTATTTTTCAGGTCTCTGTTGTGTAATTGTTTCCTCTTCAAACTCATTAACAGGCCAACAAAGAAAGTAACAGTAAAATAAGGAGAAGCAAAATTTCCCTTTTCCCTCATCCTTAGGTTTCAGAGCCACTGACTTCTTTGGTGGCATCTATATGAACAACACCACCGATGTAGAGATGGCAGCCATTGACTGTGACAAGGCAGTGACTGTGGAGTTCAAGCATGATGACAAACTCAGTGAAGACAGTGGAGCCTTAATCCAGGTGATCTAAAATGTCTTCCCATCTTTTGGTTTGTAGTTTGTTACTGACAGTGATCAGTAGGGGAGACTCCAGGGCCATCAACTGTGTTACTCTCTCCATAAAGAAATTCAACTCCATTTCTCCAAAGGCAAAAGTCAGTAGATTAGAGCACTCTGTGGTGTATTCTCCATACTGATTCATATATGCTATTTATGTGAAGTAACCATTATGTATGTCTTTGCATGAGAGCCCCGCAGACTTGAGGTCAGAATGACAGGCATCAGTACCCACTCACTCACTGGTTTGCTGCATTCCTGACTGCCGTGTGCGGGACACCATTGCTGAGACGTGTTATCATAACAGAAGCAAGTAACAATAGGATTTGGCTTTGTAGCAAGTAAGATAAACTAGAAGCCATGGAGACTTTGAATTAAAACAGGAGAAATTCCAATGGTCATAGTTTTCAGACACGAGCACCAACCTCAAAGGAGAGAGACTGGCATCAAGTTGAGGAAAAACTCTAATGTTTATTTTAAAATCACACTTATTTGGGGAAATGGTTACTTGTTTGCATTTTTGAAATGTATGCATATATTATTAGTATAAAACCTAAGTACCTCACCAAAGCTAGTTGTCCATTTTTAATCGAAGTGAGCCTTGAGGAGGACTATGAGAACATGAAGGTATTATTTCTGGACCTGGATCCCTGGTAATAAAATCTGAGCTACGAAATGTAGACTAGTTGTGGAAATGCACACAGTTATTTGCATGTGAACAGCCCCATTAAGTTTAAACCAGTGAAATGCTACATGAGAACCCAGTGTATGACTGGTCATTATTCCTCCCTTATGTGTTGTTGTTCAGTCTTTAGCAATAATAGAAAAAATCCTGTAGGAAAGTTTAGAGGTCTTTTGGCCGTACACACTGTTCTGTAAATGTAAATAAGGTCAGGCTAGCTTGGGTGAATATGTTAACCAGAAAAACATGTGCCCTCCATGTTGCCTCTGCAGTGTGCCGTGCTTTACACGACTGTCAGCGGGCAGAGAAGACTTCGGATTCACAATCTGGGCTTGAACTGCAGCTCCCAGCTGGCTGATCTCTATAAGAGCTGCGAGACTGATGCCCTTATCAACTTCTTTGCCAAGTCAGGTAACACTTTGCTAATTCTGGGGTGCAGTATACCTTGCCTGGTAATGCAGCCAGGCCTCGTTGGTTAATCGAGTTAGTAGCTGACAGGTCCTGCGGTAGTGCAGACTTTCGGTGGGTAAATTCAGAATTTGTAAAAGCAAAGGTGAAGGAGAATAATCAGCATTTCTAACTCTAGACTAATAAGGACAGCAGTGAGTCAGGCCGTGCTATCCAGTTTTGTTTAAAGTTTCTTTCCCAGGGGGACTGAGTTGAAATTGAGGAAGGTGATAACTTAGACTCATTATGGTATGAGTGTGCCCTCTGGGACATGAGGATAACAGAAGATGGTCCCTCGCGTGAGACTGAATTTGCTTATCCATACCAAGATAATTAGGAAGTGGTAGGGGACTGAGGTGGAGTTTTCTGGCTGCTTCTCCCCTCCCTGCTCCAAACCCCAACTGAAATGCTACACTAAGGTTTAGAAGAAAGAGCAATCCAGCCCATAAGAATTCAGAACATCAGAAGATAGTAAACTGGTCTTTCTTTTCTGTGTGTGTGCAGAGTTCTGTTTCTAATATTCTGAGGAAAATTCTGGACCAATTACCTGCCTATTGTTGTAGGTAGGCTATTGTTCTTCATTTGCTAAATTATAATTAGTCAAGAGGAGAGCATTAACACATGGCGTGAACATTTTTAAATGCTGTTATCCCTTGCTGAGTGGTCTGAAGGGCAATTTTTTTTATTATTATTTGAAGGGATCAATTTCTGAGCTAAACCTTTGATGCCCTTTTCACTGTTTTGTGCAAGTAGCTTTTAAAGCAGTTCTACACCAGCCCTTGAAGGTCATCAGGGAAATTCTGGTTAATCAGACCGCCCACGTGTTGGCCTGTTACCGGAAGAATTGCGCTAGTCCGTCTGCAGCCAGCCAGGTAAGTTACCTGCTGTCCTCAGGTGCTGAAGTGTTACAAACACCTACTTGTTCATTCAGCGTTGTGCTAGTAAAGGCTTATGATGTTCCAGGCACTTAGATGCTGTATAGTAAACCATACAACCAAGATTGACAATGCCATTTTTGGGGGACTGTGGTTTATTTATAGCAACATTAAAACGCTTAGTGGCTTTACAAGATGCATGAACCCAAAAACGTGTTGAGGGTCACTACATTATTTATAAACAAAAGCATGTTATATGTAAGAAATGTCAATATAAATGGGGTTATCTTTTGCATGGATGAAGATGGATATAGAGTTATGAAATGTCAGTGCTTAAATACTTTTTGGACATTTATTAACAATCAAAGTTGACATGAACTAATGGCAGTAATGATTCATTTATATATATATATATTTTTTTGTTTTTTTTGTTTTTTTTTTTTTTTGCGGTACGCGGGCCTCTCACTGTTGTGGCCTCTCCCGTTGTGGAGCACAGGCTCTGACGCGCAGGCTCAGCGGCCATGGCTCATGGGCCCAGCCGCTCCGCGGCATGTGGGATCTTCCCAGACCGGGGCACGAACCCGTGTGCCCTGCATCGGCAGGCGGACTCTCAACCACTGCGCCACCAGGGAAGCCCCTCTTTTATAAACAAATAAAATTTATAAATTTTGGAGTTCTTTATATTTAAAAGTTAATAATAGGTATGAAGAGTTTTGAAAAAATTGTCTCTCTCATCTAGTAATTTGAAATTTTAGAAGATCCTTTAAATAAACCTGACTCTCTCTTGTGAAAACAAAACACAAAAAAAAGCAAAAAGAAAAGGTAGAACCTCTTGTCCACATTATTTTTGCATCTGTTTTCTTTTTCATATTCTTCCCCATCAAAGCTAGATGCCATTTTTCATAGTTATGTATTGAATATCTGAGTATAGAATTTGGATTAAAGAGAAGGCAGTAAGCAACAGATGGGAAAACTTTCTGGTTAATTCCTTGTGGACAGTGACATCTGAAAGCCCACCCAAAGCAACCCTTCAGCAGCAGCGATAGTGCAGATACATCTGGGGGCCAAATTCATAATCTGGGTAAAGAAGGAAATTAAAACAAACATAGTTATTAGCTTGGACTTCTCACAAAAATTCCTTTCTGTGCTGTCCGGAGAGATTAGAGTAGCCATCCATTCTTTCGTCTCCTGTTGATAATCACAAAATCAACTCTTAAATCTGTGTAAGTCAGTTCTCTTTATTATTCAGAGGACTTGCCACTCCAGTAAATTCCAGTATCAGTCCTGTTTCAGAGCACACGTGTTTACTTTATACAAAGCCCCCCAGGTGCACCTGGATATAGTCCAACCAAGACCACTTTACTCCCCAGTTTTACTACTTGTTTTGGAGCTCTGGAAACATGGAGTGTTTCCATACTCTGTCTCTGGAGTGTCTCATACTTCGGAAGGATTGTTGAAGAAGAACAGGTACAGTTAGTGTCCTCTCAGGAAGTTTATTTGCTAATGTTAAAACAACTGGATTCAGAGACCTTAAGTCAAAGATCTGTTGCCTATTAAGGGAAGAAATGAAACTGGTCGGTTGCTGCTGGTTTAAAGTTAAAAGATTTGACTCTACTACTAGATCATCTGTTTGCAGTTGAATTGCTTCTGGAGTAACAACATTATGATGACAATTTTTTTTCTGAAAAAATGGATAAAGATTCTTCCTGTTCTTTTGGAGACTTTTCTTTCTCCATTAGCACATTTCAAGTGTGCCTTTAACCTAGGATTATCCATCATGGAGTGGGGAAAATGGAGAGATTATAAAACTGTTAATAATGATAACATATTAAAATATACCATTATTTAAAAACAGAATGGCTGGACTTAAGGTTCTCCTCAGAGAATGTAACTTCAAATTTGGTGGGTTTCCATAGTTCACTTGCAAGAAATAATTTCCATGGAGAAATTCGTAAAGGAATTCCACTGTTTTACTATAGAGCCCAGTTTCCTTGATCAAAAGCAAGACTGTTAAGGACCTATATACTTGGATTATATGATACTGGACCTCAGGAGATATGCTTTTACTGAATTGCCAGGGCCAGCACTAGGCTGATGCAGAAGAGGTGCTTAAGGTGTAAAATTTAAGGAGACACCCACCTTGGGGTGGGGGGGGTCACAGGATAGATGCTGGGTTAAGACATATAATTAAAAACAACATTAAAACAAATTTTTAAGTTTACATAAGCAATGTAGATTCTTTTTCATTAACTCTAACAACTTACTGTTCTGAACTTAAATATATTACATCATATGGGAGTACACTGACTTTAAAAGGCAAATCACATGAACTTAACTGCAAAGTAATCGTTTTTTTCATTACCACATCTGTTACTTCAAAACCCAAAGTGGAGAATTCTCCAAATTCAATTAAACTGTGGATTCATGAATTTCCACTCCTTCCTCACTCACACTTTTTCTCCCTGAGAATAATTTCATTATTTATGGAGAGGATCAAGGAGGTGGGGAAAGGTTTTAATTGCCGATCTGTTGCCACATTTTCTTCCCCACCTCAAAAACACTAAGACTGTCTCTCTGTTTTCTTTCACTCTAACTCCATTTTTCTTCTTTATAATAAAATTTCCTTCTTACCTCCTCTGTTCTCTTCCCCCTGCCCTCTATAATCCAGTCTCCTCTAATCAGATTTTTTAGTCCTGATAGTGTCATCATGGGCCTCTTTGTGGTTTTCAGGACAACAAATTTCTAAACTGTCTTAATATGACCTGATTAATGAGCAGCAACCAGTGAACTGCAAGACGATATTAAAAAACTGTACATACATGCTTCTCTATGGGAATCTAAGAACATTCTTAATCCATAACATCTAAGATGCCTAACTGGTAATTAGCCCCAAAATAGTATTGGAGCCACGTGGCTCTGGAATATGACCATGATCTGTGTCCTATACCTTTGGATAATATTTTTTTTCTTTTTTTTTTTTAATCCTAATTTTCCTTGGCTGAAAACATATTCCAGTACCATAGTTGTCAAATAAAAATACTTTACGCTAAACAAGTGAAAGAAGTCAGAGAAAGACAAATACCATATGATCTCATTTGTATGTAGAATCTAAAAAACAAACAGAAACCAAGCTCATAGATACTGAGATCAGAATGGTGATTGCCAGAGGCCTGGGGGGTGGGGGGTGGGCAAAATGGTTGAAGGGGCTCAAAAGGTACAGACTTCCAGTTATAAATAAGTCCTGGGGAAGTAATGTACAGCATGGGGACTGTAGATAATAACACTGAACTGCATATTTGATAGTTGCTAAGAGAGCAGGTGTCAACAGTTCTCATTACAAGAAAAGATTCTGTAATTTTGTACGGTGATGATATTAACTAGATTTATTGTGGTCACTATTTCACAGTATATACAAACATGAATTATCACGATATATACCTGAAACTAATATAATGTTGAACAGTGATTATTCCTCAACCTAAAAAAAGAAAAAAAATTTATGCTAGAGAGCAAATTACAAGAAGAGCTTTTCCTCATATGAGGAAACATAAATTTATTTAACTGTCTTTGGTTCTTTGAAAGGAGATAAAAGTTGAGAGGGAAAACTAACTACAAAGTAGGATTGTTCTGAAATATGTTTTCCTGAACCAGTGAAGTAAGTTCTGTTTACACATTCCTTACTTAATAGATCATGAGAAGAGACCTGTGATAAAGGGATTTAAGTTGAGGAATAAATCCTTACAGAGCCCTGAGGAAAATTTCCTTTTTGGTATGGATTCTGAAAAGTATATATTCTTTTTCATCATTAAGATAGAAAGCTAAAAAGAAATCATGAATTTATAGACCAGATATTTCTATTTGCAGATTATCATTATCTCCTATATATACTTTTTTTTTTTTTGGATATTTCGTTGTCCATTGACCTACTGTTAAATGGAAGGAAGTGACACTCAGATCATTCGATCTTGATTCTTAGCCATATTTATAAAATTGAGTTGGGAAGAAGGTTAAACACACAGGCAAATTACTTGTAATTTTACAAATTACAAATTATTTGTAGTTTTTTTACCCATCAGGTTGTGTTTCTAGAACTGTTTAATTGTGTTATTATTTGGAGCGTCACTTTATGGTATGTACTTTGAGGCGGTTAGAATGAAGTCAGAATGAGGTCACATGAGCCAAAGAGAGGATGGAGAGGAAGGTACAGGTGGATTATAAATGTAGAATAGAAAGAATTCATGTACTAATTGAAGGTAAAGAAAAAGTGAAATTAGGGTTCATCTGGTAGTTCTAGTATCTAAAATAGGAACCATAACAGGAAGAACATGTTTGTACGTTTGTGGAATTGTAGGAGTTCTGAGTTTTCGTTAGCATACAGTAGTTACGTAGCTAATAAATTCATGAAGCACTTCCTGTTTTATTTTCTACATATGGTATTGCAATTTCCTTATTATGGTTTATCTTTTATATGTATATCATCCCCAGTAGACATTAGACATCTTGCATGTGGACTATGCCTCATTCCTCTGTAGATCCTTGATACTTTGATAGAACCTGTGACGTGGTGGCACTCATTCAATGTCTGATGAGTCTATGACTAACAGATGCATGAAGAGCAGAGAGGAAGAGATATCTCGTGGACAGTTGGAAATGCTGTTCTTGAACTCAAGAGGTAGAAGCTGGTGATACAGATTAGGAAATAACTTGTTTATTTCATTTTATTTAATAAACATGTATATGATACTATCTGTTCGGCACTATTGTAAGTGCTTCACAAATTAGAAATAATTTAATCCTCGTAACAACCCCATGATCATGAAGTAGAGGGGCTATTATTCCTTTTTTAGAAGAGAAAACCGGGGGAAAGAGAGGGTAAGGAATTTGCTCAGTGTCACACAGCAGATGAGAGTTAGCGCTGGGACGGCACTGCCGGCCGTGAGTTGTGCTGATAAGCACTACAGCAAGCTGCTAGAGCACTAGAGAAAATAAAACCACCTGCCGCGCCCTCAGTATCTACTCTGTGCCAGTGTCTGTGCTCTAGGTGCTTTACGTGGGTTACCATTTAATCCTCTCCACAATCTCAACAGCAAACCTTTCTATTTTACAGGTAAAGTGCTGCAGGTGTTGATTTTCGGTAAAGACCAAGCATCTGAAACTAATGTCTCTCTCTTCCAGCTTATTTTACCAGATTCCATGAAAGTACTGCCAGTGTACATGAACTGTTTGTTAAAAAACTGTGTGCTGCTCAGCAGACCAGAGATCTCAACGGATGAGCGGGCCTACCAGAGGCAGCTGGTCATGACCATGGGTGTGGCCGACTCTCAGCTTTTCTTCTACCCACAGCTTCGGCCAATAGTAAGCACACTGCGCTGGTGCATTTCCTAGAGGAGTCTGGAAGGGAATCATATTTTGCCTCTTCCCATATGTTATGTCTGAAATATTTCGTTCTTAACAAGAAACTTACGAGTCACGTATGGCTTCACAACGCGTAGTGTGGGCCTGAGAGCCGGGGCTCTGGGCGAGCTGCGCATGCGCTTCAACCTGTGCTCAGGGTCCGTGTGGGTGGTGGGCGGACCTGAGGAGTTCTTCACGGAATCCTTCCGATGACTGCTTTTCCTTCCTCATTCCCAAATTGGTAATCTTCAGTTGAATAGGCAGGTTGAAAAGTGAGTCGACAAGTTGTTGAAGAAATCCAGCCTTACGGCATGAAAGGCAACTGATACGTGTGTATACGGGATTTCACGTGCACACGTTATCTGTTTTTTGACAGTATATGAATGTCTAAGTCACCACATTTAATCAGAATGGCTATGATTAGTCTTAAGCAAATGCTATCAGGGGTTTACAAATCAACATATATTTGAGGCTACCTACACTGTACACGGAAGGAACTGTCCTTGTCCTCAGAGAGTTTACTTGGCAATGTATTCTACTTATTTAAAGGTAATCCTTGATGTCGTGAATGCCCTTGTACTCTCTGACTAGACTCCTTCCCCTGAGACCTAACAAGTTATAATTGAGGGATAAAAGGGGGGAAGGCTGATGGCTTATTTCTAACTCCTGTATCCAAACTCGTACCCAGGCTCTCAGTGCAATTGGAGAGTTAAATTAAGTTGGAAATAAAAAGCTATTGATCCTTTCAATCAATATGAATGTTAGATGTAAATTGTTAACAATTGATTTTCATATAAAATTGGATTATCAGCTATGTGCCAGAGAAACTAGAACTCTTAGGGACATGAACATCACCACTCCACTAAAATCGCCTTGCTAAATCCAGTGGGCAGTGCTTCTCTTTTCTGACTTGTCCACAGCATCTGACACAGTTTTCTCCCTCTGGAAACACCCTCTTTACTTGGTTTGTCCCAGTTTCTCTCCTGCTTCCTTTGCTAGTTTACCCTGTTTTCCCTGTTCAAGTACCCCAGAGCTCAGTCCAGGGAAGCTTCTCCTGTCTATCTACACTTAATCCCTTGGGGGGGTCTTACCTATGCTCTCAGCAACATTTCTATACTGATGGTTCCCAAGTTCCTATCTCCAGCAGTACCGCTGCCCTGAACCGTGGGCGTGTCTGTGCCTGTAGCCTCCCGAGCATCTCTCCGTGAGCGTGTTAACGGGCATCTTAAACTGAGTCCTGACTGGGCCTCCCAGGCCTGCTTCTCCTGCAGTCTTCCCCATCTCCATTTATCACCCCTCCCTCCTTCCAGTTCTTCAGGACCAGCGTCCTGCAGTCACCCATGGCTGCTTTCTTCCTCATCCACCCCATCTCATCCATCAGCAAACATGTCAGCTCTCCTTTCCAAGATTATCCAGAGGCTGACCACTTTTCACCCCCATATGTCACCACCCAGACTCAAGCATAATCACCTCTCCTGTGGACCACGGCAATCCCTCCTAACAAGTCTCCTTGCTTGCCCCTCCAGTCTGTTTTTGGCACAGAAGTTAGAGTGATCCTGTTAAAATAATTGTCAGTTCACGTCCCTCCGCTACTCAGAACACTCCAGGATTTCGCATTTCAGTAAAAGCCAAAGTTCTTACTGCCCTGGCCCAGTGCTGCCTGTGCTACTCTGCCCTCCCTTCTGTCTGACTCATCTTATTACTCTCCCCTTTCTCACTCCACTCCAGCCACACTGGCCTCCTTGCTTGAACATCCCAGATAAGCTCTTGCCTCAGGACCTCTGCACCAGCTGTTCCCTCCATCTGAATGCTCTTCCCCAGATATCCCCATGGCCCTCCACTCATGCCCTCAGGTCTTTACTCAAAAGTTATCTTTTCAACAAGCCTTCCTGGGCTCCCCTATTTAAAACTGTAACACTGCCACCATGGACGTGCCCTATCCCACTTTCCTGCTTCTTTTCTTCATAACTCTTAACACCACCTAAATTTCTATATATTTAACTTAGATTATTTGTTGTCTCTTCTTCCCTCCAGAAAATGGTTAGCTGTACAAGGCAGGGATTATTGTCTAATGACTAGTAGGATAGTAGTAGATAGGACCAGTAGAGAGTAGGAACTCATTAAATATGTACTGGAAGGAAGGGAAGAAAGGAGGGAGGGAGGGAGGGGAAAAGAGAGGAAGGAAGGAAGGGAAGAAAGAGGGAGTTTCTAACTCTCTTGCCTTTGCCTGCATAGCACACATTAGATGTCAAGAGTACAACATTACCTGCTGCTATTCGTTGCTCTGAGAGCCGTCTTTCAGAAGAAGGAATATTCCTATTGGCTAATGGTGTGAACATGTTCTTATGGTTGGGAGTAAGTAGCCCACCAGAACTCATCCAAGGAATATTTAACGTGCCATCTTTTGCACATGTCAACACAGATATAGTAAGTATATTTTTTCTTTGTTTTGTAGTAATATACAAATCCTTAGTTGCTTTCTTTTTAGAGGCAGTTGGCACTTTGAGACATACGTATGAAGTATACTTATGTGTTTTTTTTAAATAAAAAGATCTTAACAGTCTTAATGTCAAAGAATACACAGAGGGAGTGGAATGTGAATATAAGTAATGAATTTCCTGCTTTTTTTAACAACTCCTATGAAAAATATTGGCCATGATCTTTCCCTGAGACTTGTGACTTTGTGGTAAAATGTTCTAATTCACTTTTTCAATGGCTAACTCAAAGATGATCTATTAGCTCTTGGTGTCTTCTTGCTTAGAAGCAAGCATTAGCATTTTACTGTCTTAATGGAGGAAATCTAAGTCCAGATCTTTCACATCGCCCAGGGGCCACATGCAGCTGGGTGTTATCTTTTGTTCACCATGAACCAGATTTCAGGGAAATCTAAGAGGCCACATTCCCTTTGAGAAATCACATTTGGTGGTTTATTTTAATGTTGAAACAGTGGTATTTGGATAGCATTTTCCAAATGGGGTAATGCCTCAGGGTCCTGCAACTGATCCGCTGAAGGAATAAAGTGTGTCCTTTTCTCACACAACATAGCCTTGAAATATCCATCTTGCAAAGGGATTAAAGACATCCTTTGTAAAAAAACGTAACACCCTTTGTGTCATTTCAGTGATATACATGTGTCAAGTTCCAGGGAAGGATTTTTATTTTCAAAAGAGAGTTCATTGGTGGAAATGCATGCTGATACATATGAATAATTTTTAGTACATTTTTTCATATTTTTGGTTTTTAGGTAAATGAACTAAGCCAAGAGTTCAGTATATGGTTTAGAAAGATGTTTTTTAACATTAACATTCTAGTAATCTCATTCTGCTTCTATCTAAATGTCAGAAATTGTACTGAAACTTAAACTTGAATTTCTTAAATTTAGACATCATTGCCTGAGCTGGGAAACCCATACTCACAAACACTCAGAATGATAATGGGTATTATCCAACAAAAGCGGCCATATTCAATGAAGGTAAGAATGAGATTTTATTTTTTTCCTTTTTCAAGTCTTTTTAAAAAAATTTCCTTACAAACTTTTAAAATGCATGTCCTATATTTTTATAACGTGATTTTTTGATAGAAAACTCACATTAACCTCTAAGTATATCTACCTACTTGTCAATCACAAACATATAAAAATAAACAGCTATCACTATGGGTTAACCATGGGTCATCTTACTAAGTATTAACTTAGAAACAATTGATAATATTAACAGGCTTTGAAATGATTTTTCCATCAGTGCTTAAAATTACTTAGAACATTTGTTAGTATTTGGATTTTATAATTTTTGATTTATTATCTCTGAAAAGTTTTGCTATTCTAGTCCGTCTAAGGACTCCTTTTTGAGTTTGAGGAGGAGTTTAAAATGTCTGTATCTCAGGAAAATTATGCCTTGTCGCTAAATCCCATGTACTCGCCTCTGTCTTCCTTCTCAAGCTCAATATTAGAATCTCCTGGAGTTTGGAATGTACAGATGACAGTGGTCTATTACTGTACTACTTCCTGCAGAGGTACAGGACACTCACCTGAAGGCAGGCCTCTATAGGAGCCAGGATATTATGGGGCTATTTTTCCCCTGGAACATAAATGTGGTATCAGTTTACGTCAACATTCTTTACCATTGATACTCACGCATGCAAACATCAACTTTGGGTAGAACTTAGGAAATTTGAACTAATATAGAGCTTTATAATCTCTATAATCTCTGGAAAGGACAACCTTTCCAGAACTGTTTTTACATCACTACTTGGGTTCAGTTTTAGGACAGGACCTAGAGATGGCAGAGAAGGTTCAAAATAAACATGTTCTTCACTCTCTGAACACCCTGGAGACATGTAATGAAATCTTAGGGTCTTATGAAACACAAATTGAAGACCGCTGGTACTCAGAATGCACAGCAAGGATGATCCACCTTTGTCCCAGCAGCAGCAACTGCATCTCCACAGTTGACCCCATTTGCAGAGAAGAGGCCAAACTAAACATGGGGATCATCCTTGTGCTCAGTAGCCCCTCCTTCCAGGGGGGAAAAAAACCCTTTCCTCTCCTCTGCTTTCTCCCACCTGCTCCAGTAACTCCTTATCAAGGTCATGTCAGCTTTGGTTACTAAAATATCTCGGGTAAGCTCCAAATATGATATGTAAATAAAATATAAGCAATTGTGTAATAAAATAATTTTAGCTTGAATACTTAATCAGATTTTTTTATGTACCAGTGGCAAACTTATCTGTTGTTTGTAAAATCCTTGACATTTTCAGGGTATCATCTGAAAATCCCCTTGAGGAGAAGACCACTAGCATGTCAAGACAGCATATCCCACACTTCTATAAATGCAATTCCCTGAGACCTTCCACCAACAAGTGCTGGGTGGTCCAACTTTGTAGAGACTCAAACGGTAGAGCAGGATATTAATTACTTTACCTTATAGTTGAGTTTCCCCCAAGGCCGAAATTCATTCCCCATTCTATTTCCCACTTCACATGATGGCCAGATGCATTCATCAGAGAAGGTTTTACAGTGAGTACCACGTGAAAACCAAAATGTTGAGGTTTTGGACCCACAATGAGGCTGGACCCACATTGCTGTTGCCGGTAATGGACAATGGCAGAGGTCTTAGTGTTACCTGGTGAAAGGTGGAGAAAACACAAGAAAAGAGAAAACTGCCTTGGTTTCAGGCTCACCAGGATGCACATCTTAAACTCCTTTGGAGATGTTTCCATGAAGGGGTTCGTTTCTTTCCCCATGTCAGAGTGGAATATGACTATCCACACAGCTGTTCCAGTGTCAGCTCCCAGGGCTTGGCGCTAACAGGCCAAGACATCACACGTGTCCATATCCACATGGAATTAGCTGGCTTGTAATGGTAGCAGCAGTTGTTATATTATTATTATTAGTTCAGGGTTGGTTCAGAGTTTATCAGCCTAAGGCCCTGGCCAAAATAACACAAAGGAAAAAAAGCAAGCCACGTTGACAACATTATTCTACTTGATTAAAAAAAAAAGCCTATATAAAGCAGCAGTAGGGAGGGCTGGGCCCTCCCAGCCAATATGTAACAAACCTTCCTCGCTGCAGCTGGCGTGAAGCTAGTAGCTGCAGGCCCTTTGGGTGATTCCGCACGTGAAAGGAAGTAAGATGATGTCCTGGCTCTTCTGAATTATACAGGAGGCAGGTGGAGACAGTGATTTGCATGTGTGGCTCCATTAACCACGCTCATGGCTCAACAGATATCAAATTCGTTCTGATCATCTGCTCTGAATTCCTGAAACAGGAGTGAGTAAGAAGGCAGTAAGTAGAAGGGTTCAGAGTATTCATGACGGACTACCCTCTTCTGGGTTTCTTCTCCACGTGCCTCTTCCTCTAGAGCAGCACCGTCCAATAATGTAAGCTGCACATGCAATTCTATACTTGGTAGTAGCCACAATTCAAATGTAAAAAATCCATTTTGATAATGGATTTTATTAACCTGGTATATCCAAAATATTATCATTTCCACATGTAATCAGTGTAAAAATTGTTCTGAATATTTTTGAAGAATTAATTTATTAATTTTAGTGGTTGAAGAACTTTACATTTTCTCTTTCATCCACTTCCTTTGCACCTACACTGCCTAATTCAGATCCTGATCATCTCCCACCTAGATGCTTCCGACTGCTTCCTGTCTGGTTTCCCTCATATCCCCAGTGCATTCTAGGCACCATAACCAGTTGTTCTTAAACACCTTCAATGGATCACATTCCCTACAAAAACCCAAAGGCATTACCTCCCATTGCCTTTCAGAAGTGTGGGCTAGTTTACATACCAGGCAGGACTGTGTCTTTTGTATGTGGTCCCCGCATGGAATGCTAGCTCGGCCCCCACCTCCTTAAGGAAATCCCACCCTGTCCTTTAAGGTTCGGTACAGTCACTACATTGTGAAGCCTTTCCCGTAGCACTTGGCTTATGTTTCATTGTTGCCACTTATAATTAATTGTATGTCTTGGTTTTTGTGGTTTTGGGGTTATTGCCTCTCTCCACTCTGGATAATAGGCACTTTCCTATCATCCTCCAAGGCCTCACAGACAGTGGACATTATGTAATTTTGGTGAAATTGAAGGATACAAAATTTAGCCACATTCAGAAAATGTTTATAACCAGCTAACTTGTTTTTTTTCCTAGCTCACGATAGTAAAGCAGCGAGAACAGCCAGAAATGGTTTTCCGACAGTTCCTGGTAGAAGACAAAGGACTTTATGGAGGATCATCCTATGTGGATTTCCTTTGCTGTGTTCACAAGGAGATCTGTCAGCTGCTTAATTAATTGAAACTTCTCTATTGTTAATACTGCATTTCTAAGGAGATAATCTCCTTCTTGGTGCCTAATTCTCCTGACAATAACAGGCTAGTTTTGATTTCTTACTCATTTTCAGAATAGCTTTCCAACACGGCATTTAGAACTACAGCTTTGGTGCTCAGGTATAAAGCCAATGAAGGTACAATTGTACCTTAAAGGGAACAGTCTATTTCTGATTGCACAATTTTTAACTGTTAAAACTGATGCAGTTTGCATTTCTTGAAAGGCATAGTTTACAGAACTGTAAACATTCTCAATTTTCTTTCTTTGTGCTAGACATATAAATTATTTTTCAAAATGTATAGATTTGGAGTAAAAAGTTTTGGTTCCTCTCCCATTTGCAGTGAGGAAAAAAACAACTTAATTTTTACATTATGCTTAATTTTTTTAAAACCATGTAACCCCACTGAACACATTTTTCAACTTAAAGTTTGCATAGCAGACTTTTAAATAACCTTGGAATCTATTTGGTAGAACAATTTGTGTTCTATATTTTTTTCATAATTATATGTTATGTATGTTAAAACTATTTTCCAGTTGTCGTTTTATCTGTAAAACTGTCTTTATCAATATTCTTAATGGTTCCCTGTACAATTTTGATGGTTTCTACCTGTATATAATGGATCTTAACCAGTTCAATAAATCACTTCATATGCTCTTACTCAGCAGACAGAATTCATTATTTAGGTATTTTGAGATTTTAAAAAGAAATAAGGGTAGTAGTTAAAGCGTCTTGGAAAACATTGTTTGGATGGATCACTAAAAACTAAATATTTTGGGGGGAGTTGAGGAGAATTAGGTAAATAAATAAATATAAGCAATGTCAGAGACAGTGTACTTGAGAAAGGCAATTTAAAAGTTCTCCAATATGTGGGGCTTCCCTGGTGGCCGAGTGGTTAAGAACCCATCTGCCAATGCAGGGGACACGGGTTCGAGCCTTGGTCTGGGAAGATCCCACATGCCACGGAGCAACTATGCCTGTGCACCACAACTACTGAGCCTGCACTCTACAGCCCACGTGCCACAACTACTGAGCCCGCGAGCCACAACTACTGAAGCCCGTACGCCTAGAGCCCGTGCTCCGCAACAAGAGAAGCCACCGCAATGAGAAGCCCACACACTGCACTGAAGCGTAGCCCCCACTCACCACAACTAGAGAAAAACCCACGCGCAGCAACGAAGACCCAATGCAGCCAAAAATAAAAATAAATTTATAAAAAAAAAAAAGAAATGTAGGTTTGTCAACATGAACGTTCAGTGGGATGAGAGCATATACGATCCCAAGCTACTTTTTTACAAGGACTGCCTGTCAAGTAAGTATAGCGATGATCCCACTCCACTCTGAGGTGAGTGTTCAGTTCTAGGCACCATACAATGTGTGAAACAGAAGCCCAGACCACATTCCTTAATTCACTTGAAGACAGTCTAATGAATCAGATCAGCCAAGATGGCAGAGTAGAAAGATCCTGAACTCACCACCTCTCACATGCACAACAAAAACACTATTTGCAGAACAACCATTGATGCAAAAACACAGAACCTACCAGGAAAGATATACAACTAAAGATAAAAAGGAACCACAGGGAGATGGGTAGGAGGGGCGGAATCATGATACAAACAAGTCTCATAACTCCAGGTGGGCAACCCACAAATCGGAGAATAATTACAATTGCAGAGTTTCTCCCAAAGGAGTGAGAGGTCTGAGCCCCATGTCGGGCTCCCCAGCCCAGGAGTCCTGGACTGGGAAGATGAGCCCCCAGAGCATTTGACTTTGAAGGCCAGTGGGGCTTACTTTCAGGAGTCCCAGAGGGCTGAGGAAATAGTAACTCCACTCTCTAAGAGTGCACACAAAACCTCACCTGCTCCGGGACCCAGGGCAGAAGCAGTAATTTGATAGGAGCCTGGGTTAGGCCTACTTGCTGATCTTGAAAAGTCTCCCAGAGAGGCAGGAGGCATCTGCAGCTCCCCTGGAGACACAGACACTGGTGGCAGTCATTTTGGGGAGCTTGTTCTACCAGGTGGACACTGGTGCTGGCAAGTGCCATTTTGGAACCATCCCTCTAGCTTATCAGCCTCAGGACCCAGCCCTGCCCCACTCAACAGCCTGTGGGTGCCAGTGCTGGGATGCCTCAGGTCAAGTAACTAACTGCATGGGAACACAAGCCCACCCACAGGGAGACAGGCTGATTGAAGACCCTCTGTGCAAAGCCCTGCCACCACAGGGCTCAGGGCCCAGCCCTACACAGCAGACCACAGGCAATAGCCCTGGGACAGCCCAGGGCTCTCCAGCCAGAGACCCCAGGACCCAGCCCTATCCACCAGAGGGCAGACACCAGCCAAAAGAAAACTGCAGCTCTACATACCTGGCCCACCCACTACCAAGCTAACAGAAGCTTCAGGATCCCCCAGACCCCACACCCAACTGTGTCAGGAACCAGCCCCAACCCCCAGCCATCTGACACCAGCTCTGGGACACCTGGGCCCTGCATCCAGACTCCAGGACCTGTTTCTGCCCTCCAGTAGGCCAGCACTAGCCCCAGGAGCTGGCTTTACCGACCAGTGGGTGGGCAAATGCACAGGGTCTCCTGGACCCTGACTCCACCCACCAGTGAGCCAGCATTAGCCACAGGGCCCCCAGGGTTCTGCAGTCAGTCACCTTGTGACCCAGACCTGGGCTAGGAAAAGGTAAAACAATTGAAATTTCTTTCTCAGACTCATCAAGAAAAAAGAGGGCCCAAATCAATAAAATCAAACACAAAATTAGTTACAACCAACACCACAGAAATACATAGGATCATAAGAGATTACTAAGGACAACTATATGCCAATACAATGGACAACTTAGAAGAAATGGACAAATTCCTAAAAAAGTACAGTCTCCCAAGGCTGAACCAGGAAGAAACAGAAAACATGAACAGACCAATTACCAGTAATGAAATTGAATCAGTAATATTAAAAAAAAAAAAAAAAAAAAAAAAAAACTCCTAACAAAGAAAAGTTCAGGACCAAATGACTTCTCAGGTGAATTCTACCAAAGGTTCAGATAAGAGTTAACGCCTATCCTTCTAAAACTGTTCCAAAAAGTTGCAGAGGAAGGAACACTTCCAAACTTACTCTATGAGGCCAGCATCACCCTGATACCAAAACCAGATGAAAATATCAAAAAAAGGAAATTACTGGCCAATGTCACTGATGAACATAGATGCAAAAATCCTCAACAAAATATTGGCGAACCAAATCCAACAATAAATTAAAAGGATAATATACCATGATCAAGTGGGATTTATTACAAGGATACAAAGATTTTTCAATATCCACAAATCAGTGTGATACTCCACATTAACAAACTGAAGAATAAAAACCACGTGATCATCTCAACAGATGCAGAAAAAGCTTTAGACGAAATTCAACATCCATTTATGATAAAAACTCTCCAGAAAGTGGGCAAAGAGGGAACATACCTCAACAAAATAAAAGCCATATATGACAAGCTCGCAGCTAACATCATACTCAACGATGAAAAGCTGAAAGCATTTCCTCTAATATCAGTAACTCTTGTGTGCCCACTCTTACCACTTTCATTCAACAGCGTTGGAAGTCATAGCCACATCAATCAGACAAGAAAAAGAAATAAAAGAAATCCAAACTGGAAAGGAAGCAGTAAAACTGTCACTGTTTGCACATATCACACTATAGGAAGAAAATCCTAAAGATGTCACCAAAAAACTACTAGAGCTCATCAATGAATTCAGTAAAGTTGGAGGGTACAAAATTAATACAGAGAAATCTGTTGCATTTCTATATACTAACAACAAACAGAAAGAGAAATTAAGGAAATAATACCATTTACAATCGCATCAAAAAGAATAAAATACCTAGGAATAAACCTACCTAAGACATGTACTTGGAAATCTATAAGACACTGACGAAAGAAATTAAGGACAACACAAACAGATGGAAAGATATACTGTGTTCATGGGTTGGAAGAATTAATATTGTTAAAATGACTATACTACCTGGGGCAATCTACAGGTTCAGTGCAATCCCTATCAAAATACCAAGGGCATTTTTCACAGAAGTAGAGCAAATAATTTTAAAATTTGTGTGGAAACACAAAAGACTCCAAAGAGCCCAAACAATCTTGAGAAAGAAGAAAAGAACTGGAGGAATTATGGTCCCTGACTTCAGACTATACTACAAAGCTACAGTAGTCAAAACAGTACAGTACTGGCACAAAAACAGATACATAGCAATGGAACAAAGCAGCCCAGAAATAAACCCACACACTTATGCAATTAATCTATGACAAAGTAGGCAAAAATACACAATGGGGAAAAGACGATCTCTTCAATAATGCTGAGAAAACAAGACAGCTACATGTAAAAGAATGAAATGAGAACATTCTTTAACACCATATACAAAAATAAACTCAAAATGTATTACACAGCTAAATGTAAGACCAGAAACCATAAATCTCCTAGAAGAAAACATAGGCAGAATGCTTTCTGACATAAACTGTAGCAATACATTTTTGTATCTGTCTCCTGAAGTAAAGGAAATAAAAGCAAAAACACAAATGGGACCTAATTAAATGTAAAAGCTTTTGCACAGCAAAGGAAACCATAAACAAAACGAAAGGACAAGTACTGAACGGCAGAAAATGTTTGCAAATGATATAACAGATAAGGGATTAACATACAAAATGTATAAACAGCTCATACAACATCAAAAAAACAAACAACCCAGGACTTCCCTGGTGGTATAGTGGTTACAAATCCACCTGCCAATGCAGAAGACACAGGTTCAACCCCTGGTCTGGGAAGATCCCACATGCCACGGAGCAACTAAGCCCATGCGCCACAACTACTGAGCCTGCACTCTAGAGCCCGCGAGCCACAACTACTGAGCCCGAGTGTCACAACTACTGAAGCCCACGTGCCTAGAGCCTGTGCTCCACAACAAGCCAGCACGATGAGAAGCCTGCACACCTCAACAAAGAGTAGCCCCCACTCGCCACAACTAGAGAAAGCCTCTGCACAGCAACAAAGACCCAATGCAACCAAAAATAAATAAATAAATTTTTTAAAAAAACTAAAAAAATGGGCAGAAGACCTGAATAGACATTTTTCCAAGACATACAGATGGCCAACAGGCACATGAAAAGACGCTCAACATCATTAATCGTCAGAGAAATGCAAATCAAAACCACAATGAGATATCACACCTGTTAGAGTGGCTAGCCTCATAAACAAGACAAAAAAACAACCCTCAGAATGGGAGAAAATATTTGCCAATGAAACAACAGACAAAGGATTAATCTCCAAAATATACAAACCACTCATGCAGCTCAATATCAATAAAACAAACAATCCAGTTAAAAAGTGGGTGGAAGACCTAAATAGACATTTCACCAAGGAAGATATACAGATGGCCAAAGACACATGAAAAGGTACTCAACATCACTATTAGAGAAATGCAAATCAAAACTACAATGAGGTATCACCTCACACCAGTCAGAATAGCCATTATCAAAAAATCTACAAATAGTAAATACCGAAGAGAGGGTGTGGAGAAAAGGGAACCCTCTTGCACTGTTGGTGGGAATGTAAATTGATACAGCCACTATGGAGAACAGTATGGAGGTTCCTTAAAAAAATAAAAATAGAGCTACCATACGACCCAGTAATCCCACTACCGGGCGTATACCCTGAAAAAACCATAATTCAAAAAGAGTCATGTACCACAATGTTCATTGAAGCACTATTTACAATAGCCAGGACATGGAAGCAACCTAAGTGTCCATCAACAGATGAATGCATAAAGAAGGTGTGGCACATATATACAGCGGAATATTAGCCATAAAAAGGAACGAAATTGAGTTATTTGTAGTGAGGTGGATGGACCTAGAGTCTGTCATACAGAGTGAAGTAAGTCAGAGAAAAACAAATACCATGTGCTAACACATATATATGGAATTAAAAAAAAAAAATGGTACTGATGAGCCTAGTTCCCGGGCAGGAATAAAGAGGCAGACATAGAGAATGGACTTGAGGACATGGGGTGGGAGGGGGAAGCTTGGGCGAAGTGAGAGTAGCATCGACATATATACACTACCAAATGTAAAACAGTTAGGTGGTGGGAAGCAGCAGCATAGCATAGGGAGATGGGCTCGGTGCTTTGTGATGACCTAGAGGGGTGGGATAGGGAGGATGGGAGGGAGGCTCAAGAGGGAGGGGATATGGGGACATATGTATGCATATGTCTGATTTGCTTTGTTGTGCAACAGAAAATAGCACAGTATTGTGAAGCAATTATACTCCAATAAAGATTAAAAAAAAAAAGAATGGCTAGCATCGAAAAGGGCACAACAAATGTTGGCGAGGATGTGAAGAAAAGGGAACCCTTGTACACTGCTGGTGGGAATGTACATTGGTGCAGCCAATGTGGAAAACTAAAACTAAAAATAGAACTACCATATGACCCAGCAATTCCACTCCTGGGTACATATCTGGAAAAAACAAAAACACTAAGTTGAAAAGATACATGCACCCCAATGTACACAGCAGCATTATTTACAACAGCCAAGATAAGGAAGCAACCTAAGTGTCCATCAACAGATGAATAGGTAAAGATGTGGAATACATATACGATGAAATACTACTCAGCAATAAAAAGAAAACGAAATTTTGCCGTTTGCAACAACATAAATGGACTTGGAAGGTATTATGCTTAGTGAAATAAGTCAGAGAAGATAAACACTGTATGTTATCACTTACATGTAGAATCTAAAAATTAAAACAAGCTAGTAAATATAACAAAAAAGAAAGACTCACAGATATAGAGAACTAGTGGTTACCAGTGGGTAAAGGGAATGGGGGGAGAGCAAGGTAGGGGTAGGGCATTAACAGGTACAAACTACTACATATAAAATAAACTACAAGGATATACTGTACAACACAGGGAATATAGCCAATATTTCATAATAACTATAAGTGGGGTACAACTTTAAAAAAAATAAAAAGATAGTCTAATGACTGCCCTGTGTGTTCCCAAGGGTACAGAAATAGAACCAATAAATAGAAGTGACAAGGTGCTGCTCAACTGAAAGAAGAACCTAAGTAATTAGGTGCTCAAAGAATGTGCTGTTCAAAGAGGCAGTATGTTCTCACTTAACAAATATTTATTTCACACCTGCTATGTGCCAGGCACTATGCCCTCTACTAGGGAGACAGACAACAGTAAGCAGCACAAACCAAATCCCTGCCACCTCTACAACTAAAGTTTCATAAATGTCATGATATGCTATATATATATTGTATGTATATGTATTCCTGATATGCAAATATATATGTAGCATATATACTAGGGATATCTGACCTAGTCTAGCTAGGGGGCAGGGTGTAGTCAGTAAAGATTTCACAGTAGTTACACTGAAGCTGGGACCTGGAAAATTTAGTAGACATTTGCCAGGTCATTGGGAGTATTGGTAAATATTCCAGAAGAGGGAAAAATATGCATGAAGGCCCAGAGTGAGAGAGGGCATATATTACCCTTTCAATAAACTCAAAGGATTTTAAGTTTAAAGTTGACTGGAACTTACTAAGGAGAAAAAAAGTGGCAAAAGATAAAACTGAGTGAGTCCTAGTCAAGGGGGAGTTTGGACTTAAGCCTAAAGGCAAACTGGAGACATTCAGTGACTTCAGCAAGAGTGAAAATATCACACTCTAGGAAGATCACTTCGGGGGTGTAAGGTGGCAGAACTAGAAGCAGAGAGCCCATTTAGGCGCTTCTCAGAGTAGTCCATTGAGGATACATGTGGTGGCCTGAACTGAAATAAGGGTACCTGACAGAGGGGGACAGGGAGGAATTGGAGTTAGTGAGGGAAAAGGAAGTGTCTGAAAATGATTACTGCTTTGGGCAGCTAGGTAGACAGTGAGACCATTCCCTAAGAAACAGAGGAGTTGAAGCAGATTGTGCATATGTGTGTCTCTCTGTGTGTAAGGGGTAAGGGGCAGTAGTTCACATCTGTACATGCTGAGGTCCCTTGTAAGCTATACAAGTGAGATCAGCTATAGCACCTAAATATATGGGGTCTGAGGCTCAGGAGAGAACTCTGGGCTGGAAATTTGCAAGCCACCTACATAAAGAGGGGGAAAAAAGCTACCACAAATGGATGAAAAAAACAGGGCAATACTGTAGTGAGAGCACAGCAAATCCTTGACAGAGTGAAACAGAAACCTGAAGAGACTGGGGAGGAAGGGCCAGAGAAGTAAGAAGGAAAACCTGGTGAGAGGATGTCACAAAGCCAAGGGAAAAGAGGGGTGCAGGGAGGGTGGGCAGCCAAGTTGCAGGCTTCCCAAAGGCAAGCTAAGAAGACTAAAACATGTTGAAATTAGTAAAAAGGTCATGGGGAACTGGTGAGAGCAGTTTTACTGGGTCAACGAGCTTAAATGCTAGATTGGAATAGCTTGAGAAAAGGGGGGCAGAATGGCGGCAACTCAAGAAGGGGATGAGAGAGGGTCACAGACAGAAGGGAGGATTTTGTTGTTTAGGACGGGCAGGGATGATTTGACATTTAAATGCTGGTGGAGAGTCCAGTATTATGTTGGAAAAAAAAAATAGTGGCAGTACTCTTCCATTCTTCAACTCTAAAGAATGTTGAAGATTGAAAACAGAAAAAAACAAAAAAAAAACAAAACCAATCAAACAAACAAAACCCTTAGAAGAGCAAGACTTGGAGGACAGAAGGGAATATAATACAGAGTACAAATGGAGAGATTCGATTTCAATGGTAGAAGAACCCAATATATAATGGAACTGCTCCAGTGAATCCTGAATGACCACTTGCCAAAAATGGTGTGAGTGCTGACCCATGGTGTTTTGAAACAGTCACGCCTTCCCCCAAACCTTGAGAGGCACTAGAACATAATGGCTAAGAGCATGAGCTCCAGGACCGACCACACAGATTTCTATACCAGCTCTACCACACAGCTGTGTGATACAGGTGAATTAGAAACCTTTCTGTGCCTCGGTTTCCTACTCGGTTGTTCAAGGATTAGGTTAATAAGTGTAAAAGGTTTAGAACAGTCCCTGGCACAGTGTGGCACCCAGGCATCACAGTTCATTGCCGTTATTATTTTATTAGGTTTTTAAATTAAACTTGCTAAGGATCATGAAAAGTAGGACTAATCGGACTCCTACATGCCATGAGAATCTTAATTTATATCCTTAAAACCAAGCACTTTAAATGCTATAGAAGGGTCCAGTTAAAAGATGGTTTCAGAGATTTCACTTCCTAGAAATCTAACCTAATGACAGTAGGTTGAGAATTAGGAACAGTATATTAGTCTTTTTTGTAATGTTGTCAGATGGAAACATGGTTCTCTATTAATGTAATAATGAGGAGTAAGGATCAAAATTTACATCATGTTCAAGGATAATCTGAAATTGAACTTCAGCTCCTCTAGGAGGCATTACACACTATAGTGTCTGAAAGCTTCCAAAAAGCTTCGTCAGTAATCTTCCAGAGAAGACAATTCTTTGGGGAGAATTAAATGTGATTTATAATTGCTGAAAACCTAAGATGTAATACTGAATAACCTGGATAAAAAGGAAAAAAAATCTTAATTGAAAAGGCAAGAGAAATCCCCTAGTCATCATCTCTAACAGATGTTTTCTGGCCTCTGCTTGAAAAAAAAAGTGATGAGACGCTTACTCCTTCCCAAGCAGCCATTTATGAACAGTTCTGTTAGAAAATCATACTTAGCAGACTGTTTTACTGAAATATCCCCTTTTTGTGCAAACTGTCTTTTGAGGGCACAGGTGAATTCTTCTTCCACCTGATGGCAGTTTTCAGATAGTTCAAAGGCTATCACGTATCCCTATCATGTCCCTTGTCCAGGCCAAACTCTCCCAATTCCCAAAGTATGTCCTCATGAACATAATTTCCAGAGCCATTGTCATCCCAACTTAATACAATAAAATCCAGTTTTAAATCACATAATGAACAAACTCAATTTGGGAAGCAAAATGACTAGTGTCTAGTTTAGGGAACTATCATTATAATAGTGACTGCAGATCCAATCCCACTAGTATGACTTGTGCAAGAATTTCTAGGGTGTACTTTTTATTTTCAAGACATTTAAAAAAATTGTTACGAGTTATAAACACACAGCTCTTTTATGATAAGAATTTTCAATTTTAAGACCTTTTACAGAATAAGACTTTGAAGTCAGTATTTTTCAAACTGAGGTATCCTTTGGGTCCATGAAAAACTGTTTCTTTGGAAACATATTAATGTTTGAAATATAGTTTTAGGATACCCCATGGGATTTAGAATGTTACCCAATCAGTGTTTTAGGGACTTAATATGCCTATTTGGCAGAAAGGTTATTACATTTATAAATTCGGGGAAATCAGATTCAGCATACTGATATAAATTTGCAGCAGTAAACTTTAGTGTACAAAAAAAAGTCATGTTTTAGAAATCAACCTAATTGGGCTTCCCTGGTGGCACAGTGGTTGAGAGTCCGCCTGCCGATGCAGGGGACACAGGTTCGTGTCCCGGTCCGGGAAGATCCCACATGCCGCAGAGCAGCTAGGCCCGTGAGCCATTGCCGCTGAGCCTGCGCGTCCGGAGCCTGTGCTCCACAACGGGAGAGGCCACAACACTGAGAGGCCCGCGTACCGCAAAAAAAAAAAAAATTAACCTAATTGGGGCTTCCCTGGTGGTGTAGTAGATAAGACTCTGCCTGCCAATGCAGGGGACACAGGTTTGATCCCTGGTCAGGGAAGATCCCACATGCCGTGGAGCAACTAAGCCCGTGCACCACAACTACCGAGCCTGTGCTCTAGAGCCCGCAAGCCACAACTACTAAAGCCCATGCGCCTAGAGCCCATGCTCTACAACAAGAGAAGCCACCACGAGAAGCCCGCACACTGCAACGAAGAGTAGCCTCCACTCTCCGCAACTAGAGAAAGCCCACGCGCAGCGACAAAGACCCAACGCAGCCAAAAATAAATATTTTTTTAAAAAATCAACCTAACTGAATCAGAATCTCTATTTCATAGGACTGGCAGGTAAGATTTCCTATCTTTGGTCCATACTGATGACTAGTGTCAAAGCCCCACAGTCTCCTGAAGTCCAGGGCTCCTCTGCTTCCACGTTGTGTTTTGGGGAAATGAATGTGTAGCCTGGGGACGACACTTTCCTCTGTGCGCAACTCAGCTACCTCCCGGTGAGGTCATCTCTCCCTGAGGCAATATTACCGACCAGCAGCAGTTTCCCAAGACTCCTGGGAGCCACCCTGTGCCCGTCCTCAACCATCCTGTCCTCTCCTCACTCTCAGGCAATCTACTCTCCCTTGGGTCCACTGTTACAAATAGGAGGCATACAGTCCAACTTTTTACTTAAGCCATTATTAACAAGGTGATACAGATGTGGTTAAATACTTTGTCTTTTTTAATAGGTTGCATCTGGCACAAGTATTTTAAAAATTTGTTCCTGGGGAAAGAGTCAGATGCTTTTAAAGTCAGACCAAAGTAAATTGATTCTGTAAGTCCACTGATAAGTAGTAAGTCAGTGGAAATTACTTTGTTTCCTCAGCCTCAAAGATGATATTCTGTTATTTGAGAGAAAAAAAATCGCTACTAGAGAAACACATTCCTCTTATGCAGCAAGAAAGTAACAACAGAAGGGAAAAGAAGGGAAAAGAGAAGGTTATTAAAAAATCCTCTGGGAATTACTTACAATTATTAGTCAAGCAAAGAGTAAAGGATTATTTATTTATTGAGCACTTACTATGTGTCACACAGTAGACGCTGAGAAAGCATCCTGCTGCCTTTATAAAGTCAATGACACAGACCAATTGCTAAGAGCATGAGCAGCAGGGTTATTAACTCAGAACTAAATGAGCCCGCAAAGACAGATTATCAAATGGAACGGGAATCTTTCACTTAAGAAGCAATCACTCGAAAGCAATCAGAACTGGGAATGTTCCCCAAAGAGGTTCTAATGCCATTCTGACCCAATCTCCTGTCAGTATCATCTCAAGGAGGTGGGTGGGATTTAAAATTTAGGAAGTCAGTTGGCTGACAAGCTTACATGTGCTTATATTTTCTTAAATTTTGCTTTAGAATTATTTTTATAAATACAATATTCTTAATCATGCTTATATGCTTTAACATTTTTATTTCAATAAGACATAGCAGTAGAAAAGTAAGCTATAATCTTGAGCTCCTATTTACCATGCATATATATATGCCTTGCTTTTTGAACAAGGCCAAATAATCCCTCCACCTATGCAGCTTATCTGAATCATAGTCAGCATGATTACATCAAAAACCAATCCTTGGGGCTTCCCTGGTGGCACAGTGGTTGAGAATCTGCCTGCTAATGCAGGGGACACAGGTTCGAGCCCTGGTCTGGGAAGATCCCACATGCCGCGGAGCAACTAGGCCCGTGAGCCACAACTACTGAGCCTGCGCATCTGGAGCCTGTGTTCCGCAACGAGAGGCCACGATAGTGAGAGGCCCATGCACTGCGATGAAGAGTGGGCCCCGCTTGCCACTAGAGAAAGCCCTCGCACAGAAACGAAGACCCAACACAGCAAAAATAAATTAATAAACTCCTACCCCAACATCTTCTTAAAAAAAAAAAACCAATCCTTTACTTAATATGAAAGTATGTACCTACCCAGTTGTCTTGAAAAGCATAAACCTATAAAATGATGGCAAATTCTGTAAGACATTTAAGCAATTACCTTGGCAATTTAACCAGCATGAACTACTAAACTGGGCATCTCTGAACAAAACTGTGTTTGACATTTTGTCCTCTGCTTTAAAAAGACAAAGAAAACAAAAAGAACACGCAAAAAAGGTAGAATAATGATGTATTCTTTTATGATATTAACAACTGTAATTATAAACTAAAGACTTGTGCAGATGTGGAATTCTATAAAAGGTGTGACAGCACAGGCCTATACCTCCACATTTTCTCCACTGGACAGATGCATGAATGGCTGTAGTAACATCACTGTATTCAACTTTAAAGTATTAGTCCATGTCTGCACTTATTTGTGTGTTCCAAAGTATACCAACTACATAACTTGTTTTCAAAGGTGATGGTTTCTGTCCTAATCAAGTAAAGTTTTTTCTTCAAGTAAATATTTTTTTTCAAGTAAATTTGGTCATAGTATTTAGAAGCCTGAATTTAAAATATGCATGGAGTATTTAGCTAGTCAAATTAATTTTTAAAAATTTTAGTTCTATGAAAGGAAAATATAAGCAAGGACACCAAACTATTTTATTTTATTTATTTATTTATTTTTTGCTGTACGCAGGCCTCTCACTGTTGTGGCCTCTCCCATTGCGGAGCACAGGCTCCCAACACGCAGGATCAGTGGCCATGGCTCACGGGCCCAGTCGCTCCGCGGCATGTGGGATCGTCCCAGACCGGGGCACAAACCCATGTCCCCTGCATCGGCAGGCGGACTTTCAACCACTGTGCCACCAGGGAAGCCCCCACCAAACTATTTTAATTGCCAACATCTAGGGAGATTTCACATGAACATTTCAGACTTACCGTCTTCCCTCTGTGGTGACAATCAGTTGGAGTTGAGTAGTGATGTCCGCCTTACCTAGGGAATGAGGTCTCTCCCCATCTCCCTCTCAGGTCTCCATGGCCCTGAGATCAAGTCAGTGTATGTTTATTAAGGGGCTCTGGGCTGCTCCGCTTTTCTTAGAGAGGAGCTGAGAAAACCCACCAATGTGGGAAAACAGCACAGACAAAAGGGAGAAAGTAAATGAATGTAAGTAAATACTCCCACATTAAGTATGCAAATAAAATGTGTCTAAAAAAGAATTATTCCACTACAAACTCATGGCTTGTTTCACTGATTTATATTACATGCTTAGGTCCTATATGTGCTTTACATCATTGACTTTGATTTCAATTTTTTAGAAGTATTTTTGGAAAAAACCTACCTTATCTGATTTCACTGTTTATTAGCACCTCCAGTTAGAGGCAAGAACTGTAGCACATACTTAAACTGATCATTTTGACATTTTCCCTAATTCTAGAAAAAGGGCTTACTGTAAATGAACATCTAGATTAAATGAGGTAGTATTTTCTCTGTGCACTGTAGCTAGAAATGTTTATATTTGAGTAATTGACTGGGGACCCTGAGAGCAGAAGCAATGTGACTTTTTCAGAAATGGAGTCTTCGATGGGCTCAATTTGCTGGATTAATGTTCTAACATTCTGGTGAGTCCCAAATTTATAGCTTCAAAACTGATGGCAGATACTTGAGACCCAAGCTGGACAATTCAATCCCTATCACTAAACATCAAAGACAGGATAATGCTAAAAGTCCTACATGGACTCCAAGATTCAGGATTGTTCTAAGAAAGGCCTTTCTTATAAGCAAAGTCTTATGTTTTTAATAGCTCACACAAATATGAAACACTTTCAGATCAAGGACTACTATTCAGAATGAATCCCAACTGGGCCATCATTTTGTCAAGTTAATAAAAATTACATTAAATTGGTAAATCTAGAACTATACTTCAAAGACCAAATCTTATGTTCTCAAATTCAGGATGAAAATAGTACGTGTTTTAAAATAAGCTGCTGTAACTAATCAGAACATTGTAATTTATCAATTAAGATGGGTAGGAAGTATTTTAAGAGACATGAAAAAGAATCATTCCTAGTAACAGCCATGACACAAGACTCTCAGCTATCAACAGCACACTCAAACTCACAAGCATCCTACCATTACGACTCCGTCAACTTAAAATGAAACTGTGGCATAATGCTTACTGGGTTTTCGAATAAGAGAGACATGTATTGACAGTTTAAGTTTCTACATTTATGATCTAGGCACTCATAGGTGGCTCTTCTACTTACCAAAGTATCAGCAGTATACTGCTGGTGCAGTACTGATCCACTCCAACTCTGGATATGTGACCTGGCTGCCAAGCCAGACTTGATCCCCTGCTCACCAGCTTGACACCTCTTGCACTGTGCTGTCTCATTCCACACTTTGATTGACATCTCTACAATTCCTTGGTCTAATCTGGTGCAGCAGTATTTGGGTATGATATTCCCCACCACGAACTCTACCCTATCTGACACCATCAACCTGCTCCCCTTTTCTATTCTACACAGTGAGGAAAAGTCAAAAAGTACTTTGGGCCTCTTAATCTCCATCCTCTGAAAGGAGACAGGTAACAGGGAAAACTGTTGCCAAGGAAAATAAACATCAACATTTAGCTTAAAATACCTAGAACTGTAATTATGTATAATACTAGGAATGCTGATCTTAAAATTTTTAAACTAAAAAAGTTTAGGGTTATTACAGAGTTACCGGTTTCAATCCTCCATAAGGAATTAGTAAATAAAGCAACTAAAAATCATTTTTGGTGATCCCTGGATGATTCTGTGACATATAAAAATGATCAATATAAATAGATGACCAAAAGTCAGAAGAGGTCAGAGTAACTGAGTTTTCATTGGAAACCGTTCCTCAATGAATGCAGATCTATTGTAAAACTGATATCCCAACCTTTACTGAAAGTGAAGGGTAGCAAAACTAGTAGGTCAATTCCATCCCATTATAAAAATGATCATTACATTGTCAAAGAGAAATTCTAGGCCTTACTTTTTTTTTCCTGACACCTACTCTTTTCTTATTTACTCTATTCTAAATATGGTGGGCTGTGGCTCCTTTTAACTTTCAATCTACAAAAAAGCCATTCCTAACTCTCTGTAAGATGACATTATGATACAGATCTCACAGATGACTAGAGCAGCTAAGTACCAGAAATGCTGCGTCTCTTGGCTAGGCCCAGGGCATGGACCAGACTACAGTCCTGTTTAAAGAACAGAGTCACTCCCTAGCTGATATTTCTAAGGACCTACACTGAGCAACTGGAGCATCTTTTTTTTTTTTTTTTTTTTATACAGCAGGTTCTTATTAGTCATCAATTTTATACACATCAGTGTATACATGTCAATCACAATCTCCCAATTTATCACACCACCACCACCACCACCACTCCCGCCTTCTCCCCCTTGGTATCCATACGTTTGTTCTCTACATCTGTCTCTCAATTTCTGTCCTGAAAACCAGTTCATCTGTACCATTTTTCTAGATTCCACATATGTGCGTTAATATATTTGTTTTTCTCTGACTTACTTCACTTCATATGACAGTCTCTAGATCCATCCACGTCTCAACAAATGACCCAATTTCATTCCTTTTTAGGACTGAGTAATATTCCATTGCATATATGTACCACATCTTCTTTATCCATTCATCTGTCGGTGGGCATTTAAGTTGCTTCCATGACCTGGCTATTGGAAATAGTGCTGCAATGAACATTGGGGTGCATGTGTTTGAATTGTGGTTTTCTCTGGGTATATGCCCAGTAGTGGGATTGCTGGATTGTATGGAAATTCTATTTTTAGTTTTTTAAGGAACATCCATACTGTTCTCCATAGTGGCTACATCAGTTTACATTCCCACCAACAGTGCCAAGAGGGTTCCCTTTTCTCCATACCCTCTCCAGCATTTGTTGTTTGTAGATTTTCTGATGATGCCCATTCTAACTGGTGTGAGATGATACCTCATTGTAGTTTTTGTTTGCATTTCTCTAGTAATTAGTGATGTTGTGCAGCTTCTCATGTGCTTCTTGGCCATCTGTATGTCTTCTTTGGAGAAATGCCTATTTAGGTCTTCTGCCCATTTTTGGTTTGGGTTGTTTGTTTTTGTAATATTGAGCTGCATGAGCTGTTTATATATCTTGGAGATTAATCCTTTGTCCGTTGATTCATTTGCAAATATGTTCTCCCATTCTGAGGGTTGTCTTTTCGTCTTGTTTAGGGTTTCCTTTGCTGTGCAAAAGCTTTTAAGCTTCATTAGGTCCCATTTGTTTACTGTTGTTTCTATTTCCATTTCTCTCAGAGGTGGATCAAAAAAGATCTTGCTGTGATTTATGTCAAAGAGTGTTCTTCCTACGTTTTCCTCTAAGGGTTTTATAGTGTCGTCTTACATTTAGGTCTCAAATTCATTTTGAGCTTATTTTTGTGTATGGTGTTAGGGAGTGTTCTAATTTTATTCTTTTACATGTAGCTGTCCAGTTTTCCCAGCACCACGTATTGAAGAGACTGTCTTTTCTCCATTGTAAATCCTTGCCTCCTTTGTCATAGATAAGTTGACCATGGGTGCATGGGTTTACCTCTGGGCTTTCTATCTTGTACCATTGATCTATGATTCTGTTTTTGTGTCAGTACCATATTGTCTTCATTACTGTAGCTTTGCAGTATAGTCTGAAGTAAGGGAGTCTGATTCCTCCAGCTCCATTGTTTGCCCTCAAGACTGCTTTGGCTATTCGGGGTCTTTTGTGTCTCCACACAAATTTTAAGATTTTTTGTTCTAGTTCTGTAAAAAATGACATTGGTAATTTGATACAGATTGCATTGAATCTGTAGATTGCTTTGGGTAGTATAGTCATTTTCACAATATTGATTCTTCCAATCCAAGAACATGGTATATCTCTCCATCTGTTCGTATCAGCTTTAATTTCTTTCATCAGTGTCTTATAGTTTTCTGCATACACGTTTTTGTCTCCCTAGGTAGGTTTATTCCTAGGTATTTTATTCTTTTTGTTGCAATGGTAAATGGGAGTGTTTCCTTAATTTCACTTTCAGATAATTCATCATTAGTGTATAGGAATGCAAGAGGTTTCTGTGCATTAATTTTGTATCCTGCTACTTTACCAAATTCATTGATTAGCTCTAGTAGTTTTCTGGTGGCATCTTTAGGATTCTCTATGTATAGTATCATGTCATCTGTAAACAGTGAGTTTTCTTCTTTTCCAATTTGTATTCCTTTTATTTCTTTTTCTTCTCTGATTGCCGTGGCTAGGACTTCCAAAACTACGTTGAATAATAGCGGTGAGAGTGGACATCCTTGTCTTGTTCCTGATCTTAGAGGAAATGCTTTCAGTTTTTCACCATTGAGAATGATGTTTGCTGTGGGTTTGTCATATATGGCCTTTATTATGTTGAGGTAGGTCCCCTCTATACCCACTTTCTGGAGAGTTTTTACCATAAATGGGTGTTGAGTTTTGTCAAAAGCTTTTTCTGCATCTATTGAGATGATCATATGGTTTTGATTCTTCAATTTGTTAATACGGTGTATCACATTGATTGATTTGCATATATTGAAGAATCCTTGCATCCCTGGGATAAATCCCACTTGATCATGCTGGATGATCCTTTTAATGGGCTGTTGGATTCTGTTTCCTAGTATTTTGTTGAGGATTTTTGCATCTATATTCATCAGAGATATTGGTCTGTAATTTTCTTTTTGTAGTATCTTTGGTTTTGGTATCAGGATGATGGTGGCCTCATAGAATGAGTTTGGGAGTGTTCCTTCCTCTGCAATTTTTTGGAAGAGTTTGAGAAGGATGGGTGTTAGCTCTTCTCTAAATGTTTGATAGAATTCACCTGTGAAGCCATCTGGTCCTGGACTTTTGTTTGTTGGAAGACTGTTGATCACAGTTTCAATTTCATTACTTGTGATTGGTCTGTTCATATTTTCTGTTTCTTCCTGGGTCAGTCTTGCAAGGTTATACCTTTCTAAGAACGTGTCCATTTCTTCCAGGTTGTCCGTTTTATTGGCATAGAGTTGCTTGTAGTAGTCTCTTAGGATGCTTTGTATTTCTGTGGTGTCTGTGGTAACTTCTTTTTCATTTCTAATTTTATTGATTTGAGTCCTCTCCCTCTTTTTCTTGATGAGTCTGGCTAATGGTTTATCAATTTTGTTTATCTTCTCAAAGAACCAACTTTTAGTTTTATTGATCTTTGCTATTGTTTTGTTTTTATTTATTTCTGATCTTTGTGATTTCTTCTGATAACTGGATTAAATTGTTTGTCTTTGTTTCTCTAGTTCCTTTAGGTGTACCGTTAGATTATTTGAGATTTTTCTTGTTTCTTGAGGTAGGCTTGTATAGCTATAAACTTCCCTTAGAACTGCTTTTGCTGCATCCCATAGGTTTTGGATTGTGGTGTTTTCATTGTCATTTGTCTCTAGGTTTTTTTGATTTCCTCTTTGATTTCTTCAGTGATCTCTTGGTTATTTAGTAACATATTGTTTAGCCTCCATGTGTTTTTTTAACGTTCTTTCCCCTGTAATTCATTTCTACTCTCATAGCGTTGTGGTCAGAAAAGATGCTTGATATGATTTCAATTTTCTTAAATTTACTGAGGCTTGATTTGTGACCCAAGATGTGATCTATCCTGGAGAATATTCCGTGCGCACTTGAGAAGAAAGTGTAATCTGCTGTTTTTGGATGGAATGTCCTACAAATATCAATTAAATCTATCTGGTCTATTGTGTCATTTAAAGCTTGTGTTTCCTTATTTATTTTCATTTTGGATGATCTGTCCATTGGTGTAAGTGAGGTGTTAAAGTCCCCCACTATTATTGTGTTGCTGTCAATTTCCTCTTTTACAGCTGTTAGCAGTTGCCGTACGTATTGAGGTGATCCTATGTTGGGTGCATATATAATTGTTGTATCTTCTTCTTGGATTGATCCCTTGATCTTTATGTAGTGTCTTTCCTTGTCTCTTGTAACCTTCTTTAAAGTCTATTTTATCTGATATGAGTACTGCTACTCCAGCTTTCTTTTGATTTCCATGGAATATCTTTTTCCATCCCCTCGCTTTCAGTCTGTATGTGTCCCTAGGTCTGAAGTGGGTCTCTTGTAGACAGCAAATATATGGGTCTTGTTTTTGTATCCATTCAGCAAGCCTGTGTCGTTTGGTTGGAGCATTTAATCCATTCACGTTTAAGGTAATTATCAATATGTATGTTCCTATGACCATTTACTTGTTTTGGGTTTTTTCAGGTCCTTTTCTTCTCTTGTGTTTCCCACTTAGAGAAGTTCCTTTAGCATTTGTTGTAGAGCTGGTTTGGTGGTGCTGAATTCTCTTAGCTTTTGCTTGTCTGTAAAGCTTTTGATTTCTCCATCGAATGTGAATGAGATCCTTGCCAGGTAGAGTAATCATGGTTGTAGGTTCTTCTCCTTCATCACTTTTATATCATGCCACTCCCTTCTGGCTTGTAGAGTTTCTGCTGAGAAATCAGCTGTTAACCTTATGGGAGTTCCCTTGTATGTTATTTGTTGTTTTTCCCTTGCTGCTTTCAATAATTTTTCTTTGTCTTCAATTTTTGCCAATTTGATTACTATATGTCTCAGAGTGTTTCTCCTGTATGGGACTTGCTGCACTTCCTGGACTTGGGTGGCTATTTCCTTTCGCATGTTAGGGAAGTTTTCGACTATAGTCTCTTCAAATATTTTCTCGGGTCCTTTCTCTCTCTTCTCCTTCTGGGACGCCATTAATGCAAACATTGTTGCGTTTAATGTTGTCCCAGAGGTCTCTTAGGCTGTCTTCATTTCTTTTCATTCTTTTTTCTTTATTCTGTTCTGCAGCAGTGAATTCCAGCATTCTGTCTTCCAGGTCACTTATCCATTATTTTGCCTCAGTTATTCTGCTATTGATTCCTTCTGGTGTAGTTTTCATTTCAGTTACTGTATTGTCCATCTGTTTGTTCTTTATTTCTTCTAGGTCTTTGTTAAACAGTTCTTGCATCTTCTCCATCTTTGCCTCCATTGTTTTTCCAAGGTCCTGGATCATCTTCACTGTCATTATTCTGAATTCTTTTTCTGGAAGGTTGCATATCTCTACTTCATTTAGTTATTTTTCTGAGGTTTTATCTTGTTCCTTCATCTGGTACATAGCCCTCTGCCCTTTCACCTTGTCTATCTTTCTGTGAATGTGTTTTTTGTTCCACAGGCTGCAGGACTGCAGTTCTTCTTGCTTCTGCTGTCCTCTGGTGGATGAGGCTATCTAAGAGGCTTGTGCAGGTTTACTGATGGGAGGGACTGGTGGTGGGTAGAGCTGGGTGTTGCTCTGGTGGGCAGAGCTCAGTAAAACTTTAATCCGCTTGTCTGCTGACAGGTGGGGCTGGGTTCCCTCCCTGTTCGTTGTTTGGCCTGAGGTGACCCAACACTGGATCCTACCCAGCTCTTTGGTGGGGCTAATGGTGGACTCTGGGAGGGCTCACACCAAGGACTACTTCCCAGAACTTCTGCTGCCAGTCCTTGTCCCCATGGTGAAAGAGAGCCACCCCCCACCTCTGCAGGAGACCCTCCAACACTAGCAGGTAGGTCTGGTTCATTCTCCCCTGGGTTCACTGCTCCTTCCCCTGCGTCCCAATGCACACACTACTTTGTGTGTGCCCTCCAAGAGTGAAGTCTGTTTCCCCCAGTCCTGTCGAAGTCCTGCAATCAAATCCCACTAGCCTTCAAAGTCTGATTCTCTAGGAATTCCTCCTCCCATTGCCAGACCCCCAGGTTGGGAAGCCTGACATGGGGCTCAGAACCTTCACTCCAGTGGGTGGACTTCTGTGGTATAACTGTTCTCCAGTCTGTGAGTCACCCACCCAGCAGTTATGGGATTTGATTTTGCTGTGATTGCGCCCCTCCTACCGTCTCACTGTGGCTTCTCCTTTGTCTTTGGATGTGGGATATCTTTTTTGGTGAATTCCAGTGTCTTCCTGTCGATGACTGTCCAGCAGCTAGTTGTGATTCTGGTGTTCTCACAAGAGGGAGTGAAAGCACATCCTTCTTCTCTGCCATCTTGGTTCAGTCTCAAGACCAGCATCTCTGTCTTCTTCATTCCCAGGTCAACTGTGAGAAATACAGTTCTATCTCTAGGTAAGTTTTAATCACTGAAGTTGAAAATATAGCATCATTTCAGTAAAAATTCTAACCAACAGTTCCACATCATATCTACATCAAGAAAAGCGTTAGTCAAATGCTATCTGTACTAGAAAGCACTAACATGCTGAACAAGTTAAATTCATCAGGCTTTTAAGGATCTCAAACCTATTTCTGTAATTCAGTCCCTATCTTCAAACTGAGTCTTTAGTGGATATAAGAAAACCTCGTTTTATGAGCCAATGAAAAGCACAGAACAGCTACTCACAGACCAAGAGAATAGTCTCATCTTAGGTCAGTCCTTTTTCATTTGGTAACAATGACAATTCCACTCACAGAAAAGAGACTCCCAAATTTCAAAGGTTTCAAGTTTCATTAGAAAAATCATACACAAAATAAAAAATAGATTTATCAAGAACAATAATGGCATTATTTCATTCAGCAAATTCATTTAAAACATGGGTTACAGTACAGAAAGAGAAATGACAACATAAAGTCTCATATAACTAACTGATCTGGGAAACCAGTCCCTTAAAAGGCAACTGCAGTTCCATTTTCCAAGCTCTCTTCTTAAGTCGAGGGTCTTCTGTAATTGGGTTTTACATTAAGTTTTCTCCATAACAAGTTTAAAGATGCATGTCATTTCCTCATCACCACGTACTTTATTCCCCAAAATGTTTAAACCAAGTACCTGATAAACAGGTGTCTCTGCTGCATCCAATTCTTTTATTTTGTTAAGGAATATGAAACTGCTTTGAAAGTCAATCCAAGATCAAGTCCATACCAAAGTTCTAGCACTTGGATATTTGTCCTTGTTTTTTTGGAAGTATTATTAACAGTCATCAATAGCTGCACAACTGAGATTATAGTGAGTTTTTTTTTTTCTCTTTGTAAAGTCTGCCTACTAGGTTCTACCTCTTCCCTTCCAACCCCTGGGAGCTCCACCTCCCCAATCAGATTTAGATTTGGGAGGACGTGATTTTGTTCTAAGTCTCTCAATTTCTTCTATGGTCAAATTATATGAGTTTAAAATTTTTCATAAAGAAAAAAAAAAAGAAGTCTCTTTTTATTGTTTCAACAAGAAAATATTAAAAGCCTAAGAGAAGTTTACCATCTGTCCCAACTCCATTCCATCAAGGCTGTCAAACAGTTTCCCTTTTGCTGTGACAGCAATGGCAGGATGCCCATTATCAACTACCGTCAGCACTAGTATGATACTCCAGATTGGGTCTTCTTCACTGCTCACTTTATTTCTAAAAAGCAAAAGCCTTTGTAATTAGTTGAAATCTATCAGAATAAATTCTGTCTCTGAAAGTGAAAGTATTTGTGTTGTTCCATTCTGTTCGGTTACATGCACATGACAAAAGATAGGATGACTTCATTTATTCTGGACAAAACCAGACAGTGACAACTGCAAGGGAGTTTGCCTAAAATATTCCTGCAGCTTGGAGAAACTAAAGCAAAGTGCAAGTTGGAACAGAGTTCTAAACAACGTCTCCCAGTTGAAATTCATACTATCAGAAAGAAGGTGAAGGGGCATTAATAGGATCACTGTCCTAAAAACTATCGAGGTGGAAAGCCACCTCTGTGTGCTCCTCCACGGCCTCCCCTGAAACCACCTCTTTCTCCTCGGAAGTTAGATCGATTTCTTTCTCGCCCGCGGCCAGCAGAAGTCCCACCTCTTCCTCCTCCTCTGGGAGCTCCACCTCCCCGATCAGATTTAGATTTGGGAGGAGGTGATTTTGGTCGAAGTCTCTCAATTTCTTCTGTACATCCAGTCAAGTAGGAATTTGGGGTACTGAAGTAGGATGCATACGTTTCTGCATTGTAGTTGCTATTTGTAAGAGTTGGTCCAACTGTAAGCCAGCCTGAAATGGAGGGAAAAGTGATTATCCTTTCTTTTTCTTTTTTCCAATTCTCTTATTGATCCTCTAGGAGCTATTTCAAATCTCCAATGCATTCTTTTTCTCACTGTTGTGGCCTCACCCATTGCAGAGCACAGGCTCCGGACACGCAGGCTCAGCGGCCATGGCTCACGGGCCCAGCCGCTCTGCAGCATGTGGGATCTTCCCGGACCGGGGCACAAACCCATGTCCCCTGCATCGGCAGGCGGACTCTCAACCACTGCGCCACCAGGGAAGCCCCTCCAATGCATTCTTAAAGGTGTCCCAATCACTCACCCAATATTGATATTTTTTACAGAACACATGGCATTTAATCATGGTTATAAAGATTTCATATGTATATATCCTGTTTTTCCTCTTAGACTGTAACTTTTATAATATAACTTCTTCATTGTCTCCATCCACATTTCACATTCTGTGAGAACAGCACTTAGAAAAAAATATTACACACTATACTGAGTTTGGGCTTAGTGAAAATTTAATAAATTTTATATCACCTTCCTACTTGTAGAAATGATGCAACAGTTTTCTGATTAACATCCTGAAACTAACTTTTGCCTCTACTCTTCCCAACCACAACAAGAAGCCCATGCACCACAACTAGACAAAGCCCACATGCAGCAATGAAGACCCAACACAGCCAAAAATAAATTAATTAATTAAATTAAAAAGAATCAGGTTCTTCATAGGTTCACACTATTTCTGCCCTATCATTGTGAAGATTATTTCTTAGAATATTAGGTCCATTATAAAATGCTATAAAATGAAAATATTTTACTAGGATCGTATTCTAAAATATAGCAGCCATTTTTTACAAAATTTTGTTCAGCATTTAAAAAAATCGTCAGTATCTAACAGTACATAGATAACTAAGATCTGTAATATATGAAGAAAAAATGACAGATAAATCAGATTGTGCCTTTTATGTCTCATCTAGTAGATACCACCCTGATAAGTAGAGAAGTACCTAATCAGATGAAAGAGTACACTGCACACCTATGTGGTCTCACTGACAACTGAATTTATGAGACTTTTACTTGCTCCCTTCTGGTTCGTTTTTTGGCATGTATGTTGTGTTGTGGAACACAACACACAAGCAAGAGGAAAGAAAGGAGAAAATTTAAAGATTTAATAAAAATAGTTCATATTGCCTCTTTCATGCTATACTGCCCCTTACATAAATAAGACATGTAAATCTTTACAGAGTAAACTGCAAGGGACTCCGCCTCCCACCCATAAATTCTTCATTGCAATAGCATTTTATTACAACTTCTAAAGGAATTACTAAGACCCAAGTTAGTTTAAATTAGCCTGGCTTCAGCATATACGACACATATAGCAACTTTTAAACCTTTTAAAGCAATAGTAAAGAGTACTCCTATGGTATATGTGATATATACCTTTGACTACCTCCTTGAGGAAGAAGTGCATTTGAGGATTCAACCCAAATAAATTAAGGCCCCTTGAACAGACTTCCCTCAATTGCTCCTACTATTATTTACATGGTTAACCTCCAACTACCTACAATTTCCCCAAGCAGATATTCCTTCTTAATTTTGTTTTACTAAAGCTAATACTAAAATAATTTTTGCGGCACTTCCCTGGTGGCGCAGTGGTTAAGATTCCGCATTCCCAATGCAGGGGGCCTGGGTTTGATCCCTAGTCAGGGAACTAGATCCCACATGCACACCACAACTAAGAGTTCAACTAAGGAGCCCACCTGCCACAACTAAAGAGCTGGCGAGCCACAACAAAGGAACCCACCTGCCACAACTAAGACCCAATGCAACCAAATAAAGAAACAAATAGAATAGAATAAAATAATTTTTGCATGGGCAAAGAATGGGCAAAGATAAAGAATTGGATAGTATTTCGAAGCAAAAAATAAAATTTGTACCTCTAAGACTTTGTTCAACTGGTAGAGATACAGATAGAAGTATATCGTATATGAAAGATATAATGTATAATCTAAAGTGGATAAAGTGGCCACAGCTAAATGGATGGAGAAAACCCCCATTATATTATAGTTTGGGAATATTATAAATAAAAATTGGCATCAAGCAAAATTTCTATTTTAGTTGCTGTTTATGCTTATACCTATAATATACGTAACAATTATTCTCTCTACTCCTTAAGTTCTTCTACTCATGTTTAAAAAAACCCACTAATTAAAATAATGCTATACAGCCATTAAAAGCATTGTAACTAATTATTTAAAATGTAGAAATATATTTGACATAATATTGAGAAAAATACAAAATGATGACTACAGTTATATAAAAATTTGTATGCACAAGAGGAGTGGAAAATATTATGTGAAAAAAAATGAAAATAATTCTTGGAAGTAGTGAGGTTGATCTCTTTCCCTCTTCAAAATTTTCTTTAATGTTGTTACACTGATTTTCAATTATTAAAAGATATCCATCTGTTTGATGTTGCTATTACTCTTCAAATAGTTTTGCTTTTTCTTTAAAGTTTTCTACTTCCTTTAAACAGCAGTTGCCACTGGAGATTGCTCCCAGATTCAGGAGCTGTTTTTGGGTAGAACAGGTCAATGATGGAAGAGAAAAATCTGTTCCTTATTTCCTCAAACACTAGAGCCATAATCTTGATATTCAATATATATGGACATCTACACTTTCTGAAAAACACACCACTCCAGTTGAGTATCTAGTGATGTTACTTTCTTTTAAGCCAGTGAAGAGGAAACATTTGCTTGCCACAAGCTCTGCTGCCAAAATATTTTACTTTGATAAGAGAGTAAAATCATCCACAAAATTTCCAAACAAGATTTCATGTATATGTTCAATGGAAGTCTAAACAACTCAAAGTTCATTCTATAGCTGTATATATACTATGTATGTAGTGACTTATGCATGAACTGTATGTGTATTGTGAAAAACTGGTTTAAAAAGATTAAATTTAAACCACAGCATTCCCACCCTTTAAAAATCAATATAACATTTTAATTTAGAATAATTCAAGGATGCATGCTGCAATTTCCGAGATAAACACTGCAGGAACAATAAAAGAATATCTAAACAAGCTAATTAAAAAAAGAAAAATTGAATAATACACGAATACTTAATCCAAAAGAAACGAGAGAAAAGGGAACACGAACAGGTGGTACCAATGTAAAGCAAACAGTTAGATGGTAATTTATGCCCCAATATATCAGGAATTACATTAAATATAAACTGACTAAACAATTCAATTAAAAGATAAAGATAAAATGGATGAAAACTATGTGTTTGCTCACAAGAGATACACCTTAAATGTAAGGATATGGAAGATCGAAAGTAGAAGGCTGGAAATAATATGCCAAGCAAACACAAACCAAAAGGAAGCTGAAATAGCTATAATAATGTCAGATGAAGTAGAATTTAAAGTTGAGAAACACTGGATAAAGAAGGACATTTCATAATACTAAGAGGGTCAATCTAATAGGAAGGCATAAAAATTTTTACCTTTTAGATACACCTAATAACAGAATCTCAGATATAAACTAACAACTAAACAAAACCACAAACCCATAATCCTAATAGATTTTAACATACCTTTCTCATAGAATAAGCAGTTTTAAAAAAAATCAGTAAAGACATGGCTGATATAAACAGCAACAACAAATACTACAACCAATCAAAAAAAAACATATTGTTACATTCTTTTCAATCAGACTTAGAATATTTATCTAAATTGGGTCAAAAGCAAATCATAACAAATTACAAACAAGTGAAATCTTATGGTATATGTTATTTGACAATATTAATCCAAAAAGCAATGACAAAATGATAACTTAAGCAACACAATACTGAATAACCTGCCAGGAGCAAAAATTTACTTTTAAATATAGGAAATATTTTCTCTAAAGCCAAGCCCCAGAGTAAACATTTCACATGCAAAATATTTCTTTGTAAAGAGAATGTAGCTTTTTACTTTCCTCTTTATCATTTTGCACAATTTTATGAAACTGAAGGCCATCAGTTTCTACAACTGAAATAGTTTTAAGATACTGTGTTCGCCAACGCACACTCACAAAGAAATAGCTGACAGGGCTGAGGAGGGGGTAGAGGAGTGATGGATTACGTCATACATACATAAGGCAACTTTAAGGATTACTTTTTTTTTAGAATGAACATCAGAGTTTCTTCTAAATTCTTAGGTACTTTTAAGGCCAATTATTCCACTGTAACTTCTTCAATTTTTACTTTTTATAAAATGTAGACTGTTTAAGACAAATAAGATCCTGGCTCATTTCAGCTTTTTTTTTTTTTTTCCTTTCAGCTTTAAACAGCATTTCTAGCATGGTAAGGCCAAACAGGTTGAGTTTATATATTGTGACTGAAGCGATGCAATGTTCTTAAAAGCTACTTCTATATTTTCTGAGAAGAAACAGATGCACTATTATTTCAACAATACTTTGTAAACAAAAGCTGTGCCCTCTATAAAAGAAAATCCTAGTCCATAAGATTATTACTTTCTACTCATTTTTTTTTCAAAATAGTAAATTCACATTATACCGATTTAGTAAAGTGTTAAAATTTTGATGAAACAACATCATGATACATTTAAGGAAAGAAGCCAGGTACTTTAGTTTCTAATAAAGCCAAGATCTGTATTTCACAAAGGTATGGTTATTTTCTGCAGGATCATTTTATTAGCAGACATTTAGTCCTGTCCAAAAAGTCAGTAAGACATTTGGTTCATGCCAAAAGATACTTGAAATTTAGTCCTATCCAAAACATCCATGAGCAAATTTGGTCCATGCCAAATGGTTTTGGACAGGGCCATATATCAAGGACATTTTGGTGTGGACCAAATATCTTACAGACGTTTTGGACAGGACCAAATGTCCTTTATGCATTTCTTCACTCAACACAATATTTACTCAATAACCTGAATGTTGGGTAGAGAGAATAAGACAATCTCCGATTTCTATGAGACTGCATACTAAAGAGACTGACTATAAACATATGCCCAAATGAATCTATAATTCAGATAACGATAAGTGCTATGAAGAAAAAGAAAATAGATTAAAGGGAAAGACAGCAGTGGGAGGAAGGGAGTGGAGTGGCAAGTTGGCTAATTTAGACAGGGTTGTGAGAAAAGATCCATCAGGTATTTGAATGATAGGAGAAAAGTCCATGGAAGAGTACTGAGACAAGACTGAGCTTAGCATATTTGAAGTATAGCAAGAAGAAGAATCAAATATATAAGAATTTTATTTTACATAACACTGTGTGTTCTTTCTTAACATCTATATCCCAAGGAACTATCAAAGGTTTTTTTTCCTCCTGAGGTCTTACCTGGTCGAATTGTACTATCTCTTCCAAATAAATGAAGGCGTCTTCTACCAAGACAAAAATGTTCAATTATATGAAAAATTTCTACAGGCTTTTCTATATTGCCAATTTCAGGTTCTTCTGTGATAATCAAGTCAATGTCAACATTAGCATGAATGAAGTCCCCGTCTGTGCTACGCTTAACAGTTCCTTTGATCCCCATAAGGCAGTGTTCCTAAATAATAATAAGAGCAGAACAATTAATCTCTTTTCATCAACAGTCGTATTTCACAACATTTTACATTTCTGACGTTCCTCAATTCCAAAACAATCCTCATTTCTCTGAATCTTTGGGATATAGGTCTCTGGGCAAAAAACACAAAAGGAAAAACCTGGATCTCTGTATCTGAGAAGACTGCCAGGGAAGCTAGACATTAGAGTATTAAACTTGGGACCATGACATTTTAGAATTGAGTCAACAACCATAGAATCTTTTCCTCTGCAACCCTTGATAATAACTTCTCTTCAGCAGTTATGGGCATGGCACTTGACCTTGGAATCTTAAAATGATGTTATACTGGGCTTCACATGATCCAAGATCAAAACTATATATAAGGTATAAGCCTTTTCATATGGAGAGGACTTCAAGCATGGATACAGACTTATAAATACTCAACATAAGTAAATGTGAAAATCAAATGATTTCCTTTTTTGTTGTTTTTTGACCTCTATTTAATCTGGATGACAGAGTATAGTTTAAATAAATTTAATCTCACTTGACTCCATGAACCAATAATAGCAAGGATGGCTTAGATTCCCTTCAAACAGAATTTCTAGTCCAAGAAAGACTTTAAAAAGACCCTCCACCAGAGTCTCCCTGAAGAGTGAAAGACTGGAGGACAAACTGTTAAACCCTGATAACTAGCTGGGCAGTCCTCTGAAGCAGAGGTTCTCAGTGGTTCTTGTTCAGGTTCTTACGTAGAAAAAAAAAAGGAAGGGGAAAGAAATATTCATCTAAGCTGGCCAGCTATGAGTCTTGCTGCCATTTCTTTTTTCTCAGCATAGAGAAAGGAAAAAAAGCTCGGGGTCAGAAGTACTAAAAGCCCATATCTGACTTAGAATTACAGCAGTTTAGGATATACAGGAATACCTTCTTCAGCTTAGTATAGGTTGATCTGAGTGAATAAAGTATTTTTAAATTAACTTGGACGTATTACTTTAATGCTCAATACCACTTGTACAAGTCAAAGAGAAGGATCTTTCCACCAAAATTAATTAAACAGTATACAGTCATTTGGAAAAGCTTGAGAGAAAATAATGAAAATAAAGAAAACAAAACAGTAAAGGCAATACCTTTGTTCTCTGGAAGACAGCCTTTGGATCTAAAGTCTTAGTCTTCCCAGGATTGTTTTTATTGGTTTTAATCCAACAAATGTCTTCACATCTTCTGTAACCCCACTTGCGTAAACACTAGAAATGAAAGAATTTTTAAAAAAATCCTTAGCTAAAAGAAATAAACAATACTTAAAATAACCAACCAGCATTAAAAACTTCCTAGAGGTTTGAGACATTAAATTCCAAGTGTCACAGTAATTTTGTCTTTGTGCAGAAATAGAAAAAAAGAAATACTAGTCTTTAAATATACAGCCATTATACAGAATACATATACCTTCTGAATATTAATATACAGTTGATATCAAAACATAGAAAGGATTACATAATACTCTGATTCTTTAATACTACCTTCTACTGTCATCAATAGAAAGTTTTAAATCATAAGAAAACTCAGTCCCTCTTTAATCAGAAAATAATTCAAAAGATAATTTTGAATAAATGGGCCACACTCTTCAAAATGTTAAGGTCATGAAAGATAAGAAAAACTAAGAAAGTCTTCCAGATAAAAGAAGATTGAAGAGACATGAAAACTGATGACACTAAGTGATCCTAAGACCAGAAAAAAATTATTTATACTGTATAGATGTTATAAGTGGGACAACTGCAAAAACTGTCTTATTGAGAATAGTATCAAAACAGTGTTAATTTTATGATGCTAATAATTGTACTATTATTATATAAGAAAATGACCTTATCTTTCAGAAATACAACTGAAGCACTTAGGGGGAAAGGGACATTATGTCTAGAATTTACTCTGAAATGGGGGAGGGAAAAATGGAAAGAATGAAAAAGAGTAAAAGAGAGAGTGAGGGGGAGAGGAGAATAAAAAAGTAAATGTGAACATTTGAGTTTCTGGGTGAATGGTAAATGCGGATTGTTGCATAATTTTTAGAACTTTTCTGTAAGACTGAAGTTATTTTGAAATAAAATGTCTTAAAATCAGAAAAAAAAAAAAAAAAAGAAAATTTTGTTCCTTCCACCTCAACTTTCTATCCTCTGACAAAGCTAAAAACTGCTGAAAATGTTCTAACTGATAACTTCTTTCCAAATGAGAGTCTTATGTTATTTTTATGATTTAATACTAAACCTCAAAAATTCAAAGACTTAAAATTGTTATTATATTTCTTTACTGAGTAAAACTTTACTTTCATCTTTATGTAATCTAGACAATAGAGAGATTTGAACCTTAGTGTCCTAGACTATGTTATATATGAACATATAACAAATACTAGCTAAGTGAGTACTCAGAGTGGCATTTTGAGGCCCACAATATGTAGGTGTTGGCTAGCTGCTGGGAAAAAAAACATGAATAAGATATAGTCCTTACCCCTAGTTGATTAAGAGCAAAGTAGGGGGAAATAAGTAAATTGTGCAGTACAATATTGTTGGTACTATGATCAAGTACAAATAGAGATGTAGTGGAACACAAAATTATACACACTTTTCAGGAATGCTCTTATTGTATAAACTGAGATACACCACAAAATGAAACTTAGATTTTTAATTTAAAATCTCAAAAATCAAGATCAGTACCTGTTCCTGTTGCCAAGTATTTGTTTCGCACTGCATTAAATATCACAAGGGCCTAAATCCAACATTTCCTAATCAACTTAGCACAACTCATGAGTATTTATCATGATGAATTATTTTTGTAATCATTTGGAGCCAAAAGCTGCTTTCACCAATATGATAAATTGCTGCATAAACAAATAAGATAAAACCTCCTAATCAATTTCAACCTAATTTGGGGGGTGGGAGAAAAGTCCAAAGCCAGACATTAGAGCTAAAAAAGGTAAATACCAATATACCTATAAAAACATACAGTATGTCTCTATTTTCTTAGATTTTCTATAGCATCTTAGGGAGGTGCCAGCAATAAAATAGATACCCTATATACAGTTATAGTCTTACCATGGATTTAATAAATGACAGAAGCAATGACAGAAGCAATAAATGACAGAACCAACAGTCTCAAACTTGCTATTTATACAAAGAATACACAAGCAATTGCAGAATTTCAGGATTTGAGAACCAATTCATCTCAATATAATCCTACTTAAATTCTTCATCTGTCAAATGGACACCTCCTAAAATTACCAGGATTTAAATGAGATCATAGGCAGTAGATCAAGTAATATTTCCTAAAAATGGAAAGTATTATCCAATAACAAGTGAGGTAACTGAAACACACAGAGTAAATATCTCTTTACCCAAAGTTTCACTGTTGGACATCAGAATTGAGACCAGAACTAGCCACAATGCTTCCATCATAAAAAAGCTTTATTATTTTGTTTCCATTTAGAAATCCAAAATACTCCAATCAAAAAACCAAAAAAAGTTCTGAAAAACAATAAATATAAGGTACTTAAATTGAGATGTTATAACTTCTTTCTCACTCTCATGAATTTATTCAAACTATGTGCTCCAGATGCTGTGTTATTTTTCCAATTTGATTTGCCTTTCATTTGGAATTCAGGAGTTAATGCTAGCCAGAAGAATACTTTTTAGCTACTAATAATGAACAGTAAATGACACTAAGCAGCTTGCTTTTGAGCTGCAATTCAGTTTCAAATCTCTGAACTGTTCTCTTCCTGCAGTTGTAATAAATCATATTTTGATTTATTCACCCCTAATGCTAGTTAACTAAGGGATACTGCCTTTTGTACATTCTTTTTTAAACATTTTTTTCTTCTGAATATTTTAATACTGTTCAAGAAACAAAGGAGAAAATAACATTAATCTTCAAACTTTTTATGCAACATACTGTGTTATTTTTTTCTTACAAATTTAAAAAACCACTTAAAAAAACACCATCTTACCACTCTTCCAAGGTCCAATCCCTCCCCAGAACCACACCAGAGAAAAATAAATGATCGAGGTGCTGCAATCTCATCAATTTCTAACTTCATGATCTGTAAGAAACCAAACCAATATTGCATAGAAGCATTGTTTCCCATTCATCCTAAATCCAAAAGAACAACCATTGAGATTTATCAGGACTTACAGTAAATGTGTTCTTTAAATGTACTAATTTTCATTAGGAAATACAATGGAAAATAAATTTTATTCTTAAAACTTGTTCTTCTGGTTTTTTATTCCCTATTAAGACAACACAGATGCACACATGCACATACATACACTTGATTTTCTATGGAAAGAGTTTACAGGAAACCATATTTATAGAATTACAGAATTTTATAAGTTATGGCTTGAGAGCAACCTGTTACCATTTACAGAAAAACTGAAAAGGGATTAAATTATGCCAAAGATAGGGGCAAAATTAAAACATAACCACAAATGTTTGGGGGAGGACTTGGTTTCCAGTTCTAAATAAAATAAATCAATATACACATTTCAGTATAATGACTAAGTCTGAAATGTCACAAACAATAGACTATAATTGTTTGCTTTGTATTTGTTAAGTGTGTCAATTTTAAAAAAAGTTCTGCAATAATTAAATCTCTAAATTGGGAAAATACCATATACTTGTATAAATGACTATAAAAGCAACCATTTTACATGGTATTCCTTTTCTTTTAGCTTCCTGTCACAGTTAAGAAGTTCCAGAGACAACGGTTCAAGCAAATATTTATTAGTTTCACATATTAAGAAAACCTTAACTTCTACCTGAGTGGATCATAACCACATCATCTATAATTTATCTAGGTAAAAATACATTATTTGACAGTGATAATGGAAAAAAAATTACAATAGGCATAAACCTATTCAGTTTTAAACTTCCTACTTTAAGTCTTGATATATCTCATCTAATATTCTCATAGGAATATGAATTAAAATAAATATGTAATACGCACACACACATAATATTCCTACAAACGTCTATACATGGTATGGCTAAAGATAAGTGATGGCACACATCAGTGAAGAACATTAAGCAAATTACTCTCTTGACATTACAATTATAAATCCTAAATGTTGGTATTTTAAGAAAGTGCTTATATTCTTTTTGTTTTTGTTTTTTGTTTTTGCGGTACGCGGGCCTCTCACTGTTGTGGCCTCTCCCTGTTGTGGCCTCTCCCGTTGCGGAGCACAGGCTCCAGACGTGCAGGCTCAGCGGCCATGGCTCACGGGCTCAGCCGCTCCACGGCATGTGGGATCTTACCAGACCGTGGCACAAACCCATGTCCCCTGCATCGGCAAGCGGACTCTCAACCACTGTGCCACCAGGGAAGCCTGAAAATGCTTATATTCTTAAACAAAACACACTGGCCTCTACTGACTCTCTAATGTGAAAAAGAATACCTGTGAAACCCGAATGCTTTTCTTATTTATACTTTATTTATATTAGCTACTGGCTCTTTCTTTAAGGTATTATCACATAAACGTTAAGAGCTTAGGGCTCTGGGGCCAGACAAAACTTTTCAATATACATATAAAATGGAATTCCTTTATTTCAAAAACTCTGTTAGTTTATCATATATAATTGAAGCTCCTGTACCTTCACTGACCAAACCTTAGAGATTCGCTAGAGAAAATAAAGTTCAACCTAACCACTAATCATAGACATAATAAAATTAATTTTTCAATTTTCTTTTGACTAAATTGACCAAGATTGTTTTACATTATTAATCAATTTTGATGAGGATATGGTGAAATAGATATTTCTTCAACACTACTAGAAGGAATGTAAATTTGTGCAACCTATCTGGAGAAATTCTCAGCAATATCAAGAGCATTACATCTTTAACCTTAAGTTTTGGGGATACTATATACTGTATACTTTTCTGTTTCAACAATAAACACAGATTACACTTATCAGAGGAGAGGAAAAACTTTTGTAAAGTAAAATAAAATAAAAATAAAATAAATAAAATTGCCAGAGGTACTGAAGCTGAAAGGGAAAGCTTCAAGGAAGAAAAACTGAAGTTATTACATCTTGGAAAATAAGTATTATTAACAATAGTTAATAATTATTAACTCGGAAGATGTGCAAGGACTCAAAGCAGTTCTCTATGAAACACCAGTCTAGAATTTCAGTCCTTTCCCTTCCCTACCTCTCTTCTGTGTTCAGTGCTCCTGATCACACTTTCCTCCTCGAAATTCCCTATTCCCTTGGTTTCCGTGACATTCATACTCTCTTGGTTCACCTCATTTATCTTTCACCCATTCTTTTCACATCTCTTTTATAATGTGCCTCTTAAATGTAAGTTTCCTGAGGATTTACAGTAAATCCACACTGTATCTTAATTGAGACTCTATCTCAAGACAAATTCATTTATTCTCATAGGTTTAATGTGTTAACCCTTTAAAATCTGTATTTTGAGATGATCATATCTGTCTTTTAAGTTTCATAATCTTATTACAACCTCTACTTGAATGTCTCACATACACCTCTAAATCAACACATTCAGTATAATCTAATCACTCTAATCCTGCTACTTTTTTTTTTTTTTTCCTGCTACTATTCTTAAATTGACTCTCTCAGCTGGTGATCTCAACCCATTTATCCCAAGATTCAAACTCCTGAGTCATCCTTTACTCTTCCCCTCTTCCCAATCACTAGATCTCGCCAGAAGTATCTACAAAACATTACTGAATTTATCACCTCCTTTCTATTCTTATTAACATCACCCTAAATCAGGGCCCCTTCTTCTCCTAACTAGACTACTGCAACAGTGTTCTATCTGCTCTCCCCTCTCCAGACTTCATTTTCTCTAGTCTATCCTCCTCTATACACTAATCTGACCATTTTACTAAACTGGTTAAAGCCCTTCAAAGACTCCTTAATGCCTTTAGGCATTAAGCTAAGCTTCTAAGAAGACAAGTCCAAGCTTCTAAGAAGACAGCATCTCAAGACAGGCCCAATCTGTGTTCCAACATCAACCTACATACAGACCTCCCTCACCCGTCTCTTTGCCTCCATCCCTTCTGCTCTTGCTGTTCCTTCTGCTTGGAATCCCTAATCTACCCTTTTCTTCAGCTGGCCAATTCCAGCTAATCTATCCATACATACTGTTCATGTGTCATCTCCTCTTTGTTTATGTCCCCCAGCTTCCTCAGCTTGGTCAGTTTTTCTCAGATCACCTTATGCAGTCCTCTATTATTGAACTAACAATATGATAATGCAATTATCTGTTTAGGTCATTGTTTATTTTATCCCATTAAACTGTGTGCCCCTTAAGGCCAAATACTAAGTCTTATGCATCTTTCAATCTCCAGTACCTAGTTGCCTAGTACAAAGTGGTGCTGAATAAATATTTGTTATTTTTGTTATTGATCAGTAGAAACAGGTTACTTTATGTAACTAACTGAAGCTATCAGCTTGTTCAATTTTATTCAGGAAAATATAACATCACAATTATATAATACTGAATTATATCACAATTATATAATACGTATGTCCCTTAAATCTATTATACTGTAAGTTCTTTAAAGAGTAGAAATTATGTTCATATGTGTGTGTGTGTGTGTGTGTGTGTGTATACACGTATACTCTGATGTTTACTAAAACTAACCAAATATGGAATGTTATCAACCAATCTGTTTTTAGACTTATTTCTAGCTATACATTCAAGGACTCTAAGACTGGAATTTTGAGTCTTCCACAGACGATTTACTCACTACCTGCTCAACTTCTGCCTCAAAAAGACAAATCAGGGCTTCCCTGGTGGCGCAGTGGTTGAGAGTCCGCCTGCCGATGCAGGGGACACGGGTTCGTGCCCCAGTCTGGAAAGATCCCACATGCCGTGGAGCGGCTGGGCCCATGAGCCATGGCCGCTGAGCCTGCGCGTCTGGAGCCTGTGCTCCGCAATGGGAGAGGCCACAACAGTGAGAGGCCCGCGTACCAAAAAAAAAAAAAAAAAAGACAAATCAGACTGAAGATATAATAATATTTGTTAATGTACCTTAGACCTTCAGCCATAATATATACTATAAATCTATATTTACAATTCCTAAAAAAGTAGGGATATTTATAATATTACTTTCTGATCAGACATATATTTATTTGAAAAATAAATAATTCATTACAATGTAGAAAGTTTGATCATACATCATCCCAAGTCCAGCATTTTTCATTAGCAGTGATGCCAGTCTCTCTGTAATATTCTTCTAAAGGGGGTTCAAGAAGAATCACATCAAACTTGGGTGTTAGTTCTCTGATGTCAAAGGCTTCTATATCTGCTTGTAAGTACCTATTTGATTAAAGCATAAAATGTAAGAGATTTTCAAATACTTTACAGTGGTAATGAAAGAAATTTCTTAAATATTTCCTAAACACTATTTACAAAGTCACCATGAGCTAATTACTGAATACCTTTTTATGGAGGAGTATCCTTCCTCAGTACAGACAGTAAACTATCTACCAGTGCTCTTCCAGAGGACATGGATACACTCACACCACAAAGTAAAATCACAGTCCCACACGAACATCCAAAATACAAACTTCTCTCATTTCTTATATTGAAAATCCATACTCAGATGAGTGTCTGAGCCCTTTTCCATTATCATCTTAATATTCCAAAGAATACCATATTACTTTTTCCACAATTGTTAAATTAGAAAAACTATTTGTTAGTAAGTTTTAAATTCCTCCCTCTAAAAAAGTTTCTAAAAATGGACATAATTTTCTTTCCTTAGTTTGTGCCTTAGTAATATTGTTTAACAGTTTTTTCTAGCTACTTAGTATAAATTACTACTAGCCTTTACTTAATGGTTATTTCCACATAGTATGAAAGTATTTTAAATATAAAATACTTTAAATGTAAGAGTGTTTTTAAATAGGATGAATATTAGTCTGCTAAAATTTTTGCCACAAACTCAGACTTCTTTGCGGTTCTTCTAATCATTAACAGTATACATTTTAGCAAACTGTTAAATGTACAAAATGTTCAAAGTAAGCTAAATGTGAAATAAAGAGAGTCTCCAATTTCAAAGACCTTAAACACATTTTTTTAGGGAAGCATTAGTCGTTTAGCAAAGGTTAAAATGAATTTTTGTATTCCAAAATGTTAATAGCATCTCTGGTTGCTGAGTTATAATTAACTTTCATTTTCTTACTTTCCCTAAGTTTTCTAACTTTCTTCAATAAATAATTCTTGAGAAGAAAAGTCATTTAAAAACATTTTAAGATAATCAGGAATACAACAAATATGATTTTCTAAGAAAAAAATTTAAATTAGTAATTTAAAATAAATTGTCTAGAAAACTGAAAATAAATTAAATGAGAACCTACTGTGTACTCAGCACTGGAGTTTCAAACTAATATATTAAGAAAGAGAATGTGTTAACCTTACAAAGACAGTGAATTTTTTTCAAACAGAAAAGGGGTAACATGATAAAAAGACTAATATTTTAAGCCTGAGTTGGGAACAAAAAACCCCACTTACATAGGAGGAGTGTTAGATTTAGCTATTAGCTCATCCTTCAGCCTGATGAGCTCCCTCAGTTTAGGGTATTCTTCAAATCTGTCAGCCAAACCTGAAGAGGAAACATAGTAAATTCCAAATTTCAATACAAATGAGTATCAGTGCATTCAAACGTGACAAGCCTGCTCAGAACACAACAATACACAACCACCTCTTCATCCTCACATCCTTTTAAAAAAGTCTGAGGACTTTTAAACAATTCATATATACATTTTATATACCTAATGACCCTAATCCCACATGCAGGCAAACTCCCAGATGTTCTAAAGCCCAGATCAAGTCAATTAACCATTTAATTTCTCAAATTTATTAAATTAACTAACCTGCTTATAGCATCAAATTTTGCCATTCTGTTCTCAGGAAAAGAAAAATTTTTCTTTCAATCATGCTTTTTGCATTTTCTTTTTACTCAAAAAAGTCTTTCTCCCAAAGAATCTAGTGATTGTTAAAATTTTTACTTAGTTTCTTAGACAGTTATCCAAAGCAGAGAAAATGAGGATTTCTCTTCTTTACTACTGATGATCTTAAATTAAGTGGCTACACTTTATGGACAAAATCCCAGAACAAATCTAGTTAAAAAGATAATGAGTCCCTAACAGTCATTAGCTCACACCTCATTCACTCTGATTACTTATCTAAATTGTACTACCAATTCCAAGATAAGTCACTTTCTCTAAGAATATTTCCTATATCAATATTTATAGTTTTAAAGATCTCACTCCACATTATTATAAACCAAATCCTCAGATACATTTTCAAGCTTAAGACCTTGAAAAACATCTCCAAGTTCCATAAAGGTTAAAAACAGGAGACTTGTTCCCATGTCCTCAAAAATATTTAAATCTCTGAGCCTCAGAAGAGATTTTAGGTAAAACAACATAATAACTGTTTAAACAACTGTAGGAGTAAGTAGGGCTTGAATATCAAAGATTCCTAAAAGTTTTTATTTTGTTTTTTCTTTCTTCCCTACAAGAAGCATATTCATGACAACATAAATTATATAAACATCTTAAGTTGAAAACCAGAAGTACATTTTAATAACTTTAATATCAAAGAGTAAAAAAGTGAAAGATTTTATAAAGCCTCCTCAATCAGTGGCTACAGATCAAATTTCAAATGAAACAAGTTTGAAGATTTTAGTACAGTCAGGTTTCAATCACAATAGAGTCAGCTCTCAATCATCTACAAAACAGGTACACCTTTTTCTCAATCCATAATAGTTTCCTAAGTACATTTTCTTTGCCTTGGAGAAGAAAGCAGAAAGTCTGATAATGAAATTTGGTTATATCAATATAACTTATCATAACTTTGAGGAGAAAAACAGCTTTCTGAAGTATAATTGATAAATAAAAACCTTATATATTAAACCTATATTTAACGTATGCAATTCGATGAGTTTGAACATATGCATACACCTGTGAAACCATCACCACAATCAAGGTAAGACATATCAATAACCTCCAAAAGTTTCTTTGTGTTCCTCTGGTTTTAGTGTGTGTGCATGTGTATGTGTGTGTGGTAAGAACACTTAAGTAAGATGAAATCTACCCTCTTAAATTTTTTTAAGTACTGCTGACTATAGTCAACAGTATTGCTGACTACAGACAATTTGCTACACAACAGATCTACAGAAAAAATTTATCTTGCATAACTGAAATTTTATACCAATTGAACAACAACTCCCCATTTTCCTCTCTCTCTAGACCCTGACAATCACTCCTGCATTCTCTGCTTCTATGAGACTGACTACTCCAGGTACCTTATAAAAGTGTATGTATTTATATACACATACTATTTTAGGTACCTCTGTAAGTGCATGCATATTTGTCATCCTATGACTGGTCTATTTCACTTACCATTATCATAACTTTTTGTGCTACATCTAAATTTTGCCTGTGAAAACATTAAAATCAGTTTCTACATGTTGCTTATAAACAAGAAAGGAAAAAATAAATTGGATTACATCAAAATTAAAATTTTTGTGTTGCAAATGGTACCAACAAGAAAGTGAAAAGACGGGAATTCCCTGGCGGTCCGGTGGTTAGGACTGCGCTCTCACTGCCAAGGGTGTGGGTTCAATCTCTGGTCGGGGAACTAAGATCCTGCAAGCCGCAGTGTGGCCAAAAGAAAGACAACCCACAGAATGGGAGAGAATATTTGCAGATCATACATCTGATAAGGGACTTGTACTGAGAATATATAAAGAACTCGTACAATGTAATAATAAAAAGACAAATTACCAATTAAAAAATAAGCAGGGTTTAGACATCTCTCTAAAGTAGGTATTTAAGTAGAAAAATATGCATAGGAAAAGATTCTTAATATCATTAGTCACTAAGGCAATGTAGATCAAAACCACAATGAAATACTACTTTATACCACTAGGACTGCTATAATTAAAAAGACAGATAATAAAATGTCAAGAGTGGTAAGAAACTGGAAGCCTCACATATTGTTGGTAGGAATGTAAATGGTACAACTGCTCTGAAAAACATTTGGGCAGTTCCTCAAAAAGTTAAACATAGAATTACCACATGACACAGCAATTCCACTCCCAGGTATATACCGAAGAGAAATGAAAGCATACATTTACACAAAAACTTTACATGAATATTCATAGTAGCAGAGTTTATAACAATCAAAAAGTGGAAACAAAAAAAAAAAAAAAAAGTGGAAACAACACAAATGAATAAATGAAATGTGGTATGTACATACAATGGAATATTTGGCAATAAAAAGAAATGAAGTACTGATAATATGCTGCAACATCAATGGCCCCTGAAAACATTATGTTAAGTGAAAAAAGCCCAGTCACGAAATATCACATGTTGTATGAGTCCAATTATATGAAATGTCTAGAATAGGCAAACTGATAGACAATAGTCAATTAATGATTACTTAAGGCTGGGGGGCAACTGTGGGAGAAGGAATGGGAATTGACTGCTAATGAGTACTGAATTTCTTTAGGGGAGATGAAAATGTTCTAAGGATGTGGAGAAAGGGGACTTGTACACTGTCGATAGGAATGTAAATCAGTGCAGCCACTGTGGAAAACAGTATGGAGGTTTCTCAAAAATCTAAAAATAGAACTACCACATGATCCAGCAACTCCATTTCTGGGTATATATCTGAAGAAAATGAAAACACTAATTCAAAAAGATACACGCACCCCAGTGTTCTTAGCAGCATTATTTACAATAGCCAAGAAATGGAAGCAACCTAAGTGTCCAGCAAAGGTAAATGGATAAAGACAATGTGCCATATATATACATACATATACACACACACACACACACACACACACACAATGTGGTGTATACACACATACACACACACACTTACTACTCAGCCATAAAAAAAAGTGAAATTTTGCCTTTTGCAACAACATTGATGGATTGGAGGGTATTATGCTTAGTGAAATAAGTCAGACAGAGAAAGACAAATACTGTATATTATCACTTATACGTGGAATCTAAAAAATAAACTAGTGAATACAACAAAAAAGAAACAGACTCACAGATAAAGAGAACAATCTAGTGGTTACGGGGGGGAGAAGTGGGGAGAGCAAAATAGGGGGAGGGGATTAAGAAGTGCAAACTTCTATGCATATAATAAATAAGCTACAAGGATATACTGTACAGCAGAGAAAATACAGCCAATATTTTATAATAACTATAAATGAAATATAATCTTTAAAAATTGTAAAACACTATTTGTACACCTAAAACTTATATAATATTGTAAATCAACGATACCTCAATTTTTTAAAAAGTTCTAAAATTAGATTGTGGCAATGGTTGCACAAATCTATAGATATTCTTAAAAAACTCAATTATATTCTTTAAATGGGTGCACTGTATGGTACATGAATTCTCTCAGTCAAGCTGTTTTTAAAAATGTAGGGATAATGCCTTTGGTAAGCTTATCGGTAGACTGGACACAGCTGAGAAAAGATTCTGAGCGTGACGATCTCTCAATAGAAACCTCAAAAACTGAAAAGTAAATAGAACAAAAATTGGAAAAAAAAAAAAAGCCAGACTATCTAAGGAATGTGGGACAACTACAAAAGGTAAAATGTGTAATGGAAATATAAGAAGGAGAAAAAACAGAAAGAGGAACAGAAGAAATATTTGAAATAATAATGACTGAGAATTTTCCCAAAATAATGTCAGACATCAAACCCCAGACACAGGAAGCTCAGAGAGTACCAAAGAGGATAAACGCAAAAAAAACCCAAAGCAAACAAAACCCAGCTATACCTACACATATCATTTTCAAACTACAGAAAATCAAAGCTAACGAAAATATTCTGAAAGAAACCAGAAAAAAAAAAAACCAAACCTATTGAGGAACAAAGTTAAGAATTATACCCAACTTCTCAGAAACAAGCAAGAACAGGGTGAAGTAAAATACTTAAAAGTGTTGAAAGAAAGAAAACACCAATCTAGAATTCTGTACTTTGCAAAATTAATCTTTCAAAAGTAAAGGAAAAATAAAGACTTTCTCAGGCAAACAAAAATTGAGGGAATTTGTTGCCAACAGGCCTGCCTTGCAAGAAATGTTAAAAGAAATTCTTTAGACAAAAGGAAAATAATATAAGTCAGAGAATCAGATTTACATAAAGAAAGGAAGAGCATCGAAGGAATAAATGAAGGCAAAATAAAAATGAGGGATAGTTACAGAACCAAAATGAAGGAAAGATGGAAGGAAGAAGGAAAAAAGTAACACTGCTTGATGGAAAAAGAGAGTGTACTAGAAGTACTAAGAATGGAAAGGGGAAGCCAAGCCAGGAAAAATAACTTTGTTAGAAATAAACCACAAAATGGATAAATTACATGCATGTAATCAACAGCTAGCAATAGCATATTCCCAACAAATCTGACATACCTACATCTCTGATGAAATTTTGAGGTCTATGTCCGGTGTCTACAAAATGTTGGCAGTAATCATTATGGGGATTTAAACTCTGTGTTCCCTAAAGAAAACGTCAAAATTAAATAAACAGCATTCGCTCTGAGGGCAGATACACTAACTCTGTACTTTATTTTTTATTATGAGGCCATACAAAATATAAGTTAATTGACATTAAAAAAAACAGAAAACATCACTATTAAAATAATAGTATTACAATTCAGTATCTACAGACATTAATAAAGCATTATCTCATCCTAAATGGGCAAGCATCAGAAGAATATTTCATGAATAATTTTAAATGATCTTTATAATAATGATCCCTCAATAACTGAAAAAATCTTGAAAACAAATAAGTATTTAAAATCTTTTCAGGCATAGAGCTGAAATGTGAAGTTATGGACGTGAAAATTATTTTTTTACCTTAAGAAAAGTACTAGAATCTTTGTAAATCTCTTCTTCATATGGCAAATTCTCTTCCTCCTGTTGCAGTTCTAATTCATCCTTGGAAAAGGAAGTATACATTTTATGTATAAGAGGAGTATCTTACATATTATGATATCTCGAGTATTAAGACTCATATAAATATTTTCTTTCCCTAAGACACAATAAAGTTTTCAAATTACTGTTAAACTCAAATATTGAAGTCAGGACTTCCCTGGTGGTCCAGTGGTTAAGAATCTGCCTTCCAACGCAGGGGACACGGGTTGGATCCCTGGTCAGGGAACTAAGATCCCACATGCCGTGGGGGAACTAAGATCCCACGTGCCGCAGGGCAAGTAAGCCCGTGTGCGCGGCCGACAGCTAGAGAGAAGCCCACGGGTGGCAATGAAGAGCCCACATGCCACAACTAAGGCCTGATGCAGCCAAATAAATAAATATATAAAATACAAATTAAAAAAAATTTGTTTTAATCTAAAAAAAAACTTGAAGTTTTTGCTTTCTCATCATTAGCTGTAACTAGTTATGCTTATAATATATAAAATAAATATTTCTTTTTCATTCTCTTCAGTAATAATTGTCTATAACTACTAATTTTGTTGACTAAGTTATCTAGGATTATTTATCTCTGATATAATAACTTAAATATTAGAATTTAGCTCAAATCATGAAAGATATGACCACCAATGGGGCAATTTTATTTCTACTAGATCAAACCATATGAAACTGCTATTTTATGAGTCAAAAATGTTAAAATATCAGAAACTGTATATGGTTTGACCTAATATAATCACAAATAGTTAAGTTATATAAGAGGATATAGCAAATGCAACCAATACACAAGAGAATATCTATGAAATTAGATAATTATACCTAAAGATTTACTGAAACTATTTATCCTCTTCTCTATTGAATATAGTTCTATGACAATTAATTTGAAAAAAATGGAGGTAGGTTTTTTTGTCCTTAACTTTCTTTCTTTTCAACTACATATTGTAATTACAAGTTGAGAAGCTGGGTTTTTGCCTTGGGCCTCTGTCAGAAATGGTTCTACACTGCTGTCTAGCCCATGAGTTCTCAAAATATTTTAATTGTACTACCCTATATTGTTAACATGGAATAATGCAACTCAAAGAAGACAGTATTGTAGCCCCTCGAAATATGATTGAATTATCCAAAGTTTCTGATACATCTACCTCCTTACTCTTATTTAAGAATGCTATTGCCTAGTGCTTACTAGGCATTATGCTAAGTGCTTCATATACATCACCTAATTTAATCCACATACTTCTTGTGTTAAACTGATATAAATGTCTTAAATTTACCTAATTACATCAACAATTATTCAGTATTCTGTCAAAATTCAGCTTCTGTCAAATTTTATTTTCCTGGGTAAGACTCTACGGATTGTAAGGACTTATTTTCTTCTTGACCATAAAATTGTCCCATTCTCTACTTGCCTTATATTCTTCCATTTTGTCTTCATCTGTCTCTCCTTCATCCTGATACTTACGTTTTGCATTTGGAGCAGAGGTATCATAGGAAGCCCTGAAAATTAAAACTGAAATATCACTCACAAATACATACAAGATGTATAAATGTCTCCATTAATAATATTAAAGAACCGGTTATAAAAACAGAACAAGGCAAATTTTTCCTGACTAAACAGTATCTATTCACCCAGTTTATAAATCTTAAAAGTAACACAACCTGACGAATAATCTGTACTTTTTTTTGAGAAAGCAAACAAATAAGAAACTAAGCTTTTATAAGGTATGCATGGCAAAAAGAAACTTCTACATTATGTATCATTCTAATGTGTCTTGAGCAAAACTGATGTTCTATAAAGGATCATAAAGACTACTACAAGCAACTATATGCCAATAAAATGGACAACCTGGAAGAAATGGACACATTTTTAGAAAGGTAAAAAATTCCCAGACTGAACCAGGAAGAAACAGAAAATATAAACAGACCAATCACAAGTAATAAAATTGAAACTGTAATTAAAAATCTTCCATCAAACAAAAGTCCAGGAACAGATGACTTCACAGGTGAATTCTATCAAACATTTGGAGACGAGCTAACACCTATCCTTCTCAAGCTCTTCCAAAAACTGCAGATGGAGGAACACTCCCAAACTCTATTAATCTCTATTAAAAGGATCATACACCATGATCAAGTGGGATTTATCCCAGTAATGCAAGGATTCTTCAATATATGCAAATCAATCAATGTGATACACCATATCAACAAATTAAAAAATAAAAACCATATGATCATCTCAATAGATGCAGAAAAACTTCGACAAAAATTTGACAAAATTAACACCCATTTAAGATAAAAACTCTCCAGAAAATGGGCATATAGGGCACCTACCTCAACATAATAAAGGCCATATATGACAAACCCACAGCAAACATCATTCTCAATGGTGAAAAACTGAAAGCATTTCCTCTAAGATCAGGAACAAGACAAGGATGTCCACTCTCACCACTATTATTCAACATAGTTGTGGAAGTCCTAGCCACGGCAATCAGAAAAGAAAAAGAAATAAAAGGAATACAAATTGGAGGGACTTCCCTGGTGGCACAGTAGTTAAGAATCCACCTGCCAATGCAGGGGACACGGGTTCGAGCCCTGGGCCGGGAAGATCCCACATGCCGCGGAGCAACTAGGCCCATGTGCCACAACTACTGAGCCTGCGCTCTAGAGCCCACGAGCCACAACTAATGAAGCCCACGTGCCTAGAGCCCATGCTCCGCAACAAGAGAAGCCACCACAATGAGAAGCCCACGCACTGCAATGAAGAGTAGCCCCTGCTCGCTGCAACTAGAGAAAGCCTGTGCACAGCAACAAAGACCCAACACAGTGAAAAATAAATATTTTTTTTAAAAAAGGAATACAAATTGGAAAAGAAGAAGTAAAACCATTGCTGCTTGCAGATGACATGATGATACACACAGAAAAACCCTACAGATGCCACCAGAAAACTGCTAGAGCTAATCAATGAATTTGGTACAGGATACCAAATTAATGCACAGAAATCTCTTGCACCCCTATACACTAACTACAGGAGATAAGAAAAATAAATTAAGGAAACAATCCCATTTATCAATGCAACAAAAAGAATAAAATACCTAGGAATAAACCTACCTAATGAGGCAAAAGACCTGTACTCAGAAAACTATAAAACACTGATGAAAGAAATCAAATATGACACTAACAGATGGAGAGATATACCATGTTCTTGGATCTGAAGAATCAATATTGTGAAAATGACTATATTGCCCAAAGCAATCTACAGATTCAATGCAATCCCTATCAAATTACTAAAGGCATTTTTCACAGAATCAAAACAAAGAATTTTACAATTTATATGGAAACAGAAATGGCGCCATATAGCCAAAGCAATATTGAGAAAGAAAAAGAGCTGGAGGAACCAGGCTCCCAACTTCAGACTCTACTACAAAGCTATAGTAATCAAGACAGTATGGTACTGACACAAAAAAAGAAATATAGATCAGTGGAACAGGATATAAAGCCCAGAGATAAACCCCCCACACCTATGGTCACCTTATCTTTGATAAAGGAGGCAAGAATATACAATGGAGAAAAGTCAGCCTCTTCACTAAGTGGTGCTGAGAAAACTGGACAGCTACATATAAAAGAATGAAATCAGAACACTACCTAACACCACACACACAAAAAAACTCAAAATGGATTAAAGACCTAAATGTAAGACTGGACACCAAAAGACTCTTAGAGGAAAATGTAGGAAAAACACTGACATAAATCACAGCAAGATGTTTTTTGACCCACCTCCTAGAGTAATAAAAATAAAAACAAACAAATGGGACCTAATGAAACTTTAAAGCTTTTGCACAGCAAAGGAAACCATAAACAAGACCAAAAGACAACCCTCAGAATGGGAGAAAATATTTGCAAATGAAGCAACTGACAAAAGATTAATCTCCAAAATATACAAACAGCTCATGCAGCTCAATATCAAAAAAACAGATAACCCAACCGAAAAATGGGTGGAAGACCTAAATAGACATTTCACCAAAGAAGACATACAGGTGGCCAAGAGGCACATGAAAAGATGCTCAACATCACTAATTATTAGAGAAATGCAAATCAAAACAACAATGAGGTATCACCTCACACCAGTCAGAAAGGTCACCATCAAAAAAACCTATGAACAGTAAATGCTGGAGAGGGTGTGGAGAAAAGGGAACCCTCTGGCACTGTTGGTAGAAATGTAATTTGATACAGCCACTATGGAGAACAGTATGGACATTCATTAAAAAACTAAAAATAGAACTACCATATGACCCAGCAATCCCACTACTGGGCATATACCCTGAGAAAACCATAATTCAAAAAGACACATGTACCCCAATGTTCATTACAGCACTATTTACAATAGCCAGGACATGGAAGCAACCTAAATGTCCAACGACAGAGGAATGGATAAAGAAGATGTGGTACATGTATACAATGGAATATTACTCAGCCATAAAAAGGAACGAAATTGGGTCACTTGCAGAGATGTGGGTCGACTTAGAGTCTGTCATACAGAGTGAAGTAAGTCAGAAAGAGAAAAACAAATATCATATATTAACACATATATGTGAAATCTAGAAAATGGTACAGATGAACCTATTTGCAGGGCAGGAATAGAGACAAAGTAGTAGAGAACAGATGAGTGGACACAGGGGGCAGAGGGAAGGGGAGGGTGGGATGAACTGGGAGATTAGGACTGACATATATTCACCACCATGTGTAAAATATCTAGTGGGAACCTGCTGTATAGCACAGGGAGTTCAGCTTGGTGCTCTGTGATGACCTAGGTGGGTGGGATAGCAGGGGGTGGGAGGGAGGTCCAAGAGGGAGGGGATATATGTATACATATAGCTGATTCACTTCACTGTACAGCAGAAATTAACACAACATTGTGAAATAATTATACTCCAATAAAAAAAAAACTGATAACTACAATACTGAAAAATTCTAAATGCTTTATGAACTATCAAGTCAATACCACTTTTAGGGCAAATTGTGTTTTTTTTAATAAGGATTTTTTAAATAAAATTATATATGGTATATAAGCTAATTCCTAGCCTAACATTCCATTTTCTAACTACTTTATAAATGAAAACTTACTGTATTCAGATAATATTTCATAATTCATGAACTAACAATAAAAACCAATGTTTCCTAAATCTGTATGCTGATACTTATAACAACACACTTCATACCTAGGATTATTGTTTATTAAAACAGTGATCCTTTCACAAATACTAACATGTCACTAAAAAAATATTCAACTGACCTGCAAGTTTCTCTTGTTTCAGCAATTTCTCTCTGCTCATCTTTGCTATTTAACACAGCACCAATACTGTCAGCACTTTCAGCTCCCAACTGAGAAAAGGCAAAAACCAAAAATTAGATGACAGTGTACTGAATAGCCTTCCTAGTCATTTGTAGCAGCATTTAATACATCAAGTATTAAAAAAAAAAAACAACCCGTAACTACTGCAGCAGGCAAATGGACAAATTACCTTGCAGGAAAAACAGAAAACACCTTGGAGCAAAACCATGTTAATTAAGAATGATTTTGCCAGCTGAAAAGTATTTTATGCTTTCAGTTATTTTGAAATTAAAACAATTAACTTGACCAATCCTCTACTTTTAAAGCAAATAATAAAACACAATTTAGCAGCAGTAGCAATAACAAAACAACAAAAAAAGCAGCTAACATAGTGTTTATAGTGTGATATGCACTATGTTAAACACTCTGCATCCATCAGCTCACGTATTGTACCTTATTTATTCCATGCCGTAATAAATACCTTTTCAGTTTTATTCAAGCCAAGCCTTTATAATGATTATAGGCACAATACTAAACTTTACAAAAACCTGAAAAATAGTGATGCAAATTCGGGTTGGCAGTTCGGGAAATTTTGCAAAATACAACAAATGTAAACAAATCACTAGTTGAAATAGGCCTGGCTACATAGTGTGGGATCAATTCATGGAAAACTTTAAAAGCCAAACCAAGAAGTATAGAACGCAATTTACAGGCCACGAGGAACCACTTAATATTTTTAAGCACACGAAGGGCATGAGGAAATCTGCATTAAATAATCCCTTAGCTCAAGAAAGGCGAGAAGGCACACTACAATATTAGAGCTGCAAGTCCCCAGCCTTGATCTTAAACAATTACCACTGCCTCTTTAGACTACCCACTTCATGACTCCCCTAAGGTTTCCCCAATGATAAATCTCTTCCAATATATCAACTGTTCCTGATATTTTAACTCTTCCATAAAATCTTCCTGACCCCTATTCTCTTTAGTCAGAAAACACATTTATTCCCATAGGTGGAATGCTTTATAACCTTCTTCCCAAGACTGAGTCGGACTCCCTTCAAATCTCAGATGAGTACATTTCTTCTGAGGGTCCTTCCATGAACACTATCTACAGAATAGGTAGCCTTTCCATTATTTTTACCTCCTCATTTCCTCATTCCGATCATAGCACTTAATACACCCTTTTTGTTTTACTTTTGTTTCACAGTCGCTATCACAACTTCCAAATTTTTATTTGTACAATTCAATTACTTTATCAGTTTACTTTTGTTTACTTCTCCTCCACTGAAATGTTAGCTCACTGAGGGGAAGAACTCTGTCCTGTTGATATCTGTATGTTCAGCAGCTACTATAACATCTGACTTATAGTACATGCTTATAAATATGTGAATGAACCAATGAGATTTTCTACCAAGGTGTAAATTAGAATACAATGTTTTACAAGAGGAACGCTTTAAATCAAATTGTGCTTACATATATAATTGTCTTCTCATGCTCCAACATTTTTAAAAAATTGTGGAATGACTGGAGTAACAGACTTTCCATTGTGGTAGCACTAAATATATTATTTGAATAACTATGACAATTTGGAATCATTTGAAAGCACGTATAATTTTTTGAAACAAAGCTACAAGTTAAATAAAAACAGGTGTAAATCATTGGTGATAGCATCAATTGCCACAATCGTGGTCTGGGCCTATATACTGCATCCGATATCTTCATCCAGCAGCCAAGTCAGTCAAGCAAATTATACACACTTGAGTTGTGCTCTACTCTGACAGACCATCAATCAACAAAAATTTATTAAAAACTTACTTTGGGCAAGAAACAAAGTTAGGATAGAAGATTAAGCCAACAGGAATTAAATGCAAAGACGCTGCACGCAAACTGTTTATATTCTGTATGATGGTTAATAATATACAGTAGTGGACGCAACAGTAAGGAAAATGGATGCTCAGAGGGAGAAGAGTCTAAGCCAGGGAGATCACAATAGGTTTCATCACAAAATTCTGACCTGGGCTGTCACAGAGGATAGACAGAAATCAGAAAGAAAGGACAACTTTTAAAAATCATAAAGTATGTACTGCACAAATCACGTTCCGGAGAGTAATAAACCAGTCTGCCTTGTTCATACAGAGAAAAGTAAGTGAAAGGAAGGCTGCTAAAGTGGAAGTCTGTCATTGATTATACTGTACATCCTTAGGTGGAAAGGTTCCTATCCAACTGTACTAGGAGGCAGCCATGTGTATTGCAAAGGCCTAAAACTGCAGCTTGCAAATGTAAACGGTTTGTGGCCTTCAGCATGTAACAAATTTCCTGAGCTTTATTTTCTTCATCTATAAGACACAGATAGCATCTGACTGGTATGATCAAATATAATGTATGTACAAGATTGGCAGAGTCTTGACACACAGAAAGGACTTAATAAACGGCAGCCATTATTAAGTTCTGTGCAGTATGTAAGCTCTCTGAGGGTAGGACCACCTATTATTATTCATAGCTGAATTGCCGATGTCTACAAAAGCTCCTGGCACATAGTAAGACACTCAACCAATCATTGTTTACGACTATTTTCAGTCAAACAGACGTCTGAATTCAAAACTAAAGAGTAAGAACCTTGGTGGTAACAAAGAGCTGCTGAACATTTTTGAAGATAACATAATAGAAACTGGGAAAAGGAAGGCTTGGAAAAGATACCTGATTTGTCCAAAATCACTATGCCAGGAACAGATCTGATTCCAAACGCCCCCTTTTTTTTTGGCCACGCGTTTGTGGGATCTTAGCTGCCGACCACGGATTGAACCCGGGCCACAGCAGTGAAAGCACTGAGTCCTAACCACTGGACACCAGGGAACTCCCTAAACGCCCACACTTTTAACACTGTACCATAAATCTTTTCATCCGATCATAAAAGAGGATAGGTCTCAGATTTCCAGGTACTAAAACGAAAACTTATTACTGAAAAAAATAACAGTAAGATGCCTCATCAAAACCTGTGAGCATTTCCCCCATCCCTTTTACCGGTCTGAGTAGTAGAAAGTAAAACACAACCTCTAACTTTAATTAAGCAGAGGTGTGCATCTGCATTTTCTGCATGTGTACTCTACTAATCAAGTGTTAACTTACTCATACACAAGAAGGAGTGAGGCCAAGATCTGGAGAGACAAACCTGGGTTTAACTTTCTGGCCCAGAGGTGAAGGAGCCGGGGCAAAAATTAACCTCTGGAGCCTCTGTTTCATTATCCGATAAGTGAAGACAATATTACCTATTTCAGAGATTTGTTGTGATCGATACAGATTAAGAATTCAAACGTTAGCTGCGAGTGAGGACTAGGATACCGTACACGGCAGGGTCGACAGCAACACGCATCATGCAGAATCTAAAATTTACACTCAGGCTTCTACCAATGCAGTCGTTAGACACTATCCCAGAGAAAATACCGTAAACCTGACCCACAATGAAGCCCCAATCTCAAGAATCGGGAGCTGATTACAAAGAAAGGCAAGACACAAACGACCATTTAAAAAGTGAACAGAAGGGTTTCCCAGGTGGCGCAGTGGTTGAGAGTCCGCCTGCCGATGCAGGGGACACAGCTTCGTGTCCCGCTCCGGGAAAACCCCACATGCCGCGGAGCGGCTAGGCCCGTGAGCCATGACCGCTGAGCCTGCGCGTCCGGAGCCTGCGCTCCGCAACGGGAGAGGCCACAGCAGTGAGAGGCCCGCGTACGGCAAAAAAAAAAAAAAAAAGTGAACAGAAATTCTGGAGGATAACAAGTCACTTTTCTTTGCGTGAACTGCGGTAACTTATACAGAAAAACCACTGTATTCTCATCATTGAGCACCACTCGGCGGCCATTCCATAACGGTTGCTGAAGACCAAGCGTGGCGTTCGGTTCAGCACCACAATGACCGCGAGGTGAAACAGGAAAAGATTCGGGGTACCCCGGAGGTTGAGAACAAGAGGGTAGGTGGGCGCAGGGATTAAGGTCGCGGGACCAGAAAGGACTGCACCGTGGCCGGTAACGAGACAGAAAAGGGAGGTTGTAACAGGCCGGCCGCGCACGCGCATTCGCGATCCCTCCCTGGCCCCGGACCTGCTGCGCGAGAAGCTGTCGCCGTAACTTCTGCCGCTCCCGGATCTCCTGCAAGCGGCTGTCCATGTCCCAACTCTTGTTTTCCACTGCCTCGAAAACTTGGCAATGAGCGGATGAACCCCCGCCCAATTTTTCTTCGGAGACTGTGGAACACAAAATTCTCCAGGAGCTTCTAGCGGCGTGTACCCAGTGTTTTTTCCTCAATAGCTGTTTCCGGCGCGGCCGGAATTTGGCTCCACCGCTCCCGGAAGTCCCGCCTCCTTATGGACGCCCGCGGTTTGACGCTGCCTAGAAGAGGCCCAATGAGGGTCCTGCGACGCCGGCGCCAGAGGCGTCTCTGGAGGCTTCGGCGGTCCAGAGCTGGGGCTGTTGGAGCTGTGGTGGCGAATCGCTGACCCCTCACTTTCCCCTTCCTGGGACTTGAGGCTCCCTTGGTCTTTCAGCACTGTTGCCACGTGGTGGGCCGTTTTGTTGATTCCCTTTTCCATTAGTTCCCCAGTTGCCAGTTCTGACGTTTTAATCATTGCCAGATACCCGTTTTTTCGTGAAAGCACTAACGCGGGTCAGATTTCGGGGTTTGAACCCTGGACTGTCGTTTACTAGCTGAGTGGCCTCGTCTAGATAATCAACCTCTGTGAGCCTCTACTTTTCTCATTTGTAAAATGGGAGGGATAAGAGTGCCTACCTCACAGAGTTGTGAAGATTGAAAGAATAAACAGAGCCAAACACATCCCGCCATGCAAGTGTTCATTAAGCTTTTTATTGTTACTTTCCACTTGAGGCAGGGAACAGCAACTGCATCTTCTCCACAACTCACTAGCCCTTGAGAAGTTTCCTATTTTACCATAATGCATTTTATGGATTCTTTAGAGAGGTGGGAGGGTGATAGTAAAATTTGTCTTGGTTCATGTCCTAGAGGTCAGAGGCTACGGGGGCCCTTTTTGTGCTTGTGCATTTGTCTTAGCTGGAAATAACCCTGAGATATGAAAACAAATAGCCTACTGATGCTTGTGGCGGGGGGGCTCAGTGATGATTCTCCTTTCTTCATAGGAAGGCAACAAGGACCAAAGTTGTTTTTTTTTTTACATCTTTATTGGAGTATAATTGCTTTACAATGGTGTGCTAGTTTCTGCTTCATAACAAAGTGAATCAGTCACACACACACATATGTTCCCATATCCCTTCCCCCTCACGTCTCCCTCCCTCCCTCCCTCCCAGGACCAAAGTCTTAAGTTATTACCATTATACACCATATTTGTCATCTTATTCCAAATTCAAAGTAGCAGAAGTAGACTAAGACGTCATGTTGCCCCAAGTTTAATTGGAAGTTGTGGCACATACTTACCAAGATTAGTAACAAGTCTGTTTCTTTGAGAGAGGATTTAATTTTTGAAAATAGTATTAAATCCTCCAGATCAAAAGCAGGTGGGTCAGGCTAGGCCAAAAGTGGGCAGACTAGGCTCTTACTAATTGTCATGTCTTTCTCAAGAACTAGCTCTGAAAGGCAATTTCAAAAGAGGAGTCCTAAAAATCCCTTGAGTAATGGCAGCACTGTTTGAAAAAGTATGTTAACTTCCAAGGGGCCTATACTGTAAAAGACAATACTAATTTGTACATATGAATTAAAGTGTGTTTCTTTAACAGTCAGCTGCATCACCTGCCAGTCAGGTAAGCTGAGTACTGATTTGAACCATTTTTCAGTGATGTGAATTGACATTTTGTTCACTCAAAAATTTATTATAGGGCTTCCCTGGTGGCGCAGTGGTTGAGAGTCCACCTGCCGATGCAGGGGACACGGGTTCGTGCCCTGGTCCGGGAAGATCCCACATGCCGCGGAGCGACTGGGCCCGTGAGCCATGGCCGCTGAGCCTGCGCATCCGGAGCCTGTGCTCCGCAACGGGAGAGGCCACAACAGTGAGAGGCCCGCATACCACAAAAAAAAAAAAAAAAAAAAATTATTGAGCATTTTATATGGCAGACACTCTGATGGACCCTTGAGTCTATCAAAGACCAAAAACCAAATCAGTCAGTTTTTCTTTAAGGAGTTTACTACCTAAAGGAGGAAAAAAAATTTTTCCTGGTAAAGTGTAGTGCAGGTGCTAGTGGTATTTAAGCCCCATACTCACCTGAACTCTGCTCTGTGACGATGGTTGGGCTGGGAGTTTGCAAACTGTAGTTCCCAACTTTCCTTGTCAGACAGTTTCCTGTAAGATTCTGGTAAGAATTCTGCACAGGCAGAAAATCAGAAGGTGGAACATGGGAAAGCCATTGTTCCTTAGTTCTCTGCTTCTGGTATTCAGGGCAGTGTCTGTGCCCTTTACAAAGTCCAGCACCAGCTGCAGCAACCCCTCCTTGGTGGTCCTGTTTTCCCTTTCCCTACACTCACGTGGCATCCCCAAGAGAGCATTTGCTCTTGGGCTCTGATAATACCACCTCCACCCTCTGTTCTACCAGCTCTAGGACTAGTAGCCACTTCCTGCAGTTAGGAATTTCTGATTTAATCTCACCTTCCCCTTAATGCTCTTTTAGCCGTCAACATTTCTCCATAGCAAATGCTGTCTGTTTAGAATTCCTTAATTTGATTTCTGTTTTCTTGACTGGGACCTGTACTGATGAAGATGCAAATGTGAACTACCTTTAGTATTTACAAAGTCTTTGGAATGCAGCAGAGGGTTGTCCCGGTTTCCACAAAGAAAGGGATAAAACTCTGAAATCTGTCTCCCAACCAATGAATTTTAAAATACCAGACCACACCTGTGGAGTACTGTACATGCCTATCAGTAACATTTGTTCATCCAGCAACATAAGGACCACTAGGGAATGTGTGTGGTGGGGAGAAGGGGGAGAAGAAATTTAGAAAGTCCCCACATATAATTCATATTCTTTGAAAAAGCAATTTAACTTCTAGGCACTTATTTTAAGGAAGTAATGAGAGATCCACGTAACAATGAATGCATCTCCCCTGTTGAGCTGCATCCCATAGGCCTACAAGTCTTGTGCTTGCCCAGCTTTAAGACTAAGACAGAGCCCAGAGTCAGCAACAGAGACATCAATGCATGGGGGAGACTACACGTCTGAAGCAAAGTCCCGGAGCAAAACCCCACCGGGTGCGGTGGAGGGCAGGCAGAACAAGGTGGCCATTTTGCTGTGGGGAAGGGAGGCAGATTACCAGTTACAGGGGAAATAGATGTCAGGTGGGCTCATTAGTTACCAGGGAAACCAATAGAGGCGAATGCCCCTCCCCGCCTTTGATAAGAAGGCTAGCTGGGGCCTGGAGCAAGTACAAAGGAAGGTCAGTCATGTGAGTAGGCTGTAGGTGCAGCAGGCGCTGGTTGAGCAGGGGACACACAGAGAGCAAGAGAACAGCCATCTTGAGTGGCCTGACCATACATTCCCCCTAAGTTCCTTGAGAATGACTCTTCCAAATCTATGTATCCAACTGCCTATTGTCCATCTTACTAAAGTGTCCCTCACAATCTCAAAGTTAACATGGATATAACCTGAATTTGTCAGTCACCCCCATCTTCTCAAAAATAATTTTTTAATTCTGCTCCTAAGGTGTTTCCTATTTCAGTGAATGAGATCAGTATCCACCCATTTTCCTAAATAAAAAGCACTCTACCTCTTCTTCAGCCTCCTTATCTACTCTGTGCCTGTAGTTCCACCCTTAACCTCAACCCTCACACACACACACACACACACACACACACACACACACACACCATTCTTCATTTCTGCAAACACAACTTCTGACGATACATAACCTGATTCATATCCTAATTTCGCTACCAGTTTCCAGCCTATCAGATTCTTCCTAGAGATTTGTGGAAAATTATAATTTTATCACTTCCAACTCTGCTCAAAATTTTTACATGTCTCCTCAATGTTTGGGGCAGTGCTGTCCAAGAGAACTTCTGTGTGAATATATCTTCATTTCTTTGGGATAAATGCCTAGAGTGCAATTACTGTGTCATGTGGTAGTTGCATGTTTACTTTTTTTGTTTTTGTTTTTTTAACTGCCAGACTTTTCCAGAGCATATGTATCATTTTATATTCCCACAAGCAATGTGTAAGTGATCCAGTTTCTCCACATCCTTGTGTGCATTTATTATTTTACCTATTCTGATATTTTATATACATACACACACAGTGTGGCTTACATAGCAATTTGATGAAGCATAGAACATTGCAGACACATTCCTTGTTTTGAAATGAAAAAACTTTCTGATGTTACCAAAAGCATCTCGTGGTTTTAATTTGCACTTCCCTAATGAATAATGATGTTGAACATCATTTTATTTCTTTATTTGCCATTACATACCTTTTCTGGTGAAATATCTCTTCATGTCTCTTACCCATTTATTAACTGGATTGTTTGCTTTTTACTGTTGTGTTTTAAGAGTTCTTTGTATGTTCTAGATATTAGTCCTTTGTTGCACACACAGTTTTCAAATTTTTTCTCCCCATCTGTAGCTTGTCTTTTTGTCCTCTTAACAGTCTTTCATGAAGTGAAAGTTTTAATTTTGATGAAGTCTAAATTTTATTTTTATGGATCGTACTTGTGGTATAAAGTAATAGGTAACATTTTTTTGCATGGAAATAAGCATCCTCTCCCTCACTTCCCTTGTCCAAATCATTGGCACATCCTGTAAGAAACAATTCTAAAATATAACCTAAATATGTCTACTTTTTCTCCATTTTTACAACTATCTCCCAGGTTCAAATCACCATCACCACTCAATTTATTTTCCTTCTTCCCTTCCTTCCCTATTTTAAAACTGTAAATTAGATCATGTGATTCCTTAACTTAAAATTCTCCAAAAGTTTCCCATTAGGCTTAGAGTGAAATCCAAATTCTGCTACAGCCTATGAGAACTTACCTCATCTGGCCTGCCCATCTCTGACCTCACCCCGGTATACGAACCTCTGATCTTCCTGCACCTCACCCTAGTGCCCTAAACTGCAGCCAAACTCTTTTCTGTTTGTCTTTCAAATACAACAAGCTTCATCCTACTTTTGGCCCCAGCATCTACAGGTCCCTCTTCCAATGTTTGTAGGACTAGCTTTTCCTCATTAGGTCTCTCCACGGTCAACTGCTCCAAGGTGCCTTCACTGATGGCCTCATTGAATGAAGCCTGTGTTTCTTTTATCACTTTGTGTTATTACTCTGTTTCACTATTATTATCTTTTTGCACTTGACCAGGTGAAGTTATTTGTTTACTTCATCTACCCCCACTTAAAGGTGGGCAGTTGGCCCACCTTTATCAGAGCAGTGGCCTTCCCTTTCATATTCACCACATCTCAAACACCAAGCACATAGGGGTCATTCAAATACTATTTATTAAATGTTTAATATTTCCATTTTCTTTTTGAGTATTCAACTATTGGTAGATTCAGTATGTCCTCAGAAGGGACTATTTATAATATAATGTTTCTAATTAATTACAGAAACAAAGAAGGTGAGTTCTGGTTTCTGATAATTTCAACTCATGCTATCTACCACTAAGTCATGTCCTTTATTCATGTTTCATGAAGTAAATTAAAAATGTAGAACAATATATAACTCAAACATATCTTGATTCTAACTGCAAGACAGGATACTGTTATTGTGTTTCACAAGTTTCAGAAACCATGGAAATTTTTATCCTTTGACTTCACCAGTAATTCTATGATTTAAGCTAGGCAAGTCTGAACAGGTCTTTACTGCTTAGTGTCTTGCTGTGTTAAAAGGATATAACACAAGCTTACCTCATCAAGATGCTATGTAAAACAGTTTCTATTTATTCCAAGTACTGTATGATTTTGTGTCTATATTTGTGTGGAACAGGACATTTATTACACAATGGCATCAAAAGAGTTATGCCACAAAGCAGGCGACATTCTTAGAGATACTAGTGGGATTATGTTACGTCTGGTAAATTAATTTTGGGGATTGTGTTGCAACTAAATCTAACGATAAATTTGGAATTTAGCTAGGCTGAAAAATTGTCTCGGATCATTTTAAATTGTGTTTTTAGAATAAGACTCAGATATCTCAGGATAGCCTCAAAACTTTAGTAGAAAATCAGTGAAATATATCTTATAAACTTATAATTTTATAAAGTGTATGTGTGTGTTTATTACATAATTAGAACATTGAAGACACACTCCTTATTTTGAAATGAAAAAACTTTCTGATATTATTAGTATTCATTTACTTGAAACCCTGTGGAACTCAACACAATAATAGAACACAGGGATAGAAAAAAAACTGTCAACTTATCCAAGATGTAAGTCTGATTCTGAAAGGATTTTCAAAGAAGCTGAAACTTGAAATATACTCTACAGTTTCATAAAATGCATTGTGTAGAATTTTTAAAAGAATTTTAACATTTCAAGAGTCTTTTAGTCACCTTAATATAACTAGCAGTAATATTGTAATAGAATTCAGCAAAATAACAAATGTATTTAATTTATAAAAGTAGAATTTTTATTTATAAATTATAAAGTAGGCTTTTAAAATTCTGGAGCCATGAAGATGAACTAGCTTTATGACTTGGATCAAGTGATCTAACCATTTTGTATCCCAGGTTCCTCAATTGTAATTCAAAGGGAATGAAATAATTCAGTGGTTCTCAAAGATTTTGGTCAAGGACCCCTTTACTCTCTTAAAACTGAGGACCTTAACGAGCTCAATTTATGTTTGTGACGATTTATCAATCATTATTTACAATATTAGAAATTAAGACTGAGAAAAACTTAAGAATTTTTAAATAACTATTTCACTATATGTTAGCATAAACAATATATTTTATGAAAAATAACTATATTTTCCAAAACAAAAGATTTTTTTTGAGAAGAGTGGCATTGTTTTACATTATAAAAAAATTGTTTAATGTCTGACTTAAAGAATGGCTGGATTCTTATATTTTTTCCTGCATTAATTTTGCTGTCATATGTTGTTTTGGCTAAAGCATATGAAGAAAATCTGGCCTTATGCAGATATTTGGAAAGGGTTTAAGCCTTTAAAACTTTAATATTCTTTTAAGATAACTATGGATATTTTTCTTCATACTGCATGGAAACTTGACATGTGATCATTTTTAAAGCCTAGTTGCTATGTGAAATCTGAAATCATAGCAATGAATTTTTCATATCAAAGAGTAATAATAACTTTTTGGAGAATGGCTTGAAAAATGAATAGAAATTATGCCACCCTTTAGCATACCACTGAAGAGTGATGTGATGAGAGCTTTTTATTCCTTTATCTTTATTTGACTACTTTTCATTATTGAATAATTCTTTCATTGTTTTAAAACATATTTATTTTTGGTGAATTTTCTTATGGCTAGATAATAGTTAAATAATCTCTCTATATAGATGGGTAGTTAAATAGGTCGCACAGTAAAATGACAAATACTGAATATCATTAATTTAATCAGAAATTCTGTGAGTCTCTCTCAACTGAAAGATAGAAGTAGATTGGTGGGAGAGGAGAGAAGTTAGAACAGTGTTAGTGGCTAAGTACAGTCACAGTAATAGTAATAATAGAATAATTCTCTGATTCAATTCTACCGGCAGAATCATGGGAACCTAACTCCTAAATCTTTTGTTCAGGATCGAGAAGTGCCCAAAATATCTCTTAGATCTATTTACAGTCTGAGTCTTCTTAGTCCTCTCTTAGCAGCCTCCCTTTCTGCTGCTGCTAATGGCCTCTTGGATCCTATGTCACCAGATCTCTGATCATCTGTTCTTCCCTGAATTGAAGAAACACCCTGCTCCTCATCTGTCTGTGCCATTAGGACATAATGTAACTCTCCTCAAAATGACGTTATTCCATTCTTCGTTTTATTTTGAGAGTTTCTTTCCATCTGACACTCTGGCTGAGAGGTTAAAGGTTAGATCCTGTTCTCTAATGATTTAGGGACCTTACACCTGAGCCAGGGAACAGCTACCAAAAGTAGCTGAGCCAGGGGCTTCCCTGGTGGTGCAGTGGTTGAGAGTCAGCCTGCCGATGCAGGGGACACGGGTTCATGCCCCAGTCTGGGAAGATCCCGCATGCCGCGGAGTGGCTGGGCCCGTGAGCCATGGCCGCTGAGCCTGTGCGTCCAGAGCCTGTGCTCTGCAACGGGAGAGGCCACAGCAGTGAGAGGCCACAGCAGTGAGAGGCCCACGTACCGCAAAAATAAATAAATAAATAAATAAATAAATAAATAAATAAATAGCTAAGCCAGCCATTGCCCTTCTCAAGAATTTTACAGTTCTTCAAGGAAGTAGACCCAGCAAGTCCACCTGCTTTCACCATAAAAGTAGCTAGTGGATGCACAAGTGGTACATGCTTTGGACCTCATTCTGGGAAACTTGCTGCCCAGAATTTTGGTCTACCTTGCTCTCTCTCTTGATTTTATTTTCTCTCAGTCGCAGATACTCCTGTGCCTGCATTCTCTCACTCTCTCTAGCCCAATTATTACTTGCTTAATCATAAGCAAGTAAATTTGATCCATGCTCCAAAGGTTTAAATACTTCTCTGTGTCTCAGAATCATCTGAGGATATTTACAAAAGTTTTATTCTAAGGTTGTGTCTACCTCTTTTGAGATACAAAGCCTGTGTGTATGTGCCTGGAAGAGGAAGGAGGTGATGACAGGGAATGGTGACCTACAGATGAAGAGAGCTAGGCATTAGGAATGGAAGTTTGGTTGGAGGAAAAGTTGCCCTTTTCTCTCTCTTACATTGTTCTGGCCAATTATTCCCCATCCCATTGCCTCTTCAGGGCCTAAAAACAGTGGCATCAGCTCAGTGCCAGCCCAGGGTAATGACATGGTAGCATATAACAGCTAATGCAGGAAAGCTGGCTATGCCCTGAGCATTCATTCTACCCCTTCATCTCCTTCACCCCAACTCTTCGGCCAGATAATTACAGCTGAAGGAAACAGTTGCTGGAAAGAGCAGTGCCCAGGTTGGTAAAGGTGTTAGAAGGTCTCCTAAGGGTTAGGATTGCCTGGTAGATCATGGAAAGTGTGGTAATGGGAGTGGTCAGTCCACATTGCAACATCAAAGACAAAGAAAACATTTTAGAAGATTTCTGAGAGACAATGCATATCACCTATAAAGAGACAAAAATCAGTTTGACATCAGCCTTTCATTATCAACTCTAGATGCAGGAAGATAATGTAGTAATATTTTCTTTCAAAGGATTTTAGCAAAACAACTTTTAACCTAGATTTTCACTTCTAGGTAAACTACATTTTGTTTGTTTGTTTTTTCCCGAGATTTTTTTTTTAACATCTTTATTGGGGTATAATTGCTTTACAATATTATGTTACTTTCTGCTGTACAATGTAGGTAAATTACATTTGTGTGTAAGGGCTTGATAATACAAGGAGGCAAAAGTTTATCCCTCAAAATTCTTCAAGAGCACTCTTGGAAGAAATACTCCATCAAGAGAGAAATAAATCCTAGAGAAAACAACTATATATTTATATTTAAAGGTGAACAGTAAGTTAATTAAGCATTGACTCAAGGAAAAGAACACAAAATAAACACTTAAAAGATATTCATACCAATTCAGAACAAAAGTGCTAGATGGAACCAATATGGCCTGGTGAAGGGCTGGGCCAGAACAGAAAGAAATGGGCTGATTGGGGCTTCCCTGGTGGTGCAGTGGTTGAGAGTCCGCCTGCCGAGGCAGGGGACACGGGTTCGTGCCCCGGTCCGGGACGATCCCAGTTGCCGTGGAGCGGCTGGGCCCGTGAGCCATGGCCGCTGAGCCTGCGTGTCCGGAGCCTGTGCTCCGGAACGGGAGAGGCCACAACAGTGAGAGGCCCGTGTACCGCAAAAAAGAAAAAGAAAAAAAAAAAGAAAAGAAATGGGCTGATGCTAAGGTCCTTATCTTGTTTGAGGCAAGACATATTTGTTGATAAGCTTAACCAGTTTATAGGAGAAATTGATTCTAACCCTTTGGGTTCTAGGAAGAGATAATAAAGAACAAAAATAACACAATACATAACTTTTAAATTAGCAAAAGATAATATGCATTATCCTACAGGAAGTAGGAAAGGAAGAAAAGGATATGGCAATTGCAAAACTCTAAGTAAGGGATCAGAAAAGATTCCAAATATTACAATAATTTAAATCAATGTCAGTGGGTTAAATTTACAGATTACAAGGCAGAAATGTTCAGATTGGATTAAAAATATAACAATTTCTGAAAAAAAAATATATTTCCTAAAAGAGACTCTTTTTTTTCTCAGAGAGATACATGGGTGAGCTTTGTATCCTCATTGGCATCAGCAGCACTGTCCTCCCTCATTACTGGACATCAAGAACCTACAGCCAGATCTTCACCATATCTGTTTTCAAGATCATTGCCAAAGCTTCCTAGAAAGCTTGGTGTTGAGGTTAAGCTTTACATCAGAAAATTTCTCTTCAGAGCTCTTCTAATAGCATGTCAATCAGTGTATATAAGGCCCTCAAGCTCTGGGAAACAATGAGGAAAAGTGCCACAAAAGCTGTCAAACACATCAATGAAACTATTGGGACTGCCTAGTAAACAAGGGGCTGAGTGTTATGAATAGGAGATTGACAAACTGATGACAAATTGGCACTGAGAAGGAATTTAAATAGAAAAATTGTCAAACTAGGCATTCCCCTTGTTGTCAAGGCTGAAACTGCTGAAAAAGGGGCTCCCTCTCCTATCTCATTACCAACTTATCTGGCCATTCAGATGTCATCTAGTCAGTTCCAGTTTTCAGTGTGCTCAAGAATGGATCTTACACCAGCAACAAGCTCACAATGCAGCATTTCATAATCCTTCCCTATCGGTGCTGCAAACTTCAGATAATCCACATGCACCAGAGCTGAGGTCTAACAAAACAAAAGAATGTCATCAAGGAGGAATAAGGAAGATGCTGCCAATTCGGGGCATAGGAGTTTTTCTCTAAATGTCCTAGAGAATGGTGAAGCCCTGGAGCTGCTAAAGAATATCATTGGAAAGGCTGCATACATGGATAAAGTCGTTGACATTGATGAAAGTACCTCTGGTTCTTCCAGGGCTGGAAATAGCACCTGGATTTCAAGTCCTCTGTTAACTCTAGCTGGCATATCATATCTGACTAGTTATCAAACATGTACAAGTTTTTCATCAAGGATGATTTGGTGGTGTAGTGCTGTTATGTATTTAACATCCTTTGACAAGGATGACTGGGAAACTTGAAAGAAGTTCCCCAGCATCAGTTTTCCAGGTGGTAGGAGTTGATCTCATAGTGACAAACCCAAAGCAAATTTCCAAGGTTATGATGAGAAGTCATGCCATTGCATTCTTTTTTTTTTTAAAATAAATTTATTCATTTATTTTTGGCTGCATTGGGTCTTCATTGCTGCGCGTGGGCTTTTCTCTAGCTGCGGTTAGCAGGGCCTACTCTTGGTTGCAGTGCACGGGCTGCTCACTGCGGTGGCTTCTCTTGTGGAGGACGGGCTCTAGGCACATGGGCTTCAGTAGTTGTGGCACATGGTCTCAGTAGTTGTGGCTTGCGGGCTCTAGAGCACAGACTCAGTAGTTGTGGCACATGGGCCCTAGAGCGCAGGCTCAGTAGTTGTGGCCCACAGGCCCTAGAGCGGAGGTTCAGTAGTTGTGGCTCACGGGCTCTAGAGCACAGGCTCAGTAGTTGTGGCGCATGGGCTTAGTTGCTCCACGGCATCTTCCCAGACCAGGGCTCAAACCTATGTCCCTGCATTGGCAGGCAGATTCTTAACCACTGCGCCACCAGGGAAGTCCCATGCCATTGCCTTCTGCTCACAGTGAACCAGATCAGCTCTGCAACTGAGTCTTTTCAGGTGTGGTATTTGGTTCAGTCCAAAAGGTAAATTCTCATTGTTTCCCATAATTCTATAGATACTGAGATATTATTGTCAACATGGACAAAACAAGACCATCCCTGTTCCAATCTAAGTGCTTGGCCAAGTACAATCAGGCAACAAAGAAACCAAAAATTCCTTAGATAATCATTACTAAGCTGAGGAGGACCTCTGCTGCTATTCTAAAAGCAGGCAGCCCAAGATAGTATAAATACCTCTTTTGCCCATTTACCTTTTGATATGCCCACTGCTAAACTGGAAACTAAGCTTGCATCTGGAACATGTTGGAAGTATATAGATTTTGTGTCTGGCTCAGTATTGTTATGTTATCTCATCTTTCTCCATGAAGCTATATACTTACAAGGTAGACCTTAAGGTCTTTGTAAGCAAGACCTCCTGTGGCTTTATGTGGTGAGAAAAAATTCAGTAACATACCTGAAATATTTTATAAAGGTCACATGTTAAGGGATAGAAAAAGAGATAGCAGGTAAATATGAACAAATCTCTTTAAAAGAAGCCATGATAGCAAAATAGAATTTAAGGCTAAAGTTAATCTTTAAATAATCATATGCCAGTAAACTGTAATGATATGAATATATTAGCAACAAACAATACGGCTTTGAATTATATAAGGAAGCAGAAAGCACTACTGAGAGAAATTCATAAGTCAATTTAAACTGGAGATTTTGTCATCCTTCTAAAAAAACTGATTGAAGAAGCTTTCAAAAAAATCAAAATTATACAAAATTATAACATGATTTATAAACTGAAATGAAGATGTAGAATCTTACACTCAACAGAGTATACATATTATTTTCAAATACATATGGAACACCCACAAAAATTAACCAGGATTAAGTCATAAAGATAGCTTTATATATTTCAAAGTATCCATGAAATATAGATTATTTTCTTTCATCATTTAACAATTTAATTAGGAATAAATACTAAAAAGATGTCTGGAAAAAAATCCTATAAGTCTAGGAACTAAAAATGATTAATAACCCCTCGATTAAAAAGAAGAGGAAAAAATTTAAGGGAAATTTAAAAATTCTTTTAGGTGAATGAATAACTTTAAATACATTTATCAGAAAACACGAAAGATTGAGAAAAATAAAGAAAGAATTAAGCTCAAAGAACTGGAAAAGGAAACAATAGAAAACATATAGAAATAAGAAGGGAGGAGATAATACAAATGAGGAAAAATCAATAAGAAAAAAAGAAATCAATAGAGATGATGAACAATCAAAACCTATTTCTCTGAAGAGATAAAGTACAAATATCTGACAAAGCTGATCAACCAAATAAAAGAGAGTATAAATTAAATTTAACCCCCAAAAGAGAATTAACTATAGAAATAATAGAGATTTTAAAAACAACAAAAACTATACAACAATAATATCAAAAATCTAAATAAAAATATAATTTTCAGGGAGAAATGTTGCCTGAGAAGAAATAGAAAACGTGGATAATGTGCTAACCATGAAAGAGATTTCTATCTGGTAATCATTTCGTGATGTATTTAAGTTGAATCATTATGCTGTATACCTTAAACTTACAGTGCTGTATGTCAAATATATCCCAGCAAAACTGGAAGAAAAAGAAGTGAATGCACTGTACCCTGTTTCCACGAGACTCAATCTTGAATCAAAATCTCCCACAAGGGCTTCCCTGGTGGCGCAGTGGTTGAGAGTCCGCCTGCCGAGGCAGGGGACACGGGTTCGTGTCCCGGTCCGCGAAGATCCCACATGCCGCGGAGCGGCTGGGCCCGTGAGCCATGGCTGCTTAGCCTGCGCGTCCAGAGCCTGTGCTCCGCAACGGGAGAGGCCACAACAGTGAGAGGCTGCGTACAGCAAAAAAAAAAAAAATCTCCCACAAGTGAATCTTATTGCCAGACCTTAAATCACATTCAGAATTCTAACTGTCAGGGAATTTGAAACATGTAGATTTTACTTTCAGTTTCTGCATGTTATAAAATGTTTAGAATGAGATTGAAAAATTAATCCATAGGATCATACAATTTTTTGAGTTCTTCAAAACTTTCAAAGTAAAGATAATTCCAACTGATATAAAGTGTTCCAGAAAAAAGAAAATGAGGGAAAGCTGTGCAACTCATTTTAGGTCTCAATTCAAATTAACTTATTAATTATAATCTTCAGACCAATACTAGATTAGATCAGTACAAGAAAATAATCTATTAGCCCATTTCACTTATAAACAAAATGTGAAACCCTAAATCAATATTAGTTGAGTTCAACAGTGTTTTAATAAATAAAACATGGTGATGTAAATTTTATTCTAGAAATGTAAGGAGTTCATCACCAGAAAAGATAGCAATACAATTTAGTACATTAATGACCTAAAGGGGTAAAAATTACTTCAGCATACGCAGAAAGAATATTTGGTAAAGTTTAAAACTTATTTATATTTTTAAGTGTTAAAAAATTAGGAATGAAAGATACTTTCCTTAACTTGATAAAAGCTTTTAACAAAAACCTATGAAAAGATTATGACACATTATGAACAGGGAAGAGAGGCTTGTTATCACAGCTCCCATAGTGAGGAGTTCTTAGCAAATACAATAAGACAAGAAAAAAGTAGTAGATGTATAAGGATAGGATAGAATGGATAAGTCTGTCACTGCAGATTATGGGGTGATCTTCTATTAGAAGACCTAACTGAATCAATAGGCAAACTATTAGAACTAATAGAAGAGGGACTTCCCTGGTGGCACAGTGATTGGGAATCCACCTGCCAATGCAGTGGACACGGGTTTGAGTCCTGGTCTGGGAAGATCCCACATGCCACAGAGCAACTAAGCCCATGCGCCACAAATACTGAGCCTACACTCTACAGTGTGGCCCACGGGGGCCACAACTACTGAGCCCGTGGACCACAACTACTGAAGCCTACTCTCCTAGAACCCGTGCTCTGCAACAAGAGAAGCCACCTCAATGAGAAGCCCATGCACTGCAACGAAGAGTAGCCCCCGCTTGATGAGAAAGCCCGTGCGCAGCAACGAAGACCCAGTGAAACCAAAAATAAATAAATAAATTAATTAATTAATTAAAATTTATTTTAAAAAAAAGAATTAATAGCGTTCAGAAAGATTGTGCAGTTGCAGGATCAATAATAGGCAACAACAATAATAATAGCAAATACTAAGTAACATGTAAGCACTTACTAAGTACTATATAAGAAACTTTATAAATATTTTACTTATACTAATGTATTAGTATAAGTAATTAGTATAAGTAATAGGTTTCATGTAAATATCAAAACAGTCTTCTGTATTAGCAGCACCCAACTAGAAATAAGTATGGAGAATATGGCTTCACTCACATTAGCAACAAAAACTACAATGTACATAAGATATAACCTAGTGAAGAAGTACTAATCTTTTACAAAGTACTTTTCAAATTGTATTAAATGACACAAAATAAGATTTAGGTAAAAAGAGAAAAGTAACATGTTCATGGACGGGAAAAACTACACTGTAAAAATATCATTCTCCATAAATGAACTTATAAATTCAATGCAGTTTTGATGAAAATTTTAGCAGGGTTTTGTGAGGAACTAGAAAAATAGTTTCTGTGCATGGAAGAATAATGGACTAAAGAAAGGAAACTTGTCTTATTGGATATATTAAGACATCTTATAAAACCATAGCAATAAAAACAGTATGGTACTAGTATAGGAACAGATAAAAAAAAATAGATGCAACAGAATCCAAAAGCAATGAACAGTGCCTGTTATATATGAGGATGTGAAATGTAGCAGAAATTAGCATCACAAATCAGAGGGGAAAAGAGGGATTATTTAGTATATGGCTCAATACATAGGGAAAAGTAAATGTATTTATTTATTTTTTACATCTTTATTGCAGTATAATTGCTTTACAATGGTGTGTCAGCTTCTGCTCCATAACAAAGTGAATCAGCCATACATATACACATGTTCCCACATCTCTTCCCTCTTGCGTCTCCCTCCCTCCCACCCTCCCTATCCCACCCCTCTAGGTGGTCACAAAGCACCGAGCTGATCTCCCTGTGCTATGCAGCTGCTTTCCACCAGCTGAAAAGTAAATTTAGATTCTTACCTCACTCCAAATACAGAAATAAATTCCAAATAGATTAAAAACCTAATTATAAAAGGCAGTATATATAAAGTAATAAAATATATGAGGCTATCTTTGTGAACTTAGGATGGGAAAGGATGTTTAAACAAGACTAAAAAAGTATCAACTTTAAGGGTGGGTGGTAGAAATTGATGGATGTGTTCATATTAAAATTAAGTATTTCTGTATGAAGAGGACACGATAGACAAACTTAACAGGCTGGTGGCAGATTAAAAGATGTTTTCAGAATTTAAATCTGAAAACTGATTATTAACAAATAGAGTACAAAAGGAACTACTAAAATCTACAGGGAAACAATAATTGGACGGGAGTAAAAATAGACAATTCATGGAAGAGGAATTCTAAATAGCCAAAATGTGTATGAAGAGATGCTCAACTCCACATGAAGTCAGAGAAATTCAAATTAAGTCAACATAGTATTGGGAAAAATTTTTAAGTCAGCTAATACCAAATGTTGGCTAGAATGAGGAGGCATGAGAAACTTTATGCACTATTGGTGGGAGAGCAAGCTCATAACACTGAGTGAAATTAATTAGCCATATATTCAGTATACATCATTCCTTCATCTGGGTTTATACTGTGTACAAGTTTTTAAGGGGACATTTATGAGGTAAATATCATTGCACTATTTGTGTTATCAAGAAGTTACAAGAAGCCTTGATATCTGTCCCTAGAGAAATGAATAACCAGAATGTGTGGTGTATACATGCAATGGAATACAGTACAGCAATAAGAAGTAGTTAATCATTTTAAGCAATATAGATAGATCTTAGAAATATAGAATGAATTCTATAGGGCAAAACAATTTATGTACATTCAAAACATACATGCATAGGGCTTCCGTGGTGGCGCAGTGGTTGAGAGTCCACCTGCTGATGCAGGGGACACGGGTTCGTGTCCCGGTCCGGGAAGATCCCACATGCCGCGGAGCGGCTGGGCCGTGCAGGCATGAGCCTGCGCGTCCGGAGCCTGTGCTCCGCAACGGGAGAGGCCACAACAGTGAGAGGCCTGCGTACCGGAAAAAAAAAAAAATACACGCATAGAAAATAATATATTATTTCTCAGGGTTATATTTTCAGATGCCTAAGGACATATATTGAATATACTACTGTAAACTTCTCTGATGCGAAGGACAATGTAAATGAGAATGGGTAGGACAAAGGGGAAAGAATAATGAAATAAAATGAGAAGGGTGTTGCATGGACTTATAATAGCAGAAAATGAAATCTGTGTATTTGAGAGCCATATGACTCATGGATAATTAGCATATTTGTCCTAATTTGGGAGAGGAATAAGTAATGTTCCAAGCAAAAGGATGCACATGTTTAAAAACAGATTCTTGGAAGATTTGAGTGGTCTTATGTAGAAGACAGATGGATATCTGATTAGTATAAATTCTTGCTTTAAATATATTTCTCCATCAAAAGTGTTAGAAATTAATCTGAAATTTGCCTCCAGCAATCAGTCTGGGAAAGGAGTAGAAATTTGAAAATGTGATTTTTTATTATTCGAAGAGAATTGCTCTGTAAACTGGAAAATGCAAAATACTCTGTAAAAAGTTTACCTTTTGTTGAGTTTCATGTAATCTGTCAGGTAGTAGTTTAAAAAGCATCAGTTTGTTTTCTTCTGATGGTATTATCTCATTCCACATACTCATTGACTAAACCTTTTATTCATCAATAAAATTTTCCCTATCATTTATTCTTGTGTGAACAATATACTACAAATTATAGCTTGTAGATGCTGCTCTGTTGTGCTTAGCATATTGCATTATTCAATTGCTTTGGTATTCTTGGTATTAATCTGAGACTCTTTAATGTCTCCTGGGTATAGTGTCACTTCTGTCCACATTGTACTTTATAAATCATAGCCATGTCCTCTATATAATGAAATGAAGGTTAAATTCTATGGACTGTAATATTCAAAGAGCGCTACTTTTTGTTAGTCCAACCTCATTTAGAAGCTTTCATGGATGTTTTTCTTGGTTAAATAGAAAGTGTTCAATATAACCATCTTTTCCTACGACTGTTTCACATTTTAGAAATAATATGATTTTCATTATTAATATTTTAAACAATATTCTTTAATCAGAGTTAAATATCTCTACTAAAATGTCTTGGAGCTTGTCAAAAATATTCCTAATAATGTTTTATATATATATATATTTCTTATTGTTTCAGAATTTTGTGATTCTTTTTCAATATTTCATGTTCTTTTCTAACTCACTGAAAAGTGGGTCAGTATACAAATGTTCTGAGCATATTAATGTTCTTCTTTCTAATGTTTTTCATGCCATGGCAACATAAAATATGATAATATTTATAAAACACCCAGAGAAAGACCTGTGAAGCTGCTTGCAGCCAGAGGTAACTGCCCTGCACTGGACGTCTTGCCCCACTACCCTGAAGCTGAAGGGGGAGCTATTTCCTACACACTTAACACCTATTTGTGCTCCAGCAACCCAACTGGAAAGCTCTGAATTAATGCTTTGAAATTTTTCAAAAGAAAGAACTTCTTTTCCAGCCTCCAGAGGTAAGATTAGTTCTAGAACATAGTGAGACCTCCTCTTTTATACAGAAAGAAGGAATAAAAGATAATAAGTTGTATGGCCCTTCAAAGAGTAGGGAAGACTCAGGGAAAATATCTGGAGACTACTTACTAGTAGTAGTAGTAGTAATGATTTATATTTGGAATCATGACATCAATGTCTGTCTGGATTTATTAGTATTTAATGGACGCTAGCAATGGGGCAGGCATAGAAAGGTGACAGGCAAGCAGGAGAGGACACTTGGAGTAGCAATGGGGTGGACAAAAGGAGACTACGTTGCAGGTGAGACAAGGTTACTTGAGAACAATGATCCACAAACTGCTCAATCTTTTTGTTGTTGTTGTTTTTGCGGTACGCGGGCCCCTCACTGTTGTGGCCTCTCCCGTTGCAGAGCACAGGCTCCGGACGCGCAGGCTCAGCGGCCATGGCTCACGGGCCCAGCCGCTCCGCGGCGTGTGGGATCTTCCAGGACCGGGGCACGAACCCGTGTCCCCTGCATCGGCAGGCGGACTCTCAACCACTGCGCCACCAGGGAAGCCCTGGTTTTGTTATTTTTTAAACTTCATATTTTGAAATAATTGGAAATCTACCTAAAAGTTTCAGAAATGTATGCAAACATCCCATATACCTACAGTTTTTGAGCACTTCCTTACTGACACACCAAAGTATTTCAGGCTTGTACTTTGCTAATCCTGACCCTGAAATAGACAATATTCCAAGGATCTTGGTCCCTTTTATAAGGTAATGGAATTTAAAAACAGGATCTGGGCACTACATGTTTTCTTTTTTGTGTTTTTTAAATGAATGTAATGACGCGGCATAAGATGGAGATGAGTGCATGAATTTGTAAGCACAAGCTTCCAGTTTTGAGCAGCTGTGTTGCCAGATGTGTAACCTAGGGGCATTATCCTCCCTGATGTTTGGTTTCCTCATCTTTAAAAAAAATAGTAACAACAAAAACAATAATGATAACAAAGAAGAGAAGGATAATGATATATGGTTATTGTAATCTGATGGGTACTGTTCTAAGTTCTTATATAAATACATTTAATTTTCAAACAATATTATTATTATAACCATTTTACAGATGAGATAAATGAAGATCATAATAAAATATTTGTATCGTGAGGTTATGAGGATCATATAAAATGAAGTTTGTGAAAGTCCTATGTAAAAAGCACTACAGATGTATATGATAGTTATTTATGTGAATATTTATACAGTTGACCCTTGAACGACATGGATTTGAACTGTTTGGGTTCGCTCATATGCTGATTTTCTTCAACAGTAAATACTACAGTACTACACAATACAAAGCTGGTTTCATCTGGGGATCTGGAACCTCGGATTCAGAGGAACAGCATAGTTGGAGGGCCAACTATAAATTATACACAGTTTTGGACTAAATCCCCACGTTGTTCAAGAGTCAACTGTATATGTATACATATAATCCCTCGATTACTTATTGAGTCAATCAGTGAGCATCTACTAAGTACCATACGCAATGTTTATGCTAAGTATAAAATAAAACAATATATATGTATTAAGTTTAACATTATATATACATATTTATATGCTTATAACCCCATGGAATATTTCTTTTAAAGTGCTGTTCAGGGCTTCCCTGGTGGCACAGTGGTTGAGAGTCCGCCTGCCGTTGCAGGGGACACGGGTGCGTGCCCCGGTCTGGGAAGATCCCACATGCCGCGGAGCGGCTGGGCCCGTGAGCCATGGCCGCTGAGGCTGTGCGTCCGGAGCCTGTGCTCCGCAGCGAGAGAGGCCACAACAGTGAGAGGCCCACATACCGCAAAAAGAAAAATAAATAAATAAAATAAAGTGCTGTTCAACAGAAATATAATGTAAGTCAAAGATGTAATTTTGAATTTCCCAGTAGCCATAGTAAAATGGCTTTATTACAGGACTAATTAATTTTAATTACATATTTTATTTCATCTAATATATCCAAGATATTGTCATTCTTACATGTAAATGTAAAACAGTTATTAATGGTATATTTTACACTTTCTATATTGTCTTCAAAATCCATTGTGTATTTTATACTTAGCACATCTCAGTTAGACAAGCCACATCTTAAGTTTACAATAGTCACATGTAGCTAGGGGCATCCATTGGACATCTAGGGTCTAGAATAATATACAAAAAACTGGGTGGGAGATGGGAGAAGGAAAGAGATTTATCTTTTACTATATATACTTTTGTAATTTTGATTCTTGTGTTCTGTGTACTTGTTGCCTACACAAAGAAAATTGAAAAAGTGAATTAATAAATTAAAAGCATCATGTTTTTATCTGTGCATGTGTGTGCATTCTTCCATGTCAGTGGTTTTCAACTGGGGGTGATTCTCCCCTCCCCAGGGGACATTTGACAATGTCTGGAGATATTTTGGGTAGGTGGGTGGGGACTACTGGCATCTAGTGAGTAGATGTCAGGAGTGCTATTATATATCCTACTATGTGTGGCAGGGATCCCCAACCCCCGGATGGCAGACCAGGCCACAGATCAGGAGGTGAGTGGCAGGCAAGGGAGCAAAGCTTCATCTGCCCTCCCCATCGCTCGCATTACCACCTGAACCATCCTCCCCCGACACCCCCCCACCCCACTCGCAGAAAAATTGTCTTCCACGAAACCGGCCCCTGGTGCCAAAATGGTTGGGGACCACTGATGTATGGTATAGTCCACATCCCCCAATTAAGGATTATATGACCCCAAATGTCAATAGTGTTGAGGCTGAGAAACTCCATTCTATGTATGTGCTTTAAAAAGTAAAAATTTTGTTACTAGGCATTATCAAGGCCCTGGGTATGCAAAGACGGTTCACACACAGCACCTGCACCTCAATGGCTCACAGTCTAGTGAGGGAGAGTAGGCAAATAATTTCAGGAATGTGATCAATTCTAGAATAGAGTGGAAACAAGGCATTAAGCAAGAGTTAAAGTATCTGTAAACATATTCACTAACTAGAATGTCACTTGCTTGAAACATCAATTTGGATTGAATAGTTGAAGTTGAAACATCAATTCCAGAAGTTATTTCCCACCAAATCCTCTAGGTTGACAGTGTAGTACTTTATTCAAAGGCTTTAATGTGCCTCTGTACCAACCTACTATCCATAAAAGATGTCTGAGAAGAGCCCTTAATTTGGTTATAACATTTGTTATTATATTTCTGTGCTGAGTACCACATTTTGGAACTTTAAATGGACTCTAATATATTTTAAAAATAACGTGTAAGTCATGAACTAATTTTGTTGCTGTCTGAAAGAGATGGCTATATTTTATAAGAACAACAGTTCAAGGGATTATCATGTTTTGCATATCTTCTCCCACAAACATCTCCATTTTTGGGAGAGGCTCACAAGTTCAACCATATTTCATCACCAATCAAAGAAACCAAAGCTCAGACTCTGAAATCCATGGGCTTTGTTTAGGTTTTCTTAAACCTTAGGGCTGTCATATTTTTGCTTTGGTTTAGTTTTTCACTAGTGAGCTCACAAAGTACTGTACATATCTGTTTGAAAGTCAGAAGAAATCTTGTGTCCTTCTCACTGCCTGCAAGCTACCAACACAAGAGGCTGCACAGGGCAGTGGTGAAGGGCAAGTGCTTTGGCATCTGGTAAGACCTGGGTCACCTCTTAAGGTGCAGCACATTACTTAACCTCACCAAACCTCGGTATCCTCATGTAAAATGTCTATCATGCAAGGGTTGCCAGATTGATTAAACTGAGATAGCATATTAAATTCATTTATCATTGCTAAGAATTAATCACGTTATGGGAACTATTACTGTCCAAATGGCACAAAACAAAAAGCAGACAAAAAGCCACAAGTCAGAATAGAGTGCATGTGATTTCTCCACTAGAATTTATTTATGTATTCATAGTCATTATTTGCCTAAAAAATAAGTGATTCCCTATCTTTTTAGTTGACACCTTAATTAAATGGAGAGATTTGAGTACTGTTTCGGCACTCTGGGTTGAATTGGTCCACATTTGTGTTCATTATTCATTTCTTGCTACCTTTCACCACTGTGCTGTTAGAACGCAGTACTAACTCCTGTTTTTTGACGTCTGCCTCTTCCCAGCTAAGTTCACATTGTCTTTTTAAAACCCAACTTTTTTTGAAAATCTCCCTTGTGCCCTCATTATCACACTAACTAAAGCTCCCTAAATAGTAACCTAAATCTCTTTAGCAACAAGCCCATCCTCAGTAGCTTGAAGAAATACACTGCAGCTCTACAGAGTTCATTTATAGACAGAGACAAAAGGCTTCTTCCTGACTGTAATTTCAACAGACCTAGTGAATGTAATGTTAGTGTGGTAAAAAATGCAGCTGCATTTTTTCATGCTTTCTAGAAAAGTCGAGATAAAATCTTATAGTCACACCACTCATATTTTATATTTATGTCACTCATATTTTATAATTTAAATCTCAGAGAGGTTTTGTTTCATTCAAAAAGCTGAAATTGTAAATTTCATTTTGTTTGTGTGAAAAGTTATACTGTAATTAATTAATTTTATAGAACATGTTATATTTCTCTTCTATTATGTTAAAATATCCACTGGATGCTTAATTGAAAGATGCAATAGTTTTCTTAATCTTTTAATATGTTGATGTTTTACACTACCCTATTTTAATGATAGCAAAAAATTAATGACCGAATTAGATATTAGAGAAGGTTAAATAACAAAAAATATAGGTAATTTCATTGTTTTTCTTATGATCAATATTAATAATGATAATATTAATTGAGTAGAGCATAAATAAAAGGCAAAATAATTATTTAGTAGCCTAATGACTTGAGACAGATAATTAAGGTTTCAATCCATCAAGGGAGATGAAGAAACCTCCAAGGTTAGTAGGTTTTTTGTAGAGAGGGAGGGCCTGGCTTCTGTTTTTCCCTTTGCCCCACAGAGGAAGATGAGAAACTGATCCAGGCTTCTTTCATCTTTCTTCCTCTGTTTTTCCCTTTATTCCATTCCTGAGGGGAATATTTCAGAGCTGGTATGTCCATTATACATGTAACAGATCCCAAAAGAGGGATTTTTTTTTTTTTTTTTAATGATAGAGCTTATAGGAATGAGGAAAATACAAACGGTGTAGGGATAGAAAAATTTCAGGCTGAGTAAGCTATGGAGAAAAAAAATATCACAGATATGGACATGGGAAGAGACAAAGAGAACATTCAGGGGGAAAGTGGCTGAGGGGAGAACAATTGGGAATGTAGATGTTTAAAAATTCCCATAGAAAATCTAAAGCATCAAGTGGATCATTTTATTTTTTCCCCAAAGAATGTGCTCAAGTTGATTTTTTATCCAGTTCTGGAAGGCTGTGAGAGAAAGTCGTTGGCCACATACCCAGCAGAATTTGAGCTGTTCAACAAGCTACTCATCAGAAGCATCTGTCTCAACCTGTTACTTGCCTTCGCCTCTTACCTGGTCTAGAATTTTAACCTCTTCTCTCATTCCTTTAGGTGACACACCAAAGTGGATGGTTATCTTAAAAAGCTACAATTAAGACTGCTGGAGGTGAAGAGGCCCTGAGGGTTCTTTTAGTCTAGCACAAAGGAATGTATCAAATCAACAGCAGGCAAACACTGAGGGCCTGATGTTGTCCATAAGACAGTGTTTGTGATAAGGGACTTGCAGGGAGAGGAGAGTTTGCAGCTTGTACACCTCTGGGTACGAATGGCTGGAAAGTGCCAGACCTGGGAATGCAGGCCCCGGGATCCCGTTCAGGAGGCATACTCCTACAGAGGGCAGAGAGTGCCCAAAGTGAAGAATATGGAAAAACAAGAAGTACAGGGTTTAGTTATTTCTTTTTAACTTATCTATTTTATATAAGGCTTAACTTGGTTTGCTGTCAGTTAACAACCAAGATTGGAATGGGCCTCGGTGGGGTCTTTACTGTCTTGAGCAGGCTGGTACGAAAAAGTAGGGATTACACTGCTCTCCTTCCTAAAATTTACTGTCTGGAATAGGAATAGTGTCTGGGGGCAGTCTTGAGAATCCTGAGCTAAGAATCCTGGACTAATGCCTTCAGGGGTTACAGACTCACCAAACAGTCTCCCAGAACTGATTGGGATGAAAACGGATCGATTCCAACCTAAATCAAGGGCAATCATTCGGGTGAGGTGACTGACTAGCCATTGAAACTTAGGGCAGAGTCGTGAGGAATTCTAACAGGTGGTCTAATATTTTTAAAATGAAGGCCATTGTTTTAATCAACATTGTGGACGAGAGTCCTCTGAAAGGATATTTATAGGGAAAAAAAATGGACCGTGATTTTTTTCTTTTTTTTTTTTTTGCGGTATGCGGGCCTCTCGCCGTTGTGGCCTCTCCCATTGCGGAGCACGGGCTCCGGACGCGCAGGCTCAGCGGCCGTGGCTCACGGGCCCAGCCGCTCCGCAGCATGTGGGATCTTCCTGGACTGGGGCACGAACCCGCGTCCCCTGCATCGGCAGGCAGACTCTCAACCACTGCGCCACCAGGGAAGCCCCTTGATTTTTTTTTTAATAGATTTATTTATTTTATTTATTTATTGTTGGCTGTGTTGGGTCTTCGTTGCTGTGCGCGGGCTTTCTCTAGTTGCCACGAGCGGGGCTACTCTTCACTGCAGTGCACATGTTCTCATTGGGCTGACTTCTCTTTTTGCAGAGCATGGGCTCTAGGTGCGCGGGCTTCATTCATTGTGGCACACAGGCTCAGTACTTATGGCACATGGGCTTAGTTGCTCCTCAGCATGTGGCATCTTCCCCGACCAGGAATCGAACCCATGTCCCGTGCCTTGGCAGGCGGATTCTTAACCACTGTGCCACCAGGGAAGTCCCTGGACCTTGATTAATTGGCAACATTAAATAGGTGGAGAAGAGGATGAAGACAGTCATAGATTCGTTCATCTATTCCTTCAAGAAATTATTCATGACGCCTCTGTGGGAACTGTGCGAAACACTAGGGATTTTGTGGAGAGCAAAAGCGACAAGGTTCCTGCCTTATATGGAGCTTACCTTCCAGCATGTGGAGCAGACGACAAACACAGTAAAAGACAAAGATCCCTTCAGATAGTAATAGGTGCTATGGAGGAAGGAGAACAGTTTAATGGGATGAAAAGTGACCTGGGGGGAGGTTGACGGCGAGTGTTTTAGGTACGGAGGGCAGAGACTACCGGGGCAGGTAGATTTGATTGAGATCTAAGAGTTAAAGAGTGGCCCTGTGAAGACCCAGAGGAGGGGCATTCTTTGAAGAGGGAGTAGCAAGTACAAGAGGCCTGAAATAGCAATGAACTTGATACACTGGAGGACAAAATCAACAACACCAACAATAAAAACAAAACAGGGCTTCCCTGGTGGCGCAGTGGTTGAGAGTCCACCTGCCGATGCAGGGGACACGGGTTCGTGCCCCGGTCCAGGAGGATCCCACATGCCGCGGAGCGGCTGGGCCCGTGAGCCATGGCCGCTGAGCGTGCGCGTACGGAGCCTGTGCTCCGCAACGAGAGAGGCCACAACAATGAGAGGCCCGCATAACGCAAAAAACAAAACAAAACAAAACAAAAAACAGTGTGGGCAAAGAAAGTAAACAAAGGACAGAAAGTCCAAGACGAAGTTAGTAGGATAGGCCACCAGGAAACAGTTCCTTTTAATCACAAAGAGAATTTAAAAGGAAGGTTAAAGTAGAGGACAATTTAGATCCCGAGAAGACTCAGGAAAAATAAGAATCTGTTAAAACAGCATTTTTGAGGATATAGAGAAAAGACAGTAACCCTGGGTGTAACGCCCCTATACTAGTAAAGACAAGATCTAAAACCTGGTTGACACTCAGTATCAGAAAGCTTTGGTTTACAAATGTGTGCTCCAGAAGGAAAGGCAAAACCCTCACTGCTGCTGTTGGCAGCAGGTAAGGATCAGTGATCAACCCAAACTACAATGTTGTAGCTGCCACAGTTGGTATTTGAAATCCAGCGGGAAATGGAGATGATTGCCACTGATATCTTCATTAAACAACAACAAACTACATAGGTAAAATTTAATGGCCTAAGTGCTTTAGATTTTTAATAAAGTAAAAATGTTAAAACTCCTGTGTGAGAACCCCAAAAATTATCAGTGCATAATTTAGTCCTTAGAGGTAATATTTCATTTGTTTTATGTTTCAAAGGCTTAACAGCACTTTAATTTGGTCTGAATTCCTTTGTCTACCAATTTGAAAGGCAAAGAAAGTTCACTTCTTTCCCAAAGAAGCTGAGATTTTAATTAACTACACATTATTTACTGGACTTTGGGGCCCCAAATACAGACTGGATGAGATTTTTTTAAAGGTTAGCATGTTCTCAAGGATCTGTAGCAACTTTTCCTGACCAGTTCTACTTCAGCCTGGATTGTGAAACTGCATCTTGATTCAGCATGCTTTGGTAGGAAAAAACTCTTAGCCTTTCAATAATATAGGACAAACACTGAGCTTAGACAAAGGGGACAAAAATGAAACAGAAAACATACCATCTGTTGAGTGGCCATGAATTAGCCAACACAGCACTTTTCATATCCCTGCACAACAGCACTCTGGGGTGGCACTGTCACCCCCAGATGCAACTTGGAGAGAAACTAGCAAACGTCTGAGCTATTAAATGGCTGAGGAGAATTTGCTATAACATCCTTTGGTTGACAGTCTATGTGCTGTCCACCAGACAATACGGTATCCCCTATTTAGATGTAACAGTGACGATAAGAAGAATTTGTTTACTAATGTTAAGAAAAAATCCAGCTTATGAATGGTCACCTTAATTGTAACACACCGCTTTTCTGATGGAAAAGTTACCTATTAGAAATTTGCCCAGCAAAATGGTAAGAATCCGCCTGCCAATGAAGGGGACACGGGTTCAAGCCCTGGTCCAGGAAGATCCCACATGCCGTGGAGCAACTAAGCCTGTGCGCCACAACTACTAAGCCTGCGCTCTAGAGCCTGTGAGCCACAACTACTGAAGCCCGTGTGCCTAGAGCCCGTGCTCCACAACAAGAGAAGTCACCTCAGTAAGAGAAGTCACTGCAATGAGAAGCCTGTGCACCGCAACGAAGAGTAGCTCCCGCTCGCTGCAACTAGAGAAAAGCCCGCATGCAGCAACGAAGACCCAATGCAGCCAAAATAAAGAAAATTTAAAAATTAATTATTAATTTTAAAAAAAGAGAGAAGTAGATAAGAAACTGGATATAGAGTCAGTGAAAAATATTTATTTAGAAACTTGTAGTAAGTAATGAGGATCCGGAAATGAATAAGATCCTATAGCTCACTCAAGAGCTTTCTTAAGGAGAGCACAAATCCATCCAACCACTTGAGTAAAAGTCCTCATTATGAAAAAGTCAGTATATCTTTTTTTTTTTTTTTTTTTTGCGGTACGCGGGCCTCTCACTGTTGTGGCCTCTCCCCTTGCAGGGCACAGGCTCCAGACGCAGGCTCAGCGACCATGGCTCACGGGCGCAGCCGCTCCGCGGCATGTGGGATCTTCCCGGACTGGGGCACGAACCTGTGTCCCCTGCATCGGCAGGCAGACTCTCAACCACTGCACCACCAAGGAAGCCCAAGTCAGTATATCTTTAAGTGATCATTTGGATGCCACTAAATTGGTGTACATTAAAGATCCTTGTATTACCTTTTGTGCTCTTTCTTTCTAAATATTTATCAAACATTTTGAAAATGAAAGAATATAGAAAATTATAAAGTATAACATCATAGCTTCAAATTATAGTTACACATACTATTATGTATCACAATCAAAAATAAAAATCATGGCATTATCTATATTCTTAAAACTGATGTTATTGTTCAGGTTTTTCTGTTGATGTTCAGGGTTTTAAACATTTTAACATCTTCAAGAGATCTATGTCTTAACAGATTTCTTCCTTCTGCCTTTATTATTATATGCCCTGTTGAGCTAGTTAAGTTCCAAAGGTTAAAATTATTCAAAGTTATTGTTGAGTCTCTGAGATAATTTACCTAAAATATTTCTGAAGACAAGCATTCCACAAGACACATGCCATTACATTAACAGCCGTTCTGTCACAGAAGGAAACCTTACTAATTAACGTCTTATTTCAGGCTCCCAGATGGAACCCAGCATCTTCCATAAAGTTGCCTTTGCTTAGACTCAGCTGTGAGCTGCAACAGAACTGATACTGTGTGCCAAGTATTGCTTTTCTTGTTGACTGTCTGACCATATTTCATTTTTCTGATGACCATTTGATAGCAAGGAACATTTAGTCACATGTAGAGCCTTTGTACACTGGGTAGAGGTTTTCTAAGCCTTCTAAAAATAAAGACTAGTCTAGAGTAGCATTATATTTTTGTTTATTATTATTATTTAATTTATTTATTTTTGGCTGCGTTGGGTCTTCGCTGCTGCACACGGGCTTCCGCTAGTTGCAGAGAGCAGGGGCTACTCTTCGTTGCGGTGCACGTGCTTCTCACTGTGGTGCCTTCTCTTGTTGGGGAGCACAGGCTCTAGGCATGCGGGCTCACTAGTTGTGGCTTGCGGGCTCTAGAGCACAGGCTCAGTAGTTGTGGCGCACGGGCTTAGTTGCTCCGCGGCATGGGCTCCTCCTGGACCAGGGCTCAAACCCATGTCCCGGCACTGGCAGGAGGATTCTTAACCACTGCGCCACCAGGGAAGCCCACAGAGTAGCATCATATTTTTAATGCCCTGAGTTTGTTTTACTACACAACTCAGCTATAATTACTGCCAATGAGTCTCTATTTCAAAACTGTATCTTATCTTTCAGTCCCCAAATGAGGGCAAAATGTCCTTCACAATGTAACTGTTTCATGGAGGGGTGGGGGCAAAAGAAATTCTTTCTGATTTCAGCTCCACTAGAAAATTTTGTTTCCAGTTGTTATAACAGTGTTATACACAAATAAGCCTTTTGATGCTTTAGGGTTTTTTTTTTTTTTTTTTTTAATGAGGGTGTGTAGGGAAGCAACAGTAATGTATATAGCTTAATTGCTTAGACAAGAAACTGTTGCATTACAAAATGCCGGGAGTTGTTTTACAGATGGTGAATATAATTTAGCTGAAAAGGTTTGTAATCTTCTCATCAAATTAAACCATGGCTATTTTTGTTTTGTCTTATCTTTCTTTTTCTTTAGCAATATTCTAATATGGACAGCCTTACACGTGATACAATTGCAGGAGGCATCTTCTTTATCCAAATTCCTGCTCTCCTGGGACTCAGTTCAGGGGATGCCTGAAAGCCCATAATTCCTTTGACCATGCATTCTTTTGTCCCTGTTGAAAAGTTAATAACTCCAGACTGGCTGACACATTAAGTCTTATCAGGCAGCTGATACACTTGGGAGTCTTTTACTAGGAGTCTAGATACCTGATTCATTGATACAATCTTTTTTTTTTCTTGCAAACAGATAAAAAACAAGACTGAGTCTGCTTATAATGTAGCATGGGAGATGCAATTCTGGGGAAATTAAGACAACTTTGCTTACAGCTGACCCTATGTTTCATGTAAAGTGATTGTTTAATTGACAATGCACTCCCAAAATATTTAGCATTTGGAAAATTCATGTAGTCACACTACAAATAAGTATCTGTTTAAATTCCCTGTCAACAGATCAATTTTGCAGAATGTAACTATGGTAGCCAGCCTCAAAGACGGCCCCCAGCAATCTCCACTTCCTGGAACTCACACACATCCTGCACTGCACCAGGGTTAGTTTACTTTGTGAGCAATAGAATATGTCAGTTCTGAGATTAGGTTATAAGAGCCTTTGTGATTTCTGTTTTGGTCACTCTTGTTCTCTTGGATCACTGGCCCCAGGGGAAGCCAATACCATGCTGTGAGTGGCCTTATAGAGAATTCCATGTGGTGATGAACTGAGGCCTCCAACCAACAACCTATGAGTGAGCTTGGAAGCAGATCCTTTAGCCCACCCAGGTCTTCAGATGACTGCAGCCCCATCACCACTTGGACTGCAACTGCAACTTGGACAAGACTTTCCCTAAGTCTTCAGATGACTGCAGCCCCATCACCACTTGGACTGCAACTTTATAAGACACCTTGTGTCAGAACCACCCAGCTTAGCCACTCGCAGATTCCTGACTCCCAGAAACTCTGTGAGATAATAAATGCTTGTTGTTTTAAGCCACTAAGTTGTGGGACAAAAACTTATGTCGCTATAGATACTAACATAATTACCCATAATTACCCATTCATCATTAGTCTCCAGAATCCATAGGCTTGAAATACCTATGAAATATCATAATTTAGCATAAAACTCCTGCCAGATAAAAAAGTATAAACTAGGTGTAGTAAACCCAAATGCTCAAAAAGTCCAGGCAGGACTTCCCTGGTGGCACAGTGGTTAAGAATCCACGTGCCAATGCAGGGGACATGGGTTCAATCCCCGGTCTGGGAAGATCCCACATGTCGCGGAGCAACTAAGCCCGTGAGACACAACTACTGAGTCTGCACTCTGGAGCCTGCGAGCCACAACTACTGAAGCCCATGCACCTAGAGCCCGTGCTCCACAACAAGAGAAGCCACTGCAATGAGAAGCCCGCGCACCGCAACGAAGAGTAGTCCTTGCTCGCCACAACTAGAGAAAGCCCACGCGCAGCAACGAAAACCCAATGCAGCCAAAAATAAATAAATAAAATAAATTTATTAAAAAAAAAAAAAAAGTCCAGGCAAGTAGTGATCAATGGTGAACTGAGGACTGTTCCCTAAGTCTAAGGATGGAAACAGCAATAGACATTTGTTACCATGTCTTGGTAACAATAGACTTGTTACCAAGTCCATAGTTTGCATTACAGTTTGCTCTTGGTGTCGTACATTCTATGTGTTTGGACAGATGTATAAGGACATGTATCCATCATTATAGTATCATACAAATTAGGAATTAGGGTTGCAATGTTGCCAGATCTTTTGATTTTTCAAGGTATACATAGGTTGACCTCTTCCCAAGCTCCCAGATAATTAGTTTAAGCTAATCACAGTAAGTCTATCTTCCAGTCAGTGAATGTTTCAGGAACAGGCATGTGACCCAATAATGGTCTATAAGGTGTGAGGGGAAATCTCCTCAGAAGCTTCTGGGAAAGATTACTTCACTCCTGAAAAAGAGGCACAGAAAGAACAAGTCTCTTTTCTTCTTCTGGACATGGACTCTATCTAGATGTAATGTCCTGTTCTTTGCTGGCAGTCTGAAGATGAAGCCAACCCTAAGATGACCAAGTAGAGAGATACAGAGCCTGGCACCTCAAAGACATGGTTAGGCACTGAAGCAATCAACCTGGATTGGTTGGTATTTCCTATTGTATGAGATCATATAATCCTTTAAAATACCTGATTTTAAGCCAGTTTGATTTGAAGTGTCTTTTACTTGCAGCCAAAAGCTTTCTAACAGATACACAAGGGAGGCAGGTAGTCCTTAATTTTATGGATGAGCTACTGATTTTAAATAATGCATAAAGTTCAATTATTAAAATGATTCTCTACCAAACAAAATATTGATATATCTGGATGGCATGTCAATCTTGTTGGCTGCTAGTTTGTGACATCTCTTGGAGACACTACACTATCACATTATAAAAAAATTTTAAAAGCTTGTTTGCATTTTATTTGAGGATCTCACTTGTTCACTGTTTATTGGCTGACATTTTTAAAAAATTAACTTAAATTTTTTACAGCAGTTTTAGGTTTGCAGCAAAATTGAGGGGAAGGTACACCGATTTCCCAAATATCCTCTGCACCACTCATGCATAGCCTGCTCCATTATCAACATACCCCACCAGAGTGATTATATTTGCTACAGTTGATGAACCTACATTGACACATCATCATCACCGAAAGTCCATAGTTTGCATTACAGTTTGCTCTTGGTGTCGTACATTCTATGTGTTTGGACAGATGTATAAGGACATGTATCCATCATTATAGTATCATACAAAGTATTTTTACTGTCCTAAAAATTCTCTGAGTTCTGCCTGTTCCTTCCTGTCCCCACACCTCAACCACTGGCGACCACTGATCTTTTTACTGTCTCAATAGTTTTGCCTTTTCCAGAATGTCATACAGTTGAAATCATATAGTATACAGTCTTTTCATCTTTTCAGATAGGCTTCTTTCACTTAGTTGATATGTATTTAAGATCCCTCCATGTCTTTTCATGCTGAGTAACTCTTTTCAGTGCTGAATAATTCTTCACTGCCTATTGGCTGCCATTTAAGGGCCAATCACTGTGGAATGCATAATTCTTTCCATTGGGGATTTTTTAATGTAGACAAATCTGGAACAATGTGATTGTGATTGTAGAAATTCTGTGTGTACAGCATGCCAGGCTAACACATATTGCAAGAGCAGAATTTGGTTAGAGAAGATTTCATAGTTTGAACAGGGCTTTAAAGGATATGTGGGATTTTGTCAAACTGACAAGAGTTTAGGTAACTTTGTTGTATAAGAGCCAGAAATTATGTGGCTGTGGAAAAGTTAATGCAATCATAGTGTGGTATTTGAAGCAAGGGCGACATTTTTTTTTTCCACTGAAATCTGCAATGGGCAAATAATATCTGAGGTACTGTTTTTTGGGTTTTATTTTTTGAGGTACGCGGGCCTCTCACTGCTGCGGCCTCTCCCGTTGCGGAGCACGGGCTCCGGACGCGCAGGCTCACGGGCCCAGCCGCTGCGCGGCATGTGGGATCTTCCCGGACCGGGGCACGAACCCGTGTCCCCTGCATCGGCAGGCGGACTCTCAACCACTGCGCCACCAGGGAAGCCCTGAGGTACGGTTTTTAATTCTATGAGCTGCAGTTTACTGCCACACTTGTCCTGATAACTGTCTTCACATACTTAAATGATAGTCATTTGCTCATTGTCCAGCACTTAACATACTGCTTCTAATTCTTACAACTTCGTAAAATAGAATTATCTCCATATTACAGACAGGCAAACTATATTTTAAAAGAGGTTAGCAGTGACTGATGGATGACGGGAAGCCAGGATCCCTGAATCCCATCTCCACTCCCCCCTCCCCCCCAGGCCCCACCCCCCATCCTCAGGCAGTGAGTTTCCCGGAGGGCATTTATGCATAGTATGCAAGCCCAGGCAAATGTGGACTTTTACAATTAGCGAAGGCTTTGATCCCAAACCCCAAAGCAGTTTCCTAGCAGTAGGCCAATGACCACACAGCTAAACAGCTTCTCTCCCTCCCTTTCTGCCCCAACCTATGCCCAAATCGCAACTTTATGGTCCTTAAGATTCCAGTGATGAAGTAGAAAAAACACTAAGTAAAGGAGGGAAAATAGGGCATTGTTTGTCTATGCTTATACAGACTTATATTTATATCTCCCATGATAATACTAGTAAGGGAGTCTAGCAGTGTGAATCAATTGCTGTTCTTGGATCCGCACGCTCCCAATCAGGACGTCTCTTTCTTTTCTTTTTTTTTTTTAATGTTTATTTATTTGGTTGCACTTGGTCATGTTGCGGTTTACTGGCTCCTTAGTTGTGGCATGCAAACTCTTGGTTGTGGAACGCATGTGGTATCTAGTTCCCTGATCAGGGATCGAACCCAGGCCCCCTGTACTGGGAGTGTGGAGTCTTAATTGCTGCGCCACCAGGGAAGTCTCAGAACAGCTCTTTCTTGAAGGTGAAAAGAAGGGGCAGAGAAAGGAGTCTTTAGTGCCCCCTGAAGCTAATGAACAATTTAACAGGGATTTGAACCCAGATCTGCTGGACTCTAAATTGACACCAAATCAATAGGAGAGTAGAACCAGAATCATAGCTGGATAAAGTAGGTTTCCACCTGGAGGCAACTTCTGGCTTAGTAGATGGGGAGATTTTCCTAACAATTTGGATTTTCTAGAGGTAGAGTGTCCTGGCTTCCAAGTAGAAATTTCCTCCACCCATAGTTTTCAAGAAATACTTGGAAGTACACTTGTCAGGATGTTCTGAAAACGATTCCTACATTTGATAGAAAGTTGGAGCTCTAAGTCCTTTTCAACACGCAGATTCTTTGCTTCCCAGATCACAGGCAAGCAGTTCTAGCCAGGCTTTTCTTTCAATCTGTTTACTTTTTTCATCTGTGGCCACAGCCCTCCTGCAACTGAGGGATTTGAAAACCACTCATTATCCTTAGGCAGACTCCTCATGAAAAGTGTTTTAACTCAAAATAGCTAGTAGTTCATTGGCTTTCAGGGATCAAACCTGTTGAGAGGAGGAGAAAACCCATCAGCGAGAACTAGTACTCAAGTGAGCAGAGCTGGGGCAGCCGCATGTTTGTCATCCTTCTTAAATGGGGTGTGGCAAGAGGCAGAAGCATGATAGGGAGGGGATTTCCTGCTTCACTGAGGCAGGCTTTCACAGGGTGACTTAGTTTTCGGGGTTAAGAATTCAAAGGCAGGGCTTCCCTGGTGGCGCAGTGGTTGAGAATCTACCTGCCAATGCTGGCGACATGGGTTCAAGTCCTGGTCCGGAAAGATCCCACATGCCACGGAACAACTAAGCCCGTGTGCCACAACTACTGAGCCTGTGCTCTAGAGCCCGTGAGCCACAACGACTGAGTCTGTGTGCTGCAACTACTGAAGCCCGCGTACGTAGAGCCCATGCTCTGCAACAAGGGAAGCTACCTCATTGAGAAGCCTGTGCACCTCAACGAAGAGTAGCCCCTGCTCGCCACAATTAGAGAAAGCCCGTGCGCAGCAACGAAGACCCAACATAGCTAACAATAAATGAATTAATTAAAAAAAAAGAATTCAAAGGCAGTTACTGAGGCTAATCTACCATGTTGCAGTTGGCACTTTCTGAGTACTCTGTTCAACAATTCACATGTATTATCTCAACTACCCCTCCCAGAGAGCTATCCTGCAAAGAGGATTGCCGTCCCTTTTTCACAGATGTTGAGCCTTTGGCTTAGAGCACTAAGGGAACTCACCTAAGATCCCATAGTGAATAGGAGCTAGAGCCAGCGTGACCACCAGTTTGATTTCAAGGCCAAATTAACCTTTTTTCTTTTCTGTTTTTGGGAGCTATCTATATATTTACATCTATATTCTTCATATAGAGTATGTATAATTTGGGTAAGCCTGGAAATGAATCTGTAGAATTAATTTCCATATAGGGATTACACCAAGGTTAGAAGAGTTTTTAAAAGTAAATGAAGGGCTTCCCTGGGGGCGCAGTGGTTAGGAGTCCATCTGCCAATGTAGGGGAAAACAGGTTCAAACCCTGGTCTGGGAAGATCCCACATGCCATGGAGCAACTAAGCTCATGAGTCACAACTACTGAGCCTGTGTGCCACAACTACTGAAGCCTGTGTGCCTAAAGCCGGTGCTCCACAGCAAGAGAAGCCACTGCAATGAGAAGCCCACGCACTGCAACTAAGAGTAGCCCCTGCTCGCCGCAACTAGAGAAAAGCCCACAGACAGCAATGAAGACCCCATGCAGCCAAAAATAAATATTTTAAAAAAGGAAACAAAAAAGTTTTATAAAATTTTTTATTTATAAAACAAAAAAATTTGTAAAACAAAAAAGTTTTATAAAATTTCATTTTGAAAAATGAGAAAAATAGAGATAAAATGCCTCTTAGAAGCATTATGAATACGATGAGTCAAGCAGAACTTTTCTTTTGCTCTTGGACACTGTATGTAAGGTCAACAGCCCTTACACATGGTTATATATGGTTAAATATAGAACACCTGTTGCAATTGTGGGTCCTCAGACATCTTCATGGTGGAGGGCTGGCAAAGAAGAGTGGGGCTGATACAAGGCAGAGGTGTAAACTTTACCTCTGCTGCCAGAGACGTCCTGCCAACAGAGGCCCTCGGCCCAAATCACTGTACCATTCATTTAGCAATTCATTTCTTATTTTCTGGATCTTTCTTTTATTTTCTTGTACTTTTAACCAAATACTATATGTTCTTTTACTGTATTCCCCGCCACAAAGACCTGATAATGTCTTATCATTTTAAATTTCCCACAGTCCCTAGACAGGGACTTATATTATTGCTATTATTTAATATATTTTTTCTTTTATGTGATACAGCAATGCTCAGTGTTCTTTTAACAACTTTTTTTTGCACTTGGAATTGTCCCAAGTAAATACTGCTTCTTTGCCATATGTTTGAACGCTCTTTGCTTTCCCAAATACCGGCAGTACCCAAACTGTACATGGAACTTTTCCAAAAGTTATTTGATGTATTGGTTTTGGAACTCTGTAAAAATAAAATGTACAATATATTGGTTGTATTTCTAAATCGAACTACACTATTCAGCCCATCATGTATGTAAAGTAAAAGGATCCCCCCAAACCACCATAAAATCAAATGTTCTTACTGTAACGTAGTCACCACAGGAAAGTACAGATATGCACATGTATTCGTGCCCCACCTCCACCCCTCAAGGCTGCACCTCCTCCCTGCTGTGATATGGGTTGGGAGACTCTCCTCTTCACTCCCATTTTTAGGTTTTAGGCTGACAAGCTGGGGAGAGTTGGACTCTTGGGCCCCATATCACCGAGGTTGCTTGATGGAATTGGAGGTTGCAGAGGTGAAAAGAGAGATTGGGGGGCCTCGTGGGGCTTTCTAAGTGTTGTGATGGGAAATGCCTGCAAGATGTCACTTGTTTCTTTCTTTTCCCTCTCCTTGCTCCTTTGTTGTTGCTGAAGGGATTGGAAAGCAGAGAAAGAATTGGCAGTGGGGTTCTTGCAGTTGTAACACAATGGAGTTGAGTTGCCTCCCCTTCACCTTTGGCTTTGATGTGTGTGACAGAGGGTCAGCAGCCTCTGAGGAGGGAGTTGTGGCTAGGTGGCAACTAATAGAGGTCGAAGGAGGGGACTTCTCCCCATTCCCCCAACACACATGATGTGATGGAGGAGGGAGGGAGAAATGCATTTCAGGGATTGGATGGAGAATTGGAAATCCTAAACATCTGCATGTTGGTAGCAGCGAGGAGAAATGAAAGAAGAGATTAGCAGAGGAGGGGAGTAATATGTAAAGAGCAGGTCTGTTTAAGTCATACTCTGCCTGTAAAGTAGAGGATGAAACCCAAATTGAGGCCCCTGACTTCACAGTCCAATTACAGACGTGCCATTTTATATTCTCAGAAAGATATGCTCCAAAATTAAAGCGATTAAATCCAGATGTGGAATTTTCTGTGGGTAACTCCACTTTGTATGTGTCAGCTTTATAATCTGTTAAATGTTAAGTAGACCTTGGAAAATCTTCAGCTCCTCTTAGGTGTATAGGAAGCTGGAGGAGAGGCCAAACCAGGGTCCCTCCTCCTTGGAACTCAGTTCCAACCATCTTCTCTTCTACTTCTTTCGCATTATTTTCTTCTCTCCAAGGTACACAGGTGTATCAGAATTGGGTCTGCCTCCAGACCCCCAGGAAGTGTGAAAGCCACAGGTGTAGGAGCTGTGCAGGGAAGGGAGGGCAGCAGGGTCTAAGCAAGCCAGCCAGAATCCCAAGATGAGCCTTCCCTGGGCCGTGATGTGAGTGGCAGAAGGTGGAGAGCCAGTTTTGAAGGAAAAGGGTGACTCCTTTTAGAATTGTCACCTATTATATCAAGAATCTGTGATTGGTGAACTCTGTCGACCCTACTAAAATAAGTAAATCAACCTCCCCCAAAGAAGGATTTTACCTTCACTCTCTTCCCCAAGTACAGTTTTAACTATGCTTTTGGAGTCAGAAAACTATTAGTTTAAAAATATATATAATAATAATAATGGGGCTTCCCTGGTGGCGCAGTGGTTGAGAGTCTGCCTGCCGATGCAGGGGACACGGGTTCGTGCCCCAGTCCGGGAAGATCCCACATGCCGCGGAGCGGCTGGGCCCATGAGCCATGGCCGCTGAGCCTGCGCCTCCGAAGCCTGTGCTCCGCAACGGGAGAGGCCACAACAGTGAGAGGCCCGCGTACCACAAAAAAAAAAAAAAAAAAAAAAAAAGAAATAGTGGGTAAAAACATCTTGAATAAAGATTTGATAAATACATTCCTGGATTCCTAATATCATTCACTTGCCCACTTCTCTCTGAAGTTAAATCAAATGTTTCATTAATAGGAGTGAACAAACTTAAAAAAAAAACAACAGATGATTCCAAAAGGTTAAACTAAGATTATTATTTGAGCTGGGGGAAGGAAATTAATTCAGTTTCTAACTGAAATCTAGGTTTTAACAATAATCGTTTAAGTCATGCTCAAATTTTCTTCACAGTGCAGTATATACTATGGGACAGTAGTTCTACCGCGCACTGAAGCCAGAAAGTAAACTATTGCCTTCTTTACGGCCTTCCATTTTCTTGTTTAACTTAAGTGTCAGGAACAACTGATAGGGGAAATCCTAAAACATCCAGCTCCAGTGATTTTTTTTTTTTTCAGTGATTTTTAAAAAATTCTAAACCAACTTTTTTTTTTTTTTTTTTGGCGGCGGGAAGCAGTTGAAAGGGCTTTGCTAAGGTCGAGCTAACAGCTACAAAACTGCCGGCAGGCAGAGTCTACTTTGGAGAGGCGAAAGAGTAGGCTTAACTCAAGTCCCTTGCCGGGCAAAAACGAAGCAGGTGTTAGAGGGATGGCCTTTTTGGATAGGATGGAGACCCGAACGGATGAAGTCTTCTCTGGTTAGAAAGGAAATTTGGTATTAAGAGGGCCTCACGGAACCCCAATAATAACCAAACAACTGGTGTTTTTCAGGGCACCGGGTGGAAAGTGGGTGGCAGGAAGTAGAAAGGCTCAAGTTGCTTTCCCTGCGTCGGTTCAGGAATTTAATTTCAGCACATGTTTACTGGAGCCTAGTAAGTGTTGGCCACGGTGTGAAGCACTGGGATATAAAGCGGAACGGAACGTGGTCTTGTCCTTGAGGAGCTCACAGTTCAGGAAAATGGCTTCAGCATTCCAAGTAGGCTTTGATAACTTTCTCCCCGGGACTTATCAAGGGAGAGTTGCAGGTAAACCCATCCACACTTTTAACGATTTCAGAATAGAGGAAAAGAGGCGCGGCAAGGGGGTGGAGGAGACATGGCTGCAGGGGCTGGTGGCAGGCTTGGCAGCCGCCAGACGCGGGGCTCTGGTGGTGTCGCCTGCTGGCAAGGAGCGGGCAAGACCGTCCCCCTCGTTGGCACCCTCGGGCTTGGCTCGGGCACACTGAGGCCGCAGCGGTGCCAGCAGCTGGTCCGGCCCGGCCGGGCGGGCTGACAGCCGGGAGCCAGGCAGGAGCCGCGCGGAGGTCCGGCTCCGGGGCGAGACTGCGCGCCCCGTGCCGGCAGCCAGGGGGCAGAGTTCCCGGACCCGTGTCACTACAGGCTACCTGGGGCTCCGGCCCCGCCACTGTCCGCCGGGTCCGCGTCTTCTCTTGGCAGGTCCTCTCCACCAGCCAGGGCTCCGCGGAACACAGGATTTCCCCGCCCGCGATCGCTCCCGAGGCGCAGGAGCAGAGGCACGGCCGGGGATCCGCGGCGGGAGGCGAGGTGGGGAGGAGAAGGCGGACCGCGCGCGGGGGACGGGAGGGGGCTGGAGTAGGGGATTCCAGGGACGCGCAGCCCCGCCCTCGCCCCCTCCTCTCCTACCCTTCAGAACCCGCGGAGCAGGGGGAGTATGGAGCAAACGCCGCTGCTCTGGCACCATGACGCTCGCCCGCTTCGCGGTGGCTCTGATTTTCGGGGCGCTCCCCGGAGTGGTCAGCTTTGATCCGGTCCTCAGTTATCCTCTGGGTCCCCAGTACCCTTACTACCTTCCTACCCAGCAGCGTCCACAGAGGACGCCTCTGCCACGCGTCCCGCGCCCCCCGGCGGCGCTCCGGACCCCGCGCCTGCAGGCCCTCCACGCCCGGCACACGCCCGGGCCGCGCGCCGGGGACTGCCCCGCCGGCGAGCCCTGGGTCAACGTGACGGACTTCGGCGCCTCTTGTCTGCGCTGGGCAGAGGTGCCACCGTTCCTCGAGCGGTCGCCCCCGGCGGGCTGGGCTCAACTGCGAGGGCAGAGCCACAACTTTTGCCGGAGCCCCGACGGCACGGGCAGACCCTGGTGCTTCTATGGGAACGCCCACGGCAAGGTGGACTGGGGCTACTGCGACTGCAGACACGGTGAGTGGCCTCGGGGCAGCGGCGGCGACTTGGACTGGCGGGGAGCCACCCTAGCTAGGAGAGGGCATTAGGTGTTCCTTGAAGAGAGAGAGTGAGAGGGGGTGCGATTGAGGGTTTGCCTCTCAGTGTGATGGTGGGCTGCCCCTGAGTTACCATCCAAGTACCTTGGTACCTTGACTTTGAATTAGCAAGGCGGGCTTCGTGTGTGAAGGTTATTTGGGGTGATAGTTTCTCTGGAAGGTGCTGCGCTCTGGGTTCCTGGATAAGGTCTTGTCTCTGCCGTGTGTGTGTGTGTGTGTGTGTGTGTGTGTGTGTGTGTGGCCGCGCGCATATGTTGGGAGGATGTGTGTTTTCTGGATCATCTTGCCTTCAGAATGTTACCATATTTACGTAGAAGAGGCAAAGCAGAGGAGGCGATAGTTTCTAATTACTTGTTTTGGAAAGGGAAATATTAAATCTAATATGACAATCAATAACTTTCCCCCCCACACACCCGATTTGGGAAAACGTGGTAAAATTTCTGCCTTACTCCCACCATTGACATATATTTGAAAAAGTTTGGCAAAATTTCCCGGCCAAAATACAACTTGTCAAAATGATGTTCATGTTCTGGGGCACAGTGTGATAAATATCATCAGTGAGTGAAGAAAAAAGAAAGGGAAAAGAGATCGGAATAGTAACTATCTTAGGGAAGAAGCAACTTGATATAGTCAAGTGCGGTTTTCAAAAGTGCCAGTATTCAGCTGTATATATTGTTTGTGGAAAATCGGGATCAATTGGTAAAGAGATAAAGTTGGTAAGATATTTTGGTTTTGTGGTAATAAAAGCATCACATTAATAGATTTAATGTAAGTGAATAATCGGCCTTTAAACAGTGCTTTGTTTTGAGTTGGTGTTTTGTTTAACATTAGGGCTTTTTTTTTTCTCTAATAGTTGTGGGGAAAAAACCTTACATGTCCTTCAGAGTTTGGATTTTCTTTAAAACTTCTTTTTTTTTGGCAGCTCTCCATCCAAGCTGTGGGGCAGCTGTTTCACTAATTGTGATTCAGAGATATGTTGTACTTTGTACCTTTTGGAGGTAATTTGGAGGTTAACTTTCACAGGGCCATTCTTTCCCTTCAGAAATTTTTATTTATCTGTGCCTTCAATTGCATTAGTGCTTTGCGTTAAAGGAAAGTGATAGGAAGGTTAAGATCAATTATCCTTTATCCTAGAGAATGAAGTCATCGCTATACTTGTGTTTCACAGACAGAATGCCAATGTGGCTGTAAAAATTTTGAGGTGATATCAAGCAGAGAGCCCTAGCATTGTTTCACTATTTACTGTGAGGGATTATTTGTAGTAAAATCTCATGTTTAGCAAAAACTGACAGTTTTTTCATCTTTCTATTATTATATTTCATATTTCCTATTGTATATACATAGACATAAATAAGTGTATTTCAGAGTTAAAACACTAGATCTATTGTGCTTTCTGACACATGATTCTTTTCACTTTATATTCCAAATGAGGAGAGTAGCTTGTTCATTGATTCTCCCCACCCTCTTGTGTTGAAAAGAAATTTAAACCTAACAGCAACACACTCTTTGTGATTCCTTTGTGTTCATAGTCAATTCTCACTAGACAGAACTCTGAACACTGCGTAATAGTGTGTGTACTTCCTGGAGTAAAGTGGTTGAACACAAGAGAAACAAAAGAAAACACCCAAGATGGGAGATAAATTCTCTCCCTGCCTCACACCCCCACAAAAAAAAAGAAAAAGAAGAAGAAAAAAAAACCAGGACAGCAATCTGCTGGCTATGTAATAATTTAATTACTCTCACAGGCTTAGTCTTGCTAACCCATTCTGTCATTTACTCCTCACATTCTGATTGGATGTAACTCATACCTTCAAAATGACTGGCATATTCTGAACCTATGACTTTTTTCGTTCCACATTTCAGTTAAGAGTGTGAACAAAGCTGTCATGGAGTGGTGAAAAGAATATGGAATTGTGCTTTAGAAAACACTGGTGTCCGCTTTGGCTCTGCCAGTAGCTATGCAGTGTTGAGTAAGACTCAACCCCCAGAGCTTTAGTTTCCTTATCCGGAGGAAGGCAGCTTTGAAACAGATTTATTCAAAGGACTTTCCCAGCACTGAGTATGTACCAAAACACCCCGGCCTGATAATAACAGGTAGGATTTATTGAGCATTCACTCTTTGTTGGATGCTGAGCTAAGCATTTTATATATTAGTTTTCTCATTTAATTCTTTTTTTAAAAAAAAAACCTATTTATTTATTTATTTATTTGGCTGCGCCGAGTCTTGGTTGTGGCGCACGGGATCTTCGTTGTGGCATGCGGGATCTTTTTTTTTTTTTTTTTTGTTGCGGCATGTGGGCTTCTTAGTTGTAGCATGCACGTGGTTTCTAGTTCCCCGACCAGGGATCGAACCCGGGCCCCCTGCATTGGGAGCGCAGAGTCTTACCCACTGGACCACCAGGGAAGTCCTTCATTTAAATCTTATAGCAGCATTATAAGATAGTGCACATTTCACTCCACAGCTCATTCTATTCTTTAATTATATAAACATGTAGAAATATCTGTACTGTCTAATGATCCTATTCTTGTAGTTTAAAGACTAGTTTAAAAAGAAAGAGAAAGGAAATTATGTTTGGTCCAATGTACATGATTTCCAGTCTCTTCTGACTTGAGAATATCCAGGGTTTTCTTTTTCTTTTCTTTCTTTTTTTTAACCAAAAAAAAAGGAAAGAAAATTAATAGAAGGAAAGAAAATTAATTGTAACGAAATCCCTCCTTTAAAAAATAAACTGGGGCTTCCCTGGTGGCGCAGTGGTTGGGAGTCCGCCTGCCGATGCAGGGGACACGGGTTCGTGCCCCGGTCCTGGAGGGTCCTGCATGCCGCGGAGCGGCTGGGCCCGTGAGCCATGGCCGCTGGGCCTGCGCGTCCGGAGCCTGTGCTCCGCAACGGGAGAGGCTACAGCAGTGAGAGGCCCGCGTACCGCAAAAAAAAAACAAAAACAAAAACAAAAACCTGGAGGCTAGAGTCATGTACCTGTTTGCATCAAGAGTAATGAGGAAGTTGGTGCCCCTGAGGTGGAGAGTTGGTTGAAACCAAGTTGAAGGGGTGGCAGGGGGATATCAGGTGAGCCAGGGCAGGGCGTGGACACTCCAGTGGCTCAAATATCTGAGAACAAGAAAGATGATGCCTGGGCCCTGGTTGTGTGAAACTTGCAAATTAGTAATAAAGAATCGTTTGGGGGATTCACCCTGAATCAGCCCTGGGGGTTAGTTCTTACTATGGGCATTAGAATCACGTGGGGGCTTATTCAAATGCAGATACCTGGGCTCTAGCCTTCAGAGACCCTGATTAAGTCAGCTAAGGAATTCGGCTCAGGAATGTGCATTTCTAATGAGCAGTCAAGGTGATTTGGAGGCTGAAGACCCTTTGTCACAGTCAGGGAAAACCGTGGGAGGGCATCGGAACCCACCTAAGCTGTGTAGCCATGGGTGATCATGTCAGCGGAGTCTACCATTCTGTGACTTAATCCCACTAGATTTAGGATCAAGCATAAGGCAGGCCTACGGTAACTTTTTGTGTGGTTTTAGAAAATGGTTTTGTTTGACCAGTGTGGGATAATAACAACTTAGTTCACCAGAATATGATTATTGACTGAATGTGAGCCAGATTATTTTCACATTTCTATAGGAAGAATTAACAGGCAACTGATTCCCCCCAACAGTACCTTGCAATAATTTGGAGCTTCCTGACCGGAAAGAGGGATCCTTTTTCCAGTCTCCAGTTGGTGTGGCCGGTGGGGCAACTTGCTTGCACTGTGCTAGGAGCTCCTCTTTGTTACAAGCAGCCAAGTGGAACTCAACCATAGGTGACCGATGACTGATGGGTAAAATAGGTATAATAAACGATAATGCTCTAATGATTGAGATTTGGAAACAGGAGGGAAGGGGCAGGGCACAACCTTTAAAAGAATGACGTAGCCACAGGACATGACAAAAACTGGGTAGACCCACTAGGTCCAAGATGGCGGAAGATTTGACTTCCAGTGGACCTCGAGCCTCATTATATGCTCACTGTAATATATTAGCAGGCTAAATGACACACCCACCCATGCCTCGGCAGTTCTGAGGCTGATCCAAGATCAAAAAGTGGGCAGTGGCCCAATTCCTGGAAATCCCATCCTCCCACTCATTAGCCTATGAAATTACCCAGCCCATAAAAACTCACCACGCCATACGTCAGGGCTTCTCACCTTCTGAGATGGCCCACACTCTATCTGTGGAATGTGTTTCTCTCTAAATAAATCCACTTCTTATCTATTACTTTGTCTCTCACTGAATTCTTTCTGCACTAGATGTCAAGAACCTGAGCTGTGTGATATCAATTAAAAGACCATGGGTTCAAGTCCCAGTCTGGGTTTCGGCCGGGTTTGAGTCCCAGCACGTGGGTTCAAGTCCCAATCTGAGTTCAATGGTTTCAATTTTACCAGAAAGAGTGATTCATAGATCTGACTTTTTGTCATGTCATGCAGATTATTTCACCCAAATCTCCTGATTCAGATAGAGATAGCGGACTTGTGGGATGTTACAGGCTGTACTCTTTGAAGTCCATCTGGTGTTTGAAGTGAAGGTTAATTAAAAAAGTTGGTTGAAAGCAGTCCCTTTTTAAACTTTTTTAATGCTGCATCTTGATTCTATGTAGCAGGCGCTGAAAAACATTTATTAGCAATAACAGATTTGATACATTTCCTGGCTGGATTGAGCTCACTCTGCTTTTCAGGCTAAGGCAGATATAAAATACTTTGATTTGGGGCATTATCAGACTTTTTACCAGTGTGAATTTTTTTTTTTAAGAAGAAAATTAGATATCCACTTACTACTGCCTTTTATGAGTGATTATCCTGGACTCACAAATACTCTCTCTGCATATATATGCAGTCCTTGGGGGGTGTGTGTGTGTGTGTGTGTGAAGTTAACTTTTGCAAAAGTAATTTGGTTTATAACTGTGAAGGCAAACCTAAATATCAAACAATAAGGTATTACTCAGCGATCTCTTTATTCGATGGATACTCTGCAGCTCCTAAAGTGATAATCACAAAGATTGTCTATTAAAAATGGAAAAATGCTCACAATAATGTTAAGTGGAAAATATGGATACAAAATTTATATACATTATGACTAACTGAAAACAAGGATGGCTGTGAAAAGTTTGGAAGAGGAAATAGGTGATAATTACGAACTTGGGTATGAGTGTGGCTTGGATCAGTTAAAGTGGTTTTGGTGGCAAAGAATAGAAAACCCAATTCAAAATGACTGAAGAAATAAGATTTGTTGTTCATATTACAAGAAGTCAGGCTCCAACATGGTACAGCTCTATTTCTCTGCTACTCTTGATTCCTTTATTTTCAAAGTGTGGCTTTTATCCTTAGGCTAATGGTTATTCCAGATTTCATATCGAGATAGAACAACTTGAAGAAGAAAGATAGAGCCCCCTCTTCATGTATGTCCCATTGAAAAGGCAAGGAGACCTTCCCAGAATTCCCCCCCCCCCCCCCCCCCCCCCCCCCCCCCCCCCCCCGCAGACTTCCTCCTGTATTTCATTGGCCAGACCTTCCTGGCACTATCTGGGAAGGAAAATGCAATTACCATGCTTGCCTAGATTAGTCAGAATTGACCTCTGAACACATGGGGACAATACTGGCAGGGAGAAGCAGGTAGTTATTGAGGAGAACCAACAGTCTGCCACGAAGTGTGGTTGAGGTTTGTCCTTGTTGGCCTGCACCCCTCAGGCCTGCAAGCCCTGTACTTGCCCAGTGTCCTGACTGAAGAAAGAGCCCAGAGTCAGCGACAGAGACATCAGTGGTTTAATGGATGGGGAATCTCACATCTCTGAAGTAAGGTCCTGGAGCAACATCCCACCGTATGCAGCAGGGGGTGGGCAGGACATGGCAGCAGTCTTTGCTACAGGTGTGTGTGTGTGTACGTGTGTGTGTTGTGTATGTGTGTGTGTGTATAGGGGGCTGGGGGGTGGGAGGAGTAGGGGTGAGGGTGGGGGATGAGGGGGTAGAGAGGGAGGTTACCAGTTACAGAGGGAATTGACATCAGGTTGACTCATTGGTTACCAGGGAAACCAGCAGGGGAGCACGCCCCTCACCACCCCTTTGATAAGCTAAAACAGTCTCTAGCTGGAGCTGAGGCAAGTGTGTAGGCGTTTACTGTTAGGCTCTATGATTAAGAGGGAAGGTCAGTCACGTGAGTAGGGTGTAGGTGAAGCAGGGACTGGTTGAGCAGGGGATGTACAGAGAGCAGGAGAGCTGCCGTCTTGGGTGGCCTGACCATACAGTCCTTATACAGGTATCCCCCACTTTGTGAAAGTTTGCTTTATGTCACTTCACTTTTACAGAAGACCTACATTAGTACCTGTTTCTGCTAGAAAAGAAATCCAAAGAGAATTTTTGCTCTTATGAAAGAGCAAAAGGTGAAAGGTGAAAATTGAAAAGAGCGTTCAGTGTTTGTTTTGCAGTGAGCCATTATAGAGGCAGCGCACACCCAGAGCAGTGAGAGTGGCGCCCCTAAGCTCCTTCCCCAGGAACTACGCTCAGTATCTCAGCATCAGGCTGCTGTCAGGCTTTGAGCTGTGTCTGTGAGCATCTGTGCTTTTTCTCAATTTATTTTGTTCATCTCTTAGCAAGATATGTCCTAAGGTTAGTTGCTTCTTGGCTTTATGCCATTTTGACTTACAAAAGGTTTCATAGGAAAATTCTACTTTTGGATAGCGGGGGAAAACCTGCATTGGGGAAACTTAATGCAATTAGAAAATAGTTATAAGTAATGTAAAAAATTACACCGTGAAATGCTTCACGCATTTTTTTTGCCGTATGTAGATGAATAACATTTAGACATTGATTTAATTGGTAGAGCATATTTACTTGTTTTAAGATGCTATTTGCAGCTCTAGCAATTTATGTCTGAAATGAATAATTCCATTGTTAAGAATATGGACGTTGGTTCAGTTGTTAGGTAATTTAACATTACCTAATTAATTTAATTCTAATTTTTAAACTTTTTCCCCCTTGAATTAACCTGTAAAGAAGGAAGTCCTCTGAAGCCTGTCCCTTTAGTCTGCATAGCAGACGAGAGTTTAGTTGTGCACTATATGAACAATTGTTGTAGACTGCCTTCTACATGGTTGACACGCTGTTGCTAGAAAATCAGGAAATGTTGATTTTTGCCTCCTTTGCATCTAACTTTTCCAGAGCAGTCACCTCCTCTCCCCTCTTCTTCCTCTTCCTGAAAATTAGCACAACAATATTAATAAAAATTTTATTGTTTGCAAAACACTAAAGTAATGAGATTTGCCTGCCAGAAGCCATGTATGCACATTCAGCTTCATGCTTTTTATAAGGATCACCAGAGAGACACAAAGACTGAGAAATGCTGATTCTTGTAGAAAGGCAAGAGTGGATTTCATTAAACATTTACTGAGTTCACACTAGGGGTTGAATTTACAAAGATGAATAAGAAATCACCTGTGTCCTCTAGTTGAGGACGGCCACTCTCTGGTTGAGATGTCAGGAGAGTACTAAGCATTTTTATTACCTTTCCTGTGATATGTACTTTGGGAGACAGCTACGATTCCTATTAAGTGTAGTTTAATTTCGTCATTCAGAGTTGTACAATAAAATGGTAATACCCATACCATGTGTTTATGTGTGGATAGTTCAGAGACAAACAATTTGTGGAATTTCCTGCTCCAGTTATTTAAATGCATGTATTGTTAGTGTACCGTAACTTAACCTTGCATAGAGTCTTCTTTTACATAATATTATATAACATTTTAAACCCACAAGTAATTGATAAGATTCATAAATTTCTAATAAGCCCACTGTAAATGGGTAGAATTGCTTACAGAGGATATGCTCTCATTTTGAACCAGACCAGTTCCTATTCTTTCTCAGTACTAAAGGTATCTACATGAATAATAAATGAACAATTAATATGAATTATAGATGTGAACTAATGGAGGCAAATATAGTTCAGTTGGGTAATAGTTCAGGGGAATGCTTTGTACGTTAAAAGATGATTTGATTTCATTTTGACATGGTATGATTTGAATAAAATCTATTTCGCAATGCTAAACTGGTTTCAGTTATGGGTAAATGTAATCATAGACAAAACAGAATACCTCAGTACCATCAAATAAAGTGTAGGAAAAAAACCCATCAAAATTAACGTAACCCCCCCCACTGTACTTGAAAAATTCAGCTAACTGCTGCCCAATTCAGTTGTTTTTAGGGAGTGTGATTTTTTGTCTGTATTTTATAATTAAGATAGGAAATGATCATTTAGTATATTTTTCCAGTGTTGCCTTTAGTATAAGACAAAAGATTATGTTTCATTGTCAAATATGTGTACTAAATTGTCCAACATGTAATGGGCTTTTTTCTATTCTTTTAAATAGTTCATAAACTGAAATTTCTGCATCATTTTCAGCTTCAAGTATACTTTTTGTCAAGGATCTAAACAATAGCTTGATGTCACCAGCATGGATTCTTTCTGATTCCACCAGAAAAATAGAAATGACTAAAATTAATTACTTTGTGCCTCTCTGAAGTTCAGTAATAGATGAGAATTTCATAGGATCTGTGTGATAACATTAATTTTCTTTTACTCATTTATCAAACTGTGATTTTAAAAGATTTTAAAAATATTTGTTATTAATTCTATTCAGAAAACACTACTGGGATGGATCTTTTTGTTTTTGCTGTTTTTCTTTGTCTTCAAGTGAGTGTTATTCTATAAATATATTTTAAGGAGTTAACTAAATAGGCATGTCTTTTCATTTGGTTTTGGAATGAGCTGGATTTAGAGAGCAAAGATAGCTGACCTATTTGGTTCCTTTCCTAATATTTCTTTTAGGCCTCCTTGAAGTATGGAGTATGAGAAGGGAGGTTTTGCCAGCTGTCCAAGGAGGGGTAATACTATAATGGCTCTATTAGTTTGCTAGGGCTGCCGTAATGAGTACCACAAACTGAGTGGCTTAAACAAAGAAACTTATTATTTCACAGTTCTGGAGACTAGAAGTCCAAGGTCAGTGTCAGCAGAGCCATGCTTCCTCTCAAGGCACTAGAGAAGGAGCTGTTCCAGGGCTGTCTCCTAGCTTCTGATAGCTCCTTGGCTTGTGGAAGTTAGCTGCAATCTTCAGGTGGCATTCTCCCTATATGTGTCTCTGTCCAGATTTCTACTTTTTATGAGAATATAGTCATGTTGGATTAGAGCCCTCCCTAATGATCTCATCTTATCTTGATCATCTGCAAAGACCCTATTTCCAAATAAATTCACAGGTATTCATAGGCACTGGAAGTCGGTACTTCCACATCTTTTGGGGGAATAGTATTCAGCCCATCACAATAGCCTTAAAAACTATAAAACCAATGAGACTTGTGAAGACAATTTTAATCTAGTTAGCTGTCCTTCTCTAGAAGAGAGAGGCTGATAACATGGTTAAAGGGAGCCCCTCGGGAATGTCTCTTTGTTTTAGGAATTCCTGTTTTTTAGCAAAGTTGTCCACAAAGCAAATTTCTGTAACAAAAATCTTTTATGTTCCTTTTCCTTTATAAAACTGGAGATACATTTACATAGAAGAAAAATAATAGTAAACTAAAATGACAGTAAGCTCAACATTTTTGGCAGGGAATTAAGGTAGTGGAATTCTTACCATTGTTGTGCACTGGCACATTTTGCCTTTAGGTAGCTGTAATAGCAGCAGACTGGTACAGCTGACTGGGTTTTGTTGTTGTCGTTGTTGCTTTTTGCAACAATTCATTTCATGAACTCCGGGGCTTCTCTCCATGGCATGCCATCATGCATAGCTTCATAGTTCCAGACTTTCTTCTGTTACTGGTTTAGCCTATAAATTTGCAATGCTTATTATAGTTGACTTAAAACCTCAGTTTGAGACTTCAACTTTTAAATTATTGTTATTACCACATTTTAAAAATAGGAATATTTAGAATAGAATATTTTCCATCAAATTGGCACATGAGAGACTTTAAGACTGTGCAGCCCTGGATTCACTGGGGTGTGGCCCAGAGGCATTAGCAGAGACTATGAGGGACATCGCAAAGTCCTGGGCTGGAGTAGGAGAGTGTGAGCGAAGGAGGACGGGCCGATCAATTTTTGATAATAAGAGACTGTGACAGTGGAGCAATATCGCCAAAGAATTGGTCTAGAATTTATCTGAAGAACTTTATTATTAGTAAGGTAGCAATAGAAATGAGTTTACCAGGCTATGAGCTTTGTGGATTGCTTTATTGTTTCATCCTCTCTCTCTCTCTCTCTCTGTTTTTCTTTTTTTTTCCATTGAGCTAAGGGTATTTCCTCTTGTAATTTGTGCACCTATAAATTTGTGCAAATATATAGTTCTCCTACAAATTTGTACAGCCGATAGGACAAATCAGCCTCCACTGGAGTATCAGCCTCAAGTGTAGATCACCAGAAAGCCACTTCTCTCCTGTTGTGCAGTGTAGAGAAACTCTTCAGGCTGTCTTATGCTTCTGCCTGGCTAGTTTATCCCCATGTAATGTTTGGTAGATTAGTTGTAATACTTCAAATAGAATGGTGAAAACCAACATGTCAGAATGCATAAACTGGTAGCTGAAGTACTGAAAGGTGCTTATTGCATCACAGGGTCTTTTCTCAGATTGAGAGACAAGGGGACCATAGCAAGGGTGGGAATCTAGGAGGTCATGGCTCTGCAACTGCTCAGTTGATTGGGTCCATAGCTTACACATCCATAAATAAAGGGAAATGAATTACAGTTCAACCATCTCAAGCATTCTAAGAGAGTCAATGAAGCAAGAACAGAGTAAAACCAAAACCAAACAAAAACTACTGCCTGTTTTAAATGTGCATAGTGTGAATTGTGTGTTCATGCTTTTATTATTTTAGGCATATTATTAAGCTGATTTTTTTAAAAAAAGCTCTTTCAAAAAATTATTAGAAGAATTGTGAACTTCACAGAATTACATACCAGTAAGAAATATTCACTTTGAGTTCAAGGTAGATGATTACTCAGAATATTTTGGAAATTTTTATGGCCTTAAGGAAAGGATAGACTGTGTGGAGGGGTGCTGCTAGGAAGGTGTGTGCCTTGGGGATGTTGGTGTTGGGAATGGATTCTGATAGAGAATTAATTAGTCATTGACATGCAAATTGCTTTTCCAGAATTGCAAATATTTGTCTTCATTAGTTAAAGGAAAATTGGATGAGCACTCCACCTTTCTTGCCATATAGCAGATGCAGCTAAATGAATCCAGGCTTTCACAGCATGTTGGGAGCATCTGAGAAATGATGGTGGAACTGATAGTTGACCTGGAAATTATTTCCAGTGTTATCATTTTCACTATAATGATGTTATGGTAACAATTATACTTTATGCAGAGTCTTTGCCTTCTCATTTGTAGATGCCTTAATCATTTAGATGATACGCAAGCATCATTTCTTCTTGATAGTTTTTTAGTGATTTAGGCAATATTTTACATTTTATTATGATTACTTAACATGCATAAGTAGAGTTCCAGTTTGTTTTCATTACTAGAAATTTCTTCCACGGCTTTCACGTGAATAATTTGGTGGTGGTGGTGGAGGAATTAATAAACAGATAATAGATTAAATATCATTTCAAATAAACATTTGTTTCAGGTGAACAAATGAATTCTTTGAAATAAACTGCTGGCATTTGTACTGTGCATAATATTATATGGGTCTCTATAGAAGACATTTTGTGATTAAAAAAAATCATTAAATTTCGTTAAACTCTTCAGACATATTTCTTTAAAAATATTCTGCAGTTCACAGTTTTCACCGAGCTAGACAGGGCTTCCTCTTGCTTGGTCGAATTAAAGAAGTTTAGAATATATGAATGATTTTTAGATTATCTGCCATATGAACAACCCACACCCATGTTCTCTCCTAAATAATCAGGATTTGGCAGTGCTGTGTTTGCCTCCATTTATTATTGCCTTTTGTTTGACGCTTCTCTTTGACAATTTTGATACAAAATTGACACTTTGTCATGAGAAATAGGATATGTTTCTCTTAAATAGTTACATTTTTTAAGGATGATTATGTGGAAAGTAATAATGGTAGATGACTAGGCTCGTGCAAATGAAATGTATGGATGATTTGTGAATGTAATGTTTTTGGAAAATCATTATAAAGCCATCCATAATGACTTTGAAATATGCAAAACATGCCAGAAAATTTTGGTCGAATTTAATTTCTTAATTTCTTTACCTATGAAAAAAAGTCCATCCTAAGCAACTTTTCACAGAATTTTATGAAATTTTTAAGTTGTCTGAGTTTGATTCTGTCTCTGCAAGTGTCCCAATTGCTGCCCGTCAGTCAGTACCCACTCTGAAAACCAATGACAATGAGAAGAGAAATGTAGGCCTTTGATCCACACTTCTTTAAGAAACATGAAATATATTTGATGTATGATATTATGTTACTTTCAGATGTACTTACTGCATAGTGATTGGATATTTGCATACGTTATGAAATGATCACCACGATAAGTCTAGTAACCACTTTGATCCACACTTAAGGGATAAGACTTAAAATATTATTTTCCCCAGGGGTGCTTGAATTTAAATTTTGACTCTTTTAAGACTGAAAAGAATGACTCAAATCGTGGACTGTGCAGCAGCTGAGTGGGATGGTATGTAAGGGGAAGTGAAGTTCCAGGGCCATTCAGTTACACCCAACTACTCTACTTAGTGGCAGTTTCCCTAAGACTAACTTTAGGCAATGTTTTCAACACTTAACACCTTTCTGAACTTATAGACATAATCTTTAGACTTGTCACGACTAGTGCTGGAGGCTAAAAGGGGAAAAGCGTTTTATTCTTCTTTAGTGGAAGAACAAATCAGATAGAAGGAAGATATAACAGCCAATAAGGTAATTTATAAACAGAACATTGAATTTAGTTTCTCTTTTATTTTTAATCTGTGACCTCATGTGACGATGGAAAGTGATCCATAAATGATAAGAACTTAATATGTGATGTGATCTAATACTTGGGATGCAATTATCAGCCATTAGTCATAGTCTTCCAATTTTTCCCTTTGAAAATCATAATTGGACTTTGCCTAGATAAAAGAAAGTATCATTAGCATTGACATCAGGATGTTAATTACCAAAACCAAAAAAAGAACCTGCTAAATCCTCATTTAAAGAAAGAAACACATGCTGTGAACAGTGAGAGACTGGATCTCTCACCACTTCAGTGGAAAAATCATGTTATCAGTATGTTCAGTATGTTCAAATGGTTATTTGCTATTAAAGGATTTTGGGATTCTTTTCCACTTTAGGGTCAGTCCGACTTCATGGTGGCAAAAACGAGTTTGAAGGCACAGTGGAAGTATATGCAAATGGAGTTTGGGGCACAGTCTGTAGCAGCCACTGGGATGACTCTGATGCATCGGTTGTTTGTCACCAGCTGAAGCTGGGGTGAGTTCGCCCATCCTTGACCAAATCTGTCTGATGATATCTGAGAGGAATGCTGGGCACCCATCGTTACTGTGGAGAGGTTACATCTTCCTTCCTCATTCTCACTTTCCTCACTCTCATTTTTCTCAGAAGAGATGTAAAGAAAGGGCCCCAAATGGAAGGAGTGAGTTCTTTTACACACAAATGCGCTTCACTTGTTACTAGCCCTACTGACTAGGAAATGGGCAAATGCTAAGTGGTCCAAAGTTCAAAGCAGCTTTTGGTCTTTGACTTTAACAAAATAATTGTTCAGTGCTAGGAAGCAAGGAATTTGGTCCTAAGAGTTTTACTTTCTCAGCAGCCTGTGCAGCCTGAGGTTGCTGTCATTTGCTTTTAACTTTCTACCTTGAGCCACCCACAAATTCCATTTGTGTGTATGTGAAGGAGGTGAGGTTCACTCGTGCTTTCATCCCATACTGGGTAAGGGGTGATATCCTGGGACATAGGTTTCTGTGCCAAGGAGGTCTTGTAATAGATGGCAGCTTCGCTCAGCTCCGGCAGCATCCACTGTCCTCTGAGAAGCTGCGGGCCCTTCCACGACTGTAGGCGCACTTAAAATAGATTGGTGTATGCTGACGCCCACTAGGCCCTGCACCTTTATGCCTCGTTTCAAGGGGTTTCCCAGGGGCAGAAGGTTACATTTTGGAACAAACGTTTTTTGGTTTTGTTGTTATTCTTATTGTTCTGTTTTTGTGTCTCATTTATTTTTTCTAAGATACATGCCCTATATTTTTCTTGGTCTTTATCACCAGAGATCTTTAGAAAGCATGGAAAAGATCTTGTTATGAAGCTTAAAAGAACTGAAAGAAAAGTTTTCAATTTGCAAATATTTTGGATTAATAATCAGTGAGTGGTAATATCTAATGTGATGACACAAATGAAAAGGTTAGTCAACTCCAGTCAAATCAGTAAGAATTAAATTAATTATTTATTTTTGGCTGCGTTGGGTCTTCGTTGCTGCACGCGGGCTTTTCTCTAGTTGCAGCAAATGGGGGCTACTCTTAGTTGCGGTGCACAGGCTTCTCATTGTGGTGGCTTCTCTTGTTGTAGAGCATGGGCTCTAGGCATGCGGGATTCGGTAGTTGTGGCACACGGGCTCAGTAGTTGTGACTCGTGGACTCTAGAGCGCAGGCTCAGTAGTTGTGGTGCACGGGCTTATTTGCTTTGCGGCATGTGGGATCTTCCCGGACCAGGGCTCGAACCCATGTCCCCTGCATTGGCAGGCGGATTCTTAACCACTACGCCATTAGGGAAGTCCCAGTAAGAATTTTAATTTTCCAGCTAAATGTCTTCCCACTAGGAAGGTGGAGAATGAGTATTTAGTAAAGGCAAACCTTGAGGGCTTAAGTTTTTTTCAGACTTGTGATGCTATTAGCGTAACAAATAGGGTTACCGTACTTAATTAGTTAACTAATCTTAAAAAATTATTGTTGGAATAAATCAGGACAAAAGAATGAAGAAGGGGAGAGACGAAGAAGGGGAGAGACTACGAAGTGTTAATGGTGTTTAGGATGTTAATTACTGATTTTATCAATGAGTATTTTGTCTGGCAAACAGTCACTGACAGGTGGGCAAGTCATGAAGAATGTTGACTAGCTGCTTTTTCTTTTGAGGGCCTGGAGATGTAACAAATTTGTAGGCTGGTGTCAGTATCTTCCTTTATGTACATTTCTACCTGTGCTTTTATTACCCCTGAAAATCAGGGAAGAATAAAATTTTCTATGAGATTCTGACAGAAAACAACAAAAGGTACAAATGAACTTATTTACAATACAAAACAAATAGAGTTACAGATGTAGAAAACAATCTTATGGTTACCGGAGGGTAAAGGGGGGAGGGATAAATTGAGAGATTGGGATGGACATATACACACTACTATATATAAAATAGGTAACTAATAAGGACCTTGTATAGCACAGGGAACTCTACTCAATACTCTGTAATGACCTATATGGGAAAAGAATCTAAAAAAGAGTGGATATATTTATATATATAACTGATTCACTCTGCTGTACGGCAGAAACTAACACAACATTGTAAATCAACTATACTCCATTAAAAATTAAAAAAAAAATAAAGAAAACAAGAACATTGCAATGGAGATGTGAATTACAGTGGTAGGTTACTAGTCTCTTGATTGATGAAAGAATGTAAACTATCCTTCTGCAAACATAAACTTCAGATAAGCTGACCTGATTCCTTCTATCATCTCTTAGAAGTCCATTAATAAAAAAGGATTGCACAATAAGAGCAGGGCGACCCAGCTTTATTGCTGTTAAGACACATTCATATTGTAGATAAACCCCAAATATTTACTGTTTGGTTAATGGAAGCTGTTGCATGAAGACAGTTCTAGAGATTATCATGTTATTCGGATAAGCATTTAATCTTTTAAAAGTGTAATACCAGTTTTGTACATATCAGAGTTAAAAATATGTAGATTATATGAGTTATTATCTTATGAATTGGTTTCAAAGTCTTGCTAGCAAATACTATATATAAAGTTTAAAAAATATGAATGGATTGCCTCTCTTGATATTATCTTGCTTAGACATGGTAATAATAATCGTTTTGAAAATGAGAGCCTGAAATACTGGAGTAGGAAAGACTCTTCAAGCATCCAGACTTCTTTTACATATCAGAAGGCGGAGCTTAGAGAGGCTTTAGAGTGATTTGCAACTGAGTTCAGACTAGAATCCAAGTCCCACTGGGCCACACGACACACTTCTTCCACAAAGCCACCCAGACTCCCTCTTTATTTATATCTGTAGTGTTTGCCCATTTTCTTCTAAAATCAGCCATAGATAGTAAAGGCACATGCCTACCATTAGTTATTCAAGATTAACTTAAAAGATTACCATAGGTAATCAATGCAGGTTCTGATCTGATGTTTTGATTTGCTTGAAATTTACATAATGCATTATGTTTTTCTTTTTCTTCCATATCTGTCTTTATTGATTTCTTCCATTTTTAAAAGTCCTAGTGCTTTGATAAAAATTAGCCTACATTTGATAAACCTAACCTTATCATTGTACTTACAGAGGTAAAGGAGTAGCAAGACAAACTCCATTTTCTGGACTGGGCCTTATTCCCATTTATTGGAGCAATGTCCGTTGCCGAGGAGATGAAGAAAATATACTGCTTTGTGAAAAAGACATCTGGCAGGGTGGGACGTGTCCTCAGAAGAAGGCAGCTGCTGTCACGTGTAGCTTTTCCCATGGTAAAACAAAATATTTATTCTCTTGCTTTACTGTTATTGTGGTTTCAGCCTGATTCCAGATGATAAAAGTGTCTCAGTTAAATCATTTCCTAAAAGAGTTTAAATACAGACCTAAGTGGAACCATCATAGTCTATCTCCAGTCTAATTAGATAGTCTTCAATAGGATTTCATCTAACAATTGGATTTCCATTTGACCTCACTTTTTACGTATTTTCTGTTTTATCTAATTTGCTTATAGAAATATTATATACTGTATATGAAAACACTTATTTTAGTAACGGAAAAATGTGATGGAATCAAGTTAAAAATCATCTTGAAACCAAACATAAAATACAGCAATTACAACAAAATATTCTCACTTTATAGAATGGAATAGAATCATGGTACCAGTGTTCTCTTTTGAGCTGTAGATGGCACATTTCATAAAACAAATTGAGCTTCCTTGGATAAGGGCTCCTTCTAAGCACCATATAATAGGCATGAGGTGATTAGAGTATGGTTTCAGTAACAAGTATGCATATGTTCATGAGAAAGGAAGCAGAGGAGGGAATAGCTGCCTTTCACAATGGCGGATGGGTTTTCTGGGGTCCATGGTTGTTTTAATGTGTGACCACAACCTGAGGCTACCACACTGTCACAGTATCCCTTTTACATTTTCCTTGGAGATAGCAGCCTGACCAGATGTCCCAGGTCTTAGAATGCCAGCAGGCAGCGCAGGGCAGTGGTTTCTGTTTGAGTGCAAGTATCAGGGGAGGAATTGAAAAGTTTCCACTGCAAAACATACAGAGACCCAATTTAGGGTCATTCCTGTGAATTGGCTGGAAGAACCAGTGGAAATGGTACAGGATATGGTACAGGTGTGTGCTCAGAGAGCTACAATCCTTTTGTGGGTAGGCAAGGTGCATGTTACATCTTTTTTTTTTTTTTTTGCATATTACAGCTTGATGTCTTATAAGTTTTTCCTTTTCTTCCTTTGCCTCTCCACCTTTGGGTAATACTACTTTTGGCAAATACGTGTTTACACATTGCTACATCAGGGATGCTGTGAATTGGGCTAAACAGTGCACTGCGTTTTGTAGATATTGCTTGCATTCTATGTTCAACCCAATTGATAAAATATGTTTAAAATTTTTCAAGTCGTGAAGTAAGTAAAATCTTGAAAACAATCTCTTTTTTTTCCAGGATCTCTATCTACTTTAAAAAAACCTAATTCTACTCTCTGTGATCTGTCCACTTGTTTATTCTCTGGTTGCAAAGATAAATTTAAGGTTGGTTGTAAGCATATATAAAACATAGAAGGTTGAGATAAATTAGAAGTGAGAGTGAAAAAAGATGCTTTTATGGTAAATTAAATGAGAATGTGAAAGCAAATAGCTCAGCAAACATGGAGTCCATCTTAAGGCATAGCGGTAGACTTTTAATACAGTCTTTTAGTTTGGAATTTACATTTGGCGTCTTGGCATCTAGTACTCTTCCAACGCTTACAAAGTAGAAGATCGTGTGTGAGTACTGGATGTAGGAAATAGCAATCTAAATGAAACGTCTGGGAGTTTTATTTATCCATAAGTTAAATATGAGTCAATTACTTCACTGAAATCTTTTTCAAATGCTTTTTTTGTGTGTGTGTATTTTTTGGGAAGATGTGAGATGTTGACTAAATTTTGTCTTCGAGCTTCTCTATATTTTCACAATTACTTATACAACCAGTGGAAAAACTGTATGTTTTAAAGTAAAACATGACCTTGAAAAAAATGTAAGGTAATATGCGACAATGTTTCTAGGTTGTAGGTGATTTTAAATTTCCTCTTAAAAAATTTTGTTTTTCTGTTTTCTCCAAGCTTACCATGCAGATGGGGGGAGGGGAGGTAGAGGAGAATATAATAATTTAAGAAATTTATACATTTTTTCCATCATTTTTCTATATTTTCTAAGCTTCTTAAAGGAAAAATAAATATAATAACACGCAAATTTAAGTTTATTAGCATAATTCAGTGATCAGTCATTATAAGAACCTAATATACAATATTGAGACCAGTTTTTTTTGTTTTTTTTTTTTGCGGTACGCGGGCCTCTCACTGTTGTGGCCTCTCCCGTTGCGGAGCACAGGCTCCGGACATGCAGGCTCAGCGGCCATGGCTCACGGGCCCAGCCGTTCCACGGCATGTGAGATCCTCCTGGACCAGGGCATGAACCTGTGTCCCCTGCATCAGCAGGTGGACTCTCAACCACTGCGCCACCAGGGAAGCCCAGTTATGTTTATTAAACCTGTCTTGTATCCTTTTACAAATTACAAGTGTTAGTTGACTTATGTAAGAAAACTATATTACAAGTATTAGTATATGAGTAGATGCAAATGTGCACTATTCTAAATCCCTCCTCAAGTGTGACATTTGAATATAAATATGAATGTCTAAATACCATTTATTGATGCCACTAACACTGTGGAAGAATTAGGAGCACATTTCATGTGGATAAATGATGAACATTTGGCAAAAGAGTCAACTAAATTTCCTAATAGGGACCCAGCCTGTTCTGAAACTTTTACCATCTCACGTCCTTTATTCCAGAAAAATTAGACTGCCATACTGTTTCCCCAATACGTATGGCTTTGTGCTTCTGTTTTTGTTCATACTGTTCGTTTTGCCTAAACTGCACTTCCCCCGTGTCTGACTTCTGAAATCCCATCCATCATCTTGGCCCTTTTCAGCTACCAACTTCTTCAGAAGAGATTCTCTAATTACCCCCACTGGTGAGCAAGCACCCCTTCCACCTGAACCCCTGCAGGGTCTTCTCGATGCTGTCTCGTCTGTACTCATGTTGTCCATGTCCTGAGGCAGTATACTTCTTGAGGGTAGTGTCTGTGCAGTGCCTTTCTGCCTAATACCCGTTTAATAAACTGAATTGAATGAACGGCTATTGCTAATTATTTTTACTTGTTTGGGATATCCTTTCTAGGCTTTTAGTTATCACTTGCCAATCCACTCAGTCAACAAATATTTATTACATGCCTCTGTATAGCTGGGTATCTGAGGTACACAGGCAAAAGGGAAGGGCATTCCCTGTGTCCTCAATTCTAGACCAGGATAAAGAGGGAGAAATTCAGGGACTTCCCTGGTGGTCCAGTGGTTAAGGCTCCGTGCTCCCAATGCAGGGGCCCCGGGTTCGATCCCTAGTAGGGAACTAGATCCCGTATGCCACAACTAAAAGATCCCACACGCCACAACAGAGACCTGCTGCAGCCAAATAAATAAATAAATATTAAAAAAAAAAAAAAGAGGGAGAGAGAAATTCAGAAACTGATGAAGCTAGATAAGGGCACTGTAGAGTACAATACGGAATTTGCAGTGGGAATCCTCTGGTGGTTCTTCACAGAGTATGTACTGATTCATACCTAAATGAATTTTCAATATTGTTTTTTGAAGGTGTTGGTTGTGATGTCCACCAACTTGTTATAATGTGTTAGATGTTAACTTTGTCTTGATTTCTATGTAAATGTAAAAATATTTCTATGCTGAAAACAAGTATCTAATAGACATAAGCGCCATTCTTAATAATTACATATTGGTAATGCTCAAGTTACTGTAAATAAAAAACCAATGCCACCACCACAATGGTGGCAGCAACCCCGTAAAAATCAAATGGGTTTCCAATAACTGCAGTTTTGAGTGTGTCTTTTCTGGTTTCTGAGGTCCTTGGGGGTAAGTGAATTTAGACTATTTCCTCTTGAGAGCTATTTGTATGAGCGTAATTCAAGTTGAGGTATTTTAATTGGTAGAGAGTACCATAAAATATATTAGACATGCGGGGGTATGTCCATATCACTTAATAAATATAACTTAATTATAGAGAATGGCAAAGAAATAAACTATACCTGATCTTCTCTCCCAGTGTGAATCCGTAGGTTTACTTTGTTGTTAATTTCACGTTGTGCAGGCCCTGCATTCCCCGTCCTACGCCTTGCTGGGGGCAGCAGTGCGCGTGAGGGCCGAGTGGAGCTCTACCATGCGGGTCAGTGGGGGACTGTCTGTGACGACCAGTGGGATGATGCAGATGCAGAAGTGGTCTGCAGGCAGCTGGGCCTGAGGTTGGTCTTTCTTGTTCTTGTTTTGTTTTGCTTGAATTTTTGAGTTTATTATTTCCATACCCAAAGGTAGGTGTGTTTATTTATTTATTTATTTTTTGCGGTACGCGGGCCTCTCACTGCTGTGGCCTCTCCCGTTGCGGAGCACAGGCTCCAGACGCGCAGGCTCAGCGGCCATGGCTCACGGGCCCAGCCGCTCCGCGGCATGTGGGATCTTCCCAGACCAGGGCACGAACCCGTGTCCCCTGCATCTGCAGGCGGACTCTCAACCACTGCGCCACCAGGGAAGCCCGGTAGGTGTGTTTATATTGCAGATTTCTTTGAACAAATGGAAAAAGCCACCTTTTGATCTTTGTATTAGGCTGTAGGCTCCCTGAAGAGAACGGTTATGTACTCTTAGGTCTAACCTATTTGTATCTGAATTCAGCTGACTTTATATCCCTAAGAATCTAAGCCTTTTACCACTTTTCATCACGAGCCTTTACATTACTCCCAGGTAATGACTAGCATTGTCAGCTGCAGCGACTTAACCAGAGTCATATGATGAAACTAGTTGTTAGGCTTTAACTGAAGTTCAATTCCTTTCCTCCAGATACTGTCTAAACTTTTGACCTTTGCCTCCTTATTTGTGAGGTATGTGCTTAGAACAAAGGATGTTTATTAATGTAGGAAGGAAATAATTCCTGTGCAGGATATGGCAATGAAGCATGTGCGATAAAAACAGCAATATGAAAACCAACATTAAATGTTGCTTTAGTTGTGATTATTTTGGAATACTATGTTATAATTTTGGATCCTCTAACCCCTGTCTTTAGTGATGTTGAACATTGATATAGCAAGCCTAAAAGTTTCTCTAAAATTATATTAGGGAATCTTTTGAAAGTTGATATTTTACTTTAAATTAGAAAAAAAAATTATTTAGCATGTCGTGGCAGGTAGGGGTGGGTGGATGTGGAGCCTCTAAATCTTCTCTATGTATCATTTTGTCCATTTAAGCATAATCTTTGACACTAGAGCATGAATTTTGTACCTTGAACCATCTACAGTAATTTTTTTGCAATTGTTTTTGCAGCTGACCCTCCTATTTTTCAAAACTGTATGTTAATATTGAAGTCTTTTAAAGCAAAATAAAGACGTTTCAACATTTTACCTCTAAATACTTCAGTATGCATCTCTTAAAAATAAGAACATTGTCCTACACAGCCAAATTATCATTATCACAACTAATGTAAATGGTAATCATTCTTAAATTGTCTAATACCCTGTCATACTCAAATTCCCATAGTTGTTCCCACCATGTCCTTGACGGACAGTTTGTCCGCAGCAGAATTTAGTCCAGGACCTTGCAGTGCATCTGGATGTTATGTCCCTGAAATCTCTTTTAATCTAGAACAGCCTCTTGTTTTTCATGACACTGTCTTGTTGAAGAGACCAAAAACCAAGCCAGTTGTTTTGGAGACTATCCCACCTTCTGGATTTGTCTCGTTTCTTCCTCCTGGTATCATTTAGCCTACTCCTCTGGTTCTTGTAACTCCTGAAATGGGAGGCTAGGTCCAACAGCTTGATTAGATCAAATCAATCAAGTATTTTGGCTAGAAACCATCACAGGTGATATGTTCTCATCTTGCACCTCATCAGGAGTCACAGAACAGCTCTGGTTTTCTCCACTGATAAGGATAAGGTTAAGCACTGAATTAAGGTGGCATCAGCCTAATCCTTCACTGTAGATTACATTTTCCCCCTGTAACTGATTCTGCAACCTAAATGCTCTTTCACAGTTTATGCATGGGAAAGGAATAAACATGCAAAGTCCTGTGTCCATAGGGCTTATAATTACTGGTGGTGTATGATCTGACTGGTATGATCATTTTCTTTGGATGGGTCAGGAATAGGGCCAACTAGCTCTTTTTGAGAAAAACTGTTATTAATCATTAAATTTTGAGACTAGATTTTCAAAACGTTCTGACTGGGTATCAATTTCAAGACCAATTTTTCTCAAAAATTTAGATGGTGTCAGAGTCAGCATAGCATAAGATTATGAGCATGTGCCCTGTACTCAGAATGACCTGAATTTGAGTTGTATTTCTGGAGATAAGAAAAATTGCAGGATATCTCTTAGCCGCAGTTTCCTCATCTATAACACATTTCCTGATGTAGAGTTTAGTGGTTTTAAAGCAGTTAGCACACATAGTAGGTATACAGTATACATTGAGTATAATTGGGGACTTATAGCTGAAAGATGTTATTAAACATTCAAAGAAAAATGTTATTAAACATTTCAAAGTAAGCTGGACATTTGGTAGGAGATCATCAAACACCATTCCTCTATCTAGAACTTCTATTTAGTTAGCTGTATCTATGCATTTCATATTTTTAAAAGACTCTAATGTGGATATATGTGTATTTACTGTGTTACCAATTATGGTATCAGTGGTATGCTAATTGATTTTCATGTTAGTTACTAAGAAATCAATGTCTTTGCCAAAAATACAAGAATTTTAAGGGTATAGTAATGTAATATTTAACATTACAAGTTGTAGTATAGATTACTCTAAATTTAAGGTATAAGGGATTTATTATTATTTATATATTTCTGTGGGAAAAGGCAAGCTTTTGTTGCTTAGAAAAATGTGTAGAAAATTTAAATGACACTAAATTTTAGTTACATTTATAGTTATTCTAAAAATTCATGTTTTAACATAGAGTTCTTTCTTGAGAGCCAAATTTTCTTTTTTCACTCATATAAACTGTTGTTTAAACAAAGACCATGTTGCAAACAGGAGTCTACTACATGGAAAGAATGTACAGATAGAATCACAAGGAAGACTATATTAATGTTGAACACATGCGTGGGTTGAGTAAAGTGTTTACATCTTTCTCAGGCATTGGCTCACTGCTATCTTTTGTATGAGAAGATTTGTGTTCAGAAAAATGATTAAAAGGAAAAATATCTTCAAATATTCAAGGCAGCAAAGATCCTCCACAAGCCTATGTAATCACCAACAATCCAGCTTGGTGGAGATTTGTTTTTATTATAAGTACTCCAGGTTCTGAGCTGACATTGTTCGTTTGCTTTTCTTTCCCTTGATTTTATACTTCTCTCATACGCTTGCAACAAAGCAATATTCTGCAACTGCTCTTCCCCTAGAATTTGTTTTGCTCACTTAAAGGCACAGTACTTTCAGATGAAGTAATTTTTAACGTTACAAGATTGATAGCAGACAGCATAATCATAGCTTATCTCCATTTATGATTTGTTCTTAAGCAAATTTCATCTCAGTCATACTTGCCTTGTCGAATTCCCAAAGGGAAACTACACCATGCCTCTCTGGAGTGCTAGTTACAATTTCTTTGTGAGATGCTGTCTTTGTTGACCCGCATCTTTTAATGGTGTCTGTAGATTTTGGTAGCTGGCAAGCTTCCTAAAACGCAAAAGGAATTACTGTACTTATGATACTGAAATTTGATTAGCCTAGAACTCAGAGAAAGATGAGCAGGAAAGGAGGCAGCCTGATGTTAGAAAATTGAACTTGAGAATGCATATGTACACAGCGAAGTTTCAGGTAGAGACATTTTAATTGGAGTTCCTTTTGTGCACTTAACATTGAAGCATTTCCTATGTCTTTTAGAACTCTTAAAAGCGTAGTGTAGAACTGTGACATCATATTTTATGTGTGGATACGCCATAATTTACATAAGAATTTAAAATTTTTGAACACTTTTTCTTCTTAGGTTTTTTTTTTTGCTATAAAATTATCATATAGAACCATACTACTGAGTGGTCAGAATAAAAATTCTTCTGGTACAATTAAAAATGTTTCCTTGGGGCTTCCCTGGTGGCTCAGTGGTTGAGAGTCCGCCTGCTGATGCAGGGGACACGGGTTCGTGCCCTGGTCCGGGAAGATCTCACATGCGCGGAGCGGCTGGGCCTGTGAACCATGGCCGCTGAGCCTGCATGTCCAGAGCCCGTGCTCCGCGACGGGAGAGGCCACAGCAGTGAGAGGCCCGCGTACCGCCAAAAGAAAAAAAAAAAAAGTTTCTTTCTTTCTTTGTTCTCTTATTTTACTGTTTATTAATTTCTAAAATACTTTATAAACATTACTGGTATGTGGAATTATTGAGCAGGAAAGAGGCCTTATATAACAAGATAAGAAAGTTAGGCCCTCTGAGATTACTCAAATCCCCTAAATCATACTGTGAGTGAGGGACAGAATCTTGAGATTTATGGCTTCCAGTGTAGGATTTCTTTTCTTTCATGTTATACTGTTTGCAAAATAGACAGGTGTTAATAAGAATACATATGAATATAGGGCTGAAAGAAATAGGTAAGTCAAGAGAGAAAAGTTAATTGTAGGAAGAAACAATGATGAACACATTGTAGACAGACTGTATTTGCGATGCCATAGCCGTCTCACTGAAAATGCCCCAGCAGACTGCAAGAAAGCCAAGTGTTTCAGGGTCTGCTCTGTAGCCAGACAAGCCTTACCATCTCATGGTGGTGTAATACTGGGCTAATTATTAACTTCTGGACCTCAGTTTCCTCATTTGTAAATTAGGGATAATAACATCATGGGGTTGTAGGGAGGATTCAAAGAGTTAATACATATAAAGCTGTTAGACCAGTGTCTGGCATGCTGTAATCATTCAGCGTACTTCAAATATCATAACTGGAGATGGAGGGGGTTGTTTTCCAGGGAGAAATATAGGCTCTTTGATCATTAAAAATGAGCTTTTTTTCATCCATATGTTACAAGTGCCACAAACTGATATTTGCAGTCAGAGGACCAATCTTTTATAACCTAACAAGTAATTATCTTGCACGATAGAATTGCCTGACTCTATTCTGTGTCTATTCAAAGTAGTGGCTAAGCCTGGGGATTGAGTTAGTCAGATGGTACTATTTATTTGCTGCTTTTTTTCTATGGAAAACAAACAAACTTTATATGAATACAGTCAGATTAGCTAAGTAGGTTTAGGAATGTTTTGGGTAATGATCAGACATAGAATCAATTCAGTGTTTATTGGGGATTGCTGCTATGTAGGTCAAACAGCTTTACAGAAAATAACCTAATAACTCCGTGTATTATATCAGAGAACCCCACAAATTTATTCTGCGGTCAGAGGGTAAGAGAGTAGGTAACACTGGGACTATTACTACAAATGAACTGCCGGGGCTGGTGTGGACATAATTTCCATAAAGGAAGGACAGAGAATACACAGCTTTATCGAATTCACATAACACTTATTTGCCTTTAACAACCCAGGAGTTTTTTTTGTTTTTTTTTTTAAATTTTATTTATTTATTTTTGGCTGTGTTGGGTCTTTGTTTCTGTGCGAGGGCTTTCTCTAGTTGCGGCAAGCGGGGGCCACTCTTCATCGCGGTGCGCGGGCCTCTCATTGTCGCGGCCTCTCTTGTTGTGGAGCACAGGCTCCAGATGCGCAGGCTCAGTAGTTGTGGCTCATGGGCCTAGTTGCCTCGCGGCATGTGGGATCTTCCCGGACCGGGGCACGAACCCGTGTCCCCTGCATTGGCAGGCAGGTTCTCAACCACTGCGCCACCAGGGAAGCCCCCAACCCATGAGTTTTATGTTGTTTCCCTAGTATTGCACGGTCTCTTGAAGGGCAGAGTCATCAATTTCTTTGGTATTCCCCTGAGAGCCAGCACAGTCCAGGGCACCAGGAAATACTAGTGCCTGGCTGAAGGAATGTGTGTATTTATAAATATTATAATCTTAATTTTAATAGACTCAAAAATTAGCTAGGAAACCTACTTTGTTTTACATCATAGTTTCCTAGTCAGTTTCTTTTTTGGTTCTTGAATTTATTATATTAGTTTTTCTGATTAGTTTATTTTAATTAAACATTTCTGTGATCATTAAAATAATGTTTGTAAATAATGGAAAATATGGAAATATATAAGGAAGAAAACAAAACACCCAAATGGTGTTTTAAGACTGCATTATAGGACTTCCCTGGTGGCACAGTGGTTAAGAATCCACCTGCCAATGCAGGGGACACGGGTTCGAGCCCTGGTCCGGGAAGAACCCACATGCTGCGGAGCAACTAAGCCCATGCACCACAACTACTGAGCCTGCGCTCTAGAGCCCGCAAGCCAGAACTACGGAGCCTGCGTGCCGCAACTACTGAAGCCTGCACGCCTAGAGCCCATGCTCCGCAACGAGAAGCCACCGCAGTGAGAAGCCCGCACACTGCAACGGAGTAGCCCCCTCTCACTGCAAGTAGAGAAAAGCCCACGTGCAGCAAGGAAGACCCAATGCAGCCAAATATTAAAAAAAAAAAAAGACTGCATTATAACATAGATGACTTTCCCCAGAGTCACTGTTTGGGGCTTCTGCTCTCCCATCCTGTGTCCTCCCTTAAGGAAGGGACACAGTTCAGAGGCAGTTAATCAGGCCTTTTGTTTTTTCCTAGGACCTCTATCACATAATCTTTAACACATTTGAAATACAATATATTTCAGTTACTCTGTCCAGCCCATCTCAAGTCACTTCCAACTAACAAATATTTTAGGCTTGGTTTGTTATTTTTTTCGTGAGAATAAAAAGGCTTTAGTTTGTAAACTTTTAGCCTAAATATTTAATGAAAATGATATTAAGGATATGTAAGAATGCATTCTTATTGTTTTAATTTGACCATTGTAAGGTTGAGCATCTTACCATATGGTCAGTGGCCATGGGTATTTCTTCTTCTGTAAATAGCCTGTCCCTCTCCTTTGCCCTGTTTTTTTATGTTGGCCATTTTGTCTTGCATTATGATAATAATAAGTTATTATTTATTTCTAGGAGTGTTTTTTTCTTTGATTGTGGTTACATTTTACAAATATATCCTCCAGCTTGTCTGCCTTTTGACTGATTATGGTGTATTTTGCTATACAGTAGTTCAAATTTATATGTGATTAAATTTAACTTTTTTAGTCTTTGTTTTCTGACTTCTGGGTTTTTTATTTTTTATCTTGCTCAGGAAATTCTCTTATTACCAAGGTTATAATAACTATGTTCTTCTTATTTCATTATATTACTTTTTAGCCATCTTCCTTCCTTCCTCCTTCCCTCCCTTCCCCTTTCTTTCCCTCCCCTTCCCTCCCTTCCCCTTTCCTTCCCTCCCCTTCCCTTCCCTTCCCTTCCCTTTAGGTCTTTAAACCATCTGGAGTTTATTTTTTGTTTCTGTTATGAGTTTGGGATCAAATTTTATATTCTTTCATATTGGTCCCTGGTTTTCTTATAGCACCTAATCTTGGCTCAGTGAATTATACCCATTGAAATTTTCTTTAACAGATCTTTTTCTTTCCTAGCATTTATCCCAGGGCAAAGATCCAAGGAGGTTGTTAATCTGCCTTTCTCCAAAGCTTTCCTATCTGGCTTCCCCATGACCTGCATTATGCATTAGTCATCCTGTCTCCTCCTCCTCTGTTCTCCAACTTTCAGTGTTCTCTAAATCAGTTTCCATATTTGCTTTCATTAATCTCTTTCCTCTAGAGCAAGGGTCAACAAACTTTTTCTGTAAAGGGCCAGATATTGAGTATTTTAGACTTTCCAACTACTCAACTGAGCTTTTGTGTAGTGCAAAAGCAGCCACAGACAGTAAGTTGGGAATCAGTGTGCCTTTGTTCCGATAAAACCTTATTTCTGGACAGTAAAATTTGAATTACATATATAAAAATTATATTCTTGTTTTGGTTGTAAATTCTTAAGATAGTTATAATGTTATAAGAAAAGGGCAACTTAAATAATGGGGAATAGATGCAGAATCATTGAAAAACAAACTGCAAGTATAAATGCTCTAGTCTAAAAATTAAAAGGCTAAAAGCGGCTGAAGATGCAATTTCTGAAGTCATTAACCATTTTGACAGGCAATCGTGATCTTCATTTAAATCTGGGGTTCTAGAAGATGGTGTCACGTTGAATTGTGGGAGAAGTAAATTTAGTCAAATAAATTTGAGTGAAGAGATATTTGGCCATGAGTAACAGAGAACTGAAGATAACAGTGGCTTAAACAAGACAAGAGTTTACTTCTCTCTCAAGAGACCAGAGATCGCTCAAGGCTGGTATGGTGGTTCCACAGTCATCACGGCCCCAGTCTCTTTCTTGCTTGCAGTTCTTTCATTCTCAGTGTGGCACCTTATGGACCAAGATAGCTTCTCAAGCTCTAGCCATCACCTCTAACAGTCAGCAGGAAGGAGGAAGTGGGACAAGGATACTTCCTGGAAGTGATACATGACACTTTTACCTAAATGTTATTGGTCAAAACATAGTCATATAAAATGAGTACAGAGCTTCAATTTGGGATGATTAAAAAGTTCTGGAGATGGATGCTAGTGATAGTTGCACAACAAGGTGAAGGTACTTAGTGCCACTGAACTGTACACTTAAAAATGGTTAAAATGGTAAATTTTACGTTATGCATATTTTAAAACAAACAAACAAACAAACAAACTTCACTGTAAGGAAGGTGGGAAATGTGGTCTTTATTCTGGATAGCCATTATCCTCCTCAAACTCTGAGGTTCCATTACTAATGAAGAAAAGGGGAGTAAATATTGGAGAATAACTAGCAGTCTTGGAAAGATTTGTGATAGCTGAAAATATAAAGATCAACAAACAAGCAAACAAAAAAGAAATAGAGCACGTCACGTGTGACCTATGGAGTGAATTGATAAGGGAAATTATGAATTAATCATAATTTTACCTTTGCCAGGGGCAAAAGAAAAAAGTCAGACCAACCTTTGGTCTGACTTATGTTCTTATGTTTGTTCAGCGGCATTGCCAAAGCATGGAATCAGGCATATTTTGGGGAAGGATCTGGCCCAGTAATGTTGGATGAAGTACGCTGCACTGGGAACGAGCTTTCTATTGAGCAGTGTCCAAAGAGTTCCTGGGGAGAGCATAATTGTGGCCATAAAGAAGATGCTGGAGTGTCCTGTACCCCTCTAACAGGTAAGAGCTTCACCCCATTAATCTTAACCAACTCTTGCCCCCAGCACCATTTGGGCTTACCTTCCCTTCTCCTCAATTTAGCTGATATTACTAAATGAGCTTACAAATAAAGCCCCCAAATAAAACTTTAAAAAAAGGTAATACAAATGATACATAGATATTTCTGAATTTTTCAGTTGCAAGTTATACAGTCCTATAAAGCTAGGTGGGAAAATATGATCTTGTTGCAATATATAGTACCCAGTAGTCAAAATCAGTGTGCATTGATAAATTTCATGTGTTAGGTATTATAATTCTATATTTAGTCCATTCATACATTAACCTATCTGGATTCTAGGAATATGTTTGTAGCTGGTAAAACCATATTGATGGGATTGTTGATTAAAGCACACTATTAAAGAAGCAAGTTACCTTTGCTGTGCTCAATATTCAGACTATTCCAAATCACAGCATGCTTGTCAAGATATGTCTTGTGTTGCAAGAAGGACATTTCTAAGTGCAAATGAGTGTATGTGTATGCACTTATATGTTTGGGGGGAAGAAGAGGGAAATGGAGAGGCAAGAGAAGTTGGGTCATCACAAATCTGTTGTTTCTATAGTAAAAAGAGCTTGAAGAAAAAAATTGGGGGCTTTAATCTTTCTTTAAAAAAATCAAATGAAACACTTCTTAGGGACTGTGAAATGCTGAAGTTCTACTTTTTTATTTACATAGTTCTATACACACTGTTGTTTTTAATTAGAATAACACATTTATACACAATAGAAATAGAAAATTTACACCAGATTGTAAGCCAGAGCACTTCATTCTCTTGACCCTCCATTTTTTCCTCTTTCAAATGAGGATAGTCTTGTAATGTTTCTGAGATGGTCAGATGAGATAATAGGTGTAACAGTGCCTTGCAGACAGTGAAGTTTTACATTTGTAAGTGATTCTGTTGCTAGGAGACCTTCATTTACTTTAAAAGATCCCAGAAAGTCATGAGAAGTATGACTTTTACCCAAGATTATTTATGTTTCATTTGGTGGGGGTGGTGTTTGGATTATTTTGGATGGAAATAGCTTTTTAATATACTTTTTTGGGAATAAGTGTATTGTATTGTGTATCTGCTTAGAAGCTTTTTATGGAATTCTCTGGGAGTTAATTATTCATTGAATTCACAAGGTTCAAATTCAGATTTGTATTATTGATAAAAGAACAAAGGGAAAACATGAACCCCAGTTTTGTAACTTACGAATGCCTAAGGAATAATAAATGCCTTGATATGATAGATCACTCTTTAACCAGAATAGCTTTTTCTGTCTCCATATTACAATATTTTTTCATTCACAGTTAAATTTTTGAACTATTTCCAAGTTACTATTTTTTTTAACTTTTAAATTTAAATGACTAATACTGCTCATACTTAAGGAGATTGAAGCCATAGGAAATTTCCCAAATATGATTTAATCTGGAAAAATCTAAATAACTACTTTGGAGTTATATCAGAATACGTTTTTCTACTTAGAAATAGGAGTACAAATAAAAAGGAAAGACTATTTTGTTAGGACAGATATGTGTTATGGCTTTTACTCCAGAAACAATCCAGTGACCTCAGGTCATTGAGCACAGTTCTAATGGAAGTTTAACGAAAGGCCTAGAGAGAGATCTGAGTAGGGTGATATTTCTCGTGCAATTAAAATGTTGTTCTACCTTTTTTGATAATTATTTGATTAGTCTCTATGTCTCCTTCTTGTCACAGATGGGGTCATCAGACTTGCAGGTGGTAAAGGCAACCATGAGGGTCGCCTGGAGGTGTATTACAGGGGACAGTGGGGCACTGTCTGTGATGACGGCTGGACTGAGCTGAATACATATGTGGTTTGCCGACAGCTGGGATTTAAGTAAGATCCATTGACAGGAGGCAGCTAAATGCCAAGTTATATCTTTAAGAGTCTCATTTTGTAATCCTTACTTGTAATTTCTATAATACTAAAAATATGTGTTCACAATCATTATCTACCTATCTATTCTACCTACCTTCCTACCTACCTTATCTACCTTCTCTATATGGAAATTCAACAACAAAAAAACCAATAACATTTTCTTTGATGATGAATAACCATATCTTGCTGTTTATCTCATTTGCCTTTCCTGCCACCACCCCTCTTCTTTTTGTTATAAATTTATTTATTTATTTGGCTGCATTGGGTCTTCCTTGCTGCACGTGGGCTTTTCTCTAGTTGCAGCGAACAGGGGCTACTCTTTGTTGCGGGGCGTGGGCTTCTCACTGCTGTGGCTTCTCTTGTTGCAGAGCACAGGCTCTAGGCACACGGGCTTCAGTAGTTGTGGCACGCAGGCTTAGTTGCTCCACGGCATGTGGGATCTTCCCGGACCAGGACTCAAACCCGTGTCCCCTGTACTGGCAGGTGGATTCTTAACCACTGCGCCACCAGGGAAGTTCCACCCCTCTTCTTGAATAATGGAGCCATGGATGACTTTTAGGTCTCATTGTGTCTTTTCAAGTAAGACTGTATGCTTTGAATGCTCAGTTTTATTCTGATGCTTCACTACTATTGGATGTTGTTAGTACTGACATCACTGTATATAAAATTGCAGAGAAGTCCAGTGTCAAATGCTTTGGTATTACATTATTTCCTTTCTCAGAATGTGATGATAATTATCACTTTTATTTGAGAAAAACAGCTTTCTTGTCATGAGATGACCTTTAGAACTCACCCTTGACCTCACTCTCTTAAAAACTGAGTATCACACTTTGGGCGATACATTTCATGTCACACACATAATGCATTCCAGAGTAAAGACTTAAGTTGGTTGAAGTAACTGCAAATGATGCCTTTGAGCGAATATCTGAATGAAACCCATGAATGCCCATTCTTTCTTGTTTTCCATATTTCTGTGTCATGCTTGAAGTAATTGTCTCATGCTTGAAAAAATGAGCAAAATTATTTCATTTCAGCTTGAGATAGACCTCATTGAAAATATTTATTAAACCTTAAAAATATGTTTTCATTCAAGCTAGGTATGACCATGTTTAAACGTATATTTTTAAGTTTGTAAAAGTAATATAAAATTTTAGAGAAAGTTTGGAAAATAAAGAAAATAAAAATCTACCCCTTAAAAAAAAAATACCCCTCATTTTTCCATTCTTACACCATCATTATTATAACTTGTGTATATAACTTTATAACAGCTCTAGTAGTAGATATGTAATTTTTCTATTCATGTTTTTTACTTTTATATTATTACATAGTCATAATTTTTAATAACATACTAACTATTGAATGTTCATACTGTCATTTACTTAATATTTAGATTAGTTTAATTTTTCCTGTTATAAATAATGACATCTTGAAGATATAGATGCATGTTATTGACTAACATTTTGAATTTTCATGGGCAGTGCAGTTATTATTATATAATTGTCAGGTCAAGGGGTATGACATGCCAGCCAAATAAATATTGTTGTTTAATTAATAAGAATTACTCAAAAATATCATTTCATCTGAGCAAACCTCTGTTAGTCTGAGAACTGTATCCTGTTGTCACAAACTTAGATTCAAAAATACTATTATTTACTATTTTCATATTTTTCCTTATTAATTAAAACAATTGAGTGACTGATTTTTTTTCCATATTTTATTTATTTTGTTTCACAAATACATTCAGTTTTTCTTGCATACACAGAGTATCAGAACTTAATGGTTTTAAAAATGTTCTCAATATTTGTTAAAAGTTCTAAATGTGTTAGAAGGTAGAATAAGCATGTGCTACATTTACATTTTAGTTTATGGAGGAGTTTCTGAAAGAAAATACTCTTGGAATGAGAAAGGGTGAACTCTGGGTTTCTTCATACAAATGAAATCCTAAAGTAAAGCGACCTCCTGCTGTCTGTTATATAGTTGATATGGACAGATGGTAATCACACTGATGCATTTTGTGGAAACATGGTATAAGTTGAAAGTGATAGCAATATGGGATTAGGGATAATTACTTTTCTATCTAAGACTTGATTAGTCAGCACAATAGAAGTCTTAGAATGACTCATTCAAAGTCGCATTGTTTTAATTTATTGAAATGTTTATCTTGTTAAATAAATTTAATAAATAAGTGCATGGTAAAACAATTAGGAAAATTCATGGGGAAACAATTAGGAAAATTCATCTTTCAAACATAAAGATCTCTTCATATTCTTAGTACAGAAATAATAAAAACATTCAGTGGTGGAAGTGACTGACATAAAATTTATGAGTAAAAGTTTAATTATATAGACCGAGAACTGAAAGACACTTCAAATATCTTTTAGCCCAGGAATTTCTGGAGATTTGTTTGTATTCTACAGAACAAAAGAAAACAAAATTGAGGGGAGGATGAATGAAGGTAGAGACTGACTTAGTTACCAATTTTTAATTTTGCAGATCTTTCCTATTTCTATTAATACATTTAGGGTTTTTTGTAGTGCAGTGTTACAAATAAAGTCAATTGAAACACAAATATATTTATAAAAATCTTAAAAATCAGATTTATGTAACCTTATGAAAAGCTAAGAACATTGTCATTAATCTGATTTTGATGGGCTGAAATCCAAGTTTCATCATGGTTTGGAAATGGTGCTTGAGAAATCACTGAACTAATACACACTTTTTATTTTGGAAGAGAGGATACCAAAGAGGCCTGGAGAAGCTAATGAAATCAAATGAGCTTTGATGGCTCTTCAGAGGCTGATATAAGACACACATTCTTACTTTCTGGTCCACTGTGTTATTTCCATGGTCAGGAATTTGAGGTTTATCTCTGTCTGCATTCTCTGTGGTTGGTGGGTTAAATTGTAGACAAAACACAAGAATGGTTGGGAAAAAAGGTTTAATTATCCACTAGTTAAGCAAACATTGTTGGTTAACTAGTGGATTAGTTAACCAACATTGTTAAGATGATCAAAATTTGTGGGCTTCCCTGGTGGCACAGTGGTTGGGAGTCCGCCTGCTGATGCAGGGGACGCGGGTTCGTGCCCCGGTCCGGGAAGATCCCACATGCCGCGGAGCGGCTGGGCCCGTGAGCCATGGCCGCTGAGCCTGCGCGTCCGGAGCCTGTGCTCCGCAACGGGGGAGGCCACAGCAGTGAGAGGCCCGCGTACCACACACACACAAAAAAAAAAAAAAAAACAAAATTTGTGATGGAGATTTAGCAGATTTTTTACTGCTCTGAGAACTGAGTTCTCAAGATAGGAGAAAGAACAAATACTTACCCTCTGAAGTCATGCCACTTAATTAGGTTGTTTGTTTTATGTTTTATGGTTCCTTGAAACAAGAGACAAAAGTTCTATGCACAGTGTTTATTTTATTGCCACAGATATGGCAAACAAGCCTCTGCAAACCACTTTGAAGAAAGCATAGGGCCCATATGGTTGGATGATGTCACCTGCTCAGGAAAGGAAACCAGTTTCCTTCAGTGTTCTCGGAGACCCTGGGAAAGGCATGACTGCAGCCATCGGGAAGATGTTGCTGTCTCCTGCTACCCTGGCAGGGATGGACACAGACTGTCTCTGGGTGAGGTCCTGCCACAGCTCTTGAGTATCCGTATTTCAGTAGCCACTACACCTCTATCCACTGGTCTGGAATGTGAAGCATTTCTCATCTTTGTCTATTTTTCTTTTTTTTGTCTGTTTCCCCAAATGCTCTAATTTTTAGTAATTTGCATTCAGAGAAAAATAGTCTTTTGAGTCTTTCCACCAATGTTATAAATTTCTGCTCCTAATTTTTCTTTACCTGTAAGCCTAAATTTCTCATGTATCTGAAAGATGGATTAAAGAAGTCACGATGTCCATTCCACAACTGATTAGTCACCTATTCTGCTTCTCATTTACCTTGAATTCTAATGAACTATTTGAAAAAGTATTAAAAATAAATCAGAACAAAATAATAGGTCTCTTTCCCACCCTCCATGATTCATTTCTTCTTTAGTCCTGAGGCCTTATCAATCATTGGTTACCAACAAGCCTTTGCTCTGTCCTAACCTAGATCTTTCAAGTTTCTCACTGGGCTCTTAGGTGGATTCATTGGAGTAAATAGCCCACCTATCTTTTTAAGATACCCTGTTACTAAAAATCCATTAGTGTCCTTTATTGCTCCCTATTTCCAAATTTCTTCAGACTTACTGTCAGATAAAAGGTACCTAGCTCATCTAACAGTCTTAAATATTTGTAGATGAAGGTCCTTTTGTGAGCAGAGAGCAAATAACTATATATCCTTGACAGACTTAACATCCAACAAGGAGAGCAGAATAAATATGAATGAAAAATATAGAGGGACATATTTAAAAGACATGCCAGGACTCTACCATAGCTCTATTTGTATCTATACGTGTATTTTTTGGTGCATAGATGTTAAAATAACCACAGGTGGTTCTTAAGTTTCACCTCAGGCTTGAATCAGCCCTTTTTGTATCCTCCTGTTTTGAGACTGTGAAGCTGGAATCTTCACATTATAAAATAATGGAACGTGTTGAATCCCACAGTATTAACTGTTTTGTGTACTTAAGTTTGCCAAGGTACGTGGTTGATTCCTCATTGTACTCTATCCTGTGAGATCATAGTGACTCACTGCACTAATCTAGCATTACACCAGGTAGAAATACAGCCTTTTACCCCATCCCTTATGGGTCCTATTTTCAATTTTGTTTCTTTTTGTTTGTTCTCTTCCCTTGCACCTTTCTTCTTATAAAGGATTTATGATCCTCCCAGGATTATGTGATGAATCATTGCATGTGGTTGGGGGAGATAGAGCCTATTTGCTAGAACTGGATCCTCTTAGCCCCAGAGAGCGGGTATTTGGATCATGGAGTGATATGTTCAGGCACATTCCATCAGTGTTCCAGGTGATGAAACACATACAGTTAGGACATCTAATCCTAAAAATTCCCCTAAAAATCTTTAATTTTCCGAGGGTGATAATTATTAATAAAATATGGGATCATTATTATGAATTCTTTGGTCCTAATTTTGGTAATATATCTATTAACCATTCATTTGTTCAAAGGATATTATATCTGAGCCAAATTATCCTTTTGGAATAGAATCAGATTACCATTTATTCATCCAAAGAGATCATTACTTTCCCACTTATCAAAAAGGACTGCATGACAAAAAGAGGAGATCATGGAATAGTGGTATAAACAACAGCATTTTAAAAACAATTGAGATTTTTTTACTTCCTTGGCACTGTGATAAGAGCTGTTAGACTATTACAGTTTTCAACTATTTGAAGGGTAACTTGTGGACCTTAACTTTAAATGTGAATGAAACTTTTCTCAAAATTAGTAGTAGTTCAATAGACACTTTCTAATTTTGGGTGTGTGGTAGATGGAATGCTCAAAAGCAATATTCTAGGTCAATAAAAGTAATTTTAGTAAGAATGCAGTTAATGCCTATGTGAATTGGGGGAAATTTGTGGGATGGTCAATATGTAGATTTCTCATTTTAATACTGCTTTAATTCTAAAGTTTAGAGTATTAAATCTTAGCAGAGATTTCTTTCACAGTGAGAGTGTCTCTTACTCAAATAAAGTTTGACTTTTAATTTAATTTATGCTAGATTTTATCTTTTTTCTAGGAAAAATATTACTTTCTTAAGATAATGTATTAAATCAGTGTTACAGGAAAATTGAAATAAAGAAAATTCTACTGTGATCAGAGTTTGAGGTATATAATTAAAGATGCTGTATATCCACAGGACTGTTTAGTTTTCCCAAGCATTTTATATTTATTTAAGATTTTAGAAATAAAACATGTATATTATTATTGCCATAACAGATAGAACTTAAGCGGTAGGGTGGTATTGATAGAATGGCTTCTGTCATTCAGTTTCCCTTCAGGCATTGAAAATCCAATGATTTTATAAAATGGATGGCTAAAATTAGGTTAAGAATACTGTATTATTATTTTTACAAAGTATGCAACTTAGGCTTTAAAAACACTTTATCATTTTTATTTTTATGGTATGTGAAAAGCTGCCCATAAAACAACTAGGGTGGAATGTGGAGGTCTAATTCCATGTACATATGATTTCTTAATTTTGTACCAAAGATCTAAAAAGTGTAAAAATTGAAAAATTTAAGAATTTCATCTGTTTAAATTTTTTCATTGAGAATCACTTTTTGGCCCTGCTCCTCTTGCAGAGAATCCCCACATTTCAGATACAATAATAAGAAATGTTAAGTTTCAAATACACTGTGTTTTGTGACACACCTAAAACACCAAGATTTTCAGCTAATGTAAGCAGTGCATAGAGTAGGCACTTCACAAACATTTGTTGATTTTGACTTTGCTATGTTGATTCTACTGTGATGCCTGTTCCACGAAGTATGATCAGGGACAGAAATTAGAGAGCCAGCAACTCTGGGGGCAACAAAGAAGAATCAGACGAATCAAAGTAGGATGTGTCCATCTTGCCAACAGTATTTTTCTTCAGTTAACAAATGTTGTCTAGTGATTACATATGTTGGTTTAAACACATATAGAATGATACTCTGTTCATTAGCTGCTTACTTCACCTCCTTGGTTCTGCTAATTTCACTGTGTTTGATGGTATTCCCTAAATCCTTATCAGTCAATCTTAAGGGCTCCTTCTAGTAACTAGGTAATCTAAAGTATGTATATTACTGTAATCAAGTATCACATACTGGTGGCTTAAACAACAGATATTTATTGTCTCACACTTCTGGAATCTAGAAGTCCAAAACTGAGGTTGTCCACAGAGGTTGGTTCCTTCTGAGGGCAGGGAGGGAAAGATCTGTTCAAGACCTCTCTCCTTGGCTTACAGGTGGCCATTTTATCCTATGTCTCTTCACTCTGTCTTCCTTCTGTATATTTCTGTGCACAAATTGGATTAGAGCCGCCTCTAATGACTTCACAATTCAACCCCTGGCAGTATGCAAGCCATAGTGAGGGCTTTTGATTAAACAAGACCATATTTATTGGTGGTGATAGAGATGTGTGAAAGACTCTATAAACCACTTTATTTGCATAATTTAGATAAATCCCAATTTGCTAGAGGTCAGTTTCTCAACTTTTACATCTTAATAATTTTTATGATTTAAGCCCTTCCTTTGGAATCCATAGTAAATAGGAGGGCTGAGATAGAAATTGTCCTTGTGCTTGCCTTTTTTTTTTCTCTTCCATCATTCAAGTTACTCATGCATGCAAAGGTATATCTGAAAATCCTTCCTAAAAATCCTAGCTTTGGAGTATAAATTTCTAGGTGTGTTCATGGATAAGTGAGTAGGTGTAGAACAAAAACAACTCCAAGTTAATGTCTTTTACTAACTAGAAGTTAGTGGTAATAAAATAATCCACGATTTTACAGTGATATATATTCATTTATTCAAGAAACAGCTATTACATGTACTCTCTACACTGTAATGCCAAGCACCGCTTCAAGTGTTGGGAATACAAAGTTAGACAGGATCAGCGCTCTGACTTCAAGGCTACAGAAGATATTGCAAAAGTAGATACAGTTTTTTTAAAAAATTGGTATCTCTCCTCTCTCTCTCTCTCTCTCTCTCTCTCTCTCTCGCTCTCTCTCTCTCTCATTGCCCAGCTGATTTTTAGCTCCTTTTACAAACAAATAGTACTTTATAAAGTCTCTCATGCTTTAGTATCAGTTTGCTTGTTTTGGCTTTTCTAATACTTTTGAATCATGACTTAGGTTTTCCAGTCAGACTGATGGATGGAGAAAATAAGAAAGAAGGACGAGTGGAGGTTTTTATAAATGGCCAGTGGGGAACAATTTGTGATGATGGGTGGACTGATAAGGATGCAACTGTGATCTGTCGACAGCTTGGCTACAAGTAAGGAAAACCTAACTCTATTTGGGATGTTCATCTGATGAAAATTTCTGATTTTTTATCCTTGTTTTTGCCTAAAATTAACTTCTGTGATTCAATTGAAAATACTGGCAGCATGCTTATTTGATTCAGAATTATAAAGAAATACGAAGTAGAGTCTCTAAATTTTTCTATTTTCTCACAAGAAATATACATTATGTTACTTAAGAAACGTAGCTTTTATCTAGTAACAAACAGTCTAATAACTCTTGACTATTCATTCTACTGCTTCTGTCAGCCAAAGGTGTTAACCTTTTCTCTGTGATTTATGTCGTAACACAGTAGCCTTATAAGGGATTCTGCTGTTACTGAAATTACAGTTGGTTCTTGTTATTTGCAGTAGTTACATTCTTTAAAGTCACTGTGAACATCAAGTTAGAAAATACCAAGCCATTGCTTCTAGAGCTGAGGTTGAACCAAGCCATGTTCTGCCTTCTTGTTTTAGCTCTCGTGCTTGCAAACAATTGCCCTTTTTGCAGTCTCCTAGTGCTTTTTTTTTTTTTCCATTTCTGTACCTTTTTGTTGATGATTTCCCTGTTTAAAATGGTCCCCAAGAATTTTGCTGAAGTGCTGTCTAACATTCTTGAATGAAGGAATGCTGTGATATGCCTTACAGAGAATATAAGTGTGTTAAATGGGCTTCATTCAGGCATGAGTTATAGCACGAAAAATATGGCACTAAATGAGGTGAGAAAGGACACTTATTTCCAGTTTGAGAGCTGAACTAGAAAGGCAGTTTATCTCCTTGTGAGACCTCAGCTGGGCAACTCAAATTTTTTGAGATTTTACGCATGTCTGCAAATGACTGTGAAAGGGCTGATTGATTTTGGAGTTGCAAATATATGGAACATGTTACAGTTTAGAGGGTCATGAAATTTAAGCTAATATACATAATTTGCCTCGCTTATATTGGATTACTAATAGTGGTTTGGATTTTAAAATATATCCTTAATTACACATCTATGTGTATCCTAAATATTGATAAATTTAACTGGTTATTCCTATGCAGAATACATTTTTATTTTTAAAATTATTTCTATTTTGATAAAAGTTCAAGTGTTTTTTTTTTTTTTTCCCTGAAGTTTTAAGTCAGAGTTTGTTTTTGGTTACTCAGATACTACTTCAATTTACGGTTCAGTTTTGGACCTAGTTGCAATTCCAGTTGTCCTATGGTTAGTGGGTCCATTATTTGTAATATAGATTTTCAGTATTCAAAATTGGTGGTATGTGACATATTTTCAGCTTTCAAAATATGGGGTAATAGAGGAAGGGAGGAAGCATCTACATTAGATGCCTAGATGAATTCAGTCAACAATTTAAGTTTCCTTTGCTCACTACATTTCTAACATTTCGTTCTCCATTTGAAAAAAAAATGTGTATATATATATATACACACATATATACATTATTGTTCTTATATTACATGCCCAGTGAATTTCCTTACCTAAAATCAGCCATTAAAGTATATACTGCTTGAGACTGGTTTTTTGGCTTACTTTTATTTTTTTGGTAGAGGTGATCCAAGAAACCTAGTGTTACCTTTGGAAATATGAAGGAAAATATGAAAGAAAAGGTCAAATTTGATCCTTGAATTGTGTGTCTAAGTCATATTTAAGGAGAAAAAATTTGTAAGAATATTCATCAATGCATTTTCACTTTGATTTCTTTCTAAATTTTTCATTGCTTTTTACTTATCATTTAGTCCATTTTACATTCAACTCAAATGGTGAATTTAGGTAAGAACAATCTAGATTAAGTGAACAAAGTTTGTAGCAATTTTCAATACTATTTCTGTAACAATTATCAAGAAAAGCATTAAAGGAAGATCATACTTCATAATTGTTTTTAAAATAAAGCCTCTTAACACATAATTCAGTAATTTAATATAACTGTGACAAATTGGATAGACATCTAGTGCACAAGCTACAATTTGCCATCAAATAGTATTTAAAAGAAAATCATTTCGATATTTGATCAATCTAAATACACTTGAACGTTTTATAATTTTCCACCAAGGGGAGATGGAATTTCATATAAGAACATATATATAATTGTAAATAGGTATGTGATTAGAACAGGATTTTTTTTCCCCATGTTACTTCGAATTAATAAAAGTCTTTAATAGAGCAATTTATTTGTAGAAATCAATCCAGAAAACTTTGAAACTGTCAAAAGGCTTGAGTTTTATTAATAAGAATTCCAGAGAACTGTCCCCCAGCCAGCTATATCACACTTGAGGATTAGTCCTTGGAAACACTGAGAATCAAAGTCGCATTAGAAAGCTTTTTCATAATGGGAGAAACAGAAATGAAGTAATAAAAACCAGGAACATGAATGGTAACTAACATAGATATGCTTAGAGTGAACAGAAAGTAAAAGGCACTCTTTAATGATGTATTACATGATGTCTGACAAAGTCTAGCATATGAGCACATTGTTTTTAGAGGGCTGAAAGAGAATGTGTTGCTATCAGCCTCGTTAAGAAAGACTAAATAGCCATGATGGAAATTCCATTCTATCTGAACTTTGTGTGAATCCATTAGCATATATTTCAATATGACATTGTTTTTGAACTGTGTATTTATTAGAGTAGTATCCCTTAAAAGAATTTAAAAAATGATGTACCCCTATTGTCTTAGTAGAGACCTAAAGGTAAGTATATCTAATTTTTATCTTACATTTAAATAGCTGCAAAGGATTTAATTTCTGGCATATTTGTATATGACATTTAAAAACAGAACAGTTACTTCACTCTTAATTATATCCAACAAAATATAAATATAGTGCTTTGATACTCTGTCATTCATTTAAAAAATACATGAGCAAGCTCTTTTTTGACCTTCACAAATTTTACATAGTTCCTTTTTCTCCTTGAAATTGTGGTTTAAATTTTCTTTCCCCACAGAATCCTAATGTCCTATGTTTTTAAAAATGTGTGTGTATGTGTGTGTGTATGTGTGTGTGTGTGTGTGTGTGTGTGTGTGTGTGTGTGTGTACACACATGGAGAGAGCGAGAAAGAGAGAAATTAAATTCTTCTAACAAGTTCCTCTCAGGATTTTATGATTTCTAGTACACAACTAATTAAAAACAACAACAAAAAATAAAATTTGATAAATAAGTATTAAACATAGGAAAGAAAAGTTGACCAAAGCTTCCATTTCCTAGACTGAGGGGTTGGGTTTTTGGTCCTTGGATAAAATTTATTTTGAATTGTTCTTTTGGCCACTTTAGAGTCTTTTAAATCTTGGAGCAATGCACTGTGATTGGATTTGGGATGAGTGAAAGATATACCTTTGTTTTGCGCAGTGGGAAAAGGGAAATTTTGAAAGAGAAGTTGACCTTGACTTTAGCAAGACCAGTTTTAGGAGAGAATACACGTGGGTTTTGATGATCTGCATATCAGTTCCCATAAAGTCCTTATATCCCTTGGAAAGTCATCACCTACTCCCAGGAGCACTTGATACTCAGTTTAAAGACTAATGTATTAGAGCCTATTGTCTCATTGGAATTCTTAGCTATGAATTACTGCATGCTTGTAGTCCAGTGAGAAGTCTCTATAGGTGACACAGTCCTTAATTATTTTTTAAAAAGTCAAAAAAAATTTATTAGATTTCACTATATCATTGAAAATGTCTTTAATTATGTACTTTCATTAGTTAAAATGTTCTCTAATTCTACTTGTTGATATATCTAAAATGGTGCATTCTCTTTAGTTTGTGCATTGATTGGTAAATTACTAAGGAATCATCCTTTTGTTTTATTTAATGAGTCTAATTTTATTTTCTACATGTTTACTTCCATCTGTCATCTACTTTTATGCTATTTATCATGCTTTATTTTCTGTTCTTTGTGTAATCTTCGGTTTTCTGATTTGCAAACAATCCAATTTTCTTTCTTTCCTTTCTCTAGTTGTCTGGAATTTCAGCATTCTTGTTGTTTTACTAGAAATTTGAAAAAAATTTTAGCAAATATACTGGCATATTTTCTTACCAATTTCAAAAATTATTTGTAACTTCCCCTTCCTGAAATACATCAAGAGATTTAGCATACTGTTATTTACCTTCTATCTCTACTCATCCTCACACCCAAAACTGATGGGAATCATCTGGGATATTAGTTTCAGGATGCTATTAGTTTTTAACTTTCTTCAAAGTATACCTATTTGAATTTTAAGTTGCTCTACATTACGCATGCACATATCAGCAATTATTTCCATTTTTTAAAAAGATTAATAAAATAATTCCTGACAATTCTGATTAAGAAGGAGAGAATACAAGTAAACATTAGAGAAAAGAAAAGGAATATAAGCACAGATACACAGAGGGTTAAAAATTGTAAAATACTATGAACTACTTTTAGCTAATGAATTTGCAAATCTAGATGAAATGAACAATTATCTAGGAAACTGTACATTTTCAACAAAAATATAATTATCAAAATTGATACAAAAGTTTTTTTTTTCACCAACACTCTTTGTTGTCCATCTCTTTGACAATGGCCATCCTAGTAGGCGTGAGTGGTGTCTCACTGTGGTTTTGATTTGCATTTCCCTGATAATCAGTGATGCTGAGCATCTTTTCATGTGCTTGTTGGACATGAGTATATCTTCTTTGAAGAAATGTCGATTCAGATTCAAAAAAGAGTAACTTTAGAGTTACCTGTTTGATCTTCCATGACTGTAAGCATTTTTAATGGGTTAAATCTTATTTTTATTTGCAATTTATGTCAGAGTAGCAGTTACCAATACAGAAGAAATGATGGGGTATATTTTTGAAATGAGTGTACTGGCAACTACAAGCATGTGAGGCCAGGTCTCATTGATGAAAGAGGATTATTCAGGCAAATTCCTCAGATAATTCATATCAGTAAACTACTTTGCCTGAGTTCCTTGCATAACTATAAGGAAAGTATAATAACCTTATCTTAACTAAGTAGAATATTTTAATGTTAGAAATCTGGTTCATATTGTCATTTTTAATAAGATAGTTTCTTTTGATTTAAAACCTGTCGTTTGCCTGTTTTTCTATTAGGTTGCTGGTTTTTTATTCTATAAATGAAATTTGAGAGTTATTTGTATATTGTATGCTATGTCCCTCTATCAGAGAATGCATCCACCAACATATATATATATATATATATTCGTCAACTTTAAAACTTATCTTTTCACTTTCCTGTGGGTGTTTTTTAGTAAAGTGGCATTCTTAATTTAATTTTTGTTGAATTTATCAATCTTTTAATTTAAGGTATACATCTGTGTCTTGTTTAATAAGTCTTTCCCTAACTTGAGGTTATAAGGATAATTTTCCTATAATTCAAACTTTAAAACTTTTCCGTTCTTATGTCACTAATTTAGCAGGAGCTGAGTTTTGAATATGGTGTTAGTTTGAAATATTTCACTAAAAAGATTTTGTATTTGGATATTTAAAAAGAAGTAATATATTATTTAAAAAAACAGAAACCAAAGAAAAGTGATATACCAAATTAAGTCTGCCTTCTATTCATGATTCCTGGTGTTCTCTTTCTCAGTTAAAAATTGTGCTTTTGTACTTCTAGAGTAGGCTTTAAAAATTCTTAGCTCCCTAGGTAATTATTTAATTCTCATAATTTTCTTGGAAATACTGCACCAATTTCTTTTTTATTAATTTTTATTTATTTTTGGCTGCGTTGGGTCTTCATTGCTGCGTGCGGGCTTTCTCTAGTTGCAGTGAGCGGGGTCTACTCTTCGTTGCGGTGCGCGGGCTTCTCGTTGCGGTGGCTTCTCTTGTGGAGCACAGGCTGTAGGTGCGCAGGCTTCAGTAGTTGTGGCACGCAGGCTCAGGAGTTGTGGCTTGCAGGCTCTAGAGCACAGACTCAGTAATTGTGGCACACAGGCTTAGTTGCTCCGCGGCATGTGGGATCTTCCCAGACCAGGGCTCAAACCCATGTCACCTGCATTGGCAGGCGGATTCTTAAGCACTGCACCACCAGGGAAGTCTTACTATACCAACTTTAAGAGAGTATTATGCTCTGGAAGGGAGTAGAAAATTTTGAGGTGATTTTTTTTCCTGATTAAACTAGAGTTTAAGACTACCATAAATTTTTGACATGCCATTAAATGTGACTTTCTTAGTAGGAGCTAAGATGTAATCAAGAAGTTCTGAGATATGAAAACAAAGAATGTATAGTTATTGCGCGCTCAAGCTTTTTTTTTTTTTTTTTGACAGAGTCATGAAATAAGTGTTTTAATGTATGAGTTAAGAAATATAATTGAATGAGGGTATATGTTGTGATTTATTCAATTGTATGTTTGACTGATTCTCCACATCCTCAAGAATGCTCTGTTTCCAGGGGTCCTGCCAGAGCAAGAACCATGGCTTATTTTGGGGAAGGAAAAGGACCCATCCACGTGGATAATGTGAAGTGCACAGGAAATGAGAGGTCCCTGGCTGACTGTATCAAACAAGATATTGGAAGACACAACTGCCGCCACGGTGAAGATGCGGGAGTTATTTGTGATTATTTTGACAAGAAAGCATCAGGTAACAGTAATAAAGGTACGTAACCTTCTGGGACCTATACAAGTCAAAGAATACAAAGGCACACTTCATTATTCTAAGCAGTACTTTGATAATGAAACTCCCCTCCATAAGAATATACTCAATCCCTTGTTCCTTCTGCTTGTATTTAGAGGCAGTGGTTCTTGACAAACTTTACTGGATGGGACTCACAAGGGAGAGCAGGGTTCAGGGGCAGGAGTGGATTTACAGGATTTTGTAATCTCTGAGATTGTCCCGTTTTGACATTCTTAGCCATTTCTAACCGTTCCTTCTCTGGATGTAATAAAACTATCAAACTTGCTGGTATTCTTGAAGATTCAGAATTTATATTTGCTTCATAAAAAGAAGAAATGAAAATTTAAAGATGAATCAGAAGGGCACTTCTTCCACTCTTATTAATATCTTAAACAGCAAGGATAATTTTTAAAATTAATTGCAAAAAGAAAATTATCTTTTGTAGATTCTACTCTCTGAAATTTAAAAATGTAAGGGGGGACTTCCCTCATGGCGCTGTGGATGGGACTCCGTGCTCCCAATGTGGGGGGCCCGGGTTCGATCCCTGGTCAGTGAACTAGATTCCACATGCATGCTGCAAGTAAGAGTTCGCATGCCGCAAATAAGGAGCCCGCGAACTGCAGCTGAGGAGCCTGCCTGCTGCAATTAGGGAGCCCGTGAGCTGCAACTAAGGAGACCGCCTGCCGCAGCTAAGACACGGCACAACCAAATAAATAAATAAAATTTAAATAAAAATAAAAATGTAAGGAAAATAGAAGTAATCTTCTAGTATAATACAGTAATGGATGTGTCATACATATATAAATAGAAGAGTTCTTAAAAGCTCTGAGTTTAATTTTTATGAAACAAATACAGCTTTAAATGAATAAGGAGGAAAACTAGCTCTTTTGGAGAAAACTATGGTTATGTTTTATGAAAAGAACAGTCATTTATTTATGTGGATTAAGAATCCATGGTTTGATACTTAAGATTTTCTTAAAATCAAGTGCATCTAGGGCTTCCCTGGTGGCACAGTGGTTGAGAATCTGCCTGCTAATGCAGGAGACAGGGGTTCGAGCCCTGGTCTGGGAAGATCCCACATGCCATGGAGCACCTGGGCCCGTGAGCCACAGTTACTGAGCCTGCGTGTCTGGAGCCTGTGCTCCGTAACAAGAGAGGCCGCGATAGTGAGAGGCCCGCGCACCACGATGAAGAGTGGCCCCCGCTTGCCACAACTAGAGAAAGCCCTCGCACAGAAACGAAGACCCAACATAGCCATACATAAATAAATTAATTAATTTAAAAAAAAATCAAGTGCACCTGTATCTGAGCATTCTCTTTTTCTAACATCTTTTAATAACCATTAAAGACAATGCAATAAATAAATTGGATGTTGTTAATATGATTCTTCACTATCTGAGGGTCTTCTGAGTCTGGAGAAGAATATTTAGAACCCTTTGTGCTTTGTTTTATATATATATAATATATATACACACATATATATTACATGACATAAATATGATTTGGTAAGCCAATTTTTCCTAAGTATTGACTATAATTTAATGTATTAAATTCCCTCCAATAATTTAAACTACAGTTGCAAAGTGAACATAATTAATTCTTTGGATTATGGAAAATTTCTTAAGCAGCAGAAAAGCATAAAAATTCAGTAATTGTAAAATGTTCTACCATATTTCTATGTAAACCTATTTTAAAATATGAAATACCATATTTATTTCTTCATTATTAATACATTTGTTTTAATGCCTTCCAAAGGTGTAGCACTGCTTATTTTGATACCTTTCCATGGTCTTAATGCTACCATATCTGAAATTAAAAAATTTCATCTTAGACCAGCTGGATTACTGAATCTGGTTTATTATTAACCTGTTGACTTTGTGTGGAGGCTCAAGACCCAATAATTTCTATAAGGTGATTCAAACCCAAGCCAGTGGTTATTGGTCATCTGATGGGATCCTTTTATAAATGAATTTCATTTTACTTTATAATTTTTTTATAATAATGGGTTTTATGGCTTTAAATAGATTTTGCTTTCTTGCAATCTTCTTCTTTACTCCAGAATGATGTAAACTTCCAGTTCTGCTTGCTTAGTGTTACATCATTCCTTGTCATGGCATTATATACATTGACCTGACTTGGAACATTACTGGAAACTTCTGTTTTTCTGGTATCTTATAATTTGCAGTGTCATGTAGAGGACTCATAACCTAAGAGATGAGGATTAAGGTTTGACAGCATGTCTCTGAGATCCTTTGACAAATTAATGATCTTGGTACACATTGTTGAACCTCTCTCTCCATGAAGAAATAACTAGTGCTGATTCCATATTGGGCTCCCTTCTACCTGGTTATTATGGGAGAACATTAGTGCTGACTAGACTTCCATGGTCTTGGCACAATTCCTACCCTTCTCTTCTTAAACAGATAGAAAAGCAGTATATATCTATACTTTATACACGTGTACTTAACCAAAGAAACAGCGTATCCCCATATAGATTCTCCTACTTTCTAAAATTATTTTTAAAGCTAGTCATAGTTTATTTACTCTTCTTTTATACACCACCTTTTCATATACTTTTAGTTTAACTCTTCTTTTTTTATGCTTTTGACAGAATTCTGTTATCTTGAGAAGTTTGACTATATATATCCTTAAATACAATTTGCCACTTAAATTGGCTTAGTAAATCCTTTCCATATATTAACATGCTATATGAGTAAATGTAAATTTATGTCAGAATTTCATCCTGGGAATGTGCTTTGCTCCTATGAGTTACATTTGTGTATGTGGCTTGGAAGAGCGTTGTCTGTGAAAATCAAATAATTCAGAGCATTGTTGCCTTTTGTAGTTTTCTTGTTTAATATTTCTGAACTCCCGAACAATCTCTATAATCAGCAGAGGAGGAGATGTGTACCACAAGGATGATGTACTAGACAGGGCCAAATCATTCAGCAGCCTGTGAAACCTCTACAGAGCTGATTGTAGGAAACCTCATAAAGTTCCTTGTCTACTTGTGAAATTATTGTTGCCTTGGTTAAATGAGAAAACAACTTTTAATTTTTATTATAAGATAGGACTTCCCTGGTGGCACAGTGGTTAAGAATCCACTTGCCAATGCAGGGGACACAGGCTCGATCCCTGGTCTGGGAAGATCCCACATGCTGCGGAGCAACTAAGCCCATGTGCCACAACTACTGAGCCCACGAGCCACAACTACTGAAGCCCATGTGCCTAGAGCCCATGCTCCGCAGCAAGAGAAGCCACCGCAATGAGAAGCCTGCACACTGCAACGATAGCCCTTGCTCGCCGCAACTACAGAAAGCCCATGTGCAGCAGTGAAGACCCAATGCAGCCAAAAATAAATAATATATATAAATAAAATAAATACATTTTTAAAAAAGTTTAATTTTTATTGTAAGAAAAATAGCCTATAATTTGAAGAGAAAAAGCACTTTAAAATAGAGGAAGCATCAGGGGAATGTGTCACTAAGCATCAGGAATGTGTCACTTGTGTCTTTACCCCACTATCAGCAATATGATAGTTTAATTAAAAACCTCTTTCTGCTTCAGAGTCTCTCTTATCTGTTTGTGGTGTGAGATTACTGCACCGTCGGCAGAAGCGGATCATTGGTGGGAAAAATTCTTTAAGGTAAAACGTTCTTCAAATACAGATTACACTGATAATTTCACTGTCCTTTGACTTATATTTACTTTATATAGACCATGTTCTTCAAATCACTATCCCCTGATTTATGAGATAGTTGGGTTGCTGAAAAGTTATGTGGCAGAAACAAACTAATTTAACAGGAAATCTGAAAAAAATGTATAACTACAAATTCGTTTAATTTAGAATATATTTGTTTTGGACTTGACTCATTTTAATATAATTTTTTTATTTGTTGAATTTACTAGTGAAAAACCAGTGCTTTGCTTATTAAATACTTCTTCTGGGGAATTCCCTGGCGGTCCAGTGGTTAGGACTCGGTGCTTTCTCTGCCGTGGCCTGGGTTCAATCCCTGGTCGGGGAACTAAGATCCCACAAGCCAAAACAAAAAAAAAACTTCTTCAGGCTGCTTAGGTGAGGGAGAAAATATGCTTCAAATCATGAAATATAAAGAAGACACAGATTGTTTCCAAAAATGTCAGAATTTGGTGGGATGCATACACATGCTATAGGCAAGTCTTCAGGGTGCTCTGCTCAAAGTTGTAGGAATATTCATTCTCAAAGTAGGAAGGGAGTCTACATCCTAGAGTCCCCTTTTTACTTCTTTCCTCCCACCAGCAAGCCTTCTAAGTCCTTGTTTTGCTGGATGACTGTCCTTGCTTTTCGGCCTTTTATGGGTATTGATGAGTGGCTTACTTTCTTCTTAGGGGTGGCTGGCCTTGGCAAGTGTCCCTCCGGCTCAAGTCATCCCATGGAGATGGCAGACTCCTTTGCGGGGCCACACTCCTGAGTAGCTGCTGGGTCCTCACAGCAGCACACTGCTTCAAGAGGTATGTGTCCACCTTTCCAAACAACTCGGTTTGGCTCTTATTTGCCAGTTCTTCCAATCCCTTCCTGCTCTACAGCGTGATAGAAACTTGGGGTGTCAGAGCCAGGCTGTAGGCCTTCCTTGTCTCTACCAGCGGCACTGTGGAAGTGAGGGGGTAACATCAGGAGCGAACAGAGCTCTCAGGAAGCTACTTGCTACCTGGTGTTAAAGCAAACTCTAGAGTTAAGGAGAAGACAAGATCGGTTTTTGAAGGGGAGGCAGCTGTGTTTGTGCTTCCCCCAAGAACATATCTGAGGATGAAATCATATCCCCATATCGCTAGAAGAGACCTCAGATTATTTGATTATGAATGGTAAGGAATAGGGAGTCCAGGTTTAGTGTGTGGATTTGGTGTTTTGATTTGAATTTTAGAACCTTTGGGTCTTCTTGGTGTTCTGTGTCTTTTAGATTTCTCTATTTGTACCTGTCAGGTTGCATCCTGATTATTTCCGTTTGTCCCAGGCATTTTATCAGCCCAATCTGAAGTTTTCCCAGTTCAGAGGGGAAGATATGCAGAGAGATTCAGTGTGCCAGAGTCACACTGCTTATGGTGACAGCACCTGCACTAGCACCTAGTGGTCCTTTCTCCTTGTCCTGTGCTCTTTTGTGGGCCCTGGCTAATGGCCATTTCCTCAGCATAAATTTTAGTATTTAAAAATGTATACCATTGCTTAGCAAATATTGATAGTTATTGAATCAAGGTGATGAGTACAAGGGGTTTCACTATTCTGTGTACTTAAAAATACTCATAAAATGTTTTAAGTAAAACATGTACCATAGTGTTGAAAAATTGTTACAACCAAAAATTTGTTTTGTATTTTTTCGCATGTGAAAATATATGGCTTCATTGTGTATTTACAATCCATCCATGTAGATTTTAACTGCCATATGAGTGTTAACTCCTATTGTAAGACAAAACCAACCTCAGTTTATTTATTCTCCTACTGGTGGAAGGTTAGGTGGTTTCCATTCTTTCATTATTAAAAAACAATGTTGCATTAGATATCCATTACGTGTCTCATTGGTACAGACATGTGGGAGCATTGTGCTGGGTCCTGGAGTATGGGTGCCATTCAATTTTACTAGACACTACCAACTTATGTCCTAAAGTAACTGCATCAGTTTATGTCAGAGCAATGTGTAAGTTCCTGTTTCCTCACATCCCTACCCCAACTTGATACCATCAACATTTTCAATTTTTGCCAGTCTTAGAGTTTTCGGATTTCTTCTTAATTCTATTTTCCTGATTAGTGTCTTCCTCTTTCATGAATTATTTGTTCACATCCTTTGCTTATTTTTCTATTCGATTGTCTTTTGTAATTTAAACATATTTTGGGATATATTCTTTGTACAGAATCTTTGTTATTATGTGTTACAAATAACTTTTCTCAATCTGGGGCATGTCCTTTCACTAGTTTAAGGTTTCTTTCTTATGAAGATGTTTTAATTTTAATATATTTAAATGTGTCAATTTTTAAAGTCTTATAAAAACTTTGTATATCTTATTTTAAAAATTCTTCTTTAGCCCCATATGAAGATGGTAGTTTTTTACAAAAAAAATTTACAATTTTGCTTTTCCTATTTAGATTTTTAATCTGTTTACAGTTTTTTTTGTGTGTGTGTATGGTATATGGTATAAGGAAGGGACCTAATTTTATATTTTTCTTTATGGATAGTTAGTTTTCCCAGTACCTTTTAAAACTAAACATTCCATTCTTTACCAGCTGGTTTATGTCAACTGTGTTGTTTGCCAAGTTCTCATGTATCTTTGTTTCTAGAATCTCTATTCACTTCCTCTTATCTATTTTGATAAATATTATGGAGTAATATTCCATGTTCAAGGTGCTGCAGAAGACACAAATCTGTATTTTACATAGCCTTTGTCATTTCTGCAGTAATAATTGAGTTTGAGAGTTCACCTGTATACCAGTGGGTTTAATATAGTCCTGTGTTACATGAATGGCACAGACAATAAAGATTCATTTATTAACTTAACAAAAAGTTATTGAGCCTGTAATGTTCCCAGGAATGTGCCATGCACTAGAAATATCTTGGAGAATAAGATGGATAGGACCCTTGGTACCATGAGTTTTTAATGCAGCTACAGGAACCCAGAGGAGGGAGACATATGGGATCAAAAAAAAGTTTAGAGCACCATTTTTAAAGTGTGGTCTTTTCACCGCAATATTAGGTATTGGGTTGGCCAAAAAGTTCGTTCGGGTGTTTCTGTAAGATGTTACGGGAAACCCCGAATGAACCTTTTGGCCAACCCAATACATTCAGCTTATTAAAAATCCAGATTTCTGGGCCCCTATCCCAGATCTACTGAATCTTTGGAGCTAAGACCCAGGAGTTTACATTTTTATCAAGCATCTTTGATGATTCTCATGAACGTTAAAGGTTAAGACCCTCTTGCTCCTGGATAGAATAGAATGTGGTCTGGACTTTTGAAGAATGATGATGAGGAAGGATATAATGGAGTTAACAGGATACTTATCCTTGCCCTATTCAACATACTAATCACTAAACTGAAACGGGACACTGATGATAAATTAATCATATTTTTGATGCCAGGAGATTGGGAGGGACACGTAATATCTTAGAAGATTGGATCCATGGTGGTAAAGAATATTGGTAGGCTGATTCTAATAAAAAAGTAATGTGGAGGGCTTCCCTGGTGGCGCAGTGATTGAGAGTCCGCCTGCCGATGCAGGGGACACGGGTTCGTGCCCCGGTCCGGGAAGATCCCACATGCCGCGGAGCGGCTGGGCCCGTGAGCCATGGCCGCTGAGCCTGCACGTCCGGAGCCTGTGCTCCGCAACAGGAGAGGCCACAGCAGTGAGAGGCCTGCGTACCACAAAAAAAAAAGTAATGTGGAATAAAGAGGAAGTAAAATGCTGCCTTTAGTTCAGGAAACCTGGCTTGAACGCAGCCCACGTGAAAAAGACCTTATGGGTTTTAGCATCCTGCAACCTTAATAGAGTCAGGGATGCCATGTGGTTGCCCACAAAGTTAATCAGCCTTGGGCAGCCCTGACAGAACAGCGCCAGCACAGCAAGATGCTTGCTCTTCTGTCCTGTGCTCAAGCTGTTGTAGGGGGCAAAAGCACTGTCGCTATCAAACAGAGAGAACTGTGCTCAGTTCCAAGTGCCATCCTCTGACAAAGTGACATGGTGCACTAAGGAAGGCAAGCAGAAAGGTGAGACTATGTGGAATCAGATTAAATTCATTACCTGTTACTTCAAATACCACAAATGCTAATGAAAGGTAATTTTCATTTTAACATAGGAAAGAGGTCTGTTGTTTCCTTTTTATTTCTTTAACACAAGACAAAGCTGGGATGGGCTGTATGTGGGAGGAGGAGTGAGTTCTGTTATGAAGTCTGTTCAAGCAAAGAGGCTGGATTCGTGTATTGGTAGAGGCTGGAGGTAGATAACATTTCGTGTTGAGAGCACAGTGGTGAGAAAGAAAGCATAAAGCATATTTGAAGGATGCCAGTTATTAGTTAGGATCGTGGATCTGGAATTTGTATAGCGGACTTACAGTAAAGAAGCAGGAAAGGTCTGGAATGCCAGGGTGCTGAATCTGTTTCATTCACTAGGCAGTGGGAAACCACGAAAGGTTTTTGAGGCTTGAAATATGATCAAAGAGGAGTTTTAGGAGATGTATGGGATAGATCTGGGGGCAGGGGGGAAAGCAAAGTTATTAATCTAGGGGTCTGTGAACAGGCTTCAAATTATATGGGAAATATTTGCATACATGCTTCTGTGCCTTTTCCTGGAGAGACTCAAATTGGTCCATGTTACCAAGTGATTAAACCCACTGTGGTAGGAACTGGAGGGAGACTGGTTATAAGGCTATTGTAATAAAGATAGAAGGTAGAAAAGAAAAGGAGGGAGGGAAGGTAGAGACCCTGATAGAAATCAATAGAACTTGGTACTGTGTAACCAGCGACTGGGACCTGGCCATCAAGACCAAGGTTACAGTTCCAGCTCCTCCAGCTGTTAATTGTTTCACTTTGTGGGGATTATTTTAACCTCTGGGAGCCTCAATTTTCTCATCTGTAAAATGAAGGCAGTAACGTTCTACAGTGAGGAACAAGTGATCTGCAAAGTATGTGAAAGTATTCTATAAACTGTAAAATTCAAAACGAATGTTGGCTCTTATTATGTTGGGGTTCACAAAAAGGAATCAAAGATTATTATGAGCAAAAGTAGAGAATTCAGGATGATTTTATCCCACTGACTAGTGGAGAAAAACTAGGTAGGAAACTGCAGAGAAACTGGAGAAGCCCGTCTTGCGCTTAGAATTTAAGCAAAATAATTCAGTACGTTCAGTTTAGATTTTTCTCCTCTTGTTCAAGACTCCTTCTCTTTCAAGTAAATCTTTCTCTGCTAAAAGTTATAGACTTAGGGGTCCAAGGCTTAAAGTATTAAAGTCAGGAAATTGCCCCAAAATTCCACTTGAGGTTGAAAACTTTGATCTGACCTTTAAGTTCCCTCAAAGGTCTTTTTTTTTTTTTAGGTACATGTTTGGGTTTGTTTGTTTACATGTCATTATTCCTCCCTTGACCTGCGCCTTCTAGGTTATTGCTTCAAGTCAGTAATGGTCTCATTTGTGTTTATAAAACAAGTGTCTCGTGTATTACTTGGCACATACTAGACCCTCCCAAATGATGGATGCAGGATGAAAGTGGGGCTCGGTTGCCAGGCAGTGGGTATATTTAAGGATGTTGGACTCTTTAGAGGATGGTGGTATTTTAAACCTAGATCAACAGATAACTCCTTCCATACGTCATTCTGAGTTTCTTCCCAGTATCTGTGCGGTATAAAAGACAGCTGATTAAAAAACAGAGGAGCAGATTATGATATGCAACTTTTTGATGTGCTTTGGATAGACCGCAAGACTCTTTTAATGTGAGTAGGGAGAAAATTGTTTTGCAAAGGCGTTACAAGTTCATCTGACTTGGTTTGTAACCTTTACCGGATTTCATAGACTTGTTCTGAAGTGCCCAAGGAGGCTACAACTCACATCTTTATTCCAGGAAGTTTATTGACAGCCATAAGGAGAGTTACCAGTGATTAGAACAAACTCCAAATTTTGTCTTCTGGGTTCAGGGACTCTGGATTAAAGCAACCCTCCTTTAATCATCAGAAACTCTGAAGTTTGCAAAAAATAGTTTTCCTCTGGAATTGTAGACACTGTACTACAGAAGCAATGTGGTCAGGTTCTGAGAGGTTACCTTTTTTTAGATTTCTTGGGAGTCTAACTTAAGATCCACTGCTAGGGGACCTAGATTTCATATTTTGAAATTATCTCTCTCACCCCCATTTCCTTTCTGTTTGTATCTCTGCTGCTTTAACTACTGGACTTCAATATATAAAATAGCTTCTTGTTCATGGGGCCTCCTTTGGTGCCTAAATCTTGCAGTGATGATGTAGGCCAGTGCTCTTGAATAGCCATTCTGAACAATAGGCACAGATTGCTATCACCTTCTGTGTTACTTTATTCTACGGGATGACAGTTTTTTACGTTTATTTGTTTTGCCCCCACAGAGTAGTCACTCTTTTATGTAATCCTTGTATCAGAATAATCTAGGAATGATGGCCTGCGGATGATGAGATCAGAACATAGTTACTCACATCCACCATCCTGTTATACTCATTTCCTATAGAGTTGTCTCTGTAAGATGAGGGTACCTTACTGGAAGGCTGACAGTTCTAGTAATCCAGCTCTACATTCATGGCTTTCACGTATTGTGAGGTGTCCAAAACATTCTTTTATGCCAACGTTAACAAGGGTAACTGAGGTAGTTGGTGAATCACCATTTAAAGGCCTTCTATCCCATTTTTCACATTTTTCCTAGTGTTAATACAGACTTTGGAATGCAGTATCCCATTGGCAGTTTGAAGCAGAAACTTGGATAAATTTTTTCTGCAGTTGCCCTATGAATTTTACACAATATAAATTGCTTGCTTTTGCTATTTTCTACTTTTTTTTTTTTGCCATGCTATGTGGCTTGCAGGATCTTAGTTCCCTGACCAGGGATCGAACCCCTGACCCCTGCAGTGGACGCATGGAGTCCTAACCACTGGACCGCCAGTGAACTCCCACTATTTTCTACTTTAAATCATTACTACAAGTACTGTAAAATGACCCTCTCTCTATGGTGGTATGGCAATGTAATTGAGAGAAAAATTCCTGAATGTTAAACTAATTTCTTTTAATTGCTTGTTCTGATAACAAATGCCACTTTGGAGGAAAGAATGTGCCCAAAACAAGGATTCTTTCATTTCTGTAATTCTTCTGCAAATTTGATTTGATCAAGAATATAGCTTCACCTGATTTTATCTATTTGACTTTTTTGCCTAGAATCACCAAAGAAACTGGAAATTGTCAGAGAATGCTGCTCTGAAAATCAGAAATATCTAAATTATTAGACATTATAATTAGAAAGATGAGCCACAGAGTAATGGGACTTTTTTTTTTTTTTTTCGGTACGCGGGCCTCTCACTGCTGTGGCCTCTCCCGCTGCGGAGCACAGGCTCCGGACGCGCAGGCTCAGCGGCCATGGCTCACGGGCCCAGCTGCTCCGCGGCATGTGGGATCTTCCCGGACCGGGGCATGAACCCGTGTCCCCTGCATCGGCAGGCGGACTCTCAACCACTGCGCCACCAGGGAAGCCCTCTTTTTTTTTAAAGTTTTACCTTTTTTTTTTTAAAAAATTAATTAATTAATTAATTTATAGCTGTGTTGGGTCTTCGTTTCTGTGCGAGGGCTTTCTCTAGTGTGGCAAGCGGGGGCCACTCTTCATCGTGGTGCGCGGGCCTCTCACTATTGCGGCCTCTCTTGTTGCGGAGCACAGGCTCCAGACGCGCAGGCTCAGTAGTTGTGGCTCACGGGCCTAGTTGCTCCGCGGCATGTGGGATCTTCCCAGACCAGGGCCCGAACCCATGTCCCCTGCACTGGCAGGCAGATTCTCAACACTGCGCCACCAGGGAAGCCCAGGACTTCTTTTTAAGAACAAAATGTGTGCGGTACTTAACATATGTTCAACCATGACCTAGTATATGGTAGAGTTCTTAAGAACATGGTCTTTGGTGATATACACAATACCATCAACTATGCTAAAACCATTTCCTGAACACACACTACATGTATGTAAGGGACAGTGCGAGGTTCTACAGGGAAGGTCTCTTCTCCATAAGCAACTGGAACCATTTACACAAGAAATTTCAGTCAACTACTTTTTGAGTTTCATCCAGACAACAGAGAAAAAAAAGATTCTAGAAGTAGCAGATGTGTACAGGCTGATGTAAAATACTGTCTTTTTAAAGAGATGAATCTATAAAGAAAGAAAATGACCGTCATAAAGAAAATGACCGTCACCTGAATTAACTCTTCTAATTCTAGAAAATTTTAATTGTAGTTTATTTTAATTCCAGAATCTCAGAGAAATTGGAATAGTGGATTTTACTAACTGCCCTGTCTCAGATCCTCTCTTGCTCAAACTTGTCCAGGAATTTCATCCAATTTTTATTTGAGGGGGAGTTGAAAGCATTTCAGCAAAGCAAACAACTGAATGGCGTGTCAGCCAAAACCTGAAATGTTTGTTTTAGAAGCGTTTTTGAATAAAGTGTATCAAAATAACAAAAGCTCAACTAGAAAGACCTTAAAATGCATTGAAAAAGAATTCCTTGATATATTTTTCTTGAGAAGCCTAGAACCATAGAAAATGATTTCGAAGTGCAAAATCATACTGGTAACCTCAGCCAAAGTGTTATCCCTGAAGTATATATATATATAATCGCATTCACTAGGAGAGGTGACACTGGAAGACAAATATTTGGTTAGAAAACTAATCCAGGCTTGTGTCAGATGCTTTTCAAATTCCAAGCATAAATCTATTCTAAGAATAACTGGAGTGAAAGGAGTGTGGGAATCACTGCTTGGGTTTAGCTGGTCCATTTCTTAAATCAGGACGACTTTAAAAGTATAGATTCTAATAAGGAACTTCATTTTAACAAGAATGATGCATTTTTCCTTCTTGTCAGGTAAATATTTTATTTTTATTCTCAGGTTAATATCAACTCCTGCTTGGTGAGCATATTAATTTGGGAATATACTCAAAAATACCCGCTGAAATCTACCTGACCTGAGAACACAGTATAAGTATGGAATGTGTACGTGTTTGTGTTATGGCAGTCTGTTAGTCATCTCCTACTTCACCCAGTGAAATTCCAGGCATGAAGAGGCGGGTGTTATGCCCGTGCCTTTAAGTCTTTGGTTCAGTAATTCTCCAGACTGACTGTGAATTTGGATCACCCATGGTCCTACATCAGCCCTATTAATTTAATGTTCTCAGAGTTTGCGTGGCCTGGACATTTGTATTCTTTTTTGTTTTTGAGGTACGCGGGCCTCTCACTGTTCCGGCCCCTCCCGCCGCGGAGCACAGGCTCCGGACGCGCAGGCTAAGCGGCCATGGCTCACGGGCCCAGCTGCTCCACGGCATGTGGGATCCTCCCGGACCGGGGCACGAACCCATGTCCCCTGCATCGGCAGGCGGACTCTCAACCACTGCGCCACCAGGGAAGCCCCTAGACATTTGTATTCTTAAAAGTGGTACAGGTGATTCTGATGAAGAGCCAGTATTAATGAGAACATTAGATCTTTGTGGAGACTTTTTTTAAAAAGTAACTTTTGTGATGGTGTTGTTATAACGTAGGAATTGGTGAGAGGAGGTCTCATTTCAGTAAGTTCGGGATCAGAGTGTATGTGAACAGAACGTGTCTTCCAAAAGAAGTCATTTAACATATATTTATTAAGAGCTTTCTCTGTGCAAACCACTTTGCTTGGTGCTGAGGATACAAAAGTGAGCATGACATAGTCTTTACACTTAAGGAGCCTTTAACTGGGGAGACCTGACATCTTAACAAGTTGTAGAAGCTGTTATAAACGCTCTGACGGTGCTACTGGGAGTGTTCAAAAGAAGGATTGGCTAGCTTTCGGGGAGGGCAGGAAGAGCTTCCTAGGAGATCTTGAGACTTGAAAGATAAAATCAGTTTTTGCCATATTAGGATAAGGGGTGGAGGGAATGATATTGCAAATAGTCTGAATAAAGACAGGTTTGTCAGGTGCCTCTTCAAGCGGCCAGAATGACAGGGACACAGACACGAGGACGAGGGTGGTATCAGAGAGGTGGACAAGGGCCATTCTTGGATGGGTTTGTCTATCATTTTAGGAATTTGAACTTTACTATGTAGACAGTGATGGGTATCTATCTGGAAGGGTGTCCAGAAGAGTAGTTATATTATTAGATAGAAACATTGCTCTGGCTGCAATGTGAAGGATGGCTTGAAAAAGTTGAAACTTGAAGCAGCAAGGCCATTTAGCAGACTGCTGTAGTAATCCAGGCATGAAGTGACGTGTTAAGGCAAGATTTCCCAAGACTTTAAAACTGGGATATTTAAAAAATAAATTTCCTTGCTGTAGTAATGTCCTGTTTCTTTGTTCACTGGCTGAAGACTCAATTTTTAGATAATGCAGGATGTATTTATATAGCCAGTTTAGATGCAAGGATTATTTTAGCTGTGTCACAGCTCTTTTTCAAAGAATGGAAAATATTGTTGCAATAACTTTTTTTTTTGGTTGAACAGTAATGTAATTGTCTTAAATATAAAAAGTTGACATATGAGGGGTATGTCTCATAACTCGAGCTTAAAAGTTATAAGCAACACAAGAAACTGCATTAAAGAAAAATTTAAAAATAGGATGCCTACTTTATGCCGTAGTATTTCTCTAGACCAGTGTTATCTACTAGATATATAACGTGAGCCACAAATACAAATCATGTATATAAGCTTAAAGTTTCTAGTAGCCACATTAAAAGATTAAAAAACCAAATGGGTGAAATTAACTTCACCCATATGATATATTATATATCATTATATATATTTCATTTAACTCAGTATATCCAAAATATCATTGCAAAATAGGATATAAAATTGAGATATCTGATAGTCTTATTATCTAGAGAAACAATATATTTTATATTCTTTTTTCATAGTAAATATTTGAAATCTTGTGCATATTTTTGTACTTTTAGCACATCTCATTTTGGACCAACTGCATTTCAAGCGCTTCATTAGCCACATGTGGCTACGGTACTGGACAGTGAAGCTTGAGATAATTTCTTAAATTCCATTCCAAAGATCTATGAAACATTTCAGCAGCACTTTCAAGGATGCACTGACAGTTATTCTTGTTAGAAACATAAATCACTTGGGATTTTGCTTTAAAACCTGAATATATTAATGAGTCATATTGAATTTTTATAATACATTAGTATCAATACACAGAAAGTAGAAGTGAGAGTTATTTAAATATCTGATTATTCTTCATGACTATTACTTTTTAGAGTTTCAGGATATGAAATAATCCTCAACTTAAAGTTTGAAGTGGAACCCATAAGAAGATAGTCTCTAGGTACAATATATGAAAAGCCTTCTGAACTTTAAAGATATGTGATAATTTAAGGTTGAAAATGGAGAATTTCAAGGAACCACAGGAAATTATTAGTTTCATAGATCACTGGTAGGTGGTTGTATAAGCTAAATCATCTTTGTTGCATTGGTCAGTTTTTTGAGCTGACACAGTTAAGAAAATCACTTTATATATTGCAATGTTGTCAGAGCCCTACTTAGGGCTATAAGAATCTTTGAGCAACTTATAACTTCCAGAAATGTTATAGGAATAAATGAAAGGTTATTTCAAATAGGCAGTCACTAGAAACTTCCAGTGTTTGAATACCACTTCTCTAAATTCACATTCAAGAACAGGCCCCGTTTCCAGTGGAAGATATTGAAGTTTTGATTAAAAAAAAAAAAATTAAGGTGAGCTGTTAAATGTTTGTTTTTCCCTTTGAACAGTCAGATGCTAGCGGTAAGTAGGTGGTGAGATGATGAAACCAGAGTTGGAGTTTTGGCAGATCAGGGAAAGAAGGATTGAGAGTTTTTGCAAGAGAGTGATGATGGAATCCAAGCCTTGTAAGAAGTCATGAGCAGAGTGAGAATGACATGAAAAAACTAGTGGGGCCGACGGATCGAAGTCCAGTGGGGGTGAAGAGCTGTGGATGGAGCTGTAAAACTGTAAAGATAGGAGGTACTTAAGTATGAGTAGAGCTGTAAAACTGTCAAGATGAGATGCTTGAAATCAAGACTTCAAAAATGTGTAATATTTGGTGAGTATGAGCTGTAGGTGGGGGGCTGAGATCAAGTAGAGAAAACACTCTCTGCAGGTGAGGAGGTTAGGGAACTAAAAGGGAAAGGTGTTGGGAATTAAGTCATTGAGAATGTTTTAAGTAGCTATAGAGGGGAAGCGAGCAAGGTGCTATACTCTTCAGTGAGAAAGAGGAAGTGATCAGGAGGTGGGTTGGATGATGTATTTTAGGTTGGCGGTTCTCAAGTGGGGACAATTTGCACCCTAGGGAATATTTGGAAATATCTGGAGACATTTTTGGCTGTCAAACTGGGGTGTGTGTATGTGAGTGTGCATGCTACTGGCATCTAGTGAATTGAGGCCAGGGATGCTTCTAAACATCCTACAATGCCCAGCACAGCCCCTTGCAACAAAGGATAATCTGGTCCCAAATGTCAGTAGTGCTGAGGTTGAGAAACTGCTTTAGGCAGATGTATCAGAATCAAGGTATGCTGGCTGAAAAACAGGCTGAGAACTGTCAATCAAGTAAATATTGTATTTCTATTTTAATTGAATAGTTCCTATGGAAAAAAAGACACATTCATTAAAAATAAACATTCATTCATTCATTCACTAAATCAACAAACATATGCTGCATTCCTACTTAACTGGCATCACTATTCTCAATGTGTAAGATTCATCAGTGAACACTAAGATCCCTGCCCTTGAGTACCTTTTGTTCAAGGTCGGGGGGGGGGAGGCAGAGAACAATAAATACAATAAACAGTAAGTTAGATAATTTGTTAGAAAGTAGTGTTTAATAAAAAGGAAAAGTAAAGCACATTAAGGATATTGGGAGTGCTGGGGGATGGGAGCACAAGCAAGGGTGGGTTGCAATTTTAGATTGCAAGGTAGGTCTTACTGAGGTGATGTCTGAACAAAGATTTAAGAGATGAGAGCATATAACGAATGTACGTTGCCCTGAAGATAGTTTTGGTTTGCATTCAGTTCACAGAAAAGGGGAGTAAAGTGGATTGTGCTAAGTGCTTTGGGGGATACAGAGTTAAATCAGACATAGTTTCTGCCCTCATGGAATTTCATGATGAACTAACAATCTTGGAAATGATAGAAAAATGATGACAGCAAACACAGGATGGTAATTTTGCCCTATACTCTTTGTTCCTGTTTTGATCCTTTTTCATGGTGGGGAAATGACAGGTTAGTGATTAGTCCTTACTTTCCACATTTGCTCCTTCTCAGAAAACAGATGGTAACCTGGGTTAAATAGTGAAATGAATGAAGAAAAAAAGTGATGACAGTGGGTTTAGAGTGTGAGCCCGAGAGCAGTGGGATCAGAGAAAAGGAAAGGAAGGTTAAACTTATAAAAGGGATTAATGATTTGGAAGAAAGACTTACAAGCATCTCTATTAACCTTCCTGGCTGACAGTTACCAATTTACAACATTTGAAACAAGCCTCCCATTAGCTCTCTCTGCCCCCCAGGTATGGTAACAGCACTAGGAACTATGCTGTTCGGGTTGGGGATTATCATACTCTGGTGCCGGAGGAGTTTGAGGAAGAAATTGGAGTTCAGCAGATTGTGATTCACCGGGAGTATCGACCAGACAGCAGTGACTACGACATCGCCCTGGTTAGATTACAAGGACCAGAAGAACAATGTGCCAGATTCAGCAGCCACGTTTTGCCAGCCTGTTTGCCACTCCGGAGAGAGAGGCCACGGAAAACAGCCTCCAATTGTTACATAACAGGATGGGGAGACACAGGTAACAAATAACCCAAAGAAACAATTAAAATCTGGGCACCTGCTTGTGTCTGGGATTATCCATACGTTTGAGTGTTCAGTGGGTAGCAAAATCTTAAAGGGGGTTCAGGCTTAGTTGTTTGGAAATTCTGCCAAGTGTGAGATGCATGCGTGTAATCTGGATTCATACCCTGAGGGTACTGTGGTTCCCATGAGAACTTAGACCCGACTCAGGACTTGGGCCTAGCTGTCTCTATTTTAAAAAGTTTTCCTAATGACTTTGATGTAGCTACCCCAGCAAAGGGCTTTGGTGTTTGATGGTTTCTTTGTCATGGAGCCCTTTATCAAAGTAAATCTTAGGCAGAATTCCTAAATGAAGAACAGACAAAAATCAGAGCTGCTGAGGTTCAAGTGGAAGGATCCAGCTCACTTACTTGGGTTTCTCCTTCCACAACCCCCTTCTCATTCTTCCCACCTCCCCATCCCCAAGCAGGATAGTGTTCAGCCTGTGCTCTTCTCAGGCAAACAGCTTTCTGTATTGCCTCACTAGAGTTAACATCAGCTAGTGCTTGCTCAGGATGGTCTTCGAAACATCTAGGTCTCACCTGGATTAGGTGCTCGACTCACAAATGACTGAGTAAGGAGAAATGATTGGGTTGACTGCTCTCCATTAAAAGTAATTAAAACTGAAAACATCAAATAAGTATTTCTACAGGTGATAATTTCAATAAGGTTATATTTAGTAAATATAAGTATTTGTTTTCATTTTATCCCATGCTACATTAAATCTGGGCTTTAAACTTACATTATTTCATAGCAGCAAAATGTAGAACATCTGTAGCAGATACACAATACTGAAAAAGCTCTGCGACCAATCCTGAAATAAACCTTAAAAAGTGGAAACATTTCCTGAATGATAAAATAGAATCAGGTCAGAGTAAATGCCTTCTCACGACGCTATGCTGACCTGAGGCAAACTGAAGGCTGGAGTATAGCTGTTGAAATTATTACTTCATCAGGAAAGGGAATCAATCACCTCCCTTTAGACACTACATCTGAATAGAGATGACAAAGAAAGTAAATTTTACAGAATATTTTATTATGGATGAATCACTCCAGTTGAGTAAATAGGATTGGAGAATAATGTGGAGTTTAGATCCAAGAAAAGGCTATCATGGAGAACCTATCAATTATACATTTTAGCCACTAAATAGAGAATGAGTGGCTTACTAGTAAATAGAATATGTTAACAAGTGGCTAAACTTCAGCCTGTTTCTACGTAAGAATGTTGTTTCTGAATCATCTTTATGAAATACCATGTTTCTATTGAGGACAGTAATTGCCACCTTATGTGCTTATATAGAATTATTTATAAGTAATCCTCAAGTCAGTGAAGTAGATGAGTCCTAGAGCAGTGGATTTGCTAATACAGAGCCAGCATGAATGCACCCTCAGTGTTTTAATATAAAGAATTCAAATTCTAAAGTCTGCACAAATGTGCTTTCTGTAGGTTACCTTTTTCTACTGGGCAAGTCCGTAAGCGTTACTAAAGTATTCTTCAAAAAATGCAGTACTGAGAAACAGAATAGTGAAGGGTTAGAGTATGGTTAAGTGCAAACAATAAAAAAATACCATTTATAGTTATCACTACACTAATGCCACAATAGGGCTTTTTATTTTAATAGGGCTATTAAATGTTCATTAAACTGTTAAATGTAGCTCTTTTCACTACCATCTTTACCTGGCATCTAATTCAGTTATTTGGCCTGCATAGGACGAGCCTACTCAAGAACTCTGCAACAAGCAGCCATCCCCTTACTTCCCAAGAGGTTTTGTGAAGACCGTTATAAGGGTCGATTTACAGGAAGGATGCTCTGTGCTGGAAACCTCCATGAACACAAACGTGTGGACAGCTGCCAGGGAGACAGCGGAGGACCACTCATGTGTGAACGGCCAGGAGAGAGCTGGGTTGTATATGGGGTGACCTCCTGGGGATATGGCTGTGGGGTCAAGGATTCCCCTGGTGTTTATACCAAAGTTTCAGCCTTTGTACCTTGGATAAAAAGTATCACCAAACTGTAATCCTTCATGGAAACCTCAAGAAAATAATATTTAGAGAATCTGTTGGAAACTTTCCAACATTGGCATTTAGCTGAGATGCCAACTAATGGGAACGGAGATCCGTGTTTCTGTGTTGTCGTAAGAACTGTGCACCCCTTTGCTGCTTGAGAATTTGTGATGTGAACATTTTGGCTACAGATACCTCAGTGTAGTAATGATTATCCTTATTTAGCATTGTTGCCTACCCAAATTAGTTTAATGGACACTAAATTCATTATTCTCATGAGTCTTGTCTCTGCCTGTTTCTCAGCATTCTCCAAAGATTATTGTATATTGATTGTGCAGTCAGGCTGTTTTTACATTTATTTGGATTGAGAACTCCTTTGTAACTGAATCAATATGGTATATATTCATATAAAGAGCCTACATTTGACATAAAAAAATACTCTTTACTATACTCAAAATAAGAGTGGCGAGCTTCCCTGGTGGCACAGTGGTTGAGAGTCTGCCTGCTGATGCAGGGGACACGGGTTCGTGCCCCGGTCCGGGAAGATCCCACATGCCGCGGAGCAGCTGGGCCCATGAGCCATGGCCGCTGAGCCTGCACGTCCGGAGCCTGTGCTCCGCAGCGGGAGAGGCCACAACAGTGAGGCCCACGTACCGCACCCCCCCCCCAAAAATAAGAGTGGCATTGTTTTCTGTTCATGTAATTTTTTAAGCTCAGACTTTTTTCCTTAGGCTGATAAAAATATCAGACCACATCTTTCGGGCCTTTCGTGAGAAAATCGAAGGCCAAAAAAGATAAAGGAATTCTATTATAAACTGACTGGAAAGGAATATCATTGTCACAGTACATTCCTGAATGAAGCCTTTGTACCAAGCACTATGGCAACTAAAGAGAAACATTCTAGCTACCTTGTATGTTGTTAGCACACTTCAGCATTCCTGAAAACATAATAAAGAATGCCTTCAAACTGTTGAATGCACAACCTAATTCAATCTGCTTGATTACTTTTAATCACTTCAAATTTACAGCTTGGTAAAAAAATGTTTTTTCTTTAGCAGCATGCTGTTTTCCAGACCATGATTTAAGAGTGCCACCTACTGCAACCTTCTGGTAACTAACTTAAACCTGCAGACTATCCTGATACAGTCCCATCTAATAAAAATAGACTATTAAAAATGTTTTCCCTGTCTATAGTTTGGGAAAGTCTAAAATAACTGTTATGTTTAATCCATATGCCACTTATGTGCTAGGTGGCTATGCACCTCATTGACAATTTATAAAAGGTAAGATTTTATAATATTTCTAGTTTTCAAATGGGTTAACAGGCAGAGGCCAAGATGAGACAGCTGTTGAAAGGCTTTGAATCCAAACTCCAGAACAGGAAGAGTCCCAATGCAGACAAGAGCATCTCCTCCCACCCCTCTAACCCATGGTTCTCCTGTCTAAAGGCAAGTTTTCCCTCCGGCTGTTTCCCAAAGGAGTAAGGGATAGCTGCTTATTATGTATCCTACAGGGCATTCTTGGTAGCTGCACAAAATCTTTGCCCAAATATAAAAGCTAAGCCCTCAGGATACTTGAGTAGACTGCTATCATGAGTCCTTCTCAAAATCCCAGGTAGTAAAAAAAGGTGAAGCGGTGAGTACAAACTATAGGATTAAGAATGCTTAAGTAATCCTCTTCAATGGCTAACTCGCCATGGAGGGACTTCACCCCCATCCCTTTCCCTTCTGTATCATATTGCATCCCTTTTGTAAATTCTGAGCTATGTAAAACAACTGGTGCTAACCTGAAAGTGCTTTATAGTTTACTACTTTGCAAAACTGCAATGCAGTTCAAGCAGAATAGCATTAAAACGTTTTCTAAACACTCATGACTTTGATAAAGGAAAAACCTGCAATGCAGGTGAGAAAATTTATCTTCCTGAAAGTTTCTCACAGGCCATCCTTGTAATTGAACTACAGCACTGATGCAAACATTTATATTGGCTTTTTAACTAGACCAGAGGCTGGCAAACTTAAAGAACAGATAGTTAACAGATGGCCTGCAGTTTGCTCAACCTTGAGGTAGAATGCTTGGTTCATAAAATATGCATTTATTATAGCTTAATTTTTTTTCTTGTTAAATGTTAAGTGTGAGTTTTAAAGATGCACGTGTTCAGTGCACATCTGTGTAAATAAAGTGCATAGCTTTTCACCGTGCAGTTTCCTTAATCTTCTGTGTGGTATTAAATGACCCTGCTCTCTTCCTCAGGGGTAAACTGGTTTTTATGTATAACAGTTTTCCCCAAATAACACCTTACACAACGATACTAATTCATGTTACTTCCACTCGAGCTCCCAACAGTGGAACAGGAGGTAGCCTGTTCACTACTTGTAGTTACCTTTGCACTTATTAGTCATTCAGTCAGGGAACGCTGACATCTGTACAAATCGAGCATTTTATTGATATGGCAAGGAAGCACTTATTTATTCTCCATTTAAATACCATACTTGAGATTTAAAATCACATTTGGCAGTGTACTTCAGGATGCTAATAAGACTTCACCCATATCGCTTTGGATTTCTTGACTTCTGCAAGAGAAGAAAACCAGCTTTATAAAACTCTAATTTGTGTACTTACCTCATGGTGCTGAGTCTTAGCAGCTACTTCAGTTACTTTCTATTCAGTTGGCTATTTACTCTTTTAAATTACAAAACGCCAGCAAAATATGCCAATTTTGGCCTTCCAAATCCTTAGCACTAAGGGTTTCAGATTCAGAAATAAATAAATAAATAAATAAATAAATATAAAAAACAGGAACGTACCTTGTTGTTTTCCATCATCCACTGGAACAATTAGCTCAGCTTCCTAAAAACATTTGAACAGTAGTTAGATGTCTGCCCAATAACCCAGTACCCTCCAGATTTTTAAAGTGAAGAATGTTACTTGTGCAAGTCAGAATCTGATACCAATTAGATGGTGACAGCTTTGCCAATAAACAAGAATATGCTCTTCCATGGCTAGGAAGGGAGACTGCCACAGCTGACAGGTCCCAAAGATACATGGAGATTCATAATCCCAGAAAAGACCAGCAAGGACAACTACAGATACTACTCACCACCTGGATCAAACTGGCGGGTTATCAGGATGCGGTGTTATTATTTCATAGTGTCGGAGTAGATTCAAGATGGCCACATGACACCAACAGCAGAACTAATGACCTTAACCGGAGTCATCAGCTGCATTTAACCTTTGCCGGAAGGCCCACGGCCCACGGGCGCTAGTTTTACGATTCAGCGCCCCCGGCTGAACGTGGCTGCCCCGCGAATCAATGAACATTTAAGCCCACTCAGGAGTTTGAACCTAGAGGTTTTCCAAGCTGACGTCGATCTACTTCTACAAGACTGTTGCATCTCCTGCATTTTAAACTTGGCCAAAAGTTCTGTCTTAAGTATTTTAGCGCACGAAACACAACGGAGTACTTCCACCTAAACTCGACGCGTCCCGGATGTAAAAGGCCGAATCCTTCGCCACACGCTCTCTTATAGAGCGGGTGACGCTATTCCGGGGAAAAGCCGCGAGGGGCGGGGCCTACGCGCTTTCTCCCCGCCCCGCCTTCCCAGCTCCGCTGAGGTTCCACCCCATACGTTGGCCACCGCCTTTCTTTTTTTTTTTTTGCGGTACGCGGGCCTCTCACTGTTGTGGTCTTTCCCGTTGCGGAGCACGGGCTTCGGACGCGCAGGCTCAGCGGCCATGGCTCACAGGCCCAGCCGCTCCGCGGCATGTGGGATTTTCTCCGACCGGGGCACGAACCCGCGTCTCCTGCATCAGCAGGCGGACTCCCAACCACTGCGCCACCAGAGAGGGCCTGGCCACCGCTTTCTTGATGGCCCTCCCCTTCCTCAGCTTCTCCACCCCGCCTCGCCCCCGCGCTAGATCTGGGCTGCTCACGTGGCCTCCGAGTCTGACGCGTGCGCATTCAGAGCTGCCAAAAGTTCTCGCGAAATCAGGAAATCTTGCTGGACTCGCGCGTCCGCTGAGTGAAGAAGGCGGAAGGGCTGTTTTGTTAGGAGAGTTACTTTACAAGTCACCCTGTTACCAAAGCGCCAGGTTCGATAGTTCTCTGCTTAACCTTTTTGTTGGTTGGTTTTCATGGAATTAGCTGATTTTTTTTTTTTTGGTCTCTCTGCTAAAAAACTCCGTATTTTCCCGTGTTCCGCCGACATTGCTGTTCCTGAAGCGCAGGTGTCAGTGGTCTGCAATCAGTTTTTGTTTTGTTTTGGGGGCGCCTAATCTCTTAGGAGTATTTGCACTCTACTGAAAGCCTTGCCAAACGATTTTGTAAACACAAGATTAGGAAAAGGAAAGGGTAGTAGACCGGACGAGCGTGCGGGAGACCCTTTTACATGCGTGTGTGAACGTTTCCCGTGTTGCCTTCGGAGCCAGGGTTTGTGGTCCACAATCTAGCCGCTCCAGAAAGTCTGTTGACTCTTGCAAGTGGACACCTGGGTCTTAACTTCCCTGCTGTACGTTTCTTTGGGGATGCAGCTAAAAATATGGTAGGTCTATTTCTTGAAAAGGGGAATTACAGACGTTTAGGAATACTTTTAGTCCTAGATATGTGCTTGTTAAATGCCATTTAAATTTATTTTCTATTTTCCCTTTTAATTTTCCTCCGGTATGAGACAAAAAGGTGGGTCGAGGTGAAGCTTTTAGTAGTGGACCATTTGGGGCACTGTGTGGCAGCAGTTGCTGTCAGGGATAATGTTATCTAGCGATCTGGTGAATAAAGTGCTACAAGAGAGATCTGTGAAGCTTCATGAAATCACTACATACTTTTCTAGGGGAAAGAATTTAGGGCAAAAATTTGTTATGGTTAGGGTCGGAATGGACAAGTTTATAGGGCATAAAATTTGAAAGAACTAAAGTTGTTTTTAAGGCTCACGTTTTCCTTTCTTCACCTTAACTTTACTCTCTTCATGATACTAGTGAATGGAAAGAACTACACAATAATAAGGTTTAAATAACATCACAGTGGGAAATTTTGCCAAATTAGATTTGATTTAGAAACTCTAACAGCATGTGTTGTTTTGCTAGGCCTGGTCTAGCAAAATACCACAGACAGGATGTCTTAAACAACAGTAATTTATTTTCTCATAATTTTGAAGACTAGAAGTCTGAGATCAAGGTGTCCACAGGTGTGTTTCTTCAGAGACCTCCGCTTGACCTGTAGATGGGCCTGTTTCTTCACATCCTCTTCTCTCTGTGCCTATCTATAACTTAATATCTTCTTATAAGGACACCGGTTATATTGGATTAGGGCCTGTTCTAATGACCTCTTTTAAGCTGAATTATTTTTTTGAAGACCTTATCTCCAAATATAGTCATATTCTGAGGTACTGGGGGGCGGTTAGGACTTAAGCATAATGAATTTCGGGAGGACTCAATATAGCCCCTAACACCATTCACTTACGCTAACCTAGTAAGATTTAGTGAAGATCTTAAAATGAATGTTTGTGTTGGGTTAAAGTGCTAAAACACTGGATGAATGAGAGAGAGGGAGAGAGAGAGAACCCTCATATTTTGTTTATGCTTTTCTCCATCTTGAATGTCTTTCCATCTATTTCCCATCTATTTTCTTTTTTTCTTCCTGTAGTTGACATAACGTTAGATTAGTTTCAGGTGTACGACATAATGATCTGATATTTGTATATATTGTGAAATGATCACCACAGTAAGTCTAGTTAACCTCCATCCTCATACATAGTTACAACATTTTTTTTTCCTGCGGTGAGAACTTTTAAGATTTACTCTTAGTAACTTTCAAATGTACAATACACTATTATTAACTATAGTCACTATGTTGTAGTGACTCCAGGAGTTACTTATTTTATAACTGGGAGTTTATATTATGAGTCTATGGGTGGTGGTGGTGGTGGTTGTTTTTTTGATTCCACATATACGTGAGATCATACAGTGTTTGTCTTTCTCTGTCCAATGTATTGCATTTAGCATAATACCCTCAAGATCCATCCATGTTGTCACAAATGGCAAGATTTCATTCTTTTTTATGGCATAATAGTGTTCCTTTGTGTGTGTGTGTGTACCACATCTTCTTTTTTTATTCATCCATCAGTGGACACTTAGGTTGTTTCCATATCTTGGCTGTTAAAAATAACCCTTCAGTGAACATGGGGGTGCATATATCTTTTTGAGTTAGTGTTTTGTTTTCTTTGAGTAAATACCAAGGAGTGGAATTGCTGGATCACCGTCTAGTTCTACTTTTAATTTTTTTGAAGAACCCTCATACTGTTCTCCATAGTGGCTACACACCAATTACATTCCCACCAACAGTGCATGAGGGTTCCCTTTTCTCCACATTCTTACCAACACTTGTTATTCCTTGTCTTTTTGATAATAGCCATACTAACATGTGTGAGGTGATATCTCATTATATTTTTGATGTACATTTCCTGATGACTAGTGACATTGAGCATCCTTTCAAGTGCCTCTTGGCTGTTTGCATGTCTTTGGAAAAATGTCTATTTAGATCTTCTGCCCATTTTTTTTTTTTTTTTTTTTTTTTTTTTTTTTTTTGCGGTATGCGGGCCTCTCACTGTTGTGGCCTCTCCCGTTGTGGAGCACAGGCTCCGGACGCTCAGGCTCAGCGGCCATGGCTCACGGGCCTAGCCACTCTGCGGCATGTGGGATCTTCCCGGACCAGGAGACGAACCCGTGTCCCCTGCATCGGCAGGCAGACTCTCAACCACTGTACCACCAGGGAAGTCCCTGCCCATTTTTTTTTTTTAATGGATTGTTTGTTTTTGCTATTGAGTTGTATGAGTTTTTATATACTTTGGATATTAGCTCCTTAGCAGGATATATGATTTGCAAATACTTTCTCCCATTCAGTAGGCTGCCTTTTCATTTTTTTGATGGTTTCCTTTGCTGTGCCAAAACTTGTTAGTTTGTTGTAGCCCCACTTGTTTATTTTTGCTTTTATTGCTTGTACTTTTGGGGTCAGTTTCAAAAAATCATCTCCAAGGGACTTCCTTGGTGGTCTGGTGGTTAAAACTATGTGTTTCCAATGCAGGGGGCATGTGTTCAACCCCTGGTCAGGGAACTAAGTTCCCACATGCTGTATGGCACTGAAAAAAAAAAAATCATCACCAATGTCAATGATGTCAAGGAGCTTACCACCTATGTTTTCTCCTAGGAGTTTTATGGTTTCAAGTCTTACATTCAAGTCTTTAATCCATTGTGAGTTCATTTTTGTGTATGGTGTAAGATAGTGGCCTATTTTTAACCTTTTGCATGTGGTTTTCCAGTTTTCCCACCACCATTTATTGAAGAGACTGTCCTTTCCCTATTGTATATTCTTGGCTCCTGTGTCATAAATTAACTCATTGTATATGTGTGGGTTTATTTCTGGGATCTCTATTCTGTTCTATTGATCTATGTGTCTCTTTCTGTGCCAACACTATGCTCTCTTGATCACTAGAGCTTTGTAGTATAGTTTGAAATCAGGGAGCATGATGCCTTCAGCTTTGTTCATCTTTCTCAAGATTGCTCTGGCTATTTGGGATCTTTTGTGATTTCATACAAATTTTAGGTTTGTTGTTCTATTTCTGTGAAAAATGCCATTGGAATTTTGGTAAGGATTTCATTGAATCTGTAGATTGCTTTGCATAGTATGGATGTTATAACAGTATTCTTCCAATCCATGAGCATGGATAATCTTTCCATTTGTTTGTGTCTTCAGTTTCTTTCATCAGTGTATTATAGTTTTCAGTGTACAGGTCTTTCACCTCCTTGTTGAATTTATTCCTAGGTATTTTATTCTTTTTAATGCAATTGTAAATGGGATTGTTTTCTTAATTTCTTTTTCCAATAGTTTGTTATTAACATATAGAAATGTAACAGATTTTTGTATATTGATTTTGTATTCTGCAACTTTACTGAATTCGTTTATTAGTTCTAACAATTTTTTGGAGGAATCTTTGGGTTTTCTATATATTAAATCATGTCATCTAAAATAGTGACAGTTTTACTTCTCTCCAATTTGGATACCTTTTATTTCTTTTTCTTGCCTAATTGCTCTGACTAGGACTTCAAATACTATGTTGAACAAAAGTGGTGAGAGTGGGCATCCTTGTCTTGTTCCTGAAATTAGATGAAAAGTTTTTAGCTTTTCACTGTATGATATTAGGTATGGGATTGATATATATGGCTTTTATTATATTGAGGTACATTCCCTCTATACCCACTTTTTTGAGATTTTTAAAATCATAAATGGTTGTTGAATTTCCATCTGTCAAAATTATACTCAGCTTTAAATACCTTGCTTAAATATCTCTTGTTCTATGAAACTTTTCATAACTCCAACTGAATTTGATTTTTCCCTTTTTGTGACTTAACTAGCATTATAGTACTTAACTAGCATTTTTCTTGTCGTATATTTTCTCCACTATATTATAAACTCCTCATGATGCAGGTCAGTTTCTAACCATTATTTGAAGTGCCTAGCAGAGTGATTCACATTAAATGGGCACTAAATTGCATTAGCAAATGCTTTGAGGTACTCAGTATGTATTTCAGGAATTGAGTAAATTTTATATTTATTTTAAAAAGTCACTTCTCTCCAGGAGATAAAGTTTAATCCCCCTTTCCTACCCCAACACCATCTTGAGTATGGGCTGTGCTTAGTGACTTGCTTTCAAAGGGTAGGGTAAGGCAAGATGGGGAAAGCATAACTTTACAGTAGAGAAATCTAGCAAATACTACCTAAGCCAGGTAATCAATATCAACATCAGTGGTAAGTCATATTGATAGTGTGTACCCTGATAAGATGTGATGAGAAGAACACTTCACCTCCTTCTGTGTTATTCTTACGCAAAGCTCTAACCCCAGTCTACTCAGGAGAAAAACATCAGACAAAATCAAATTGGTGGACCTTCTACTAATTCCCTAAACTGTACTCAAACTGTTGTGGTCATGAAAAACAAAGTTTGTGAAACTGTCACACCAGAGGAGATGAGACATAATGACTAAGTGTAATGTTGTATCCTGGCTGGGATCCTCAAGCAGAAAAAGGACATTAATGGAAAACTGATGAAATGTGAATGAAGTGTGGAATTTAGTTAATAGTAATGTGCCAGTGTTGTTTTCTTAGTTGTGACAAATGTACACGGTATTATAAGATGTTAACAATAGGGGAAGTTGGATGACAGGTGTCTGGGAACTCCCTGTACCATTTTTGTAACTTTTCTGTAATCTGAAACTATTTAAAAATAAAGTTTAATAAAAGTCATAACTTTCTAGTCTGTTTTCATTTTAACAAGTGGTGCTTTAGTGATGGTTTTTGTCTACTGTTAGTGTGAAATTTGTGGCTAAGATGGCAATATTTCTAAATTTGGTGGGATTCCGAGATCATACCTAATGGATTTAGCCACTGTTCAAGCCAAATCTTTGAGGCTTAGAGTGAGTTCTCAGGAGAGATAATGTGATAATAGATAGAAGGATTAAAAATTGATTGTAAATAAAGGTTAGTTTAAGGATTTTAAAGGTAGACTGTGAGGTGAAGCTGTTAGACTGATAAAACGATGGCTGGAAAATATTTCAATTCTGCATTTGATACATGAACTGAAACCGTTCATTACAGAATACTCATTCTTCAACTATACTACTTCTCCCTTTTTCCTTTTAGGGTTTTAGTTTAGAAACTATGGTAATCATCAGGGAAACAAAAGTAGCATAACTGCACATCTCTCATATGACTGTTGAGGTAAGTGGGAGGAAATATAGTCAGGAAATTGCCTGTGGGCTTACTTTCATCTTAAAATACTTTGGGAACTTAAACTTGCAGTTGGTGTGTACTAGCAATGTGGTACTACTGGGAACAAAATTGTAATAGAAGTATAGTGTCTAGACAAGAGGAGATGAGAGTACTCCCCTATCTGTAGTGGAATATTTTTTTCAGTTCTGAACATTTGTTAAACATTTTTTTTTCATTTGTTAAACATTTACAAGACTCCAGCAAATGTTTGTTGAGCAGACATGGCTCTTGCCTCAAAAATACAATGGAATTAAATAACTTACAGTCAGTGATATCACAATTTTTCCAAATTTTTCAAAGCTCAAAGCCTAGGAACTATCTTTGATTTCATTCTATCCTCAGTGTTCAATTTTAGTGTGTTTCTATATCATTCAATGTATTTGTTATCTATTGCTGTGTATCAAATTAGCCTAAAGCATGGTGGATTAAGACAGTAAGCATTTATCATCTTGTACAATTTCTGCAGATCAGGAATCCAAGAGCAGCTAAGCTGTGTTAGTGTATCTCTTGAGGTTGCATTCAGGATGTTGCCTGGGGCTGTAGGATCCTCTTCCAAGGTGGCTCACTCCTGAGCTTGGCAAGCTAATGCTAATAGTTGGCAGGAGGCCTCAGCTCCTCAGCATGTGGATCTCCATAGGTCTGCTTGAGTGTCCTCAAGTTATAGCAGTTTGGTTTTCCCCAAAGTGAGTGATCCAAGAGACAGTCCTAATGTTTTTCTCAGACCTAATCCGAGAAGTTACATGCCATCACTTGTTAGAAATGAGTTATTAACTTCAGCTCACACAAAAAGGGAGGGAAATTAAGCTCCATCTCTTAAAGAGGGGAATGTAAATATTTGTCGACACCAGTTAAAACTGCCACAATCAGAATGGGTGAGGTTGTGTTGCAGTTACAAACAATCCAAAGTCTTTGTGGCTTAAAACCACAAAGGTTTGTTTCTTGTAATGCTCTTGGCCATTTAGAGACTCAGACTAATGAAACCTTCACCATTTGTAATATTTCTAGGCAACATGAAGGGAGAAGGGAAGGTAGAGAATCACACTTGTTATTAAAGTCTTCCATTTTGAAGTGGCTCTTGTCATGTTGCTTCATATTTCTGGGACTAAAGCAAGTGTCATGGCCATGCATAACTTCAGAAAGGTGGGGAAATGGAACCCTACTATGTGTTTAGGAGGAGAATCAGAAATCAACAAATAGCACTAATGATTTCTACAGTTGCCATGTTATAACCTTTTAACAATTATTTTTATATTTACCTTTTCCTTTTCTCTATTGTCATACTAGTAACCTAAGACAACATGTGTGATTTGTATCCCTACTTTTCTGATTCTCCCTTTCCAATCAACTGAGTATATTCCTGGAAGATAAATTTCCTGAAATAGCATTTTCTCCAGGTTAGTCACTTGCTACAGAAATGATAATGGCTTCCCCAGGTCAGATTCCTAATCCCTGGACAACATACAGTGTATGTTACACTTAGCATGCTCATCTCGATTTTTTTCATGCTATTTCATAGTGTAGACTGTATTTCCTTCCTATCCATCCATTAAGACACATTCCAGTTTTTAATTTTTACAGGAACCTTGCTTCTAGAACATCGATTAGTCTTTTCCTTTTCTTGCCACCCTTAATATTTATTCTTAGTGCCTTATGTCTTAAAAAGTTGTACTATGTACCAGGCCCTGTTCTAGGTGCTGGGGCAAGAGCAGTAAACAAAACAGACACTATTTTTTACTCACAGAGCTTCTGTTTTAATGGAAGAAAACACCCATAAATGGATATTAGAGTTCTATCAGAGGAGCAAAACTACTAGCAAAAGGTCAAATCACAATTGTCAAGTGGAGGAAGCAAGGAAAACTGGCAAGGATGAACTGGAACCCGTGAGAATGGATTGGAATCTGCGCTGACTTCTCCCTGGTTCCCAGGGTTCAACTTTGATGATGGAGGTGATCTGCAGGAGGGGCTAGTCCTTTGTCACAGACTCAAGAGTTGCTGAGATTGGAAGAGAAGATCTGGCAGGCATTGAAGGTTTGGACCTGACTGCTACCCGACACCTACAGGATGTGTTGGCAGAAGAGGTGACAACGTGCACGATCTGCAACACTGCCTCGTGCCCTGCACTGGCCTTCCTCGTGTAAAAGTACAGGACTTCTGTTCACTTCCACCTACCAGATCTCAGGCAGAATGTCTCTGTGGTCCATGCTATCTTGGAACTCTTCAGGGAAGGAAGGGGAAATGCAGTACTAGCTTAGCTAAGTTGACAAAATAGAAATCAACCACAATAAATAAATTATATGGTACGTTAAAGTCAGTTAAGTGCTGTGGAGAAAAATAAAGAAGGGGATGAGGAGTGTTTGGGGGGTAGGAATTGTAATATTAAAAAGGTGTCACTGGGGAGGCGACATGAGGTCAAAGACTTGAAGGTGAGGGAGTGAAACATGCTGATATGTGGAAGAATGTTCTATGCAGCCAGTGCTTCCTGAGTGGCACCAGACCTGTGTGGTAGCCAGCATTTTACAAGGCTCTTAATGATCCCCACCTCATGTCACTCCCTCCGTTATGCAATCCCCTTCCCTGGAGTGGCAAAGGGATGAGATGTCACTTCTGGGGTTAGGTTATGAAAGACTCTGATCTGTGTCTTGCTCCCATTCTTTCTCTTGCCTTTTTGGATTGCTTGCTTCGATGAAGCAAGCTCCTATGCTGGAGAGGCCTGTGTGGCAAAGAACAGAGAGTGGCCTCTGGCCAACGTCCATTAAGGAACTGGGGCTGTCAGACCAAAAGGCCACTGAATCCTGTCAACGGCCAGGTAAGTGAGCTTGGAAGTGAATCTTTAACAAGCCGAGCCTTGAGATGATTACAGCCCCAGCTGTTGATTGCAGTTCTGTTAGAGACGCTGAAGCAGAGAATCCAGCTAAGCTCTACCTGGATTCCTGACCTACAGAAAGTGTGTGAGATACGGTTGTTTTAAGTCAGTAAATTTGGGGATAATTTGTTATTCAGCAATCAATAACTCATATACTTGATGTAGTCAAGGAACAGAAATGAGACCAGTTTGGCTGGAGTGGGGTAAGCAAATAGGAAGTGAAGTTAGAAAGGTAATAGGCTACCTAGGGCCTTATAAGTCGTATGGTTTTTAGGTTTTATTTTGTTTGTTTGAGTAACCTCGGTAACTGCTGGAGAGTTTTGAGTAGAGGAATGACATGATATGACTTTGGACTTACATGTTCTTTCTTGAAGCTCTACTGAGAAGAGAGACAGAACAGTGGTGGGGAATAGGGTTGGAGCAGGTACACCAGTTAAGCTAGTGCAATAATACAATGAGAGAACAGCGTTGGCTTAGTGGTACCAGTGGAGTAAATAAACGATTCAACTCCGAACAGATTTTTACAGTAGAACTGATAGCATTTGAGGACAGACTGGACATAGGATATAAGAGGAAGGGCGAAGGGGTATGAGAAAAATGGCTTCAAGCTTTTTTGATTATTTGCTGAGATGGAGATGACTAAGGAGTAGCAGCTTTGGTGGGAGGAGCACGCAGGAAGATAGTTTTGTCTGTGTTAAGTTTGAGACACCTTTTAGACATCCAAGTAGAATTGTTGAGTGGGGAGATCACTATATGTGCATGTTCTGGGGAAAGGTCTGGGCTGGAGAAACAAATGTGGGAGCTGTCATGGTGGTGCTTAAAGCCCTGAGATTGGATGCTAATACCAAGGGACAAAGTATAGATAGAAAATAGGATCAAAGACTGAACCCTTGGGCAGGTCCACAGGAAAAATACCGGGAACCAGCCAAGGGGACTGAGAAGTGAGGTAACGAGAAGTGTGGTATCCTGAAAGGCAAGAAGAAAGCTTTTCAAATAAGAGGGAATGATCAACTGTTCATGGGACAAGTAAGATGGGAGTTGAGAAATGACTATTGGATTTGCTGTGTGGAGGTCATTTGGGACCTTGTTAAGAATAATTTCAGACAGAAACAGACTCACAGACACAGAGAACAGACTTATGGTTGCCAAGGGGGAGCGGGGCAGTGGAGGGATGGATTGGGAATTGGGATTAGAAGATGCAAACTACAAACTATTATAAATAGAATGGATAAACAACAGGTCATACTGTATAGCACAGGGAGCTATATTCAATACCCTGTGATAAACCATAATGGAAAAGAATGTGAAAAAGAAAAAAATATATATATGTAACTGACCACTTTGCTGTACACCAGAAACTAACACAGCATTGTAGATCAACTATACTTTAATCAAATAAATTTAATAAAAAAGAATAGTTTCAGAGAGAATGGGAGGGGCAGAGCTGGTGACAATGGATTTAGATGACTCATCTGAGGAGTTCTACTATAAAGGGGATGAGAAATGGGGCAGTACCTCAGAGCAATGTAGGATCAAGGGTGGGTTTTTTTTTAAGCATGGGAGAATGTAAAGTGTTTTTGTATTGATGGGAAATATCCAGTAGAAATAAAAAAATTGATTATGCAGGAGAGAGTTAGTAGATTTCTTGGTTGATGAGGTGGGATCTTGTATACAAAGTAGGAGTTAGTCTAAATGGTAGTTCAAGCAATTTTTCATCCACTGAAGCAGGAGTAGCAGGGTACAGATACTGGTAAGTGAATGATGTGCTGGTGTGAACTTTTGAAGAGTCTCTTCTATTAATTTCTTCCCTTTTTTCAGAGTAATAGAAAGCAAAGTCATCAACTGAGAGTGAGGATGAGGGAGGGAGTGTTGGATAGTTGAGGAGAGAGGAGGAGATATAATTAGGAGAGTGTGTGAATAGACTAGGAAATGTAGTAGAATTCCCGGGCCACTTAAGGGGTGCACTTCATTTCTTGTAATGAATTTAAATTGATTTAAATTTTAAAAAGTCACGATTGTATATTTTCTCCACACCAAGCTCAGCTGCATAGGTGTAGGTGTAAAGCTGACAGAGAGTTGGAAATAACTAAGGTTGGGGTTTGCCAAGAAAGTAAACAAAGTGACAAAACGGAGAGGGAACCTATGAATGGGAGAGATTATGCTGATTTGCCGTGGAATTTAAGCTAGATGAAGAGGGATGATAACACAGGAGCAGAGTGAGGGACACTGAAAATGTAAGTAGGACTAATGAGCTTTGAGGTGATGGTGAGTCAAATTTTGGAGCTGAGGTACTATTAAGTAAATGACTTCATGAAATGTCTATAACACATATTGGGAGATTAGCAAGCAACCTGCTGAGCCTTTTAGGGTTTAGCATGACAAACTGGAGTCGCCAGGTGTTCAGTGATCTTAAATTGGCCTCCATTACCTCAAGAGTGATTGCTTGCCTTTGTTGTAGAACTGTGCTTGTTGGTGAGATGTTGCATTCATGTTTCACTATTTAACATCTCAAAACTTGACTTTCTTTTTTCCCTTCTCAGACGACTTGCGATCCTTGGTCTTTGGTTTAATCTGTTTTCTAATAAGGCCTTAAAAAAATTTTTTTTTGGCTTGCATGCCATTATGCAAGAGATTATTTAATATATAATATAGAAATATAGTACATTAAAATGAAAGATCTTATTACTGTTTTATAGTATTTATAAGCTAATATTTGTAAAATATCTAATGCTTTTATATTGGACATATTAACATAAGCTGAAAATGATCACTTGCTAAAATTCTCTTTACTTGTTTTTCTTTATTTCCCCTATAATATACTTTATAGGTCTTCCATGATGTCAGACATTTACTCTAGTGCACTAAATATTATTAATACCTGTATCACTGAAAAGATAAGCTTATGTGTATGCAAAACTTAATGGAATGAAAATGACAAGCATCCAATTTTTATGAGTCCACGAGGTGGCGCTGTTACCCTATTATTTAAGCCTGTGTTTAACCCTAGATTTTATTTTACATTTCAAAATTTTTATTTATTTTATATTGGAGTATAGTTGATTAACAATGTTGTGTTATTTTCAGGTGTACAGCAAAGTGATTCAGTTATACATATACATACATCTATTGACATATACACGCTACTATATTTAAAATAGATAACCAACAAGGACCCACTGTATAGCATTGGGAACTCTACTCAATATTCTTTAGTAACCTAGATGGGAAAAGAATTTGAAACCCTAGGTTTAAAATGAAATACATTCATTTATTATTGTACGTGAGTGTATAAATGAATGTGTGAATAATAACATGACAATGTCAGGATATATAATGGCTCTACCAACCTACCCTCTGGCTCTGGTTTTATATAATAAACATCTATACTGAATATTGAAAACCTTATATTCTGAAAAGGAAAAACTTTCCCCAGATGCATAAGAATATAATTGAAATACAACACACCTTTTTATATGCAAATTTGATGTATAGGTTTTTAAAATACTAAATCAAGTACGGATTTGATTGATTTCCTACTCTCTGAAGTGTTTAAGTTGATACATTTTTTATTTGGAGTGTATCGAAGTAGACAGTGATTCTGTTGGAGAAGAGAAATATTTTTGCCCAATCTACCAGAGGGTACGGATGTAATCGTATTCATCTTACCTATAGCAGTACTTGGTCCATGAATGTGAATGAGGAAGCTTGGATGGTAAAGGTGAAAAAAAAATTTGTGGGAAATTATACACAATCTTCAAAAGGAAAAATAAACTGCCAGTTAGTATATTTAAAGCAAAAATATTTTTTGGTTTGGGACATATCTTACCTCTGTCTTTGCCAAAAGTTTTAAATTGAGGTTTTTTTCCCCCCTTCTGTGGGAATATATTTCAAATGTTATAATGGAAATCATTTTACAGAGAACATTTTATGACAAACTTTGGAACTGATCCCTATTAGTCAATGTTTATAACTGAAATAGATCTTCACTGTCTTAATTCTCAGTATTAGAGGTCCATATCCTTCATGAGGGATCCTTCATCCTTTAAGGACTATCTTGATTAATTTCTATTTGATCCTCAAAGAACTGATGGGACTCATACAATGCTCCCTGAAAAATTTTAGTTTGAGCTGAATCTAGAAAAATCTTAACACTCTTTTTTTTTTTTTAAATGAAAAGAAGAGACTTCAGATGGCATGTGGGAATACTCCAATTTACTATATAAGATGTTTTAGTAGTTATTTAATAATTCTATCCAAGTAAATTTATAGAAAATGAAGTAGAATTAGAACCAGAGAAATGACTTTTATATTTCTTTAATATAAAACACTTTTTACTTGTATGATAATTTATACAAATGGGTATTATGTCTTAGAAATCAGAAGAGTCCTGAAAGAAATCCCTGGAATTCAGTACCTTTGATAAAAGCAATAAGAATTGTGGAATACTCATCATTCTTTAGGGCACCGAACAGTAATGACTGAGAAGGTGTAAGGAAGGAAATATAAAATGAACAGACACTAAAGGGGTTCTGAAAAGAACAATTATTTGCTATTATTACTTCCTTGAGGTAATTATAATAATAATGATAATAATGGTAACAGCTAATGTTTGTTGAGTCTATATGTGTTCATTAAGTCATTTCTTTGTCTCAACAATTGTGTGAGAATGTACTATTATCTCCATTTAACAGATGAATAAATTGAGGCACAGAGAAATAATATGATTAACCTAAGGTTAGCTCTGGGATTTGAGTGGAATCTGGCTCAGGTCTCCATTCTTAACTGGCGTGTGTTGTAAAGAATGAAGAATGATGTTAGGTATAAGGTAAATTTATATCTGGGTTCAAATCTCACATTTTTGACTTTGCTTCTTGTGTGACTTTGGGAAAGTTATCTGACCTTTCCATACCCATTTCTTCATCTGTAAAGGAAGCTAGAAGATTAGTTGTTGTCTGGGTAATTTATAGGAATAGTCTGGTAAATAGAAAGCACTACTTAAAGGCTAGAGGTTTTTTTGGTCTTACATTTAAAATTTATTTTGCTAATTTTACTTCTTTATTAGGAATTCATTATTATTTAAAGTCTAAACTTGTTTCTTGTTATTTAGAAGAGAGACATAGCATTGTAAGTCTTTGCATGATGGGGGAAATATATATCTTTGTTTATCAAATTTATTTATTTATTTTAAAATATTTTCATTATTTATTTATTTGGTTGCACTGGGTCTTAGTTGTGGCAGGCGGGCTCCTTAGTTGTGGCATGTGAACTCTTAGTTGCAGCATGCATGTGGGATCTAGTTCCTTGACCAGGGATTGAACCCAGGCCCCCTGCATTGAGAGCGCGGAGACTTATCCACTGCACCACCAGGGAAGTCCCTATCGAATTTATTGATTTGTAAAAAGTTATACTTTTTTCTAACACTTAAATGTAAACAAAAATATGCCATGTTAAAACTATCATCCTTTGCCTTTTTTTCTTCCCGTTATTTATTCCTAATAATTAATTAATTCAACAAGTATTTATTGAGCACCTATTATGTGTCAGAGATTAGACACATAAATGTGGGGATACATTGATGAAAGAAAACAAATACACTTGGCTTCATGAAGCTTATTTGAGTAGTAGAAGACAACACATACAGTAAAATCAGTAAATTATATAGTTAGTTTTAAGATAATAGGTGCTATGGCAAAGCAAAAATTAGACCAGGGTGATGGGAATCAGGAGGGCTGGGAAGGGTGAACTTTCTGTAAGGTTGTTGGTGTTGGCCTTTTAAAAAAGATGGTATTTGAGCAGGGACCCAGATATTTGAGCAGGGACCCAGATAAATTGCAGGAGTCAGCCATGTGGACATCTGAGGGAACACAGAGGCTGTAAGATAGCAAGGAAGTCGGTGCAGCTGTCACGTTGGGGGACAGGGGAACTGAGGTCTCAAAGGCAATGAACATCAGGTCACATAGGACTGTGAACTCTGACTGAAAAGGAGACATTTCATAGGACTTTTAACAGAAGAGTGTTCTGACTTAATGTGTAAAAAGGTTATTTTGGGTGTTGAGCTGACAGCAGATTATAGAGGACGGGGGCGGGGGGGAAGCAGGGAAGATATGGCAGATAAAGATGATGCTATCTCAGAGCAGGGTGGAAGCCGTGGAATTGGCGAGAAGTGGTTGGTTTTAGGTAGAATTGAAGATAGAGCCAACGGGATTCTTGACAGATTGAATGTGGGGTGTGCTAATCGAGAGAACAAATATCCTAACATATTTACAGGTTCAGCCCACACTCAAGGCAATATCATACAAGGGCATACCTCTTAGGGTGTGTCCACCATAGGATGGAACAGATTATTTTGTGGGAGGATGAAAATCTGCAGATGTGCCCTGTCTGCAGACTCATACCTAGTAAATCACCATGCCTACCCACGGCTCTTCTTTTTTTCTAACATCTTTATTGGAGTATAATTGCTTTACAATGTTGTGTTAGTTTCTGCTCTATAACAAAATGAATCAGCTATATGTATACCTATATCCCCATATCTCCTCCCTCTTGTGTAACCCTCCCACCCTCCCTATCCCACCCCTCCAAGTGGTCACAAAGCACTGAGCTGATCTCCCTGTGCTATGCAGCTGCTTCCCACTAGCTATCTATTTTACATTTGGTAGTGTATAAATGTCAATGCCACTCTCTCACTTCGTCCCAGCTTACCCTTCCCCCTCCCCGTGTCCTCAAGTCCATTCTCTCCGTCTGTGTCTTTATTTCCGTCCTGCCACTAGGTACATTAGAACCATTTTTTCTTTTACATTCCATATATATGTATTAGTGTATGGTATTTGTTTTTCTCTTCCTGACTTACTTCACTCTGTATGACAGACTCTAGATCCATCCACCTCACTACAAATAACTCAATTTTGTTTCTTTTTATGGCGGAGTAATATTCCATTGTGTATATGTACCACATCTTCTTTATGCACTGATCTGTTGATGGACACCTAAGTTGCTTCCATGTCCTGGCTATTGTAAATAGAGCTGCAATGAATATTGTGGTACATGATTCTTTTTGAATTATGGTTTTCTCAGGGTATATGCCCAGTAGTGGGATTGCTGGGTCATACGGTAGTTCTTTTTTTTTTTTTTTTAAATATTTTTAAAGATCTTTATTGGAGTATAATTGCTTTACAATGGTGTGTTAGTTTCTGCTTTATAACAAAGTGAATCAACTATACATATACATATATCCCCATATCTGTTCCCTCTTACATCTCCCTCCCTCTCACCCTCCCTATCCCACCCCTCTAGGTGGTCACAAAGCACCGAGCTGATCTCCCTGTGCTATGCGGCTGTTTCCCGCTAGCTAGCTATTTTACATTTGGTAGTGTATATATGTCCATGCCACTCTCTCACTTTGTCCCAGCTTACCCTTTCCCCTACCTGTGTCCTCAAGTCTATTCTCTAGTAGGTCTGCGTCTTTATTCCTGTCTTGCCCCTAGGTTCTTCATGACCTTTTTTTTTTTTTTAGATTCCATATATATGTGTTAGCATACGGTATTATACGGTATTTGTTTTTCTCTTTCTGACTTACTTCACTCTGTATGACAGACTCTAGGTCCATCCATCTCACTACAAATAACTCAATTTCGTTTCTTTTTATGGCTAAGTAATATTCCATTGTATATATGTGCCACATCTTCTTTATCCATTCATCTGTCGATGGACACTTAGGTTGCTTCCAAGTCCTGGCAATTGTAAATAGAGCTGCAGTGAACATTGTGGTACATGACTCTTTTTGAATTATGGTTTTCTCAGGATATATGCCCAGTAGTGGGATTGCTGGTTCGTATGGTAGTTCTATTTTTAGTTTTTTAAGGAACCTCCATATTGTTCTCCATAGTGGCTGTTACATTCCCACCAACACTGCAAGAGGGTTCCCTTTTCTCCACACCCTGTCCAGCATTTATTGTTTGTAGATTTTTGGATGATGGCCATTCTGACCTGTGTGAGGTGATACCTCATTGTGGTTTTGATTTTCATTTCTTTAATGATTTGTAATGTTGAGCATCCTTTCATGTGTTTGTGGGCAATCTGTATATCTTCTTTGGAGAAATGTTTATTTAGGTCTTCCACCGATTTTGGGATTGGGTTGTTGGTTTTTTGATATTGAGCTGCATGAGCCGCTTGTATATTTTGGAGATTAGTCCTTTGTCAGTTTCTTTGTTTGCTAATATTTTCTCCCATTCTGGGGGTTGTCTTTTCATCTTGTTTATGGTTTCCTTTGCTGTGCAAAAACTTTTAAGTTTCATTAGGTCCCATTTGTTTATTTTTGTTTTTATTTCCATTTCTAGAGGAGGTAGGTCAAAAAGAATCTTGCTGTGATTTGTGTCATAAAGTGTTCTGCCTATGTTTTCCTCTAAGAGTTTTATAGTGTCTGGCCTTACATTTAGATCTTTAATCCGTTTTGAGCTTATTTTTGTGTATGGTGTTAGTGAGTGTTCTAATTTCATTCTTTTACATGTAGCTATCCCGTTTTCCCAGCACCACTTATTGAAGAGGCTGTCTTTTCTCCACTGTATATTCTTGTCTCCATTGTCAAAGATAAGGTGACCATAGGTGCATGGGTTTATCTCTGGGATTTCTATTCTGTTCCATTGATCTATATTTCTGTTTTTGTGCCAGTACCATACCGTCTTGATAACTGTAGGTTTGTAGTATAGTCTGAAGTCAGGGAGCCTGATTCCTACAGCTCCGTTTTTATTTCTCAAGATTGTTTTGGCTATTTGGGGTCTTTTGTGTTTCCATACAAATTGTGAAATTTTTGTTCCAATTCTGTGAAAAATGCCATTGGTAGTTTGATAGGGATTGCATTGACTCTGTAGATTGCTTTGGGTAGTACAGTCATTTTCACAATGCTGATACTTCCAATCCAAGAGCATGGTGTATCTTTCCATCTGTTTGTATCGTCTTTAATTTGTTTCATCAGTGTCTTATAGTTTTCTGCATATAGGTCTTTTGTCTCCTTATGTAGGTTTATTCCTAGATATTTTATTTTTTTTTGTTGCAGTGGTAAATGGGAGTGTTTCCTTAATTCCTCTTTCAGATTTTTTGTCGTTAGTGTATAAGAATGCAAGAGATTTCTGTGTGTTAATTTTGTATCCTGCTACTTTACCAAATTCATTGATTAGCTCTAGTCGTTTTCTGGTAGCATCTTTAGGATTCTCTATGTATAGTATCATGTCATCTGCAAACAGTGACAGTTTTACTTCTTCTTTTCCAATTTGGATTCCTTTTATTTCTTTTTCTTCTCTGACTGCTGTGGCTAAAACTTCCAAAACTGTGTAGAATAATAGTGGTGAGAGTGGGCAACCTTGTCTTTTTCCTGATTTAGTGGAAATGGTTTCAGTTTTTCACCATTGAGAACAATGTTGGCTGTGGGTTTGTCATATATGGCATTTATTATGTTGAGGTAGGTTCCCTCTATGCCCACTTTCTGGAGAGTTTTTATCATAAATGGGTGTTGAATTTTGTTGAAAGCTTTCTCTGCATCTATTGAGATGATCATATGGTTTTTATCCTTCAGTTTGTTAATATGGTGTATCACATTGATTGATTTGCATACATTGAAGAATTCCTGCATTCCTGGGATAAACCCCACTTGATCATGGTGTATAATCCTTTTAATGTGCTGTTGGATTCTGTTTGCTAGTATTTTGTGAGGATTTTTGCATCTATGTTCATCAGTGATATTGGCCTCTAGTTTTCCTTATTGTGACATCTTAGTCTGGTTTTGGTATCAGGGTGATGGTGGCCTCATAGAATGAGTTTGTCAGTGTTCCTCCTTTGCTATATTTTGGAAGAGTTTGAGAAGAATTGGTGTTAGCTCTTTTCTAAATGTTTGATAGAATTCACCTGTGAAACCATCTGGTCCTGGGCTTTTATTTGTTGGAAGATTTTTAATCATAGCTTCAATTTCAGTGCTTGTGATTGGTCTGTTCATATTTTCTATTTCTTCCTGATTCAGTCTTGGCAGGTTGTGCCTTTCTAAGAATTTGTCCATTTCTTCCAGGTTGTCCATTTTATTGGCATAGAGCTGCTTGTAGTAATCTCTCATGATCCTTTGTATTTCTGCAGTGTCAGTTGTTACTTCTCCTTTTTCATTTCTAATTCTATTGACTTGAGTCTTCTCCCTTTTTTTCTTGATGAATCTGGCTAATGGCTTATCAATTTTATTTATCTTCTCAAAGAACCAGCTTTTAGTTTTATTGATCTTTGCTATTATTTCCTTCACTTCTTTTTCATTTGTTTCTGATCTGATCTTTATGATTTCTTTCCTTCTGCTAACTTTGGGGGTTTTTTTGTACTTCTTTATCTAATGCTTTAGGTGTAAGGTTAGGTTGTTGATTTGTATTTTCCTTGTTTCTTTTTTAAATTTAATTAATTAATTAATTTATTTATTTATTGTTAGCTGCGTTGGGTCTTCATTGCTGCGTGCGTACCCTAACCAGCTGAGGTGAATGGGGGCCACTCCTCGTTGTGGTGCATGGGCCTCTTATTGCCATGGCTTCTCTTGTTGCGGAGCATGAGCTCTGGGTGTGCATGCTTCAGTAGTTGTGACACGTGGGCTCAGTAGTTGTGGCTCGCGGGCTCCAGAGCGCAGGCTCAGTAGCTGCAGCGCACGGGCCCAGCTGCTCTGTGGCATGTGGGATCCTCCCGGACCAGGGCTCGAACCCGTGTCCCCTGCCCTGGCAGACAGATTCCCAACAACCATGCCACCAGGGAAGCCCTTTCCTTGTTTCTTGAGGTAGGATTGTATTGCTATAAACTTCCTTCTTAGAACTGCTTTTGCTGCATCCCATAGGTTTTGGTTCATTGTGTTTTCATTGTCATTTGTTTCTAGGTATTTTTTCATTTCCTCTTTGATTTCTCCAGTGATCTCTTCGTAATTTAGTAGCGTATTGTTTAGCTTCTATGTGTTTGTAGTTTTTACAGTTTTTTTCCTTGTAGTTGATATGTAGTCTCACAGCGCTGTGGTTGGAAAAGATACTTGATATGATTTCAGTTTTCTTTAATTTACTGAGGCTTGATTTGTGACCCAAGATATGATGTATCCTGGAGAATGTTCCATGAGCATTTGAGAAGAAAGTGTATTCTGTTGTTTTTGGATGGAATGTCCTATTAATATCAATTAAGTCCATCTTGTCTAATGTGTCATTCAAAGCTTGTGTTTCCTTATTTATTTTCATTTTGGATGATCTGTCCATTCGGGAAAGTGGGGTGTCAAAGTCCCCCTATTATTGTGTTACTGTCAATTTCCCCTTTTATGGCTGTTAGTATTTGCCTTATGTAGTGAGGTGCTCCTATGTTGGGTGCATAAATATTTACAATTGTTACATCTTCCTCTGGATTGATTCCTTGATCATTACGTAGTGTCCTCTTTGTTTCTTGTAATAGTCTTTATTTTAAAGTCTATTTTGTCTGATATCAGAATTGCTACTTCAGCTTTCTTTTGATTTCCATTTGCATGGAATATCTTTTTCCATCCCCTCACTTTCAGTCTGTATGTGTCTCTAGGTCTGAAGTGGGTCTCTTGTAGACAGCATATATACGGGTCTTGTTTTTGTATCCATTCAGCAAATCTATGTCTTTTGGTTGGAGCATTTAATCCATTTACATTTAAGGTAATTATCGTTATGTATGTGCCTATTACCATTTTCTTAATTGTTTTGGGTTTGTTTTTGTAGGGCTTTTCCTTCTGTTGTGTTTCCTGCCTAGAGAAGTTCCTTTAGCATTTGTTGTAAAGCTGGTTTGGTGGTGCTGAATTCTCTTAGCTTTTGCTTGTCTGTAAAGGTTTTAATTTCTCCGTCGAATCTAAATGACATTCTTGCTGGGTAGAGTAATCTTTGTTGTAGGTTTTTCCCTTTCATCACTTTAAATATGTCCTGTCACTCCCCTCTGGCTTGCAGAGTTTCTGCTGAAAGATCAGCTGTTAACCTTATGGGGATTCCCTTGTATGTTATTTGTTGCTTTTCCCTTGCTTCTTTAGTATTTTTTCTTTGTATTTAATTTTTGATAGTTTGAAGTGTCTTTGCCTCTTTCTCTTTGGATTTATCCTGTATGGAATTCTCTGCACTTCCTGGACTTGATTGACTATTTCCTTTCCCATGTTAGGGAAGTTTTCAACTATAATCTCTTCAAATATTTTCTCAGACCCTTTGTTTTCCTCTTCTTCTTCTGGGACCCCTATAATTCGAGTGTTGATGCATTTAATGTTTCCCAGAGGTCTCTGAGACTGTCCTTAATTCTTTTCATTCTTTTTCCTCTATTCTGCTCTGCAGCAGTTATTTCCACTGTTATATCTTCCAGGTCACTTATCTGTTCTTCTGCCTCAGTTATTCTGCTATTGATTCCTTCTAGAGAATTTTTAATTTCATTTATTGTGTTGTTCATCATTGTTTGTTTACTCTTTAGTTCTTCTAGGTTCTTGTTAAACGTTTGTTGTATCTTCTCCATTCTATTCCTGAGATTTTGGATCATCTTTACTGTCATTACTCTGAATTCTTTTTCAGGTAGACTGCCTATTTCCTCTTCATTTGTTTGGTCTGGTGGGTTTTTACCTTGCTCCTTTATCTGCTGTGTATTTATCTGTCTTCTCATTTTGCTTCACTTACTGTGTTTGGGGTCTCCTTTCTGCAGGCTGCAGGTTCATAGTTCCCGTTGTTTTTGGTTTCTGCCCCCAGTGGGTAAAGCGTGGTTGATTGGCTTGTGTAGGCTTCCTGGTGGAGAGGACTGGTGCCTGTGTTCTGGTGGGTGGGACTTGATCTTGTCTTTCTGGTGTGCAGGGCCATGTCCGGTGGTGTGTTTTGGGGTTTCTGTGAACTTATGATTTTAGGCAACCTCTCTGCTAATGGGTGGGGCTGTGTTCCTGTCTTACTAGTTGTTTGGCATGGGGCATCCAGCGCTGTAGCTTGCTGGCTGTTTGGTGGAGCTGGGTCTTAGTGTTGAGACAGAGATCTCTAGGAGAGCTCTTGCTGATTGATATTATGTGGGGTCAGGAGGTTTCTGGTGGTCCAATGTCCTGAACTTGGCTCTTCCACATTGGAGGCTCAGGCCTGACACCCGGCCAGAGCACCAAGACCCTGCCAGCCACACGGCTTCTGCTGGCTTCTGTCAGGTGTCCCAGCATCTCTTACTGCAACAGCTTTGGGGCAAGTAGTGTACAGCCAGTAATGTTGCATCCCATTCTCATCCCAGCTGTTAGGTAGGAAGAAATTGCCCTCTACCCTTCTAGGTTCTTCTGGCTGGTCTAAGAATTAAATTGAGAAGAGACAGATTAACAGGAGAAAATCAAACAAAAGTTTAACCACATGTCTACATGGGAGAGACTTAGAAAAACTAATTCCCCACTCCTGGTTCTTCTTAACTGGGGTGGTTTATCAGTACTCTTGACCCTGGCTGTTTGCTCTTTTTCCATGTATCTCCATTGTTGCTAATTGAACCTGGGATACAATGCTTATATAGTGGGTATAAATTCCATAATCCAGAACCTGTGCAGAAATGTAGCTTTTTTTAGTTTTCAGTAACTGTCTCAATTTAAGATATGGTTCATCACTTTAGGGATTTTTAATTCTATTTTTAAAAAACCCAGTCAATTTCAGAATTCTTCTCTCCTTTCTTCCCAAGGTTGTCTTGGACATGAGGTAAGAGGGTGACACCTTGGCCTCAACCATCATCTGTCTTCTGCTGGCACTGGTTGAATCTCATCAAGTTCAGTCTTTGGTAAGTGGCCTCTGGCTTCCATGGTCTGGGCTCTTCCCATGCCCTGCAGTTATCAGGTATCCTCCTGGTCCTAGCTACCCAGTCCCTTTGGATCTAAATAGGCCTATTCCTAGTGGTTTTTGCAGCTTCCATGGGAAGCTCCAATGGGAATTTTTGTATGTTCTCCTGTGCCCCTGTGGAACTTGTACAATCTTAGATCATATGCCTGGAACACCTGGTCCTGTTGTTACTATTTTGCTCCCATACCATTGGTGGGCAGAGCACACAGAGGAGGTTGCTGCTTGGCCAACTTTTAGATGCACAGTAGGACACAGCTTTCTCCACTCTTGGATCCTCAGTTTTAAGGAAGATCTCTCATCCTGTCATTTTTATGACTCACTTGGGCAGCAAGGAGATAGAACAGGGAGAGAAGAAACTCATACCCATGTTTACCTCTCTTCTCCCTTTCCAGTATTCCTTCATCTCCAGACAGGCAACTTCCAGTCTGGGAGTGGAGTGGGAAGGCGATAGGAGGTGTAGTCTGGTTTTCCACCTATTTTCTTTCTCGTTTATTGTTTATGGTGTAAGTTTTGGCTTTTGGTACGTAAATTACTTTCAAGTCCTATGCCAGTGGTTTTCACACTTTTTGGTCTCTGGATCCCTTCTATCTTTTAAAAAATTATTGAGGACCCCCATGGCTTTTGTTTGTAAGTGTTATATCTATCAATATTTACTGTACTAGATTCATTTTGCTGGGCAGTAGAAGCTAATACAACATTGTAGAGCAACTATACTCCAATAAAAATAAATTAATAAAAAATTTACTGTACTAGAAATTCAAATCGAGGAACTAAAAAATACTAATTAATTTAAAAGCAACAAGAGCAAATCCATAATAAGATCATAGTTTTAATTAAAAAAACCCTATTTTCCAAAACAAAAAAAAAATTCGTGAAAGACTGGCATTGTGTTACATTTTTGCAAATCTCTTTAATGCTTGGCTTAATGGAAGACAGCTGGATTCTGATATCTATTTTTGCATTTAATCTATTTTCATATGTTGTTTTTGTTGACGTGTGTGAAGAAAATCGAAGCTCCCCCATATATGTATCTGGGAAAGGGAAGTGTATATTTATAGCCTTTCAGGTAATTGTGGATATTTTTCTTTGATACTCTGAGAAAACTTGACAAGTGGTATTTTTTAAAGGTCATTTGTAATGTGGAATCTGAAACCAAATCAATGAGCTTTCCATACTCTGCTACATTAAAAACTATTAGTTTATCTTGCCCTAAGAATGGGTCTTTTACCATTATAATGGTTGCACTGTGTATAATGATTTTGTAACCTCATGCATGGATCATTTGGAAAATACTGTTTCACTGAGTTGTGCAGATATTCCAAACATTTGTACATTTCAATATATAATATTTTAATATCACCATCAGTCTCATCAAAGAAAGCATTTAAATAATAGCCTGTTGTTAAGCTCCTAGTAGTAGACACAAGTTCTACACAATTCTAATTTTCACTTGAAAGCTCAAATCTTATTGGCAGTAAATACTGTCAGTTGTTTTTCTTGAAGTGACAGGCTCACTTTGTTCTTTTTCAAACAAATGTCTGCCAATTACTCAAGTCTGAATAACCATAGTTCCCTGTCAGTCATTCTTTTAAGTCAAAACGATGTTCTGTGAATGAAGTATCTAGTTTTTTTCAGATTAAATAAAATGAAGAAAAAAATAAAGTAGCTAGTTCAATTTGCAACTCAAACGATTGCTCAGGTGCTTTTCCTTGAGATAGCTATGTACTTCAGTAAGAAGCGGAGGTGCTCTAGGCATGCTTCACATTTTGAAACAGAGAACATTAAAAAGACAGGTACTTAGATTCCATATATATGTGTTAGCATACGGTATTTTTCTCTTTCTGACTTCACTCTGTATGACAGACTCTAGGTCCATCCACCTCACTACAAATAACTCAATTTCGCTTCTTTTTATGGCTGAGTAATATTCCATTGTATATATGTGCCACATCTTCTTTATCCATTCATCTGTTGATGGACACTTAGGTTGCTTCCATGTCCTGGCTATTGTAAATAGTGCTGCAATGAACATTGTGGTACATGACTCTTTTTGAATTATTGTTTTCTCAGGGTATATGCCCAGTAGTGGGATTGCTGGGTCGTATGGTAATTCTATTTTTAGTTTTTTAAGGAACCTCCATACTGTTCTCCATAGTGGCTAACACATATATATGGAATCTAAGAAAAAAAAAAGGTCATGAAGAACTGAGGGGTAAGACGGGAATAAAGACACAGACCTACTAGAGAATGGACTTGAGGGTATGGGGAGGGGATAGGGTAAGCTGTGACAAAGTGAGAGAGTGGCATGGACATATATACACTACCAAATGTAAAACAGATAGCTAGTGGGAAGCAGCTGCATAGCACAGGGAGATCAGCTCAGTGGTTTGTGACCACCTAGAGGGGTGGAATAGGGAGGGTGGGAGGGAGGGAGATGCAAGAGGGAAGAGATATGGGAACATATATATATGTATAACTGATTCACTTTGTTATAAAGCAGAAACTAACCCACCATTGTAAAGCAATTATACTCCAATAAAGACGTTAAAAAAAAAAAAAGACAGGTACAGAAGGAATGAAATTGAATGGTATTAATAATTGTTACTGCTTTGTCAAGGTTATTCTTAAGTGAAGCTGACTTTGTAAATGATCGTGTGATGGTGGAGAATGTAATGACTATGAGTACAGGTTGATGTTACTGCCTTGACTTATGTTAAAGCATCAGCACTTTTACCCATTATTACTCTTGCAAAATCAGTGAAAATATCAACACAGTGACAAAGGAATATGATAAATTGGTATATTATGAAAATAGTTCTGACCTTGCAGATTCCCTGAAGAGGGCTTGGGTCTGCCAGGGGTCCACATGCTATACTTTTAGAGCCATTGCTCTACAGCACTAAGTAAGGCTCTGCATCACCACCGACGTCTTACTTACTAGTTAATCTCCAGGGTAACATCCAACATCTGATGCCAAAGTCAGCTGCTGCTTAGCTCTCTTGCCTCTGTGATCTTCCCACCAGATTGGATACTGTTGGGCCTAAATATTTAGACTTCTTTTTTTTTTTTTAATGATCGTTGTTGCTGTTGTTGTCATAAAAGTAGTGCATGCAGTTGGAAATGAAACTTCAAATATTTCTCCCTGGTCCTGCACCCTAGCCCCATTTGTCAAAGGTAATTAACTCCCTTTTACCATTTCTATCCAAGTTGCATTGATTAACTCCATAATTCCAACTATCATTTACCTTAACTTCTTGGTTTCTGAACTTTAAGCAGCGTCTGTTGGTTCCCACATGAAGGATGAGACGTTTGGCTCATTTAGACCCTTGTTCCTCATTTACACTCTTGCTCATCTTTCTAATTTTTTAGTGCATATTTTTATTTCTGTTTCTTTTGGTTATGTTTGTAGCTTTAAATAATGTATTTTTTAAAAATAATGTATTTAAACATAGATTTCTGCTGAACTTACCACAGGTCAAAAGCAGACCAGGGTGTTCTCCAAAGAGAAGTGAGGGAGAAGGGGTTGAACTACTCAGGCCACCTTTCTGCTTCCAGCTTTACCACCAAGATAATTCACAGGTCCTGCCCTGTGGCAGAATGTGTGAGAGACAGGGAGAGTCACATGTTACAATAACTGATGGTAAAATAAAGCAAGGGGAAGAGCTGGGATGATCACATTTGACTTCTTCCATTGATGGATGAGGAAATTGAGGCCCCCAAAGGAAAAGTGACTTACCCAGTGTCATTTTGGTTAAGAACAGAGACTGGACCAATATCTATATTGGTCTAATCTATCCTGTTTACTATTCCAGTTGTACTTAGGACATCCTTGTAATTAGCTGGACATAGAAACAATATGGTTTTATCAAGTTGATCATAGGCGGGAATGAGAATTTGTCAGTATTACATTTAAAAAATATTTATTTATTTATGTAGTTTTGGCTGTGTTGGGTCTTTGTTGCTGTGTGCGGGCTTTCTCTAGTTGTGGCAAGCGGGGGCTACTCTTCGTTGCAGTGCGTGGGCTTCTCATTGCGGTGGCTTCTCTTGTTGTGGAGCACGGGCTCTAGGTGCACGGGCTTCAGTAGTTGTGGCTCGCGGGCTCCAGAGTGCAGGCTCAGTAGTTGTGGTGCACTAGGGCTTAGTTGCTCTGTGGCATGTGGGATCTTCCCAGACCAGGGATTGAACCCGTGTCCCCTGCATTGGCAGGTGGATTCTTAACCACGGTGCCACCAGGGAAGTCCCAGTATTACATTTTCATAGCTTTTTATTGTTTTTAAAATTAGAATCTTTAACTTCTTATAATTTTTTCAATTTATTCATCTGTATGTGAAGCAAACCCTATTTTTTGATGGCATATGTTTTGTGGGCTTTTAAAAGCTTTCTTTGCTTTGAAAGATGTAAATTAAGTTCTGAAAAGATACAGCACAGCCCTAAGAGTATATAGCATTTTGAGCTTGCATTTCTGTTTAAAGTGGTTGAAACTGAAAAAATTCAGATTCAGAATAGTATTTACCAAATAGAGAAAAGAAGACCAATCTTCTCTGGTCCAACTGTATAAATTATGCATAATATTTAAGAGGAAGATCTGCTTCCCATTTCAGTTATTGATTTGAAATAGAGCATTTTGGCATCAGAAATGCAGACAGCAGGCATTTCCTGCACTTAATTTATTCCCTCATAACCAAGAAACAGCTTGATATAGATAGTTTTATGTAAGATTTGTCATAGATCCTGTGTGCTTTGGAAATGTTTCACATTTCATTCAGTTTCAGTTTTTTGTATGGTAAAATGTGGGTAAATACATTCTTCCTAACAATATCTTGGAGACTTTATGCTGTGAGTATTTAATTTGTGAAATTTGCTTTGACTTCCATGAAAGGAAATGCGAGGCAAGTAAAATATCTGACCTGAATCAGGCAAGTGAATGTCTTTCTTAAACACGTATTGACACTATTCATGATTCTTCTTTCTCTAAAAAGAGAGATGGTGAAAATCTAGCAGGTTCCAATTTCAGTGATTTATTAATCTTTGTGTATATAACTTTTGGGAATAGACTGAAAAATGATAGAAACTCAAAGATTAAGATAGTTACAGGATTAATGGAAGAAGGTGGAAGGGCAGAGTAAGAAATAAATTTCACATACTAATAAATAAGTGAATAAATGTTTGTGACTTTTGTTAAGAGCACTGGATATATCAAGAACCATATAGACAACAAATTGAGGACAAAAACAGAAAGAACTAGTAGTAGCAATGGATGGGGAAAAGTGGTCCTCAAATTCTCTTAGGTACCCTTGGCCACAGGTGAGAGGCTTCCTCAAAGTAGATTCTAGATTTTCTTGGGAATGGAATCAATGTCACACTGTGTCTTTAGCTTTTATACTCAAAGCTAAAATTCACGGCGTGACCTTATAAAATTTAGTTTGCTTTTGGGTAAAGTAAGTGAAGAGAAGGTAAACATTTCAAGCCAACACAAATACTTTCTTAAGGATTATCCACCACAAGTAATCATTGCTGTTTCCATGACTGCCATCTCTTTGGGGATGGGTGTGTGTGTATGGGGTAGGGTGGGCAGGAAGAAGGCAGCAGCTATGCTGTAGGTGGTAACCAAGCAGAGTCCGCTTTGGCAGAACAGAATTCAGCCATAGAGTATGATTCCAAAAGAGAGAAATCCCTTCATTTTAAAATATTTGAACTGTTCAGTACCTCCCTGTTAGTGAGCCTTTAGCCTAAAACATATCTCCTGGAAATGCAGTGCTGGTATCTCTGGAAAGTAAAATATTGTTAAGTCATTATAAGCCGCTAACATCAATGGGGTTGGTTTATTAGCCACTCACCAGTTGGTCCTGGAGTAGATAGAACATAGGATGGCATACCTAGAAAATTGGGAGTCAGATGTACTCTGGACTGGGGAACTGTGTGTCTGGGAGATAATCCTATGAGGAATCAACTGGTGCATGTTGACAAGGTGGTTGGGTTGCAATATAAGAAAACCTGATGTTTAGAAAAGAAAGGGACTGGGTTAGAGAAAAAGAAAGTTTTGTGGAAAATGTAGATAAATGTCTAACTCTCCCGACTCCCTTTTTTGCAGATAGTTTGTTTTTGCTAGATTTTTAATAAAAGAGAGCCTAGCTAACGCCTTTTAAAGCTCTAAAGAAAGGCGCCGATTTGTCGGGAGCAGAGCTGAGCACTGGGAGTAAGAAATGCTATAATTCTTCAGGTTCTCAAGTCTGTTAAGTAACAGCTGTGTGCCTCTCCTATTCTCTGGTTTCATGAGTGACGCTAGGAACTGTTTTATGTCTATTAGAACTAAAAAAAAAAAAAATGACTAACATTGATTAGAAGATCTGTTAAAGGTTATATTGTTAAAAATAAACTTATTTCCTCCTGGGAAGTTTTCCATGTATCTCTCCATTTTGAACTGTATTAGTGGTACCTGTGTTCTGTGACCACCTCCCACTCTGTCACAGGCAAACACAAACAATCAAAGAAATGCCTACTTATTACCTAAAATTACCAGGCCCAAGCTCTTCATTTTCTTATCACAGTTTATTGTTGAACATATGAGGTACCATGCTACTATCAGAATTATATCCAGGTTTTTTATTTTAAAAAACTCAGAGAAAAAAACGTTTGCATTAATTTTCATTCAATGTGAATGACAAGAATATTATAGCTATAAACATTGAAATAACCATTTCATCTCTTCCTGAGGAAGTTTCATATTTTAAGCAATGAAAAAGGAATTCTATACAAAGCTAGTTTAAAATCACATTATCTCTCAATCTTTTCCCATATGTATTTATGTTCCTTCCAGAAGAGCATAACAACCAGCTGGAGTATACAATGCAGAAATTAGGTGTCCTCTAGAATTTGAGTTGCCTCCCAGATACACTGAGTGGTCACAATTCCTTGCAAAAGTTTGCTGCTCTAGGTAGCATAATATCTGTACTATGAATGAGTAAATTTTGGTATGATCTCTTCTTTTTTCTCCTTCCAGTACACAAGCATCCATTGTGTTTTTAACATTTCTTAAAGGGTGAGCTGTTTAGTTGATTCAGTTTACCCAGACAAAATTATGCCAATAGCAGCTTTGTTTAGAAGTTTAAATGCACACCTCATCCTTGAACCATAAATGCATTCTTTTTATTTTTTTTTTTAAATCAGTAAAACTGTTGCTGTTGAAATGAAAACATAATACCATATGTAACTACTGGGGCGTATTCTCACTATGTATGACCCTCTTAAGCTAGTTTTCTGAAATTAGTGGAGATTAAAGGCTGTATTTATTTTCCTAGGATGCTGGGCATGTGCTGCTTCTAAAATGGTAGCAGTAAGCATGAAGACTGACTTTACCATGTTTGTCCAAATGACTTTGATTTTGCTTTTACTGTCAGGAATCTTAAAACCTGGTTCTTTGTCTAATTCTTTCTGCTAATAGCTTGTTTGTTTTAAAATTAATATATCATTTGGGTATATAAAACAAAATTAAATTAATAATTATAATGCAATTTAAAAAATTTATAGTTAGTGGAAGTATCTCAAAATTTGTTTTCTAATTAGTGCATAATTGATAGAGTTTAGTTTCATACATTATAATGGCGATGAAAATATTTGGGCATATCTTTTTTTTTCCTAATCATACTTTTGATAACATTTCATAAAGGCTTATGTAATCATAGCAGGGAATTTATTTACTACTTAAATTTTTTATGTGCAGAGTACATTTAAAAACTAAGTAAATATAAGCACAGGAAAATAAGTATGATATTCTTTTCTTTTTTTGAATGCATCATTAATCATATAATCATTAAAAATTTAAGCGTAGGGCTTCCCTGGTGGCGCAGTGGTTGAGAGTCCGCCTGCCGATGCAGGGGACACGGGTTCGTACCCCGGTCCAGGAAGATCCCACATGCCGCGGAGCGGCTGCGCCTGTAAGCCATGGCCGCTGAGCCTGCACGTCCGGAGCCTGTGCTCCGCAACGGGAGAGGCCACAGCAGTGAGAGGCCCACATACCGCAAAAAAAAAAAAAAAAAAAAAAAAATTTAAGCGTAAATATATTTTAAAACCATGCCTGGCTCATCTTTGTACTTCCTCCATTTAATTTAATAGATAACTCAAAAATTTGACTGTGTTCTATTGTATTCCATGAGAGTGATGTATGAAATGTTCTTAAAAAATGGGACTGGGCTTTGCTTATCTTTTTCTGCCTTCTATCATTGCAAAAATCATATGTTTGTTTTTTGTCATAAATCTCTACATTACACAATTTCATTTCAAATTATCTGAAACAATGTAGTTTTTCTATAATTTAACTGTAAATAACCTAACATATCATCTAAAGAAACTGTCCTTAGTTTTCATTTAATAGGTTTTGTTATTGGGAACATTAAAAAAAAGTTATTTACAGTGAAAAGTCAGTCTGTTTCTGGAGATGACACATATGTCAGATACTATGCAAGCGTTTCTGTAGAACCAGTGAGGACTACCGGAATTGATCTGCAGCTCACAGAAAAGGGACATAGGTTGTCAATCAGATATCTTCCGAACCCTACAATTTCTCCCTTTTAGAAGATTTAGTCAGTACACTTTCCATTACTTCTTACTGTTTTGGTATACTTAGTGTGTTTCTATTTCCAATCCAATGGCTTTACAGTGTATCTTTCAGAATAACAATTATGATAGAGAAGTTAGTAACTTTTACATAAATGTACTAGACTATGTGGATGAAAACTCACTTTTTTTTTCTGCTGTAACACTTTTTTTTTTTGGATGCAGATAAACTCATATATAACTTTTCTGCTCTTTGATCTAGCACAAGCTGTAATTTATAATTCTAAATACTTCAGTGGATTTACATTTTGGCAAGCATTTTTCATGGATGTTAGGCCTTTAGCGTCTTATGCTACATTGTGATGTTTGCTTCTTGTTTTGTAGGACACTTTATAGAATCGAAGAATAAGAAAACATTGTACAGGCAAACAGCAGCCTAAAAATCTACAGAGACCCAATCTTGGTTGATATATAAAAGTGTAAATATTACTACAAAATGGGACAGTTCTGCATTTGTGTTTGATATTTATATTGGTTGCTATTGATTTCCACATGAGTGCACAGTAGTCTCCAATGACCCCACAGGCTCCAGTGTTAAGAGAAAGGCCATAGGCCTCAAGGCTTGTAACAGATACCTTTTTTGTTTGTTTGTTTTGTTTCTGCTCATCCACATGCCAGCACATGGAAGGACCTTTGTTCTTTTTTTCTCATTTGAAGAGGTATGTTTATAAACCGCCTTTTGGTAGCCCCTGGAAGCTCTGGGAGAGGTGAGCATTCCACGGAGATGCATTCTCGAGATGTCTTTTAGTGCTATCTCACTTTCTGCAGCTCCTGTCTCAGCCAGGACGGCAGGGGCTGCCCCAGTCTGTGCAGCAGCTTGGAGAGTTCCACGTTGTGGTCCCGATAGTAGCTGGATAGAAACACTCTGCTCTGAGATGGGAGGAGGAGATGAAAGGACATTTAATTTTGTTTTTTAAAGTATACTTCATATACTTTGATGATGTTTACATCTGTGTCAAGTAAACCATACTGGTTTAAAACTGATATTAAGCATGTGGGCTATTTCTTTAGCACAATATAAACACAGTGACTCTGTTCTTCAAAATACACACTCCAAACACATATTCTGTTTTCACTAGGGAAAGGGTTTTCATATTAAACATGGGATTTATTTGTGCAGAATTAAATGTTCAAATAACTAGATTGAATTGCTAGAAATATAGCTGTAATAACTGATTGGGTCTAATATTATGCTCTATTAAAACTATCCTGGCTTTGGAATAAGAGTTGGGTTGGTAAATCTATAAAATAAAATACTCCTTTGTCATCATTAATTTACATTTAGATTTTGAAGGTAATATTTTCTTAAGAGCTCTTTTAAGGCATACACAAAATATTCACTGCTAAAACAGTACTATGGTAAACCTTAAAAATATAGTAGGTAAGCTAGGTAAGCCTATAACCTTATTTGTACTATTTGACCCAAGGAAGGAAAGGAATGCCTTGTAAACTATCCTGACTTATAGGGAAGTAGATTTCCCTTCAATAAAGAAAAGTAGTTTAATAATTGAAATTGTCAGAAATGGAAAGTGCTGTATTGTAAGACGGTGTTTAGTGGGGTTTATATGTAGTGTAAATGACCATTGTTGGGAATGTTGTGAAGGACGGATTTCTGAATCTGTATCTATACCTCCCTGCTTTACACTATTCCGAGGTTTTTATTTTATTTTTTATTTTTATTATTTTTTTTGAACTGCATGGTGTGGCATGTGGGATCTTAGTTTTCCCACCATGGGGTCTTAACCACTGGACCACCAGGGAAGTCCCTATTCTGAGGTTTTTAGTTGAGTTGAATCTTTAAAAAGTTTTAATTTAATTCCTTGTGCTAGTCTTTTAAAATGTCATATCTGGTACCCCATTTTAAAGGCCATAGAAAATCATCTTGTTTTATACTGGTAATTTCTATGTAACATAGTGGTTTTTGTAGTCATTATGATCACTGGAACCAGACTGACATTTGTGCTATATTCTAACCATCACTGCGATCAAGGGAGAACCCAAACCTTTGTCTCACTTCTGGTTTTGGTCTTCCACGGTCATTAGCTGTAAAACCACTGACGGGCCCAGCTGGTACACCCAGGCCAGAGAGAGGTGGAGACAAATCATATTCCCAGATACTCCATCTGGGGGCCTGATCATTTTGTGCCTCCTTTGCTGCCAGCCAGACCTGGAATCCAGGGCTGAGCCCTAGGCCTTTGTGCAGAGGCTAAGTTTCCAAACTTCCCCACTGTGTTTTCTCTTAAGGTCTTACTTTGCATTGTTCCCCTTTATGAGAGAAACCTTGGAACAACAGCAGCCCGGGGCTGCCCAGCTCCTGCCATTTTGCTCCCTGATATTTTCCATATGGCAAAGGATTCTCCAACATCTTAACTAATTTTAGAATTGAACCTCCTGGGATCAATATCTACCACACATCCCTTTGGAGTTTGGATCGTACCTCCTGTTACTGAAGATTATCTCAACTATACCTCAACTCTTTGGTCTTTTTGGCATTATTTTCAAACCTGGCTGCCTGTATCAGTGCTGCCTCTGTAGCCAAACCCTTGTCCTGTGCCCTATTATTTGTGCATGTTGGTCCCTATAATCAAGTACCCTTTCTTCTTGTTGCTCTGCTCTCTCATATGGCAAGATAACTGATATGAGACTTGTAATGTACAACATGTCCCATTTGAGAGTCTAATATATTCAGGCCAAAAGTTACTAGGACAGAACTCAGTGATATGCAGGATTTATTGTATATACATTGTTATCTGACCATCATTCAGAAAGGGACTCTTTTAGATGATAAATCACAGATAGGATATCTGCTAAGTATGCCAACGTAGTCTACTTCATGCAAACTCATGAAATTAGTGTAATAAGAGGGAATCATAATATATGGTAAAAGAAGGAATCGTATAATAAATTCAATATCAGGTTGTTTATTGGCCTATTATTAAAGAATCTATTAAATGCTTTTGATTTGGAGAGGTCATAGACTTAGTGGTTCATTTAAAATGTCAGTTTTTATTCCCTTTCTACAATATATTTTGATAAACAAAGTCAAAGTGGAAGTAGGCTAACAGCATTCTTAATTTCCATCCTATGATGTTTTGGTGATACTTGTGAGGAAGGGTTCTGGTGTTTTTCTGTAGCAGGAGAAGCAAGCAGTGTGGTGACAGTACTGCCTATTCTAATCTGTGTACACATTTGTGTTTCCATTACCTCCAGGAAGGACCCTTTACTCTTGCCTCCTCTCTGGGCACTATTTGCACAAAATCAGCTATTCTACTCCCTCAAATAAATCCAGTATGTATATGATTTTGTGATATAATAAGAAATATATATTTGGTTTTTGACTCTGGTTCCTGGCACAGAGCTCCTAAATCCCTTGTAATTTCCTGAGTGACAGGGGTGTAAAGAGTGGCTTTTCTTATTTACAATAATTTCCTTTAAACCTTATCTGAGTTTCTGCTTATGACTTGACTCTTATGGGCCCCTAGATAGCTTCAGATGGGGGCTGGTTGCTATAGAGGAACCAAACATATAATTAGAGGGTTGGAACTTTCAGCCCCACCCTCCAACCTCCAGGGAAGGGAAGAGGGACAGGGGATTGAGTTATTCACCAATAGACAATTATTTAATCAACCATGCTTGTGCAACGAAACCTCCATAACTCAGGGTTGGTAAATGCATCCATGTGCTGGGAGGGTGGTACACCCCAGATTCCATAGGGACAGAGAAGCTCCTGTGCTCAGGACCCTTCTGGACCTTGTCCTAAGTACCTCTTTGTTTATAATAATAGGAAGTAAAGTGTTTCCCTGGGTTGTGTGAGTCATTATAACAAATTATAAAACCTGATGAGGGAACCCCTGATTTGCAGCCAAGTTGGACAGAAGTGTGAGTAACCTGGGAACCCACTACTTGTTACTGGAGTCTGAAGGGGGCAGTTCTGTGGGGCTGAGCCCTTAATCTGTGGGGCTACACTAACCCTGAATAGTTAGTGTCAGAATTGGATTAAACTGCAGGATACCTAGCTGGTGTCTGCAGAAAATTGGAGAATTGCTTGGTATGGAAAACTCACACATTTGGTGTCAGAGGTGTTTGAGAAAAAATATCTTAGGGATGGATTACGCAGTAACTTTGTTGGGAGATATGGAAATAATGATATCCTGAAAAGTTATGTTTTTGTTATCTTTCTCTACCACAAATTTAATATTAGGTCTCAGTATGTGTTTGATAGGAGTGAAATAAAATACTAAGAAAGATGTTCTACAGTGTCTTGAATGTTTTAGTTTTAATAAATATATAGAGAGATAGCTTTGACATACATGAAAATGAGATACTTTATATTACTGTCTTGAAATACAATGGGACTTGCCCTTGAATATTTATTAATATGTAAGGATTGTTTTCATAGTGCTCTGAAGGTATAGTTTAATAACCCACCAAAGAAAATTGGAGTTCTGAGAATGCAACTTGTTTATCAAAAGAACAAGAACCTCCACAATGCCTTTTAGATAGAATTTAATTGTGAGCTTAGTGAGCTTAGCTTGATAGATGCTCTGTCTCTATCAGGTTGCAAAAAAGGTCCTTAAAGTCTTCAAGTATTAAAAAGTATCCAGACAAGTTCATACCATGTTAGGATTCTCAGACCACTGCAGGATTCTTAGTTACCATAATATATTAAACATGTGGGAAAACAATGCCAAATAATGTCTTCATTTTTGAGTTAAAAAAATTTTTTTTTACAAAATCAATCTACTTGCATTCTTATGTCCAAACTATATGTTAGCTGGACTGATTATGAAATCAAAATAATATTAATAAATTTTAATATATGTGAAATAAGCTTTAAAGTAAATATATAGCGTCTACAAAGTGGGAAAACTGTAGCTTTAAGTGATCACTATGTCACCATTTGGAACCGAATAAACCCAAAGTGCTACATACCTACTGCTAAGTTTGGGTGTCTCCATTCTCCAGAGCCTAAATTATCTGCTAGTATGTTATACATTTGGGAAATGTATTCATTCTTTCATCTTATTAACATATTAACAGTTCAAAACTTAGTATACCAATAATTAATATTATTATGCAGGCCACACTTACTACTAGAGAGTGACTTAGACAGTGAAAATAAAATCTTTTGGGCCTATTTTCAATTTCCAGCTGATATATTTCCTGCCTTGGTTTCAGTTAACATTTTTAGTGCTAAAATTTCTGTGAATGTATCATTCCTTTTGGAATGAGATGTTGCCTTCTTTGTTCTGATTCAAAATGGCAAATTCTATTGTTTTCTTTTATTCTTGCATGACAGGTAAGATAATCACTGGAAAAATCAAAACAAGCAACCTGAATGCATTCTAATCCAAATGTCACTTTTAATTTTTATAAAGGGTGAATTTTTATTTTAATCACTTTTATAAGAAAATAGATATATTTTTATGTATCATTTTGCTTATTTAGTTTGTACTTTTAAGCTCTATACTTACCTCAGGATCCATTGGAGGGTATTTTCTTCCTTTGCTCTTTCCAAGGCATTTTGTTTTACCTTCTTCCAGTAATTGACACCAGAAACCTTTATGAGAATCAAACCTAAAAAAATAAAAAATACAAAGAACAGAAAAGTATTTTTCAAGCAAGTATTTTTAATTATTCGGATATTAATCTATAACCAAGGAAACTGGCATATTTTTTGAATGCATCACTTTACATAAAGTCTTTTGGCATACTTCTGAATTCTCAGTCCATCTGTCATATTTGTGAGTTTGCCAGATTTCTAATAGAAAAACTGTCAGCAGGAGGTGTCCTATTAATAGAAATTAATAAGCCTACCTCCTTCATCTGGAAGGAAAAAGCTATATAAATTTCAAGCCCATTCTTTCCCTTTGCAGGTTTTAAAAATAACAAGTCAGTCTTCACATCTACGGATTTACACAGTACTTGTACCATTCAGTTACAGGTTAATAGAAGAGGTTTTGGTGTGTCATGGAGTAATGAATTTCAGGAGTCTCTAGCTCTAATCCATTTAATGTTTTTCCAGAGACACTTCCTTATTTTGGTATGAGCTCTGTATTAAAGTAATAACACCTATAAAAAAGATTTTCATGGCATAATTGTAATAAAAGTAATAGCAGCACATTAAACTTATATTTTAGTTTACCAAAATAGTTCATATAACCCTTTCTCATTTGAGCTTTTCTTATAACCCCTTAATGATATGGAGTATAGCATTTGTCCCATTTAATGGCACTCAGCACAGTGTTTGGCTCTTTGTGAACACTCACCAACTGTTAGTTGAATACAAAAATGAAAAAGAAGGAAGTGCTTGTCAAGGTTTATTTATCTTGGACTATATACTTTTTCAGTATGCAGGTGACAACTCAAGTCTAAGCCTCCTGACCCTAGGTAGAGGGCCTTTTCTCTTCACTGGTCTCTGGGTATGTTCTGTATTATAATTCATTATGAATAAATAGTAATTTCCCATGCTTGAATATAAAAGTGAAAGTAACAGTCAGCAATGATGATTCTTTCACATGGCTTTTGTTATTCAGCGATTCTATTGCTATAATTTTTTCTTCATTAGAAAGAATTATCATTTAGGGCCACCTTTTCCTTTTGTCTTTAATTCATACTACTTCCCAGAATGCTGCTTCTAACTTTTTCTTAAAACTATAGTGTAAACAATGAACAACTGGAAATTGAAATTAAAACATTTAAATTAGCATAAAAACATGAAATACCTAGGGATAAATTTAGCACAAAATGTATGCAAGATCTGTACAATGAAAACTACAATTGTTAAGTGAAATTACAGAAGACATAAACAAAAAAGAGCTATACCATGTTCACAGATCAGAAGACTAAATATTTTTAAAATATCAATCTCATCTCCAGATTTGTCTAGATAATTCAATGTGAGTCCAAAACTCCAATGGACTTTTTTTTTGGTAGAAATTGAAAAAATGATTATAAAATGTATATGGAGATACAAGCTAATAATTTGTTTTAGACAAGCTAAAACAATTTGAAAGAGAAGATCGAAGTTGGAGATCTTATACTATTTAGTTTCAAGATTTACTATAATGCCACAGTAATCAAGCCTGTGTAGTATTGGCACCAGTGGGTCAAGGAACAAAATAGAATCTAGAAACGGACCAACACATCTACTGTCAACTGATTTTCAAAAGTAGGTGCCACAGTAGTTCAATGGGAAAGGACAATCTTTTAAATAAATTGAACTGGAAAAATTGGATGTCTATATGGAAAATATGAACACTGACCTCACACTGTATATGAAAATTAACTTGAAATGAAATCTCATTTCATGAATGAGCTAAGAGCTAAACTGTAAGAATTCTGGAAGTAAACATAGGAAAAAACACATAGAAAATGTTTGGGTTAGGCAAAGACTTCTTAGGATGAATGATAAAAGAATAATGATAATTTTGAATACATCAAAATTTAAACTTTTGCTTTTCTAAAACACTTAAGAAAATGAAAAGAGAAACCACATGTCGGGCAAAAATATTTGTAAAATGTTAATCTAATAAAGGACTTATATTCAGAATATACAACTGAACTCAATAAAAAAAGATGACATTACCAATAAAAATTGAGTAAAAGATTGGAATAGACACTTTATCAAAAACATAGATGAATGACCAATAAACAAATGCAAATTTGCTCAGTATCATTAGTCATTAAGAAAATGCAAATTAAAATCACAAATGAAATACCACTAGATACTAGAATGACTTAACTTAAAAAGACCAATACCAAGTGTTGGCAAAGATGTGGAACAGCTAGAACTGTTACACCTTTTGGTAGAAATTTAGGATATTACAGACACTTTGGAAAGTTTCTTATAAAGTTAAATATGTAATTACTATATGGCCCACCAATCCCATTTCTAGGTCTTTATCCAAAAGAAATGAAAATATATGTCCACACAAAGATCTGTACACAAATGTTCATGGTAGCTTCATTCATAGTAGCCCCCAAGTGGAAGCAACCCTATGTCCATCAACTGGTGAAAGGATAAACAAATTGTGGTATATCCATAAAATGGAGTACTACTGAACAATAAAAAAAAAAACCAATTACTGATAGATTTAACAACAAGGAGGAATGTCAAAAGCATTATGCTAAGTGAAAGAAAGTAGAAGAGTGGTTGCTAGGGCTCAGGGGTGAGGGGAAAGGACTGACTGCAATAGAGCATGTGGAAACTTTGGATTAATGGAAATGTTCTATATCTTGATTGTGATGGTGTATACAACAGTACATGTTTGTCAAAATTCATCAAACTGTACAATTAAAATGGGTAGATTTTATTATATGTAAATTACACATCAATAAAGCTGATTTAAAATTATATTGTGATTGAATGTGTGATTGGAGAGTAGTCTTTCTGTAGCTAATGTTGTAGACTTTATAACTATAGCCCTATGAAAAGAAGGCAAACCTATATCTCTGTCTCTTCCCTGCTTTGGATATTAGAGACACTAAAGGATTACTCACATCCTACTTGTGCAAAGCCCATTTCTGATCATTATTAAAGCAATTGTGTGGGATCAAGACATAATATGATATATCTCCATGTTGTTTATATTCTTGATTGCATCTGTAAGGCAACTGAATAAATGTTTCATAGTCAGAGGTATAAGAAAGGAGAGCATTAATAAATCAACTAACGTCAATAAAATAAATACATTTAAAAAATAGAGATGATGATTGAAATAATCTATACACGAAAGCTGGGAAGCTCTAACACAACAGCATTTCTGGAAGTCTGCTATTGATAAAACATTTTTCATTAACATTTTGTTATTGGTAATTTCCATAACTGAATTATGACTCATTTTAAGTGTTTGATCAAAATCCAGACTAGCTATTATTATAATTTTTTTTGCTAATATACCTAACTATAGATACATGTCTGCAACATACGCATGCCTTATGTTAAAATGAGCAGCTTTCTGACAGGTTTCTTTAAGAAACACTAACTTCACACATATTAAAATTAAAAATCAAAAGAAAAATAGGTTTTTCTTTCACCTCTGCTAATTGATTACATCTCATGCAGTGGACTGTCAGGCTGGGCTTTATTGAGAAAGATGTGTGTCTGTGGAGCTGACACCTAGCCCAGACATCTGTAAGTTCTGTAAGTATAAGTTCACAAGCAGTGGTGTAACTGTATCATAGTGGAAACAAAAAGGAGAGGAAGGTACAAGGGAGATCATATTATTTTTCAGGTTGCCTGAGAAGGTGAGGGATTGATGTTGATGAAGGACCTTGTGAGCAATTCAGAGCCCAAGTGAAGAAGCTTGACATGAGATGGAGAAAGATCTCCCACATCTTTTCAGAATATCATCAGTGTCCCTCTGAAAATTAGCCTCAGGACTACTAATATCTGGTAGGACAGCAAGGAAACAACCTTTTTGTGTAGGCACTGGCAGCTAGTCATTTCCTGTGGGAACTGATAATGGCTAGGAACCTCTTTAAAGGCTTTCAGGAAGAGAACATTTTGGAGAAAATTTTATGTGTTGTTTAGTGTCTCTCCATGGTTACCCCTTCCTAGAGGTAAGGATACTTTATCATTGTGTACCCAGAGTCATGCCATAATAGTCATTCAATAAATCTTTGTTGAATTAAAGAAAAAGCAAGAATGCACTGGTTCTTAAGTTTGTGTGGAGTATCACCTGGGGATGTTTAGAAATAACTGGAAGAGACTTGTGGGCATGGACAATCAAGATTCTCCAATGATTCAGCCTCCAACTAGTAACATCTCTATATTAATGAAAATGTGACCTTCATTTTACCCTTGGGCAGGTGAATCCCAGGGAACATTCAGATTACACTTAGAAGGTGCAAGAATGTTTGAAATGTCTTTACATTGAAATAACATTTCTGTGAACGAATACTGAATTGTGTGGATATGCCAAATTTTCTTAAATCCATTTATCAGATTGATTGCAGCTTTTGGCTATTATGAATAATGCTGTGGTGAACAATTCTTTGTGGACATAGGTTTTCATTTCTTTTGGGGTAAATTCCTAGGAGTGGAATTGGATTATTTGTAAACTTCTGTTTAATTTTTTAAGAAATTGCAAAACTCCTTTTCTAAAGTGGCCATTTATTATACATTACCATCAGCAATATTTGAGGTTTCTAGTTTCTCCACATTCTTACCAACATTTGGTATTATCTTTTGGATTATAGCCATTCTAATGGTATCTCAATGTAGCTTTAATTTGCATATCACTATGATTACACATTTATTATGCAAAGTGACAATGTGTCTGGAGATGGATTATTTTTATTTATTTTTTAGCATGTTTCAAAATTTATTCCTTTTTATTGCTGAATAGTATTCCATTGGATGTACTGATATATATGACATTTTTATTTATTTTTAATTGAGGTATAGTTAATTTACAATGTTGTGTTAATTTCTTCTGTAGAGCAAAGTGACTCACTTATACCTACATATACATTCTTTTTTATATTCTTTTCCATTATGGTTTATCCCAGGACATTGACTATAGTTCTCTGTGCTATACAGTAGGACCTTCTTTTCCATCCATTCTATATGTGATAGTTTGCATCTACTAACCCCAAACTCCTAGTCCATCCTCTGCCCTCCCCACTTCCCTTTGGCAACCACCAGTCTATTCTCTATGTCCGTGATTCTGTTTCTGTTTCATTGATAGGTTCATTCCACATATAAGTGGTATCGTATGGTATTTGTCTTTTTCTTTCTGACTTACTTCACTTAGTATGATAATCTCTGGTTACATCCATGTTTCTGCAAATGGCATTATTTCATTTTTTATGGCTGAGCAATATTCCATTATATGTATATACCATATCTTCTTTATCCATTCATCTGTCCATGGACATTTAGGTTGTTTCCATGTCTTGGCTATCGTGAATAGTGCTGCTATGAACGGCTGCATGTATCTTTTTGAATGACAGTTTTCTCTGGATATATGCACAGGAATGGGATTGCTGGATCATACCGTAATTCTATTTTTAGTTTTCTGAGGAACCTCCATAATGTTTTCCATAGCAGCTGTACCAACTTACATTCCCACCAACAGTGCAGGAGGTTTCCCTTTTCTCCACACCCTCTCCAGCATTTGTTATTTGTAGACTTTTTTTTTTAACAAATTTATTTATTTTATTTATTTTTGGCTGCATTGGGTCTTTGTTGCTGCACGTGGGCTTTCTCTAGCTGTGGTGAGCAGGGGCTACTCTTCGTTGCGGTGCGCGGGTCTCTCACTGTGGTGGCCTCTCCCGTTGCAGAGCACGGGCTCTAGGCGCACAAGCCTCAGTAGTTGTGGCTCGTGGGCTCTAGAACACAGGCTCAGCGGCCATGGCTCATGGGCCTAGCCACTCCGAGGCATGTGGGATCTTCCCGGACCAGGGCACGAACCTGTGTCCCCTGCATCAGCAGGCGGACTCTCAACCACTGCGCCACCAGGGAAGCCCTCTTGTGCCAATTTTTTAAAAAATATTTTATTTATTTATTATGGTTTTATGGCGGGCATGCGGGATCTTTGTTGAGGCATGACGGATCTTTCATTGTGGTACGCGGACTCTTCGTTGCGGTGCGCAGGCTTCTCTCTAGTTGTGGCGTGCAGTCTCCAGAGCACGTGGGCTCTGTAGTTTGCGGCATGCGGCCTCTCTAGCTGAGGAGTGCGAGCTCAGAAGTTGTGGCGCGTGGGATTAGTTGCCCTGTGCGCGGCATGTGGGATCTTAGTTCCCCGACCAGGGATTGAACCCATGTCCGCAGCATTGGAAGGTGGATTCTTTACCACTGGACTGCCAGGGAAGTCCCTCTTGTGCCAATTTGAAGAGCTTAATAAATTGGCAGTGTAGGTTCCAGAGGAATGATTGTGTTTCAATCCTGCCTCCTCAACTTACTTGCTGAGTGACTTTTGGCTAAGCTTTTCTGTGCCCCAGTTTTTGTAGCTGAAAAATGGAGCTAATAGTGTCTATCACATAGTATTGTTATGAAGCAATATATATAAAATACTTAGAACATATAAACATATACTGATTTTGAAATGTTATAAGCACTTTTAAAAACAAATTTATATGAAATTGGAGTAGATTATTTCCTTCTTTTTCACTTCTTAGCATTTGTAGCTGTTTCATAGGTAATCTAGAGAACCAGCAGATTTTAGCTACTATGGCTACTGTTTTTTGCTACTAAAAAAAGTTTTAATTTGGCACAGTTTTACTCAAACTCATCTAAAAAGGGAAAGAATTCCTAGACAATATAAATTTGGTTGCCGGGGAAGTAATATTAGAAACAGCTGAAGCAGCTTCAGTTCTTTATGACTTAGTTAAGCCCCATCCACAGAACAAAACAAAACAAACGCACAATCTTCATTCAACTCCTGGCCTTTAAATCCTTATTGTCCATTTATTGAAATTTTCATTGTAAACTATTATTAAAAATTCATATAACTCAGTCTGGTTTCATTCATGCTAATAAACAGGTTAATTGACTGAGAAATAAAGATGTCAGGTTCAGTATTCACTAGTATTTAACTAGTACTTATAAGTGGGAAGGCTCCTGTCACAGTCATTGATGGCTTGTATAATTCTGAATGGATATATTCATGGGAAAATTTATACAAATTAGCACAATTCCATGCTGAGCATTATTTTTCCTGCTTTTTCTTAAATGATTAGACAGCTTTTAAACACTAAAAACATAATATGCAAGCTAAAATAATGTTAGTATTATCAATGTTATTTATAATTTAGGGATTAAGGTTATATTGAACAAGAATTGTAAAATGTGAATTTACTTAATTGAATGAGAAAGTTCCCATTTATATTTTTTAAAGCTTAAACTGCTTATTTCAGATCACAGCCACACTCACTAAGAAAATCAGATTTTTACCGATTCAATAAATCATTTAAAATCCACGATGACAGTACTAAGTCATTTTAAGATATCATAGACCATCCATGACTGTATGAAATTTGGAAGTCTTGAACACTTCTGTAGTGATTGTGGAAAAGAATAAATAACACTTTTAACAATGGAAATATATTGCCATTTTTATTGAAAATAGTTTTGAAATTGGAGCTTTTTAAATATTGAAGATAATCAATTTATAGCTCTCTTAAACTGGAGTACTCTTTCATGCCAAGACTGTATGGTAAAACCTTTGCATAGACCTAGTTTCATTCATTTATTCTACTGTGTGCAAAGAACTGGATTTATGTGGTTAGTTGAGAATTCATATCTGTTTGCAGTTCAGAACATTCTTTGAAGGCTTTAAATAATTTTTTTTTTAAAACTACCGAAGAGGTAGTCTTCACTATCATTAGCAGGAAAAATATGAAGCAATAAATGACATTCCTGTGAACATACATTTTCTACACCCAGTCATCTCCAACATATCCAAAGCACCACAGAAACAACTTACCAGTACAATTAGTTTAATAAGAATAACTAAATTTTGAGGGCAGGATTCAGAACAATTGCAAAGGGCATGGATGAAGGAGGATTTAGACCTAAGCCAATGACATGAAGTTCCAAATATTCTGCAACAGGTACACTGCTGGTTTTTACAAGGTGTGTCAGGCTAACTGATTGACAAGAAAATATAAAAAGAAACGGAATGGCAGTACATTATCTATGAGCAGGTTGAGTAGGCAGCCCTGCTGGACCTGAAACTGTGGTTTCAGAGACTACACACATCTTATCTTGCTACTTCACCCACTGAGCCCCCAATAAGGTTACAGAATCATATAAGGGGTAATTTTAGCCAGATACATCCCAGGTGCAAAGTGACCCATAGTCCTTTGTATACAGTACGTTGCTTTGATATTACTTCTCTTAAGTTTACACTCCCTTTACTTTACCCTTGGAGGTGAATAAAAAGCTTGCTGCTGAGCCGGATGCAAAGGGGACAGATACACAGCATGCAGGTCAAGGACCATTCCATAAGAAAAAGAGAGTATGTTTTTATAGAATACTCCACTTCTTCCTGAAATACAGTACTTTGCTATATACTCTATAAAAAAGACCCAAAGATGAGCCAACTTGAAATAGAAAACTGTTTAGAAAATAAAAACTTTCTTTTCTAAGAGATACTTAAAAGGATATAAAGCAGAAAGTGGACTCGAATTTCTAACTAAAGCTAAATTCACTCAGCTTTCTTTAAGGTCAAGCTGAAAGTTAAATACCTAAGGCTAGTGTCTGTGTTGGTACTTTAAGCTCTCCAAATCTCTGATAGGATCCACACTATAGAAAACACAGAGGGTAGAAGGTTAATAGTAACAACAAAGTAAATGACTCTTAGGAAGGAAGCGCAAAACTCTCGAGTTCCACCTACTCCTTTGTCCTCTAGATCAAAATGTCTCTCTTACATGTGTCTCTACATATGATTTATGCAAGATGTACACAGTATTTGATGGTTTTCTGCAAACCTTTTTCTGTAAGGGACAGTGAAAGGTAAAGGAATCTTGTCTCTTACTTTCTAAACTGCTATAGCATAAGGAGAACAATGAAAAGAGAAAATCAGTTGATCTACAGAACTGAGTTTATACTGAGAGATACAATGGAAGAATTCCACATTGCAATCTTAATCGGTTTTTTTAAGGCTCAGTCTATGACCCTAAAATTAAATATATATATTACAGTGAGAGCCAGGTCCACAGTTCATCCAGCTCAGGATCTCCCAGTTGCTTGTTCCAGTTGCATGTGAAATAGGAACAAACACAACCTTCAGACATCTGACTGCCAACCATTATAAATGGACAAAGTCAGATGGAGGTCTTATTTAAAATGCTAAATGAACCCCAGAGTCAGGATTAAGGTGAGGCAAGAGAGGCACCTTGGCTGAAAAATTTTAGGAGCCACTCACTTTCAGGTATTTGCGGGGTCCTGAGAGTGAGTGCCTCCTTAAATTCTAGTGCTTCTCTTGCCTCACCCTGGCCCCCACTCTGAAGGAGTTGACTAAGAAAATCAGTGGGAACCAGAAAAAGAAAACCAAACCAGAGCTGTAACTGCTGAGACCTCTGAAGAAGAGGGGGCAGGGTCAGTCATACAGTGGGTGAAGACCAGCAAAAAATGGAATTAAGTGTAGAAGTAATAACAGCACCTTTCTCTCTGCCTATTCGGTCGCCTGTTGGGCTATTTCTTGCTGTATGACATTGGGTTTTGAAAATTTCACAGAAGAGAGAGGAGTTCATAAATCACCTAGTTCAAGAAGTCTTTTTAATACTTCCAAGAGGTCTCAGTATTGTTTGTTAAATAGGCTCAGTGCTTACCAACTTAAAGTAGCCTCTTTTAAGGTTAGTTGTTGCTTTTAAGATTTGCAACTGTTTTGTTCCTCTCTTTTCCTGCCAGGGGAAATCCTTCCTAGTTAGAAATCAATAGAGGATTTTGGACATTTCTTTGCCAAACTGTTGAAATGTTCTTTCTCAAGTGGTTAATATCAACTGGAAAATAATCAGTGTGTAAGGAACAGCTAACTTGACAGCTGTATCACCAAGCTACAATTTCTTTAAAGTCAGTTCTCTGCTGAAACTTCAATAAATTAATTAGAATATAAACTTACGTTAAAGCTTCTGAGTAATTATAATGAGGAGAGACTCCTAGAAACTTCTGTACTTCATCCATCACTGTAGCAGGATCAGTTCTTAGCTGTTGCCCATCAATAATTAGCAACTAAATTAACAAGGAAATTAAAAAAAATGCACATTGAAAAAAGACATGTAACTGCATAATTAAAAACTTCTGCACTCTGAATTTATTCAGTGAGAGACTGTGTGCGTTGTTGTTAAGACTTAACCAGGCCATCCTCATTAATGACCTGGAACAAAAAATAAATCACACTAATTAAATGCGCTCACGTTTTGTAGTCCGAGAAGTCCTGCAAACACTATGAAAACAAAAATGCCATTTGAGGGTAAAAAGAGAGCTTAAGAAATGTGACTACAAAATCACAAGTGGAAACCAAGTTTAAAAACAGATAAAACAATGATTCCATGATTCAAGGTGGGAAGGAGCATTGCAGGAAGGAAGAAAAGTGACCAGACCAGGTACAGTGAGACAGAGGACATGGCCATTCTCCATGATTCCAGTCAAAGGAGTAGCACTGTAAGGTTTTAAGAAATATTTTGATAATCCATTTGGAGAAAAAGGTAAGACTCCCAGAAAGCCTGAAAGGAAACAGAAGTTCCTCAACAGACTACAGGCAAGAATTTGCTTGTTACTCTGGTGAGGGAAGGGGGTGGTCCCAGCAAGACAAAATGACAGGAGACCATGATGAAGGGCCATAAAGCCTGGAAAGCAGCTCTTGCTCACACCTCTTCTCCAATATTTCTATTTAGTCTCTGCCAGCATCGTTCATTAGAACTTTCTCTGTGGATAGACACGTTCAACGGCTGCAGTATCTAACTGGTGGCTATTGAACATTTGAAATGTGGCTAATGTGATTGAGAAACTTAATTTTTAATTTTATATAATTTTAATAAAAATTTGAATAGCCATATATGGTTGCATATATGGTGTCATTATGGCTAGCATGTTTCTAGACACACAGGCACATACTGTGTCTGATGTGATGGGACTGCTTTATGCAATCCAGTAGGGGCTGATTTTGTAATCTAGGCTAATGGTAGGCCAAAGAGAGAAGCAAGGAAGCCAAGGAAAACATAGGACTTGTGAAAAATGCAGCAAGGTGGTTCAAAGGGAAATAACGGCACTTAATTAAGCAAGACAATATTTGCCTTGTTTGGCTAAGAGGTTCTCAAGCTTTATTCTCAGAATAAGAATCAGGAGTATCAAGCTTCTGCTGCTCTTTACAATCAGGAAGGGTATGCACTAGAAAACAGGGCAGGGAGAATTATCCTGAAATACTTCTAGAAAGAAGAGTAGATAGTTTTTCTACCTCTGCCTATTACTGTTTGCCAGAGTCTGATTGACAACTAAAGAGTAAAGGCTAGTAATGTTTTAATGAGTAAAAATTTCCTCTAGCCTAGAGGCAAAGTCACTAGCCTAGAGGAACCAGCAAAAGAAAACCAAACCAGAGCTTGTAAACTTAATGAGATTGTAACATGATGTAGATTCTTATTGCTCAATACCTGAAAGGGAGGGAAATAAATAAGCCATCTCTCGATGTGGCTGGCATACCACCCTGGGACCAAACATCTCTTCTGCAAGGCTCTAAGCTCAGAGGATGCACGGGGCCCGGCTGAGATCACTTCGTAGAAGCTAAACTTCAGAGCTGCGGGGTCTTCATGTGATCGCTGATGCTATGATGAAAAGGTGGATAATTAAACCGACTTGAATCATAGGCATAAATAATTAAAAACCAATCTCTGTGACAAGTCTCAAAGCTAAAGGAAGGAGTGCCTCACTGCTGGAGAGTTATTTGTTTTGCAATTAATAAAGGATGAAAATGTTTGCTTGGAGCATCAGGATTAAAAGTTATGACATTGATGAGAGTATATATTTGAGAATTAATTGGTAGAGGTGGAATTCTTCCTGATAGGATTCCTTAACCAATTTTTCTGAGTCGTTTCCTTAGTGTATACATATTATTCTGAAAGTAAACTTTGGAAAGTTGCCTTAATGCCCCCTTTTCAGCCCGTAAGAAACCATTTATCATGTCCAGTGAATATCCATAATGCACAAAGCACTCTACTAGTTCTGCCACATAGTTTTGCTCCATCTAGTAATGCAGTTTTAGATTAGAAAAGCCCTATCGGCTATTTAAATGGAGAAACTACTGAAAACTCTGACGTGCATTACCTGAAACCCACAGCTTTTATAATATACTACCTAGCATCTCAAAGCCAAGATTATTTTACCTAATGGTAACCTTTGCGATGAATCAGAATCGCTTATTGTACAGAAAATGCAGAAAGCAGCAATCCAGATAGGAAAGCATTTCATAATGGCTCAGGCTCACGCCCAGGGGTTTGAGGAAATCACCTTTCCCGTAAATTGACCAAAAAATATTCAGGCTTAGTGGTGGGTTTGTGGATGTTTACCACATCTAGTTGAATAGCAAATTTGCTGCAATTGAGATTCAAATTACTATACTACAAACTCCACTAGATTTTGTTAAGGCCTGCATTTTGCCACTGTGGAGCGATTTATTTGTAATATTTAGGACGTTTTGTTAGCTTGCAGCCTTGAAACCTCCTTTTTCAGCAAATTCTCAATTTTTCAGGGGCTAAGTGGTTGCCAAGCTCCAATTTTCTTCTTTCTTGTTGAGTCAATTAAGGCTTATTCCTTTTTTCTCTAGATACCTAGTGGAAAAGGTAAAAGGCGCAATATTAAGTCAGTCAGTTTGCAATGTGCTGTATTTTTGATTTAAAAGATTGCTGTAGGAGTTGGGCATGACGTTGGTGTGGAGTTGTGGATTCCAGCTTTCCAGGAAGTCTCATTCCCTAGCATGCAGATCATTATCAATATGCCTAAGATCCCATGACCTTCCCCCAGTCTGTCCCAGCCACGAAACCTTTCCTGACAATCTGTGCTTCCTTTTGTGAACATGGAAAAACTGCTTTTGTTCAAAAAGACCCCATGCTGAGAAACTTTATTCTCTAATATCATAGATTGTCAGGAATTTAGATGTTTGAGGTCAGTGAGAATGGAACATCCCAGTCTTGCCTGGAGGATCAGAGCTATGTGGGTCACTTTAACACAAAGAAGCCTTATTTCCAACCCAGGTGCAGAGTTTCAGGTAAGTGATTTTTGGATGTAACATTCCACATTTATCTTAACTTTATAGTTTCCAAGGAAATTGGACCGTTAGTCTGCTTTTCAGCCCTGACCTACTGATAACCAGCTTACACACAGCCCTGCTTGCATCTATCAAACACTTCATGTTAATTTTACCTAAATTTCTCCCCTTACAAATCCTTCCCTTCTTTAGGGAAGTGCCCAGATAGTTCTTCCAGTGTTCAGGCTCCTCTGCTGCAGCCAATTAATATACCTAACTTGTTGTTCCTGGTCGTCTTTATCAGATGGGCTTTATCACTCTGTAGGAGTCTACCTGTCACTTAACACTTTCTGATTTATAAACTGGTTATTTACACATATTTCTCCAATTAGAGTGAAAGCGATCTCAAGTGTAGCGTCCAGATTTGTTAATTTACCTGTAGAACATACTTAGAACAGTACTTTGTACATGGTAGTCATTAAAATAATTTAATGAATGGATGAACACATGAACATTAGGAAAGTGTTTTTTTAAATTACAAAACCGAGGAATGATAACTAAGGATACTAGAGACTAAACACACTGACTCTATTAATTTTGTTATGCTCTTATATTTAATTTTGACTGCTTTTTATTGAACTTTTTCCACTTGATGATTAATAAAATATCACTGGGGCAGTTTTTTTCCCTATTATTTTTAATATTTATTAAAGTAAACATGTATTTGATGTGTAAATTTTATTATTAGAGTCTGTTAAATTATTTCAAAGTGATTGTTTCTGTGCTAGGTTCTAACCAACAGCAGAAGCATAATGGCAACCCTGGAGTGTATGAGAAAGAGGCTTAGAACACTGGCTGGGCTTTCAAGAATGAAGAATTCATTCTTTTTTTTTTTTTTTTGCGGTAAACGCGGGCCTCTCACTGTTGTGGCCTCTCCCGTTGCGGAGCACAGGCTCCCGACGCGCAGGCTCAGCGGCCATGGCTCACAAGCCCAGACGCTCTGCGGCATGTGGGATCTTCCCGGACCGGGACACGAACCCATGTCCCCTGCATTGGCAGGCGGACTCTCAACCACTGCGCCACCAGGGAAGCCCAAGAATTCATTCTTATATTTAGTTTTGCTACTAAGTTATTTCTTCAGTACAGCAGTTATTTAAGCTCTTTTAGAGTCAGGGTCATCAATCTACGGCTAAAGTTTGCTTGTTTTTGTAAATAAAGTTTTATTGGAACACAGCTAGGCTCATTAAATTCCATATTGTCTATGGCTGCTTTTGCAATACAATGGCAGAGTTGTAACCATATGGCCTGCAAAGCCTGAAATATCTACTCTCTGGCCCTTTACAGAAAAAAAAAAAAAAAAAAGACCTGTGATTTTTGCTTTGGGGAATCAGTTATATTCCTTATCTGTAAAATTGAGATAATAATAGCAGCATTATACACATATTAGATGAAAAATAATGATTTTAAGTTATAACACTTTACTTTTAAAATGCAGATTTATAGAAGCAGAATACATACAAGTATATACTATTTTATTTGCTCTATTTTAATTTCTTCATTGTATTAATACATTTTATTAAATACATGAATTAAATGAATGCAAAATAAAGAAAAACTTAAGGGGAACGTTTCTCCATGGAAACTAAGAAAAATTTATTTACCTTCCTGAAATATAAAGCTAGCAAGTCTCTTCTGTTAAAACCCGAGGTGGTGGCTATTGCTGAAAACCACCCTCCCTTCTCCATACTCCTCTTCTACTTGCTGGATTCTGTCTGTATTTTCCTTACCTGGTACCAGGAATATGCCCGGTCTGATGGGTCAATGAGAATGGTGATGATTTTGGCTTTGGGGACCAGAGAAGCTGCCCTTTTAGGCGCTTCCTCTGAGTGGAAGTAATTGGCACTCTTCTCAAACAGAAAGTCAGTGGTAACATTAGATGGGACTGGGAAGAAATCCATATACCTAGAAAAGAAATATTTCTCAAAATAAGACTGGTTTATACTCATACCTTGGTGACTGAAGATGTTAAAAATGTCCTACAAACAAAATTCATTTGCTTCCTAAACAAAAAGCCTTTTTCTTTAAGGCATTTGTCCCACAAGCCTGTTGGCAAGGAAAAAAATATATAGAACACTAATAATGTATTTTGAAAATGCTTTTCTAAATACATTTTCTTTTTGTTCTACTTAATATCAAGAAAAAAAGGTACGGGAGATAACAAAAATGTACACACAGAGTGATCAAATGGCAATAATAATCAACCTAACTGTATAAATTGTATCTAAATGCAGAAATATTTTACAGAGAAAAATGTGAGTGCTCAACCAAGAAGAAAATTTGATCGAAACAAATGATGTGTTCAGTTCAAAGGCATTTTGAAAAATCTTAGACAAAACAGTTTTTACTTCGTCACAAGAAAAAATAATTTCATTCCCACTAAGGTATTGTGCTACTATTATATTCAACTATAAAGTATCAAAGGGCAGAACAGATCCGATATAAACACTGCCCATGTCCTTAATTTTTTTCCCATATAGTGCCATTTATATTCTTTAGAAAAATTATAGAAGTTTAAAAAGTATGTATATATTTTCAGATATAAAATACTATCAAATTTTCCAAGGTCAGGTCCTGTATCCTTAAGTGTGGTGAGAATTCAAATCACCAGCAGAGTGAGCACAGGAATACCTGTAGCCTCAAGCACAGAAAGGTAGGACATAATGGGTTTTGTATAATATTCCATTTGTACAAAATGTCAAATATAGCTGAATTCAGCGTATGATAGTAGGTATTTCTGAAGCACCAAGGAACATCTTTAAAGGAAAAGGGGCCTTTTTAGAAAGAACATGCAAATTTAACTTCTAGGGTTTCTTACATTTTATAATAATAGCCTCACACTCCACCCACACCCTCTTCAATTCATAAGCCACTATGACTTTGGGTTACCAAGACAAGGTAGTTCAGTAATTACTGAACAAGGGAATCATTAACATTTATGTGATGACTTCTTTTTGCAGTGTGTTGTTTTCAGTCACACAATGAAGCTTCTAGTAGGACTCCAGTTGTTACCATATTACAAAGTTTGGCTGGTGCAACAAAGTGATATTTTGAAACTCAGGGCAGTAAAGAAATCCTTTTATGTTTTCTGGAAATTGCCTTGTTGTTGATATATCATTCTGGCATCCCTTTCTTTTAGGGGTAAAGACATATATAAAGATTTCTGGAAAGTTTGATCTGTTAACTGTTCTGGTGTATACTCTATTTATAGAAAGTGCCATATTTCAGGATACTTTTTAATTTAGATGCCCACACTTGTTCCAGGGGTGCTAAGATTATATCACGTGTCTAGTGGTATCTTATTTGGTCCAAGCTTGTCTCAAGCTTGCTTATTCTCAGCAAGGGTCCAAGAATCACAAAAGAAGGGCAGGATAACTTTTAATTTCTAAAAACTGTTCCACCTTCCCAGTAGTCCTCCACACCTACAACACTTTGGGCCTTGAAAACTTCCTCCAGCAGTTCTGGATCTTGGACCCACAAGGCTCCAGAGGCTCACAGGGAAGGCAGGGGCCAGTTCTTGTTTGCCTATATGCCCATGTTTTTTCTAATATAGTGGCTGGTAGTAATAAGCACTTGAAAAATGTTTGATGAATTCATAAGAAAATAAAGAATTCAGCTTCATATTTCCAAGGTGGAAATACATCCACGTTTGTAATATGAATTCAGGTTATTCAAAGAATTGGTGAGCAAACTAGAGTGGTTTAGCAATATGTGGGTTAAAAGCGAATGCCGGCCTCATTTAAGCTTTGCTACTCCCATAACAGCTCAGCAATTGTTTTTAACTGAAAGACATGATTTTTTGCAGCACTCCACATTTATTTGTTTCTTGGGTTGACCCTGTATTTTTGAGTGATTTTACTCAAAGCCAAATTAAGATGTTTAGAGGTTCCAAATGTTCACAGGATTTTATGGCTCTCCATGTGCCACTCCAACCATCCACCGCCTCCCCAGGTAATTATAAAAAATAACACCAAACTATGAAACATAAAGCTTAACTGTATGCATAAATCAAACATTTTTTCTTAGAGATTCTGATCACAAATCTTGGCTATTTAATCAAAGATGGAGTTTTCTCATTTTCATTTGCCCTGCTTTGCTTGTGCCCTAAGCCTGTGTTTAGGCTGCCTGTTAGTTAGGGCAACCCTGGTTTTGCCCAGTTCTCCAAGAAGAGCAGATCTATGTATCCAGATTAACTAACTGTGCCTGAGCTTCTGTAAGTGACCTTGGCATGCTCAGACACACAATCTTCAACCTTGTGGCTTTGTGGTCCTAAAGGGACTGCTGAGGTGCTGATGCTTCAGGGAGAGGTAAGGCCAGTCTGAAGACTGAATACATTGATGTCTTTGAGAGCAAAGCTCTAGTTATTGCTAATAGATTGACATTTGCAGTTACCATTATTTGCTCTTTGTGTTAACTGCCTTTTATAAACACAAAATTGTCAATCAAAAATGTTTACAGTTGGGGTATTTTAGTGAGTTATAATTAAAATCTTTTATTGTCTTTAGTTTTCTACTTATTTATGCCATCTCTTTGTAGACTACTTAAGGGACTTTTCGTTTCTGTTATAGTGCCTGTACACATTACTGTCTATGAACAGCTTTTTTTTTTAATTGAATATTCTCACAGATATTCTTAAGTCCCAGGGAATCCAAGTATTATTGAATTCCTCTCCACTTCCAAAGCAGTTTTTAATCACCCCCTTTAGTCCTGATGTGAGCATCATTTTATTCTACTGTATACAAGCATGTATATTGATATTTGAGTCAGTGGGAAAATAGTGGCTGAAGTAGTTGATGGGTTTCTTGATTCTCACAGCTGTTATTTAACACTACTGCAATTAATATCAAGCACTGTACTGAAGAATTCGCAGGGAAATATATAACAATTAGAATATATGTAAATCCTAGTAGGTGCTCAACTTATACCCAATCCATTTCTTCAGCTTTCCGTTTGGATGGCTCACAAGCAAAACTTGAGGGGGTTGATACATATAAAACAGAGATTATGTGATTTGACAACAGAAGTTAATATACACCTTTCTGCTAAACTACATGCAAAATGTTTATGTTCATTCTCTAGAGTTATTATAAGAATTTACTCTTTTATAGTACTTTCTGCCCAGAATTTATATCTTAAAAGAAAGACTTCTAGATATATTTTATGATTAACATGTCTGTTTGCAATATTTATTCCTGCTACATCACATATTCTGTGTATATTGACATTTTAACTTTTAATTTAACTCTTTTACTTAGATGATTGATACGGTTCTAATTTCAAAGGCCAAAAATTAAATTTTGTATATCGTTGATAGCTTTTTTATAGCTTTCATTACTCATAAAATGCATACACATTTCTAGTTCTATTTATTTATTTACCTTTTGTACCAAAGTAAAAATTGAAAATTATATATGTGAACTGTAGCATCACTTAAATGCAAAGTGCGTAAGAACAGAAAGTTATGGAAGTGTTTTCTTAAGAGTAGAGAGAAATGAAATTCCTGTGTATTAGGTATTTCTCTGACTTTATCTGTAATTACCATCAAAGATAATTAATGCAAATTAAAATTACATGTAAGTCTCTTGAGGCGACAAGTCCCTTCATAACCTGAGAAAAAGTTTGTTACGAATAATTTACGTGCTCCTTCTATTCAATCAGTTTCTAAGGCACGGAGGATGACTTTTATTTGTGGCTACAAACTTAAATGTTTTTAATTATAAGCACTAATTTTATACTGTGCACAGTACATATACTTTTAGATTTATACTAATAACCCATCTTACCAATCAATCCCCCTGTGGTAGTTATTTCTATTAAAGAACTGTACCTCCTCAAAGGTTTTTGGGCTGGGGGAGTTACTAAGGATGGAAGGATGCATAACCAGGAACAAATACAAAGCAGTGGTTCCTGAAAAGATAATAGAGGTTCAGAGATTAATTAAACAAAAACACAGTTTCCTACTATTAGCATTTCAAAGTCATTAATAAACTAAGTGTTTCAATGATCCAAACAGATACATATAGATACTCCTTGAATTAAATTGAATAGATAACCAGCATCTTAAAAGAAGCAAATTCTAAAAAATGAGGACAGTGTGATGTGAGAAAAGGCCTGTTGCAGGAACTGGGAGAACTGGCTTTTGACCTCAGTTCAGTCACTGACTTGGTCTGTGTCTTTGGCTTTTAGCTTCTTTGTCTTGACTTATTAGTGGAAAATCTCCTGCCTTGGTTATTTCCTAGGCTTTCTCTGAGGACAAAAAGACATATTGTATCTGAAGATATTTTGATATTAATAAAGTACCATATAAATGAAAGCTATCATTATTTAATATGAGATGTTACATTATCAAATTAATACTTGGGTTTCCCTATAAAGTTTTTCCCGAGGCCTATGAAAGCTTATTAATTTGAGACAGAATTTAAACTTTTAACCAGTTTAAGTTTGAATGCACTTACATACCTATAAAAAGTAGTGCCAAAATTGTTTAAATTGCTAAATTTGAAAAAAAATTGGTGCCCTTTGTTAGTGACATGACAAAATTTGCAGTTTTGGGAAGAGAATGGCACATCACAGGTACTCATATAGATTTGTTAAAATAACTGTCAACAGCACTATTCTCTAAAACAATGAATTGGAAGAGGCAGTGTTCCTAGATTATATCTGAGCCAAACAATGAATATTTTATCTACAATCACAGATAACCTACGATATACAAGGTAAAAATGTTCTTCACAAACTTGACTTAAAACAGTGCTTCTCAAACTTTAGCACGCATCATATTCACCTGGAGGCTATTAAAAAACAGAGAGCTGGGCTCTATCCCGGTTTCTGATTTAGCACACTTCGAGAATCACTGACTTAGAAGAAATATGGGACAAAATCTAAAACTTATTGGGAAAAAAAAATGTTCCATTACTTGAAATCCATAGTAAAGCTTTCTAGAGCATGATCTTTATTTATTTATTTATTTATTTATTTAATATATTTTTAAATTTTTGTATGCGTTGGGTCTTCGTTGCTGTGCTCAGGCTTTCTTTAGTTGCTGTGAGCAGGGGCTACTCTTTGTTGTGGTGCGTGGGCTTCTCATCACGGTGGCTTCTCTCGTTGCAGAGCACGGGCTCTAGGCGTGTGGGCTTCAGTAGTTGTGGCACGTGGGCTTCAGCAGTTGTGGCACGTGGGCTCTAGAGCGTAGGCTCAGTAGTTGTGGAGCACAGGCTTAGTTGCTTTGTGGCATGTGGGATCTTCCCAGACCAGGGATTGAACCTGTGTCCCCTGCATCGGCAGACAGATTCTTAACCACTGGGCCACCAGGGAAGTCCTAGATCATGATCTTTAGAGTCCGATAACTTCTAGGATCAAGAGTTTTATTTCCAGCACTTACCAGCTGTGTGAACTTGAACAAAAATATCTAATCTGGGTCTTAGTTTTCTTCTCTGTGTAGTGGGGAAGAAAATACTTAGCTGTCAGGACTCTATGAGGGTCAAGTGAGATAATCTACATGAAAGTACCTAAATAGCTCCATATCTAAATATTAGTAAGGTATTTTTGAAAATAATTTTATTGAGATAGAGTTCAGTAATGCATTTTTTAAAAATTGAAAAGAATATAGTATTTGTAAAGACAGAAAGAATAGCTATTACAACGTGAAAAAAGAAAATAGATTAATTCCATTCTCAGATCAACTGATAACATTTTTTTCTGAATTTTATTTTTAAGAATTGTATTAAACCATGTTATTTGCTTTTAATAGCATGATGAGCATTAATAAGACAAACAAAAAATGAATAAGATCTAATCATTTGCATAGTCAGTAAAAGGCATACTGTAATTTATCAGTGGTCAAAAAATTGTTAAGTTATGGTGTTTGAATTCTGTCTTTATCTACTCATATTCTTGGGTCTGAATAAACTGTCCTGTGTGTGTGTGTGTGTGTGTGTGTGTGTGTATCTCAACTGCATAATCATAGATACACATGTTCAAAAAAAGCTTCAGTTTTTATATTTTTGTTAGTTTCAACACTAAAAATATTTGAATATCCAGATGACTATACATTCGTGCAAAATTATTCAGAAAAATACTTTTGGCAAAACTAAAGATAAAAATGAAGCCAATTAATTTTTATGGAACTGATATAAGAAGATATGTTTGTCCATTTAAAAAATAATCTCATAAAATATCAATATATACAACAATATGGATGAATCTCAAAAGCAATATGCTAAGTGAAAGAAGTCCAACACAAAAGATTACATATTTTATGATTCCATTTATGTGAAATTCTAGAAAAGGCAAAACTATAGTGGCGGAAAGCGGCTGTGGTTGAGGATGGGGGAGAAAAAGACATGGAGATCATGGAAAAGACTCCGACAAGTACAGGTTTCTGGTAACTGACTATACTGCTGACCTGAATGAATAAGCATTTTCAGAACTCTAATAGAACACTGATGAATTCATAAAAGTGCTAACAAAAGATCAAGATGAAAAAAAAATTAATTACATGGGACTGAGTGAACTGATGAGGATGATTATAATTTTTGTGACTCTCTGTTTGAATTAAAAAAAAAAAAATCCCACAAGGACTCAGAAGAAAAAGACATGGAGAAACTTTTTAGGGAGACAGAAGTGTTCTAAATCTTTAATGTTGTAGTAGTTATACCACTGTGTGCAATTTTCTAAAATTCATCAAACTGTGCATTTAAAATAGGTGAATTTTACTGTGTGTAAATTATACCTCTATAAAACTGGGAAAAAATTCAATTTCTATAAAAAGAAGATAAAAATCCCCTTCCAAAGGTAAATGTCATCTACAAATTGTAATGTAAACATTTGGAAACCCAGATGAGTTGAAGATGACAAGTAATTATGTCATCTATGATATTAAAATGTCTGCATATCTAGCACAACACAAGAAGCATATCCTGCAGGGCTTTCTGAGGCAAACTTGATCTGCCAAGCTTCAGAGAGATGTGATTGTTAATGACAAAGCTATGTGATGACAGTGGGAGTTTGCTAAAGAGACTTTCAATGTGTTTCTAGTTGCTTCTTGACTTTAAATAGATAAGGACAAGTGAAATAAATAAGGATAAGAGAACTATTTGTCATATTTATTATTGTTTTCAGATTGATATTTGTAAATGGGACTGAGAAAACGAATAGGCTAAACTTACTGTGTGCATTACGTAGAATTCTCCCCAGTTATTTCTAGAGAAATGAGGAAAGGGAATGTATTCCCCTTAGGAAGGGTTGAAATGGCTGTTTTCGGTGAAGCTAGAAATGAAAAGCCCCAAATAATTTATCATGCAGGATACAGTTTGAATGTCTGGCATTTTAAAGCTTCCACTGGGCTTCATTTTAATACTGATTCTTACAGAGACAAGAAGTTTAAGGGAAAAAAATGCACACCAATTTAAGAAAAGGTGCCAAAGATTTCTCCTGGGTATGAATAAATATCTTTCTTAGCACAAAGTTTTGTTTATGTCTAGGAATTCTGCTTGTCAAACATCTTTTATAGACTTTTAGAAAATAGTCATTTCTGCAAGAAATAGTCTAGAAATAAACTATATCAGGATGATGGCAGGAAGAGGCTAAATTTCCGGAAGAGTTATAGGTACTTACATGTGTCCATCTTGACTTTTGATGAAATCCTGTCAGTCACTCTCCAAACACGTGATTAGTTTTGATTTTAGAAATGTTAATAACACCACTTTTCAATTAAGGTCTTTGGAAAAAACATAACTTTTGCCACCAAATTGACTGCTGGATATTCAAACTGTGTGACATCTATTTTCATCCTTTTTACTTTAAAAAACACATTATTGAGCTAAACAAAGATTATGTCGGAGAATAAAATGTTATTCATTCATCAATATTTATAGGCAGTTTGAGAAGTCATTGTGACATGAATTCACTGTCTTCTCATCAGGATTTTTACAGTTTGGTTAATTATAACATAAAAATTTCTCACCAGTTTTCTGGGGTCCTATTACCAAGAATTTTGGTAAGCGATCACAGGTTTTTTCTTTAGACCAAATGTCTCTGTGGCGTTTGTCATCACAAGGATTCTAAACAGGAGAAGAAAACAGAGATGTATTTTTGTGGGTGCCCATTGTGCGCTAGAGTTTTTCAACTTCTGTCCTTGAAAAGATATCCCAGGAAACAAGGCTATGTGTCTCCTTTTTTTTTTTTTTTTTGTGGTATGCGGGCCTCTCACTTTTGTGGCCTCTCCCGTTGCGGAGCACAGGCTCCGGACGCGCAGGCTCAGCGGCCATGGCTCACTGGCCCAGCTGCTCCCCGGCATGTGGAATCTTCCCGGACCGGGGCACGAACCTGTGTCCCCTGCATCGGCAGGTGGACTCTCAACCACTGCGCCACCAGGGAAGCTCTGTCTTCTTCTTTTAGTGAAGGTCTTGAAGTGGCATCATGGAAGATTTCAAAGAACTCCTTTCCATAATGAAGTTGAGTGTCTACTGAGGAGGTGAGGGAGGGGAGACATTTCCATTATGGGAAAAAAGCTTCATAGCACTGCAGGTTTAATATTTTTTCTGCTATTGGCAGTTCTATGTCTTAATTGTGCGTGTGTGGTTTTAAGTTTTAAAATAATGAGCTTGTTGGGCAGAGACTGTGCTTGCGCTAACCTAAAAGAAGATACACTCTCAGCATTCAATAAGTAACTGAAATTTAAGGTGTCAGACTTTTATTCTAAGTAACTTTGAGCTTTCCTGCTATGCTTTAAAGGGAGATGGATCTGGCTGTAATAATATTTAAAGAGACAGCAGATTCCTTTCAGCTGCCTTCAAGGGTCAGTATGTATGTCTAAAACTATAACTTTACAGACTGTGATGCTAAAAAGCACTAAATTTCAGTGAAAGGGTAAAATGAGGGTGAATTACTACCTTAGAGAATCTGCTTTTGGCTTATAGTAGTTAAACCAAACCCACTGTGCAAGATGTATCTAGAACATCCTTAATTTTAACCTCTAAGTGCATATAATGTAAAGAATTAACAGCACCTTTTAATATTATTCAGGAATAGGTAAACAGGACATTCTATTTCTATTCAATTAACACTATAGATATGTGCAGTTAAATAAACCTGCTTATTTAGCATAAGCAACAGATTTTAAGATTAAAGTAAGGGTATTCTTTTTGGCTGTTGGTCTAGAAAAAAAGTGGTTTCACCTGAAATAATAATGATTTCAGTTTAAAAATAAGGTGTTGGGCTTCCCTGGTGGCGCAGTGGTTGAGAGTCCGCCTGCCGATGCAGGGGACACGGGTTCGTGCCCCGGTCCGGGAAGATCCCACATGCCGCGGAGCGGCTGGGCCCGTGAGCCATGGCCGCTGAGCCTGCGCGTCTGGAGCCTGTGCTCCGCAACGGGAGAGGCCACACAGTGAGAGGCCCGCATACTGCAAAGAAAAAATAAAAATAAAAATAAGGTGTTAAATTAGCAGGAAAGTTTCATGTCTTTCCAGTGGCTAACGCCTAGTGATGTTCTGTTAACATAAAAAGATGGGTGTTTTAAAATCTTAACTGCAAAATAATATGCAGTGATAATTTTATAACCACCAAATTTAACCTACTAAAATGTGTAGTTACGTTTCTTCTTGGGGTTATCTGTTTGTGCCCAAGAGGCAATTAGCTCAAGTTCAGAGCTAAATGAATAGAATATAAGTGCAGAGCTTACTGTAACTTCAGTCTGTGAAATTTACTGAATTCTGCTTCTGAAGATCATTATTATTATACCATCAGCTCTGTCAGTAACTCTCATTTAGAACATTGATTCAGAGCGCAGTGGCCTGGAATTCTTTCCCACTCTGTCACATAGCAGCTGTATGACCTTGCTTAAGTGTCTCAGCCTTTCTGTGCCCCAGTTTCTTCATCTGTAAAATGGCGATAATAACTATACCTACCTCAAAGGGTAGTTGTGAGGATTAAATGAATGAACATATGTGAAGAACCCAGTCAGACATGTAATAAGCACTATGTAGTTATTTGCTAAAGATTATTACTTTCCCCAGATCATGGTGTGGGGAATCTAAGCTCAAAGTATGTTTTTGCAATTCTAGACACATGAGAGTGTAAGCTTTGAAATCTGGGTCATGCCTGGAACAGTTTGAATATGCCATGTTTATGTGACATTTTCTCTTAAGAAGCTCAGTGATTTTGTCGCTAAACACTTTCCTCATGTCCAAAGTAATTCCCAATAATACTTTTGAAAGCTGACTGTATTCTGCAGCTGCTGGTGTACCTCGTGGTTCAGAAGCAGATGTCAGTTCTGAACTCTTCTCACCTATCACTGTAATGTCATTTAGTCATGAGAGGTGATGTGCTCAAGGCTGACCAGCTGGCTACCTGTCTAACACACACCTAAACCATCTTCTGCTCTTTCAGCCTATTGCAATCTGCAAATTGATCCCTCAGTCCTGATTCAAAACATTGTATCCACTGAACCTCTCACTGAGCTTTCAGAATTCCATAGTTTCGAATGGGCACAGGAACAGAGAATATGGCCCACTATGAAGTTTCTCAAATCTACTAACATAAAAAACATATGTTATTTTTTCCCCAGGATGTTTTCACTTTTCAGATTTGGATTACCTCACGAAACTCCAAGATATGTTTGTGGGATTCATTAATGATACCAGTCATGGACCCAATCTTACCTGCCAGAGAGGGTCTTTTTGATCAGGAAAGAGCTCAAAATATTTATGAGCCAGCTGCACTGGAGGCAGAGTCTGAAGTCGTAAGTTGGTCCAGCTCTGCACGAAGTTGGCTAGATTGACAAATGTATATAATCCCAGTCGGTCATTCCCATAGTTAGACAAATGGGTCATGAAAATGCTGATCTGAAAAAGGTAAATGAACTTCAGTGTAAACACAAGTTATTTTAACCCTAGGGGGCAGTGCAATCACAGCAATGCTAGTTTTTCTTAAGAAGTCTTTGCACAGGGTTTCAGTTCATGAAATGTTTTTGAATTTTGGACATATCTCAAATACTCTCATTATATTAATGTACTCTGGAGGATGTGTTATTAGCAAGACTTGGTGAGCATTTTTTTCCTAAGGTTTTAATGTATTTCATAACAAAAAATGAGTCCAACTGCCACAGACCCACGTTGGTGCAATTCGACTGATGCTGAATAACACATCCTAGATGTTCACACATAGTGGCTTCATGATATGTGAACTATTCATAATGTGAGGCAGCAGGAGGTTGGGATTTTGTAATTTCAATCAACTTAATCTGATTTGTAACATAGTATGTAGAATTAATGGATATAAATAATCAATGAATTGTGATTATTAGCATTAACTGAATAGCCTCTGATTTGTATTTATTAGAGGTCATAATGACAAAGGACCAGTGAATGAATTTTTACTAAAAGAACTATCAACTATTTTCCATCAATGACACTCTGAAACCCTTTTCCATATTTATTGAGTCTACTATTTCCAATATCAAATACCTCCTTTAAGAAAAGTTTTCAGTGCTCGGCTAGATAAACTATTCCTATGGAAGCAGGTGTCCTGGATTGAATCCACACATTGAAAAAAAATTATAGCAAACATGGGGATCTTTTTATAATAAAATAAATTTGAATTCTTTAGGTTTAATTAAATTGGTCAGGAATGTAGAATGGGCATTTTTAAAGCTACTGCTTAAAGTGAATGCAAATAGCTTTTGTTGGTTAGTGTTGACAAATGGAAATAATTCTGCATGAGATTTTCAATGGTAATGAAAACCACTGTGGCGTTTATGCTACTATAAAGAGATCATAAACGTAATTCATGGGATAATAGTATGCTCCTAAAATATATAATGTCATATGAATGAATAGTAATAATGGTTATTATAATCATCATAATAATGAATATAATAGGTTCATTCATTAAGAGACTGGCTGAGAGAAGTATTTAAGGAAATTTATTGAGGTTAAGTGGCGGAGATGAGAGAAAGTTTTGATATAAAAAATCAGAAAAAATATAATTACTTACAACTATGAATAAAAGGAAGCAGTAAAATCCTATATTATATAGAACAAATCACAGACTTTAACATGAAAAGCTTCAAGTGTGATCAAGAATATTTAATCGTGTTTCTATTCACTCTGCCTGAATATATTTTAAATCTTAGAACTTTCACAGACAAAATACTTTAAGGGTGATTTTAAATAGCTACCAGCAGACTGATGCAGTCATGGAATTGATAAGTAAGACTTTCAGCTTGCCATTTGGGGTATTTGTGAAAAATGAGACTTTTAAAACCTAACCTTCTGGTTACTTTTTATAGTAGCTTCAATTGTTTGACCTTTCTCACCCCCTCCTTTGTTTCCTCCAAAATTTATCAAAACAGTAGTCTATGGAGCGATTTAAGAAAATCATACTTAAATTTGGAAGTTCTTTCCTGATAACCGTTTGAAGCAGTCTTTCATCATTTGTTTTATACGCTACATTTTTCAGTGTGGCCCAATAACAATGGCAAAATGATACTTCAAGTGCCTTTCTATTAAATTTTTTTCATACAATGTAAAAAAAATATGTTAACCTAGTTAGCCACTAATTCAAATTTATCGCTTTATTTTTCTGAAAGATTTATTAAAAAATCTGTGTCTATATTTCACTTTAATATCTGCATTGGACAGAAAATGAAAAACTTAGAGATATTGTTTGACTTTCTGATACTAATACATTTGACATCCCTTTGAATTTACTTTTCAACCTTGGAAAGCATTTTATGCTGTGACATTTAAAGCAGAGTGCCACTTTTTTACTTGTATGAGTGTAGAAAGTAAAAAATGCTTCTCTCTCTGGTAAAAACAGAAGTGGCCCAAAGTGAGTATGAGCTGGTTGATGACATCGCTTTTGCTGAAACCGAACCTGACTGGCAAGAATTAAGGTAATACTTATAAGGTGTTGAACTTAATCCTGTAAAAGAAAAGCTACTTAACCTCCAACCAGGGAAACTTTCCTAGGTTTTCAATTCTATTTTTGTATATCAACTTTAACATAATACAAAGTGTACCATAAGCAAAGGACTGCTTCAAAGTGATGGTTTTATAATGCATGTCACCTCGTGATACTTTTAGGCTTTCGACTCAAGCCTGGGATTTGTTTTGTGCTCCTAAAGAAGTACAAGGCCATAAAAGGAATATATAATTGTTCAGGACATAAAACACTTCAATTTCTTTTTAAACTTTTATTGGGGGGGGGTGAATCACAATATTCTCTGTACACATGGAACATTGTACATATCTTTTGCTGAACATGTCACCTCTCCAAGTTTTCTTATTATTTTTGTTAGGAAGGTATGCACGACAAGCAACAGCACAGGTGGGAACAGATATATAAAGAGAAGGTTTTGGTCAAAAATTAGCTTGCTTTCCAAATAGTATTTCTTCTTCTGTTCTGATCTGTGACAACTATAGTGTCACCTGACTTCTTGGCACTTCCTCACCTGACAGCAATGTCTGCATGGAATAGAAAGAAACAAAGCAGCTTGAAAAGGTTGCCATTTCAGGGAAAGTAGATATTAGTCGTTTGCTAAAGAAGATGCCTTTATAATTTTAAGAGTGTTTCAGAACTAAGGGGTTTTGTTTTGTTTTTTAAAAAAGGATTGAATGTGTCAAAATAAGTTATCTTTACTGTACATGCAGAATCCAATGAGAAGGAAAATGTCAAAAGAAGTTACAATTGCATTTCTATAACAGTTTTTTGCTGTAAGCAAACTGCAAGCAATTCTCCTTGTTACCGAAAAGACTAATCAGCTGCTTAAAACTCAAATCATTGGGAACTGCCAAAGACATAAAGTTTATCTGATTAACAGCTGAAAAAAATTCTAGCCTGATAAACATAGATTTGTATAACGATACTTATCTATGATTTTTTTGCTATAAAAGGCAAATGGTAAATGCCAAATATCTTATATACTGGCATTTATGAGAAAGGAAACAGATACCAGTTGTAAAAGCATGGCTAAGAGAAAGATGTGGGAAGCTTTATCTATACTTTCCAGCCTCTGATAAGTTCCAGGTATTGGAGATGGACGAATCACTACCAAGAAGAATAAGGAGCGAAACATGGGTCCTGGTGCAAAAGCAGTTGACAATGCAGTAATTATTCTGTTTGTTTTGAAATGGTCAGGGGGGAGGGGAGAGGAAGTTAGGGTATAAAAAAGTATGTTACTTATAATATTTACTATAAACTATGCCATTTATGACCATGCTGCTTAGTTAAAATCCACAAACATTTTTCTTATCCTATTTGCCAGACGCTCCGATTGGTTCTGGAGGGGTGCAAATATAAATATGATGCTCATTCTTTTTAAGTCTTTTTTTGTGAAAAAATTTAGAATTCAAAAGACACAAAAGAGTTTACAGTGAAAAAACTTTTTCCTCCTACCTCCATCCTTTAGCCGACCAGTTTTGTTTTGTTTGGTATCCTTCCAGGTGACCAAAGGTTCAAAAGCCTTAGCATATATACAGATCACCTAGGAAGTTTATAAAAGTTCAGATCACCAGGTCTTACACTCAGAGATTCTGATTTTCTAGATCTGGAGGGTGGCCTGGTACCTGCATTTTAGAGGATCATCCCTAGTTGTCCAGATGCAGGTGCCACTGGAATATGATTTGAGGAAAACTGGCCAAACCCATTGTTTATTCCCATAGAAAAGATTTTGTTCACCAAAAGCCATCAGCTTTTCTGTAGTGATCCTTTTGAATACATTTTACAAAAAAGAACATGTAAAGTTTATGAATATTTTGATGTTCTAGGCTTAGAGCTAACCATGGCACAAAGAACAATTTGGTAAGTGCCCTTGGCTATGCCTTTGGAGGGCTTCTGCACTGCTGACATATGTGTGGAGACACGTAGAAGATTGCCAAAAAGAGAACTGGTCCGTATAGACATGCGCAATTGGTTCCTAAATCCCCTTCAATCCTGTGTTGTTATTGTTGTTGTTGTTGTTGTTTTTGTTTTTTTTTTTTGCGGTATGTGGGCCTCTCACTGTTGTGGCCTCTCCCGCTGTGGAGCACAGGCTCCGGATGCGCAGGCTCAGCAGCCGTGGCTCACGGGCCCAGCTGCTCCGCGGCATGTGGGATCTTCCCGGACCGGGGCACGAACCCGTGTCCCCTGCATCGGCAGGAGTACTCTCAACCACTGCGCCACGAGGGAAGCCCATTTGTTGTTTTTTTACCAAAGCAAAATTCTTCTGTTTCCTCATGTACCTCTCAGATACATATTATCTTATAACTTCTCTATTTAATAGGCTGCTTTTCATGTTCATTTTTACTTTATTTTATAGCATTTAAAATATTGTCTGGAAGAGGACAATCATACTGTAATTAACTTCTTTAGGGGAAAAATAAGGAAAACAGTTTATTTTTATGGGGTAGTGATCAAACTGTGGAAGTTTTATTACCATGAAAAATATATGAGTTTCATCACTGTCAAGAATGGTACTTCATTACATGAGTTTGTCTCTTTCTGGAAAATAAGCTAAAAATTCTGAGGAGAAGACTCTTCTAATGAGGCATTGGGCCTGAACCTCCAATTCTATAATTTCCCAGTTCAAACCATCTAATAGTTCCTCACTGCTTTCTGAACTAAGTAAAATTCAGGATGTCACCCTAAATTGCACCATGATCTCAGGTTACCTTTCCAATCTTATCGGTGCTCCGGGTACCAGTCAGTTGCTTTGCTTACTGCTCCTCAGTGTTCCCTAGACTCACCTACCTCAATGCTTTGTTTATGCAGTTTCTTCTCTCTAGAATACACTGCCTCACTTTTCTACTTCTGTCTGTCCTAGGTATCCACAGGGTCACATCTACCTTTTCAGATCTTTCTAGGCAAATGAAATCTTTAAAAAATTTGAGCCCCAGAGCATTGCAGTTTAGTCTTTCTGACATTTTCTTACTCTGACTTGTATTATGCTTTTAAAAAGTGCTTGTTTTATTTGTGTCTAGACTGTAAGTTCCTTGGGGGCTGGCATGGGGCCTTTTTCAACTTTATTCTCTGAGCTGCCTATGATATATAGTATGTGCCTTGAGTTGACACCAATAATCTTGCTTAAAAAGTTGGGAAATCTAGGGTCAATTGTTTTTACAGTGCCATTCATTCTGGTAATCCTTTAGCACCATTCAAATTGTGACCCTCCTCAAGGATTTATTCTTGTCTCTTCCAACTTTGTCCCTGTCGCTCTGTACTCTTTCCGCGGAACTCTGGCCTCCCAGTCTCCGTTTATTTTTTTTTTACCACCCATTTCCTTCTGTTTCCTGTGAAACTTCCTTTCTTTGTAAAAAAACGATATCTTTAGGACTTTAACTTTGACCTGCATGGTGGTTAAGAAAGTGGGCTCTGCCACATACTGACTTAAGAAGTTATTTAAACTCTCAGTACTTTAATTTACTTAATTAAAAGGAAAAAAAGGGGCAGAATAATAGTAACTACCTCACACGGTTGTTCTGATGATTAAATGTAATAAAACATTTAAAGCACTGCTTGACACACAGTAATTGCTTAATAAATATTGCTTTTGTTGTTATATTACTGTGGTTTTGCAGGAACATCATTTCTCATTTATAGCTTCCTTCCAGCAGCTCATCAACCTTATCTATACCTCTAGTCTCTTAATCCCTTCATTTTTTTCTGCATCTGTCAATGTTCATCTGATAGTGATCAGATGATCACTGCCTCCACCAGGCAAGATTCTAGGGTCAATAATTTGAACTTCTCTCCCACTATCACCCTCAGATTCCCAACCTTCTTTTTGCTTTCAATGCTCTGCAGGTCTGAGACTTTGGATTAATTTTCCATTCAATTTCTTCACACCCACATATGAACTTTTCAGCACAGCTAGAGAAAAAAATATACAACGGGAGCTATTCAGGTCACGTAAGCACACGGTCCCCAATTTCAGTGGAATCCTCCATACTACTGGCTACTCTTTTTATTCATTCTTTATCTCCTTGCTCTTCAGTTTCCTTCAGCAGCTATTTCAAACTCTCATTCTTCTCTGAGGCCTTTTGCTCAGTCTTCACTCTCCCTAATCTCCCTAGTTTGTCCCCATGATTAATGAGGAGTAACGGTCATGAGGCAGGAACTCTTTCAACTTTCTACCCCTCTCCATAGATATATGTCTTCTAAAAATTCCTCCTGACACCTTCAGTGTCAGGCAGAAGTGTTCCATTTTGTTTTCAAGACTAATATATCTCCAAGTGCTTTTTATCCCATCTACTTTCAACTCCCAAGAGGTCTCATTCTATCACTTATTTCTGTATTTTCCTCTATTTTTAATCCTCTCTACTAGTCCTTCCCTAATGCCTGAAAACATGCTTGAGTCTCTCTCTTCTTAGGCTCTCGAGTGTTTTTCTTTTCTAGACACTGTCCTTCCCAGCCAAGGTCTCCAAAGGAGCAGCATATACGTGCTGTCTTTACTCCTCATTTCCATTCACTTTTTAGTCCTTTGTCATCTGGCTTTTGTTCCCACCATTCCATTGAAAATGCCTTGCCAAAGGGGAGCAACTCCAAATATAACATCTGCAATCTTAAAAATCATTGTGTAACTCATATATTAAACACTTCAGATTCATGGGATATAATCATTAAAGTAACCCATCGCTTTTTTGCACTGTCCCTTTAACGTTTATTCAGTGTGGGCGGTTTTCCCCTTATCCCTGGATGAAGGCTAGGGAAGGCAGCATGGCCTCCCTAGTTTCTTCAGTGAACAGAGAGCTCTCATGCAGCTTTAGGTTGCTAACACAGTCTTGATTTAGTAGTTTAAATCTCCTGGTCCAGAAAATAAAACTCCAAACTTGTTGCAATATTAAATCTTCTCCTGTCTCTAAGCTGTGACCTGGTATAGGAGAGAATCTGCAAGAGAGGCTGGGAAGAGAGCCTGATTGATTCTTCTCCAGTGGGTGATTTTATTCTTCATCTTGCTAGCTGAGGCTTCTGATCCCTTAGTGTTTGGGACATGGAGATGAAGGAGGGAGAGGGAGACAGGGATTATTACGTGATTGATAAAGTGTCAAAAGATGGCATATGTGTAAAGCCATTTGAGATCTTTGGAGATATTCCTCCTGGCCCCCAGCAATGCAATTTCCTTTACAAGGTTAGTGCCTCCCTCAGTTCCGTGTCAGGAGCCCTTTTAAGATTCCCAGGTAACATTCCTACTAAGAATTCTACAGCTGGGCCCTGAGATTTAGGGGCCTTTGATCTGACTTTGGAAAAGAGGGCACATACTCTTCGATGTGGCTCCCTCCTCTTTGACAAAGACCATTTTAGCCAATCTCTCTCTCATGCTTTAGTTTTATGAGTCATGAGGCAGATAGCAGCCCAATATGTCCCTCTTCTGGGAACACATACCAGGAGCTCTCTGACCGTTCTGGTGACCCTCACGCCAGAGCTGAGATGAGCAGCAGGGCAGTCCTTCACCCTCTGCTCTCCTGTGGGTAGAAAGTGGTGGGGATCATGCTCACTGCACAGCACAACTCTGTCCAAAAGTCTTCCTCACAAATTCTCCTTATTTCCAGAAACTTGATCATTTGATCTGGGACGTGGGTGAGACATTTGAAATTTTTTTCACGGTGGTTGGTCTCACTCACAGCTCACTTTGTTGCTTATATCTTCCATATTTTTGTGCTGTTACAACTGTTTTACGCTAAAAATCATTTTCATTAATTTTATCACCTTGCCCAATGGAAGTAAAAAAAAAATGTCACTTTCATTTTTAAGACTTAAATTCATTAAGTGCCGTTTTTCTACCTGGCTTGTGCCTTAATCATCATTTAAGAATCTCAAAGGAAAGCTCAATTGCAGAATAATTTGGCAAGGGACCCCTAACATTTTCAATCTGGGATCTGATGGGCTTTACAGGAGAGCTGGAGGGGTAAATCAATTGCTCTCAATTAGGGACAGGTTTCAAAGGTACAGTGATGAGGTCAATGTAATTTAAAGCAATTTAGCTTGGAACATTTGTCTTTCTTATAACATTTATGTCTCTCACTTAATTTTTCTGGCTATACATTCAGAACTGCAAGTTCAGCCCTTTTATTACAAGCTAATGATTTAACATTTCTTTTGGGTACCAGAGGAAGTAATTCTATTGGTTTAATGCATTGCCATTACTTGAGCTGCTGAACAAATGTTTACACGCACAAGAGTGCTTACAGCTCTCAGGCCACCAATTTTCAGTGAATTTTGCGTTGTGTACCTTGGGTGTGCTGTTCTGATATTGTCTCTGCATTACTCTGAAAGACTCTGTTGCAGTTATTTAGAGACTAGACAACAGCTGTTCTTGTTCTATTAGACTTACAAAGTGACAGGATAATGAATAGTTACAGCTTATGATAGATTTAAAAATGATTAATTAAGAGAAATCCTTATTTAAGCAGCAATGTAGTACAAAGGTTATATTCAATTTTGCCATGAAAACCATTTTTTTTTTCCTAGTGGAAAACACTTTGTTTCTTAGTTTTAAAGCACTGCCTCCACAGCATAATGAAGATGTAGAGAGGAGATGAAATTAAACCTCCCTTAAGGTGTTTAATTTAACGGAAAAACACCTGACAGAATTAAAAAAAGAGAATCCTTCAAGTAAATGGACCCACATGAAAATCTGATTTTGGCTCTGTGAATGAATTACATTTAGGTAATCACAAAGAACAGCTTCATCATCAGGAGATTTCAATTAGCTGTGTTTGCGCATAAAGCTGAATTCACCCTGGGGGCAAAAAATAACCATGCCAAAGGCGTATGTTTATTTTGTAGAGAAAAGCTAGGTTTTTAAAAGCTAGGAACTAATTGTTGTCAAGTTTCTGAATATTCAACAACATTAAAAATTTTCTTTTTAATTATTTATTTTAAGGCAGGCCCTCTAATAAAGTGATTTGTAAAATGCGGACAGATTTTGGGAGCATCTCTTTTGTACAGAAATTTATGAAGACAGTGAGAACTCAGAGGACACGAAAGAACAATACTAAAGAATAAACACTCACCAGGTATTAACCGAGTCACTGAGGTCTCTATACCTTCAATGAGAGGAAAAATACCAGGGCTTGCTTGACGACTGGGCCTACACAGGCCACAGCTTACTATTTTGACTAAAAAAAAGACATTTGAAGAATAAAATGTTTGGCACAAGACAGCAGAAGTGAAGTAGTTCTTTCAGGGCTTTGAAGGAGACCAACCCAGATAGAAGAGTCAGCTAAGGTGCCTGACGAAACTTAATTAAAAGCAAGATAACTAGAAGGGCATTTCTGAAGAGATGAGTAAAGAGAAGAAATAGAAAGGATTCCAAACCTTTAGGAGTCAGCACAGCTAGAGGCCACCTACTGCCAAAGCTGCTAGCAGGTGGAGGGCCTCTTTCAACTGTAGTGAGAACAATACCATGACAGAGGTTTCTGAAAGGTGATGAGGTCATAAAAGATTGTAACTAAACCAAGTACCTATTTAAAAATAATTGTAGTAGGAACCCCACATTTGGTCTAGTTTCTTGTTATTGCTTTAAGCTGTAAGTCCTTTAAAATAACTTATTTATAGATACAAATCTATAAGTAAGACTGTAATGTAATGAGGAGTTACATTTTCTAAAAGTGAATTATCTGAGGAATTAGGTAAATCAGCTTAAGAAGAACTGGAGTTTTAAAATGCTTCCTTTCTGAAACTGTCAACGCTTTCACACAGCAGCAACTACCCAGAACTACACATAAACAGGTACAAGGAGATTTAATGAGGTTATGAAATTTGAAGTGTAGATTCCATCTTCTACTAAGGTCAACATTTTCATAGTGACTTAAAGGAAAATTCTAAAAATATTTGCCTGGATATTATCGTCACCATCACCATCACCATCACCATTACAATCAGGCAAGCCTCAGACAGAACTTTGAAAGAACTGCAAGGGTTTTTAGAAATGGTTTCATTAAACACCAATGTCTAGGGAATAGTGTCTGCTGAATAAGAAAATTTGCCTTATTTGGTGGATTACTAGGCAGAGGGGAGGAGGGCAGGTTTCTCCCGTCCCTTCCAACTATGAAGGGAATTTTCTATACTTTTCTAAATATCGCTCCCATTTAAAGCTTTACATAGACCTTCACTGTGACACTCACTTGTTACTTTGGGTGAAGCAGTAAACTTCCACATGTTCAGATGCTTCATCTGTAAAGATGGGATGATAATTATATTCCCCAAAGGCTCAGGCTGCAATGCATGATTTCTTAACTTCTCTCTGCTTAAAGCGCACAAACTAGTACTAGACTTTCCACATATTTCTGTTCTTGGATGTCTACATTCTTCCTTTATAAAAATTTATCCCTCACTACCAACTTCTGATACGTTCTCTCTCTAACCGTATAGCTACCACTCTGACTTTAGGCCTCACTGCTTTTAAAACTTATTTTGGCTAGGTAATATTGCATCATATAAAATTCTAAAGGCACAACAAGGTATACAGTAAAAAATCTTCTTCTTCCTCCTGTCTTTCAGTCACTCAGTTCTTTTACCAAGACGCCACCAACATCATTGGTGTGTGTGTTCTTCCTGAAATATTCTATGTATACAAAACCAAGTATGTATATGTATTCCTCCTCTTCTTTTTTTATTTTTAAAACACAAATGGAAGCAAACTGACACACAGTTCTATGCCTTGATTTTTTTAAACTTAAATCTTGGAAATTGTTCAATGGGTGCATAAGGGACTTCCTCATTCTTAATGTATAGATGTACTATAATTCTATTGTATGGATTGCTCTAATTATCCAATGAGTCCTTGTGATTTTTATGCTACTGTGAATAACCTTGTGGGTGCATCAGTTCACTCTTTTGCAAGTATATCTGAGCATAAATTCTTGCAGGTAGAATTGCTGAGGAAAATTTGTGCATCTGTAATACTGATAGATATTGCCAAGTTGCTTTTCATAGAGATTGTACAAACTTACACTCCTACTAGCAATGTGTAAGGGTTAGGCCCTGTTACTTTTTGCCTGAACCACTCTAATAACTTCCTGAATGATCTGTTCACTTTTATTTCTCCCAACTCTGTTATATCTCTTATGCTAATACCAGAAAAGTCCTCCTAAAGCAAAACTCCTTTGCTTAGAAAATAGTAACAACTCCTTATTTTCCACTAAGTTAAACTCCTTTACCTGGCACTCAGAATCCTTGATGAAACAGGCCCATATTCCTTCTTGAGTTTTATCTTCCCCCACATACACTCTCTAAGGAACAAATGGAACTACTCCTTATTCTCCAAATGCTCATGCTTTAGGCCAGGCATCCATTTCCTCTGTAAAGGATGCTTCTTGGGACTTCCCTGGTGGAGCAGTGGTTAAGAATCCGCCTGCCAATGCAGGGGACATGGGTTTGATCCCTGGTCTGGGAAGATCCCATGTGCCGCACAGCAACTAAGCCCATGTGCCACAACTGCTGAGCCTGCGCTCTAGAGCCCACGTGCCTAGAGCCCGTGCTCCGCAACAAGAGAAGCCACTGCAATGAGAAGCCCACGCACTGCAACGAAGAGTAGCCCCCCACTCGCCGCAACTAGAGAAAGCCCACGCGCAGCAATGAAGACCCAACACAGCCAAAACAAAAACAAAAACAAACTTAAAAAAAAAGAATGTTTCTCTACCTATGTGTCTTTCAGGCTAAATTCTATCCACCTTTCAAGGACCATCTCAAATATTACCTACTTAAAGGTCAAAATTGCTCAGCCCTTAGACTTACGTTCTTTATTCTGCTAATAGTCAGTGTACACTTAGAATTATTTATTCTAATAAACATTTCTATTATAATCATTGACTTTTGGTTCAGACATAATTCAAACCTTCCTGGTTATGTAGATGCCTAGATCACAGATGACAGGAAGGAAGAGGTCAGAAGCAGGACGGTGCAATGTTTCTAGTGTGAATGTTGTAGAGGGTGGTGACAAGGAACACATATATATTGCATGCTCAATATGTGGTGGCTCTTATATATTTTTAATCTCATCACGCATAAGGAGGCGGATATTACGATCCCTATTTTATAGTCAGACAAGCCAGATACCTAGAAGACAGCTGAGCTCGTATCTAAACCCAGGTCTATCTGGATGCAAAGCCTAGACTCTCTCACACTGCACTACACTGACATATCTGGCAGAGAATAGCAGCCAGAAATGGCTAATATCTTGAGCTTTATCTCTGAAGATGAAGAAAGAAAAACCTACAAAAAGCTGATATATGAACATTAGCATCACTGACTGGAACCATCTAATGTAAAGTGCCCTATACTCTGTGGATGTCAGTTCATTAGAGCACAAGGAGATAAGCAAATCACGTGCAGAACAGTCCGAGTTAGAAGGCAGGGAAAGGTTTACTGTATCTAGCAAGACTTCCATTCTATTTTTTTAAATGATATGTGAATGAGTTAACTCTATCTGGAAAATGAACTCACTTGTCTGTCATTCTGTAAACAGAGGATCAAATGGGTAGGGGTGTGTGTGTGTGTGTGTGTGTGTGTGTGTGTGTGTGTGTGTGTGTG